>NC_069119.1:1436485-2064282 GCF_025612915.1 Magallana angulata
GCAATCAAGTTCGAGCCATCAAGTGTCACCTGTATATCAAAACTTAGTCATTTAATATATGGATAATATTACCTGTACTGCAAGGGAAGAAATTTCATGGTCCAATCCCTTTCAATGAGAGCTTCATTTGGTTGCAAAAAGTCCAGAATTTTCTTCCTTGCTCTTTCTTGATTCATAGTCCTCATGATATGTTTCTTCCATTCAATACTAACAAAAAACAAAAATCAAATCTTAATAGATATAATAGATAAAATATATATTTTTGAAGCATCAAAATACAATAGCCCTTTATCTTATATATATGATTTACCTGTGATATGACATATTTTGCATCATCCTTTTCATCGGAATTGGGAAATTTAATGGTATCTATTGCCTCTTCAATAGTTTTCTGAGTTTCCGAAAGCATCTCACAATCATCACACTTTAGGTGACGAGAATGTACACATTTACTAGTGAAGTTCCTCTCCTTAGATGAAAGGCCAAATCTACAACAGTGGTCTGGGACCTCAGAGTCTGTACTGACATGCAGCTGAAAAAGAAATCATATTTCATTTCATTTACATATTTCATTAATGTATCTGTTACCAATCAATTGTAAAAGGAAAGCTATTATCATGTATCTATAATGTGTACACTAACTTCGAAAACCCTGGGAAATAATCTGAATAAATAATTAATCAAAGTTCCATGTAAATACTTACCGGTATGTAACTTCTACATTAACTACATGCATTTCAACAGAAATATGTACCTTGTAGTGCAGTTTTAAATACTGTTTCCCTCGAGTGAGTTTATCATTGACTTTGTCAGTCCAATCTTTTCCTTTCCCAGTTTGACCAATTGTCATCACTACTGTTTTTAAATTTTCAAAAGCCTGGCAGCCGTCTGCTGAAAAATTATCAATTCCTCTCATCAACTTTCTTACACTTGGTGCAATTGCTTCTAGTAGTCTTATGTAAGTTCTTTCTGATAAAGTTTCACAATAATCTGTTTCTTGACAATATTGCATATAAAGAGTTACTGTCCTAGTTCGTACACTGTTCAATATGATTTTGGGTACATGCAGAGTCTCTCCAGAAGAAATTTTATAAGTGCATTCACCGAAGGGTGCATCTGTCATAATCGCTGGGGACATAATGAAATCCAGGAAATGTTCCAATTGATCTTTTGAAACTTTTTCTCGCACTTGTTTTTTTTTTATCAGGAACAGGAGTTGCAACACCATATGCTGCAGCATGTTTACGTGCAGCGGAGTACTTGTAGCGAGTTAGCTCAGGAATATGTTTTTTCAAATCTATATAGCTGTTGTCTTGTACTTACAAACTAAGGATCTGCCTCTGAGCTCCCCAGCTTGCAATACTACTATATGCAGATGAAATAGAATCTAACATCTTATCTGTGTCTGGCACTGAATATAACATATTTTCAAGTTTTCCTTCCTGTTCAGGTACCAGAATTTCTAACACAGTATGCATGATCTGCTTTGCCTTTTTGATGTAATCGTGTTTTGTCCTCTCTGAAGCCAAGTCAAAGTCAACAACAAAGGTCTTTTTAATGGGGCTTATATCTACCGCTGCCAGAAAGTAATTCAGTTTTCAAGTCAGTTTTTCTTTTCTTTTTCTACCAGGACTCTCCTCAGAATCCTGCCACTCAGAATATTGTGACAATTCTGAAATGGTTTCCGACATTGATAATTCATCCTGTTCTCCACCATCCATATGCGCTTGTTCCTGAAAAAAGTAAAGACTTTAAATTACCAAGTTTAATGTCCATCGAGCAAACACTTCTCAAGAAATTGCCCATTGCAGTACCACATGCTATGTCATTTACACCTAGATAAATTCATGATATGTATATAAAAATCGTGCATATTTACGCAATTACAATTTGAACAACTTGAATCTTTATTGCACCAGATGCTGTCCTGCTAGCTCATGATAATGACCTAGTTAGTTTTTAGAATAAATTGTCTTATGGATATATTCTGCTGAGGTAACTTGCTTTAACATTTTCAAATATGCCACTTTAACTCAATGTATTCATTATTTAAAAAACAAAATGAGAGAAAAAGTTAACAAGCTAAAATACCCCACACCCCCTATTACTTGACAATGATACACATTATGAATGGCAAGATATGCATTATATCACCAAATAATTTGATAAAGGGCATAACTTGCAAAAAACGTCCTGCATATACTAGTATTTCTTTGTCTAATAAAAATAAAGTTCAAAAGGGCCGAAATTCCCAGAGAAATAAGGGAATCAGAATTTCCTGGTAACATGCACATCTGCATGTTGTGTCCTAAATGCTTACAAGGTTTCACTATATACCATGTGGTTCAAGAGAAAATACAAGACTGACGTACGGACTGACTGACAGAAAAGTCAAAAACATTAAACCCCTTCGTAACTTCATTGCATGGAGTATATTATGAGGTAAAAAATTTGAGTTCCTTAGTAAGCATATTTATAAGACACAAGGCATTAAAAATATTAGGGAAACCAAGTTCTTGGGATTCTTCATTGACAATGTATAGAAATTTTCATAAGTATATACTTATATATTTCTTAAAAACTCATGATCCGGAATTAAACTTTTCTTACTGTTTCGTAGAAAACAGTTACAGTAAAACTTAAAAGAATCAAACTGCAAATAGATGATAGGGGGTTAGTGGATAAAAACTATTTGCATAATTTGACAGATAAAACCAGAGGTGTTCCGTAACAAAGATTGAAACCTTTGACAGCATAATCAGCGGAATAAGCTTATTGAGTGAAATATCAAATATGGCCACCCACAGATGTTCATAATATGATTTAGTGTGGTCTTGCAACTTCTAAAAAGATTTCTTCTTATATATGTATGACTCAGCATGATCCCATATAAAGTAAAATTCTGATGTTTGGATTTTTTACCTGATCAGACTATTCACTCCCAGCACCTCCGTATGATATGTACCTTTCTCGGGATCGGGATCTATTTCTACAGAACACATATTCTGAGCCTGGAATGATGTAAAAGACAGGTTTCTAGCACTCAATTCACTTTAATACACACACACATATATAATAAAAAATAACAGAAATTAAGCTGATTCAAAATTCTTCAGGAGTTTTCTAAAGATCACTCCTGAAGATTACAATGAAACTGGTAGAGTTTTGAATGGGCTTTCTGTTATTTTTTATTATTTATTACTTGTGTGGATTAACTATACTCATTTTGTATTATATATATATATATATATATATATATATATATATATATATATATATATATATATATATATATATATATATATATATATATATCATGATTCCAGAAATGTGGTGTGGTGATTTCTTCCTACCCTAAAGAAATAGAACAAATAGAACACAATTTTTGATAATCACATAAAGATTTAATTTCAATGTATGCCATTCATTTAGCTTACAGTATTAAAATTGCTTGATTGATAGTTAAGTACAGCTATCCAGTAAAGTCATTCAATTGCTGAGTATGGTGTGATTATTTATATATTACATTTTGCTTTCATTAGTTAAATAAAATATTTATCAATTGTTGAAATCAACTGATTAGAGAATTACATGTATAATTAGTCTACATCCCAGTGCAATGTTATTACCATTATACCGGTACTCTCTTTTGAGGCCTCCATTCTCTTCAGCAGTTCTGTTCTACATTTGCCACACATTCCTAAAATATATTAATATTATTTTTATCATACATAAGGCATATAATAAATTCTCACCAAATTATGAATCATTACACAGACTTACATTAAACATGTTATATCTTTAATAGTTTCTAAGAAACTGAGGTACATGTAATACAAATGCATAAAAATTGTGGAGCTTCAACATACCTGAGCCTACAGGAATAAGGGTGTCATCATTTTCAAACAAAAATTTACTTTGTTTAGTGCTCAGAGAAGTATTTGTAAAGGCTTTATATGGTCTTTTACTGTCTTTTTTCTGACACTCTGCCTTCACCATGCAAAATGAAGAACGACGCCATTGTGTACCAAATTCTGCTCTATGTACAGGACAAATACTGACATTTGTCTCATCAAAAAAGCCCCCTCTAAGTCTAAGCAGATCTGCTTCGGTTTGAATGTTTTCTTTTGATAGGTTGTACTTTAACAGGTGATTCAAAATATTTCTTTGGCACTTAGAAACTGGTATAACTCTGTCATCTGATGTCCTGCCTTTTCCGCATATTTTACTGGATATGGGGTCTTTAAAGGAACATGGGAGATCCATACTTCTAAGTATTCTAAAAAAGAATAAAAAAGAGAATATAATTTTATCTAAAAGATGCCCAGGATAAAAAAAAGGTAAAAATAACAAACTGAGTGATCAATCTCTAAAAATGCATAACATAAACAATGACATAAATTTGAAACATAATTTTAAAATAGTGATACTGAAATTAAAATGATTTAAAAACTTCAACATAAAGTAACAATTTTTCTTTTTCAAATTTCAAAGCTTATCTAATATGAAAATTTTTATCTAGTATTTATTATTTATTTATCCCTTTTATCAAAAATATGTTTCTTAACTGTGTAAGCTAAATAACAAACATGAAATATATAATTCTAGGCAAAATAACAATGATATTTTTCGTTTTGGGGGTTATTAGTCCTACCCTTTGACCAAATTACAACCGTTGTGCAGAGGAATTATCAATTTTTGAAGATAACTGTAGATTTAGGGCTTCATGATTATTTAAGAAGTTAATCGGCACAGTTATTTACAAAATACAAGTTACCAATCAATTTCAGTATCAGCGCTAAACAGCTTAAAGCAATAAACATCCGTTAGAATTTCCAATGCAAAGTATAATGATCATCCGTATAATCGTATTTATAACCCTATGTAAACTGGCAGTGAGTATCTGATTATGTTTATTTTTCTCTACAGCGTTAACCCCTGCAGTCAAACCACCTTTTTAAATAGATAATTATCATTTGGGGCTAGTTCAATAGATCGTTAATTCAAAATAAAGGGCGTCTTCTACTTCTCTTCCTGGGGAAATTCTGGTGAAGTTACCGCTCACAAAGCAAGTTTACCCTGGTTGGTGCATTATGTATGCTCATTAATGAAAAAGAGTGAGCAAAATAAGCTCTGATCTTGCATCTTAATTATCAGCAAAACATGCTTACCAACTATGGACGCTTGATTGAGAAAAACATGAGCTAAATTGGGAATGGGTCCATTAAAATGACCTAAATAAGCCAGTAAAATCAATGAACCAAACACAGATTGGGAACTATAGATTATAAAAGCATTTTGTCAAAGATGGCGATCATCAATATAATCACAAAGTTTCTTTTACCCGTGTTGTCACTCTGATTTCGATTATCGTCTGGAACTCGTACATCATTATCTTCCTCTGATTTTAGAGAGCTCCTTCATCTTTCCCTTCAATTCTAGAGAGTTCGCATCAAGGGGGATAATCATTATGTGAAAAGCGTGAAACGGGCACGTAGTGTTTTGAGTTTTACAGGAAACTTATAAATTGTTTAACAGTTGTTATTCACTAAATCGGTAGTATAAATTTCTGTCTAAAAAAAGGCCTATAGAATGAATGTCAAAGCTGTTGCGGCTCAGAAAAAAAAGTATCGGAAAAGAAGTCTATAATGCTCAATTTTACATATCTTAATGGGTTTTTTTTTAAGAATAAGAAGAGAAGTATGTATTTTTTTAATTAAAAAAAATTGAACTGATTTACTTCTATAATTTCATCTTACTGTAGATTGTTTGGATATTGTATACCCATAGATATTTGTGAAAAGGTTGAAAATACAACATTTAAAGAATTCCATGATGACAGGTTGCGTTGCCATAGAAACAGAAGCGCATTTTTTGTAAATTTTGATTTTTTTTTTATAATTTACTATCACTGTACACAGAACTGTGAAAGTTTCGTTCCAATTCGTGATTTTTGTACTTTCCACAATCTTAAAGAAAAATTCGCAATGGTTACTGACAGCTTCTCTTAAATTTTAAGATTTTGATTCACTTAATAAAAATGTGTTGTTTTTCTTAAGCTAAAATTTAGATCTATAGAAATTCAGTATCTAACTCAAAAGCTTTCATACCTTACCACTTGGCAATCATTTTGTGTTTCAAATTGACAAATGCCAATGAAAAGACATCATTGGAACCCATTTAAATGTACATGCAAATTTTACATTTACATGTATATTTATATGTGATATGATAGAAAAAATTAAAAAATATAGGTCGTGTTTTGTGCTGCACAAAACAGGCGAAAGGGATTTTTGTACCCCACGAAAATAAATTAACGGGGGTGGGGGAAATAGGAATCACCTTGTCCGTCCGTACGTCTGTCTGTGCAAAATTCGTGTCCGGTCTATACCTTTCTGATGGAGAAAAATTATTATAAGTCCTTACTTTAGACAAATATTACTTTGACCTGACGGTGCATCATGACCTTGACCATAGGTCATTTGAACAATGTTAGGGTCACTGGCAGGAAAAATGCAAAATTTTTGTCCGGTCCACTTTGGAATTTTTTACTTTTCCTACAAAGATTTGCTTATGACCTGAGAATGTGTAATTATTTGTCATTGATTCATTTCAGGAGAATCATTGGGAGTTTCTATTTCATATAAAGATTCCTTATGACAGATAATGTGTCATGAATATTGATCCAGGGTCAGTTTCACAAGTTCAACGTCATATTAGAAATGCTTAATTCCTGTCTGTGTCATATCTTGTGTAAATGGAAATAAATAAAAGCTAAAGTTTGATATAAAGATTTATTGTGACCTGTAAATATACCCTGCCTTGTATGACTCACTATAAGAAAAAGAAGCGTCCATTGTTCTCTAAAAGAGAAATCCTTGAGTTTATTAATATTTTGTTCTTAACGGAGGTATCATTTGTGAGCTTGCTAACGGTACCTTTTAGATGATTCAGTGGTAACATCCCCCTCTCTTGCAACCAAAATATCCCCTAAATTAACGTTCAGAAAATTGATTTTGGGGGTTTCCCCCCACCACACACACACACACTTTTATCATAATTAAATTTTACTTTTAAAGTCATCCTAAAAGTGAAGAAAGTTTAACGAAGAACTTGCCTGGTATGACAAATCTTTGAAATCTCATTTTCTATTTTTTTAACTTACTATTATCATATTTATAATCCAGTCCTATTAAAACCATTTTCCTTCTCCTTACACTCGTCAGGGTCTGATTGACCTGAATCAATAACAGATCATCTTCACTTGACCTCCACATTTGCATACAATCTAAAAATACTCCTACTTACCAAAGGTATGCCTTTATCTGTTGAATGAGTGGTGCAACTTTTCAATACTCAGTCTAGAGGTTACATAGAGACCATGCATAATTAATTTGTTTGTCTCTATTTGGAGAGTTTGAATCTATTTTCTAAAGCTCTAATTGCTCAAAAGAAACGGTCGTTTAAAGATGACATTTTATCAATACAAGGTTTGTCAAGCTCTGACAAGTGTGAAGAGAAGGAGTTGGTTTTAATCAGACTGACAGAAGACCTACTCGTTGCTTTGCAACGAGGGTTCGGCTCTAGTTTTTAATAGACTATAATTAAAAGTTTTAAGTCAAAGGAAATTTGCTCTTGAGGTTAGAAGTTATGAAATAATGAAATACGACTAAATTATGTAATGCAGACGGTCGCCATAGAAATTATCAAAGTACTGCAAGTGTCGTCAGATTTCTTATTTCTTTGAAAGACCATGATAGTTCACTTGACTTACAGACTCTAATATAGCGACATATCTACCTCCCAAAAATAAATGCGCTTCTCAAAGTTACACTTAAGTCAGATAGATGTGCGTCATTGGGATTTTTTTTATTGCTAACTGTATCAAAATTGATTAAGGTGGAATAACACACCACAAAATGGTTGAACGCTGATTAAAACGACATTTCTCTCTCTCTCTCTCTCTCTCTCTCTCTTTCTCTCTCTCTCTCTCTCTCTCTCTCTCTCTCTCTCTCTCTCTCTCATCACCTAGCATTTCCTTTTCCGTGAGGGGGTTTTGGGTATTTGTGATGTCTTACATTAGCTAGCGAAAATGATTAAAAAAAACCCATGAAATGTTCTTTAAATTGTCTGCGGATGTTGTACTCCAATAATCTGTTTTCAGTATATACATTTCAAGAGGGGGGGGGGGGGGGGCTATATAGTCCTTATTAGTTTGCCAGTTATTCTGTCCCCACTTTGTTTTCACTTCGTTTTCCAGGTTATTTTCATTTGGCTCGGCAAATTAATATAAAACTTTCTGTGTAGCTCCATAACAATGCACTGTAGATAAATTATGAGTAGTTTTACTTTTGATAAACAGGTACATATCCGTACTTGATTTTTAATTTGACTCTTATAATCGAATTTAATATTCCAATAAATATAGGGTAGGAAAGAGTAGACGGGACTTTTTTGTGCACATCCTACTGTACCATTCATTCAACACAGGTATAAGCACTCATCGAGTTCGACTTGCTTTCCTTTTTTTCATCCACTGGATTTAAAGCTATTAATTTTTGAAAATATTTTGAATTTATGACCTAATTATATATAAATTAGAGCTGCGCTGGTTCATCTATTTACCTAAATAGACCAAAATATAACCAAATGAATCTAAAAATGTTGACAAAATTAGTTTTAAACGTACGACTCTTTTTCAATTCTAATCGGGTATGTCCTTTAGAAAAATCTTGAACCACACACATTTTAGCAAATAAAACGACAATTTTTTTATGGGGAGGGAGGTGGTGCCGGTAAAGGACATGTATTGCTTGTGGCAGTTGTGCTATACTCTCATTTGTTATAATAGGTAATACTACATATTGATATAAAATGAAAGTTTCCAATTACACTGTACATAGCTTCTATCATGCATTTTGACCCGTGCGATAGTTTAAAACAATTTTCAAAGCATTTAATGTAGTTCAACCGATCATTTTTGAAATTTAATTTTCTGGATCCCCGCCTAATACGTCCGCCTTCTTGTATATTAGAATTACATGTACGTTGACCATATGTACACATAAACTTAATCGGCTATGTTATGGGACGATAACATTTTTATCAATGATAATGATAAGAATATGTAACAAATATCAGCCTATTTGTGGGTTTTTCCCTGATTATTTGAGATAATTTGCCGCCATCTTTTATGCATTCCACACACCACTCACAGTTTCTTTATTTGGTGTTCTGTGTGTATGGCGACAAATTGGTAAATATGCATCACTCACCCCTTGTAGCTTCATCCTGACTACATTTTATCTGGCTAAGTGTAATGTAGTAGTATATTAAATACACACATCTTTGTTTGCAGTGCTTATTTGCATCTTTAGATCTTTACTTACAAAAAAGTAAACATTTTTATATGTAATTATTGTCAATTTTGGTGCGGTGGGGGGAGGGGGGGGGCGGAGTAGGAAACTACAGAGAAACTTAACTTGGCTGTGAAACGTATGCTTTTATTCTTTCTTGTTGATATATCAATGAATGAATTATAACAAAAAACATGTACCACAATTAATTTTGAAATATTCATGCACAATCATATTTTTAAAAAGTTTTACTGTTCTCTGCACAAGAAATCGGCAATGTGAACAAATTGGCACCCTACTATCCCTACCTTTAATTGTAGAGAGTAGGTATCCTTCTATATTGAAAACAATTCCAAAAGTAAGACTCCTAATAAGTTGTTTACTGAGGAAAAGGAAAAAAAAATTGTATATATTAATAATTCCGTATGATGTGATAATATCTCAATGATTTGTTTATAATCATAGTATTAGTGTATCACTGTATGCATACATAAAAACGATAAGTAATGCTTATATTTATTATAGTGAAACAGGACAGATTATTTATATTTAGATTATTTAGATACATGTACTAATCTTCATGCGAGGATCTAGAAAGGAGGGGGTGAGGGGATCTGGACCCCCTCCTCGGGAAAATTGGAGCTTATTAAATTTACATAGTAAAATTTTTTTAAATTGGCCTCGGACCCCCTACAGAAAAATTAGCTACCCTTATGAAGTTCTCTACCATAACCGCATTTTTACACAAAGGGGTGAATAAACCCGGGTTTTAAACTATTATTGGTGGTGAAATACCCCAGGGTTCAAACGCATCAGGTGGAAATGCACCAGGGCAAACAAAATCACTTAGATCCGCGAAGCACACTGCATTATTACTAGTCTACTTAGATATTCTGTGTAAAAGTAAATACAAATAATCATTTAGTTAGGTAGGGAGAAGTGAACATAGCATTTATTTGTAGGAAAGAGCATGTACGAATGATCTTTATTTAGAACAGTTTGATGTTGCTAGGATACAGGTTGCAGATCCCTGATTTGATTGGTTAATTTAGATATTGAATCTCGAATTTCGAATCTCGAATCTCGTATTTCGAATCTCGTATTTTGAATCTCGAATCTCGAATGACCCTTCTCGGCTTTCGTAGAATGAGGTTGTAATGCAACTTAATTTACTTACAAGGTTAGCTACAGCGAGTTGAATACTAATTTTAGGTGGGCAATGAATACTAAATATATTAAAATACAAGATAAATAGTTTCCAGAACTATAGGTGTAGAAGTGTAGGTGAGGAGGTAAAGGTGTATCGATGTACATACAATGTTAGACTGCACATATGGATTCCACAGACGATACCCATTGACAGTGTCAATGCGCAGTGTCAATACATCTATGCGCAGTATGAACTAGAAACTGACTAGCTTTATCACTTCTTTGAATTTCTCTAACACGGACTGTCTAATTCCTCCCAGAATTCCAATTTACGCAAGCGCAATTGAAGTTTTATTCAATTTAATTAGTCAACCCACTGACATTAAAATAAAGATTTTGCATATTATTGTATCGTCGAGAGAAGTAATATTCATTTCTGTAAATAAGGTTATTTAATTTCACGTCACATAGCGGTGTCTCTATGAAACAGCACCATCTGGTGTAAAATTTAGATGCTCACTTTTGCATAAATTCTCCTGCTGATTTTTGATAGTTGATTATTATTTTGAATGTCCAAGTCTACTCGTATCATTAAATAATATCAAACGACACACACTTCCCTATAGAAAAGTTCAGAGATGCCATCAATTTTAACTAATTACCAAATTTTTACAGACCGCAACAATTTCAAATTAAACTTGCACTTAGTGTTCAAAAATTTATAAAGATTTAAATACAGAAGTTATCCTAAAAAAAAGTTACGTGTTTTGTTGGCGGGTTCTTTTTTAAAAATACAATTCCTGACATGAAAAATGAATAAATGCCGTATATAACAATGCTTTCTACCCTTTGAACATTTAACTCGCCATTAGACATCTCATTGTTTAAAGAATTTTGTTGAACGATTACACAAACTGTGTTCGACATATAGTTGTCCTAAAACATTTTCTTCTTGTCTTTTTCAAAACACATTTTTATACAGGTTTTTGTAACAAAAGCAGAACTGAAAGTTTAGTCATTATAATCGTTTTACACCAAATCATATATATTTTCAACTTGCAGCAACAACAGGAAACCTGCTTTGCCACGAGCTCAAGTTTAAAGTATTTTCCTAAATCATTTCTTGCATGTATGTGAAAAATGATGCTTACCATGATGGAAGTTTTAAAATTTATAGCTCAAAATAAAACAATAATTAAAAATAGAAATAAGAATGACATGATTTTTTGACAGTGATCAATTTAGAAGTACATGTTTTGTAGGTGTTTGATACTTAAAGAATGAAAATCAAAGACAGTAACTATGCACACTGTTTAAATGACCCTAATGATTTTGTAGTTCTCTGATTAGAACGTGCTTCTGGTGTGCACTATCTATTTATAGATTCACGATGCAGTGTGTTATCAGTTTGGAGGTGTGCCATGCTTCCTTCAAAACTTAATTGTCGTCCTCGTGGATTTTCAACCAGGTCAATCCCAGTCCTAAAGTTGTAACTTTACATAAATTATGTTATACATGTATAACATATAATTAAAGAAAAAAATGCCTGTCATAATAACCACCTTGCAGAAGTCAATAGTGCAAAAACTAACAAAATTATACCGATAAAAACCAAAGCGTTTAGGCCACACCTTTCTCATAAATAAAGCGGGCAAACCGTTCACAAAGCGTGCAGCTGTTTTGAGCAAAACGTACCGTGCAAGAAGCGAGCTGTACTCTTCTACAAAGAAACCGTACCGTTCTAAAAGCGTACCGAACCGTGCACCTGGTGTAGTAACACGTTTCAGGGTCTGTACAGCGAGACATATAAAATCACAGAGATTGGCAACTGATCAAAATCTCGCGAAATATCGCGGTCCCTATTGTAGAGTATTTCCGGTTTAAATCAGTATACCATTACATACATCTGAATAAATCTTATTAACAAAACTTTCAAAATATTATATTTTCATAAGTTTGTGTCTTATAAATAATATGAAAAGAGGAATTTAAAGTAGCAGTTGGCTATCTGTTGTCCGAGATTTCACCAACTTTTTATAGGTGGCCAATATTTTTTCTATACTTTAAACTTAGTTTTTTATTTATTGTTTCTCAAACTTCTAAATCATTTGCCCTATGCACAATTTTCATAAAAACAATATACTCATAGTTTAAGACTAATAATTTACTAATATGTAGTTATCAAAGTAAGGTAAACAGAGCATGCTAATGGCGGAGTTGCCCATCTCTGTTATTTTTGTTTCTGAATACAGTAAGAAATCAAAGTACTGAAGTACTGACGGGAGTTGATTTTATAGATTGTTATCTAAAGTATTTGAATTACGCACATATGAATCCTAAAAGAATTTCTTGAAAATCCAATATCAATCATGTTGTGTAATATTCAAAGAATTATTCCATCAAACTATGTATTAGTTATGGAAATATTTATGAGAAATTGTATGGATCCAAGCAAAATTGAACTCTACTCTCGTACAACCAGACTCTCAGCTGTATCCGTTAATCTCCGACAAGCAAGAGAGACTTTATGCTTGTCGGAGATTTACGGAGAAACGTCTGGTTGAACGAGACTATATTAAACTCTGGCGTAAGAATACATAAAATGTACGACTTCAAAAAATATCTAAATTGTTCGTACCATTTAAAGTCTAACTATTTACAAGGTATCTATAAATAAGTTTCCTTGAAGAACAATGCTTAAGAACTCATTACATCGAATTTATTGATTAGAACTAAACGTTGGCAGCGGTGTTAATTTGTGCTTAGGTCCAAACACTGTTTCACTTTCGGTTTGCCTGAGTAACTGCATAGGAGAGTTGATTAAAATCAACTCCCAAAAAAAGGTAGTCATAACATTAAAGAACGCTCTGGAAATCTGCCTGTATTCAAAGTTGTAAGTCAAATTGACATGATAATGAATTTTGCAGTTATATATTATGAATGAGGTCGTATTAAGTGACAATTCAAAACCCATTAAATCACTCTTTACTGAGATATGCATGTCACGGTTAGAATTTTTTTTTTAAATATTGTCATTGTGTAACGCAAAGTGTACACTACATTAAACTCTACAGAAATGCTGCAGGACGTCTTCTATTGATCACTCGATAAACTTAGTTTATCAACTTATTGCATCTCCTAACTACTTGTAGATTGTAATCAGGGAAATTGGATATAAACTTGTAATTTAACGTTTTTATTTTTTGTTATTTAGATCCTGCATGTCAAGATATCAACACAAAATACCAATGCTACGTTATGGATCCTTCTTGTCCACGTCATTCCAACTACGAACCAACAGTCAACTATGATACCATCATTTATGCATGTGCCATTCCCATCACCATCTTTGTAATTGGTGCCTTATATGGTATCTTCAAAAGACTTATACAAGGTATTGATCAAATAATAAGGTTTTTTTTTTTTACCAAATTAAATTCAAGTTTTTTTTACCAAGTTAAATTCAGTAGGAATCTCGTTTTTGCGGCGTAACAATTGTTCATATTCAATTTTGTACATTTAAAAAATCAATAAAGCAATGAATACTATCTGTAGCGGTCTTGTGATGAACTATCAATTTTAAAGATATCAATTTTAATTAAAAATGTAAAGAACAAACGATTACAAAGAAGTTAAGAACATACTTTTTTTTGTTTATCCAATTTGCCATATGTAAAAAACTGACTTTGATTTATAATAAATTCATATATATATATATATATATATATATATATATATATATATATATATATATATATATATATATATATATATATATATATATATATATATATATATATGCACGCACACGCACACACCGATTAGGTTTTCCCCTAAAATATCACTACAATCAATGTAATTAATTTCTTATAGTTCAAAACTCAAAATTGTTGTAGTTTCTCCGTATAAGAAAATTCATTAATAGAGAGGTTGAGATTTCAAACGTGTACGGTGTACGTGTGCGTAAACTAGGGGAATCACCTAAATTCTTCGGGTATTATGTCATCAGTTTTTGTAGCGACATGGTTTCTATACGTTCTCTAGGCTTGTAGAGTGACGTCTTCATGTAAGTACTAACGTGTAGCTGTTAACCACAAGTAAAATCTTATTAATAATTGAATGTATTCTTGTAATACATTTTATAGATTTTTAAACTTCATTTGCATGAATATTGATAAGAAATTTACCATTTATTTGGAAATAAATAAAACAATTCATGTCACAAAACTGCATCGATTTATGAACACGTTTATATCCTACAAGTTAAGAAATCTCAACTCATAAATTACAAAAACGTGTACGTGAACGTGTAGTTTTAACAAACATACGCATACCCGTGCACGTTTTAAATCTCAAACTCTCTAATATATCCAAGATTTTGCATCCAGAAACTTATTGAAAAAATAATGAACGAAAGTAAAAACAATGTATTTTAGATATATGCATAATCATCCATTCAAGTTAAACTAGATCTTTACCTTTGTACGCAAATTTAATCCAGTAAGATAAACAAATTAATTATAAGCATATAGTTGGATCTCAAATATGTATACATAATATCTCTACAGATCAACGAAAAAAATTAACTTTGTGTTAACTAATATACATTTTAATTACATTATTAGAACCAATACATGACTTCGTCTATAAAGATAAACAATGGCAGGTATTTCACCAGCTTTTAGAGACATCTAGTTAGAATAGAAGTAAACAATTAATACGTTTTCTTCCTTTTGTCAGCAATGCTGGAATTCAAGAATGGGAACCATGTGACCAGGTTGACTAAAAATATACATGTATCATCAAAGTATGTTATAATTGAGATAACTTCTATTTTCAGAGCGACAACAAGCGGAAAATTTAAGCGATGAAATGACGTCCTTGCATACGGGTAAGAACTATAAATCTTGTTAATACATGTATAAATTATATATCATGATCCTCGGGGGTAAGGTGGGGCTCATTGGATGGGGTGGGGTAGGTGGTTGTCGAACCTTTACATAGGAATAGATAGAGTAAATTCTTTAACAACTGTCTTTTCAAATATGAAATGACCAGAATAGTCGCAACTTGTTTGTTCAAATCATGATCCCCGGGGGTAGGGTTGTGCCACAATTTGGGGGTGGGGGGTTCAAACTTTTACATAGGAATAGAGAGATCGTTTAACAATTACCTTTTCAAAAACTAAATGGCTAGTATAGTTGTTACTTGTGTAGAAGTATTCTCAGGATAAATTCAAGTGTTTTTTTTTCAAAACATGGTACCGGGGTGGGGAGGGGGGGGGGGTAAGGTTGGGCCACAATGTAGAAATAGATAAGACTAAAATGAAAGCATTTTGACTAATTATTGCTTATCAATTGCTAATGTCGTGAGATGAGTGAATACTGTCAATATCTTAGAATACACAGGTCAAACTAAGACTTCGGAGAGGAGTCTGGTCTGTTCCATGTACATGTGGTCAGGGTCTGTATATCTATCTGTATTACTAGCACCCCGAACCCGATGAATAGTAAGATAATAGAAAGGGTACTTGTACCACACAAATGCATAAATTTGATTGACATAAAAACAGAAATATTGACGATTCCTAAAGATAAACAAATTACAAAATGAAATGCATATAAAACATTTGCAAAACACATTAACATTTCTTCATTTCTGAAAAGTTATAGTCTGCACAGGGAAATAGTGATTAAAAAAACGAAAAAAAAACAAAACAATTAATGTTAATAAAGGCGGGCCGCATTCATGGAAGTAGACCTGAGAACATCCTCGATGGACAGGGCCTTCAGCTTTGCCACTTCACGAGCAACATCAACTGTCTCCGCTGGACTTGCGGCTAGGTATGGGCTATCTGTCTCCAATATCATTCGTTCAAGAGGGATGTACCGAGCGGCATTCTGAACTGACCTGTCTGTTTAGATTTTAGGAGAAATCCCAAACAGTACAGACGGCAAACTCTCCATCTATTCCTCTGCCTCAGAAACTGAGCCGGTGAAACAGTGACGATGAAACAGATGTCCCTCCATGTCCAACATCCTGATTGCTTGTAGCAGATGTTTAGCCGCCTCTCCAGTCCCGGAGTTCCTGCAATGTAACACAACAGCCTTGTTGGTCTCCATGGCCAACACCAACTCGGAGAGAAGGTCCATTTGGCTATGGAGTAATGCCCTCCTACACGTTGGCCGGGAACACGGGTGCTGACAATCACAAGTAGTGGTCATGTCAATTCCAATCTTTCCAACTGCTATGCATTCTGGTAGGGCTACAAGTCTTCGGAGTTCTGACAACATATCAAGCGATGTTCGGCTGGAAAGATGGGGGTGTATTACAAAGGTTACACGAACCTGCTTGTTCTTGCTGACTTGACTCTCCAACAGTGACTAGTGTTTGGGAAACACATAATTGGCCACGGCATACAACAGCTGAAACTGGCCCAGTTTAGCTGGGGATGAAAAAACCTCCGAACACTCCGAGATGATTCCCCTTGCAAACGTCTGGTCAAGGTGAAAATGGGAATCGACCACTACTGCAAGATTGTTCAAGCCACCACAAGACTGTCTCGAAGTCCGGAATAAATTGTGCTTCTCTGGAGACAGCTGTCGAAGGACAGTACAAAGCACCTGCCAATGGGTGATGCAAATCACGTGATTGGGCGGTGAAGTTTGAAACTGGCTGGGAACATGGTTGCTGTATTGCCTTGCATAAAATGACATTAGTCTAATTTCGGTGTCAGTGAAGTGCCCAACTGTTGGGTATAATTGATGTGCAACAACACAATTTAGCAACTGCTCTAGAGTGTCTACTCCTACCCACTTTCCCAGGAGATGCAACGACCCATTAACCAATTCACACCAATTGTGAAAATGCTGGTCTCCCATTTGCCCTACTAGAGAGAGCGTATGAGAAGCACCAGAGTCACATTGGTTACAATTGCCGCCCCAGAACGGTGGGAGATGAACCCTGAAGACATGACGCTTGACTTGACCACTCAGGCTTATCTGACACAAAGGACAGTGGTAGGCAGCTCCCTCCTGTCTTGTTGGCAAGGGTTTATCTAACACAGCTTCCTTCGTCTGGTCGGCACAAAGCTGGTTCACGGGTTCTTTGGGATCCTCTACCTCGTCTGATGAGCAACGAACCTCGTCCAGAATCATCAGATCCATCGAGCAGAGGCTGCTCGTGCTCGTTGATGCGGGCTCACCATGGCTGCTCTGGGATGGTGTTAACTCCTCGTTATTGTCTGGGACAAACTTGCTCTCATCTAATTCCCCATCAGAATGCATCCTGTAAAATGAATTTATGAAAATGGCAAAAAATAACAGCTATAAATGAATGTAAAATCAGTCAAAGTATGCATAAAAAAATCACCTAAATTCTTCGCGTATTATGTCATCAGTTTTTGTAGCGACTTGGTTTCTATACGTTCTCTAGGCTTGTAGAGTGACGTCTACATGTAAGTACTAACGTGTAGCTGTTAACCACAAGTAAAATCTTATTAATAATTGAATGTATTCTTGTAATACATTATATAGATTTTTAAACTTCATTTGCATGAATATTGATAAGAAATTTACCATTTATTTGGAAATAAATAAAACAATTCATGTCACAAAAATGCATCGATTTATGAACACGTTTATATCCTACAAGTTAAGAAATCTCAACTCATAAATTACAAAAACGTGTACGTGAACGTGTAGTTTTAACAAACATACGCATACCCGTGCACGTTTTAAATCTCAAACTCTCTAATATATCCAAGATTTTGCATCCAGAAACTTATTGAAAAAATAATGAACGAAAGTAAAAACAATGTATTTTAGATATATGCATAATCATCCATTCAAGTTAAACTAGATCTTTACCTTTGTACGCAAATTTAATCCAGTAAGATAAACAAATTAATTATAAGCATATAGTTGGATCTCAAATATGTATACATAATATCTCTACAGATCAACGAAAAAAATTAACTTTGTGTTAACTAATATACATTTTAATTATATTATTAGAACCAATACATGACTTCGTCTATAAAGATAAACAATGGCAGGTATTTCACCAGCTTTTAGAGACATCTAGTTAGAATAGAAGTAAACAATTAATACGTTTTCTTCCTTTTGTCAGCAATGCTGGAATTCAAGAATGGGAACCATGTGACCAGGTTGACTAAAAATATACATGTATCATCAAAGTATGTTATAATTGAGATAACTTCTATTTTCAGAGCGACAACAAGCGGAAAATTTAAGCGATGAAATGACGTCCTTGCATACGGGTAAGAACTATAAATCTTGTTAATACATGTATAAATTATATATCATGATCCTCGGGGGTAAGGTGGGGCTCATTGGATGGGGTGGGGTACAGTAAAATCAAGCATATCTTTTACAACATACACCATAGCATAGCATAGCATTGAAATCTCATAGCATAGCATTGGAATCTCATAGCATAGCATTGGAATCTCATACCATAGCATACAATCTCATAGAATCGCATTCGTCATAGCATACCATAGCATACCATAGCATAGCATACAACATTATTTTAACTCGGTTTTAAATGTTTTTATTTGAAAAAAATAAATGTTTACATGATAGATTTGTGGTAAACTTTGGCTTCTTATTTTTTCACTTCGAAATGTGTGGAACTCTTCTGTGTATGGAGGCGTTTTTGTTCAAATCTCATAGCATACCATAGCATAGCATAGCATACCATATCATTAAGCATTTGATTTTAATTTCTCATAGCATAGGATACAAATCTCATAGCATATCATACAAATCTCATAGCATATCATTGAAATCGCATACCATAGCATAGCATTAAATTGTAAAAGATATGCATGAAACCACTGTAGGTGGTTGTCGAACCTTTACATAGGAATAGATAGAGTGAATTCTTTAACAACTGTCTTTTCAAATATGAAATGACCAGAATAGTCGCAACTTGTTTGTTCAAATCATGATCCCCGGGGGTAGGGTTGTGCCACAATTTGGGGGTGGGGGGTTCAAACTTTTACATAGGAATAGAGAGATCGTTTAACAATTACCTTTTCAAAAACTAAATGGCTAGTATAGTTGTTACTTGTGTAGAAGTATTCTCAGGATAAATTCAAGTGTTTTTTTTTCAAAACATGGTACCGGGGTGGGGAGGGGGGGGGGGGGTAAGGTTGGGCCACAATGTAGAAATAGATAAGACTAAAATGAAAGCATTTTGACTAATTATTGCTTATCAATTGCTAATGTCGTGAGATGAGTGAATACTGTCAATATCTTAGAATACACAGGTCAAACTAAGACTTCGGAGAGGAGTCTGGTCTGTTCCATGTACATGTGGTCAGGGTCTGTATATCTATCTGTATTACTAGCACCCCGAACCCGATGAATAGTAAGATAATAGAAAGGGTACTTGTACCACACAAATGCATAAATTTGATTGACATAAAAACAGAAATATTGACGATTCCTAAAGATAAACAAATTACAAAATGAAATGCATATAAAACATTTGCAAAACACATTAACATTTCTTCATTTCTGAAAAGTTATAGTCTGCACAGGGAAATAGTGATTAAAAAAACGAAAAAAAAACAAAACAATTAATGTTAATAAAGGCGGGCCGCATTCATGGAAGTAGACCTGAGAACATCCTCGATGGACAGGGCCTTCAGCTTTGCCACTTCACGAGCAACATCAACTGTCTCCGCTGGACTTGCGGCTAGGTATGGGCTATCTGTCTCCAATATCATTCGTTCAAGAGGGATGTACCGAGCGGCATTCTGAACTGACCTGTCTGTTTAGATTTTAGGAGAAATCCCAAACAGTACAGACGGCAAACTCTCCATCTATTCCTCTGCCTCAGAAACTGAGCCGGTGAAACAGTGACGATGAAACAGATGTCCCTCCATGTCCAACATCCTGATTGCTTGTAGCAGATGTTTAGCCGCCTCTCCAGTCCCGGAGTTCCTGCAATGTAACACAACAGCCTTGTTGGTCTCCATGGCCAACACCAACTCGGAGAGAAGGTCCATTTGGCTATGGAATAATGCCCTCCTACACGTTGGCCGGGAACACGGGTGCTGACAATCACAAGTAGTGGTCATGTCAATTCCAATCTTTCCAACTGCTATGCATTCTGGTAGGGCTACAAGTCTTCGGAGTTCTGACAACATATCAAGCGATGTTCGGCTGGAAAGATGGGGGTGTATTACAAAGGTTACACGAACCTGCTTGTTCTTGCTGACTTGACTCTCCAACAGTGACTAGTGTTTGGGAAACACATAATTGGCCACGGCATACAACAGCTGAAACTGGCCCAGTTTAGCTGGGGATGAAAAAACCTCCGAACACTCCGAGATGATTCCCCTTGCAAACGTCTGGTCAAGGTGAAAATGGGAATCGACCACTACTGCAAGATTGTTCAAGCCACCACAAGACTGTCTCGAAGTCCGGAATAAATTGTGCTTCTCTGGAGACAGCTGTCGAAGGACAGTACAAAGCACCTGCCAATGGGTGATGCAAATCACGTGATTGGGCGGTGAAGTTTGAAACTGGCTGGGAACATGGTTGCTGTATTGCCTTGCATAAAATGACATTAGTCTAATTTCGGTGTCAGTGAAGTGCCCAACTGTTGGGTATAATTGATGTGCAACAACACAATTTAGCAACTGCTCTAGAGTGTCTACTCCTACCCACTTTCCCAGGAGATGCAACGACCCATTAACCAATTCACACCAATTGTGAAAATGCTGGTCTCCCATTTGCCCTACTAGAGAGAGCGTATGAGAAGCACCAGAGTCACATTGGTTACAATTGCCGCCCCAGAACGGTGGGAGATGAACCCTGAAGACATGACGCTTGACTTGACCACTCAGGCTTATCTGACACAAAGGACAGTGGTAGGCAGCTCCCTCCTGTCTTGTTGGCAAGGGTTTATCTAACACAGCTTCCTTCGTCTGGTCGGCACAAAGCTGGTTCACGGGTTCTTTGGGATCCTCTACCTCGTCTGATGAGCAACGAACCTCGTCCAGAATCATCAGATCCATCGAGCAGAGGCTGCTCGTGCTCGTTGATGCGGGCTCACCATGGCTGCTCTGGGATGGTGTTAACTCCTCGTTATTGTCTGGGACAAACTTGCTCTCATCTAATTCCCCATCAGAATGCATCCTGTAAAATGAATTTATGAAAATGGCAAAAAATAACAGCTATAAATGAATGTAAAATCAGTCAAAGTATGCATAAAAAAATCACCTAAATTCTTCGCGTATTATGTCATCAGTTTTTGTAGCGACTTGGTTTCTATACGTTCTCTAGGCTTGTAGAGTGACGTCTACATGTAAGTACTAACGTGTAGCTGTTAACCACAAGTAAAATCTTATTAATAATTGAATGTATTCTTGTAATACATTATATAGATTTTTAAACTTCATTTGCATGAATATTGATAAGAAATTTACCATTTATTTGGAAATAAATAAAACAATTCATGTCACAAAAATGCATCGATTTATGAACACGTTTATATCCTACAAGTTAAGAAATCTCAACTCATAAATTACAAAAACGTGTACGTGAACGTGTAGTTTTAACAAACATACGCATACCCGTGCACGTTTTAAATCTCAAACTCTCTAATATATCCAAGATTTTGCATCCAGAAACTTATTGAAAAAATAATGAACGAAAGTAAAAACAATGTATTTTAGATATATGCATAATCATCCATTCAAGTTAAACTAGATCTTTACCTTTGTACGCAAATTTAATCCAGTAAGATAAACAAATTAATTATAAGCATATAGTTGGATCTCAAATATGTATACATAATATCTCTACAGATCAACGAAAAAAATTAACTTTGTGTTAACTAATATACATTTTAATTATATTATTAGAACCAATACATGACTTCGTCTATAAAGATAAACAATGGCAGGTATTTCACCAGCTTTTAGAGACATCTAGTTAGAATAGAAGTAAACAATTAATACGTTTTCTTCCTTTTGTCAGCAATGCTGGAATTCAAGAATGGGAACCATGTGACCAGGTTGACTAAAAATATACATGTATCATCAAAGTATGTTATAATTGAGATAACTTCTATTTTCAGAGCGACAACAAGCGGAAAATTTAAGCGATGAAATGACGTCCTTGCATACGGGTAAGAACTATAAATCTTGTTAATACATGTATAAATTATATATCATGATCCTCGGGGGTAAGGTGGGGCTCATTGGATGGGGTGGGGTAGGTGGTTGTCGAACCTTTACATAGGAATAGATAGAGTAAATTCTTTAACAACTGTCTTTTCAAATATGAAATGACCAGAATAGTCGCAACTTGTTTGTTCAAATCATGATCCCCGAGGGTAGGGTTGTGCCACAATTTGGGGGTGGGGGGTTCAAACTTTTACATAGGAATAGAGAGATCGTTTAACAATTACCTTTTCAAAAACTAAATGGCTAGTATAGTTGTTACTTGTGTAGAAGTATTCTCAGGATAAATTCAAGTGTTTTTTTTTCAAAACATGGTACCGGGGTGGGGAGGGGGGGGGGTAAGGTTGGGCCACAATGTAGAAATAGATAAGACTAAAATGAAAGCATTTTGACTAATTATTGCTTATCAATTGCTAATGTCGTGAGATGAGTGAATACTGTCAATATCTTAGAATACACAGGTCAAACTAAGACTTCGGAGAGGAGTCTGGTCTGTTCCATGTACATGTGGTCAGGGTCTGTATATCTATCTGTATTACTAGCACCCCGAACCCGATGAATAGTAAGATAATAGAAAGGGTACTTGTACCACACAAATGCATAAATTTGATTGACATAAAAACAGAAATATTGACGATTCCTAAAGATAAACAAATTACAAAATGAAATGCATATAAAACATTTGCAAAACACATTAACATTTCTTCATTTCTGAAAAGTTATAGTCTGCACAGGGAAATAGTGATTAAAAAAACGAAAAAAAAACAAAACAATTAATGTTAATAAAGGCGGGCCGCATTCATGGAAGTAGACCTGAGAACATCCTCGATGGACAGGGCCTTCAGCTTTGCCACTTCACGAGCAACATCAACTGTCTCCGCTGGACTTGCGGCTAGGTATGGGCTATCTGTCTCCAATATCATTCGTTCAAGAGGGATGTACCGAGCGGCATTCTGAACTGACCTGTCTGTTTAGATTTTAGGAGAAATCCCAAACAGTACAGACGGCAAACTCTCCATCTATTCCTCTGCCTCAGAAACTGAGCCGGTGAAACAGTGACGATGAAACAGATGTCCCTCCATGTCCAACATCCTGATTGCTTGTAGCAGATGTTTAGCCGCCTCTCCAGTCCCGGAGTTCCTGCAATGTAACACAACAGCCTTGTTGGTCTCCATGGCCAACACCAACTCGGAGAGAAGGTCCATTTGGCTATGGAGTAATGCCCTCCTACACGTTGGCCGGGAACACGGGTGCTGACAATCACAAGTAGTGGTCATGTCAATTCCAATCTTTCCAACTGCTATGCATTCTGGTAGGGCTACAAGTCTTCGGAGTTCTGACAACATATCAAGCGATGTTCGGCTGGAAAGATGGGGGTGTATTACAAAGGTTACACGAACCTGCTTGTTCTTGCTGACTTGACTCTCCAACAGTGACTAGTGTTTGGGAAACACATAATTGGCCACGGCATACAACAGCTGAAACTGGCCCAGTTTAGCTGGGGATGAAAAAACCTCCGAACACTCCGAGATGATTCCCCTTGCAAACGTCTGGTCAAGGTGAAAATGGGAATCGACCACTACTGCAAGATTGTTCAAGCCACCACAAGACTGTCTCGAAGTCCGGAATAAATTGTGCTTCTCTGGAGACAGCTGTCGAAGGACAGTACAAAGCACCTGCCAATGGGTGATGCAAATCACGTGATTGGGCGGTGAAGTTTGAAACTGGCTGGGAACATGGTTGCTGTATTGCCTTGCATAAAATGACATTAGTCTAATTTCGGTGTCAGTGAAGTGCCCAACTGTTGGGTATAATTGATGTGCAACAACACAATTTAGCAACTGCTCTAGAGTGTCTACTCCTACCCACTTTCCCAGGAGATGCAACGACCCATTAACCAATTCACACCAATTGTGAAAATGCTGGTCTCCCATTTGCCCTACTAGAGAGAGCGTATGAGAAGCACCAGAGTCACATTGGTTACAATTGCCGCCCCAGAACGGTGGGAGATGAACCCTGAAGACATGACGCTTGACTTGACCACTCAGGCTTATCTGACACAAAGGACAGTGGTAGGCAGCTCCCTCCTGTCTTGTTGGCAAGGGTTTATCTAACACAGCTTCCTTCGTCTGGTCGGCACAAAGCTGGTTCACGGGTTCTTTGGGATCCTCTACCTCGTCTGATGAGCAACGAACCTCGTCCAGAATCATCAGATCCATCGAGCAGAGGCTGCTCGTGCTCGTTGATGCGGGCTCACCATGGCTGCTCTGGGATGGTGTTAACTCCTCGTTATTGTCTGGGACAAACTTGCTCTCATCTAATTCCCCATCAGAATGCATCCTGTAAAATGAATTTATGAAAATGGCAAAAAATAACAGCTATAAATGAATGTAAAATCAGTCAAAGTATGCATAAAAAAATCACCTAAATTCTTCGCGTATTATGTCATCAGTTTTTGTAGCGACTTGGTTTCTATACGTTCTCTAGGCTTGTAGAGTGACGTCTACATGTAAGTACTAACGTGTAGCTGTTAACCACAAGTAAAATCTTATTAATAATTGAATGTATTCTTGTAATACATTATATAGATTTTTAAACTTCATTTGCATGAATATTGATAAGAAATTTACCATTTATTTGGAAATAAATAAAACAATTCATGTCACAAAAATGCATCGATTTATGAACACGTTTATATCCTACAAGTTAAGAAATCTCAACTCATAAATTACAAAAACGTGTACGTGAACGTGTAGTTTTAACAAACATACGCATACCCGTGCACGTTTTAAATCTCAAACTCTCTAATATATCCAAGATTTTGCATCCAGAAACTTATTGAAAAAATAATGAACGAAAGTAAAAACAATGTATTTTAGATATATGCATAATCATCCATTCAAGTTAAACTAGATCTTTACCTTTGTACGCAAATTTAATCCAGTAAGATAAACAAATTAATTATAAGCATATAGTTGGATCTCAAATATGTATACATAATATCTCTACAGATCAACGAAAAAAATTAACTTTGTGTTAACTTATATACATTTTAATTATATTATTAGAACCAATAAATGGTATTTACAAATACGTAAGACTAAAATAACAAGGGGCTCACCACGGGATATGTGGTTGAGTTAAAATACGAAACTAAATA
The DNA here is from genome assembly GCF_025612915.1 of Magallana angulata. Classification (NCBI taxonomy): domain Eukaryota; kingdom Metazoa; phylum Mollusca; class Bivalvia; order Ostreida; family Ostreidae; genus Magallana; species Magallana angulata. The sequence goes on from NC_069119.1 coordinate 1,462,374, forward strand.
TATACAATGATGAATTTTAATGTGACATTTACCTCCCTTTTTAGAGAAGAACGAAGTACTGGAAAACCCATTAAAATTTAAAATACTGAAAGTAAACAAATTTACATGAAACGACTTAGGTAGTCTGCACCCACATTGTCTTTACCTTTAATTGCATGTATAGTAAACCTGTAAGGTTGCAAACTAAGCGCCAAGCGCATAAGTCTAGGGTTAGTGACCTTAGCCTTATTTAAGTACACAAGTGGGCTATGATCTGTCTCTAAAATGAACTCATGTCCATACAAATACTTGTGGAATTTCTGAATTGCCCATACAAATGCCAAGCACTCTTTCTCAACAGTTGCATACTTGCACTCACTCTCTCTTAGCTTTCTACTAGCATAAGCAATTAGGAGTTTCTGACCAAGTTCTTCTTGTAAAAGAACTGCACCTAGACCTCTGTCTGAAGCGTCCGTCTGTAAAATGAAAGTCTCCTTGATATCAGGAAGTTTCAATATGGGACACTTAGTAAGTGAAGCTTTTAACGTCTGAAATGCTAAATTGTGAGCATCTTCCCATTTCAACTTAGTGGGTAAACCTTTTTTGGTCAAGTCAGTCAATGGTGACGCGATTTGAGCAAAATTTGGCACAAATTTCCGGTAAAACCCAACTAAACCAAGGAATGACCTTAACTGTTTTTTCGTAACAGGGATAGGGGCATTACATATAGCTTCAACCTTGTCAAAGTCTGGCTTCAACTCCTCATTACCCACTACATGTCCGAGACAGTCAATATTTGAATAGGCCAGTGAACATTTACCTGGTTTTGCTGTCAGATCTGCTGTCCGCAATCGCTGAAAAAGGTCATCTAATACAACAAAATGATGATCTAGAGACTTTGTGTACACCAAAATGTCATCTATGAAATTGTCTACATTCTCCATTCCATGCAAGACTTTGCGCATTAATCTTGAAAATGTGGCCGGAGCCGTAACTAACCCAAAGGGCATGACCCTGAACTGAAACAAACCCTTACCTGTTCTAAAGGCTGTTTTTGGTTTTGAATCATCTGTTAACTTAACCTGCCAGTACCCTTTTGATAGATCAATTTTTGAAAAGAATTTATGTCCTGCAAGTTTGGAAAACATTTCATCAGCATCTGGAATTGGCTCTGAATCAAATATGGTCTGATTATTTAACAAGCGAAAATCTATACAGAACCTGTTTGTTCCATCTTTTTTGGGCACGATAACAACTGGTGAACAATACGGGGAGTCAGAAGATTCAATAATGTTCATCTTCAACATGTCACTCACCTCTTTGTTTACTGTTTCCTCCATTGAATATGGTATCTGACGATTTTTGACATGAATAGGTTTGGCACTTGCCGTTCTTATTTCATGTTCAAGTACACTTGTGATACCAGGACGGTCTTGAAAAACATCAACAAACTTAAAAAGCAACTTCATCAATCTGTTATTGCTCTTTAATGACAATGATGGGTTAATGTTTACTGTGCTAACACTAACCTGTGATTGAGGATACTCATCTAACTGTCCATCTTGTTCCTCATCATCCACGCAATCAACTACTGCTGCGTTCACTAAACCAAGAACACCTGCATCTTTCGTCACTGAAGCAACATCTGAAATTGGTCTCTCAATGTACCATTTTAAAAGATTTATATGAAAGGTTTTTGTCTTACCTTGCATATCTAACTGATAATCAACTCTGTTGACTTTCTTTGTGACCACAAATGGTCCTTTCCACTGAAGCAATAATTTGTTATTGTCAGTCGGTAAAAGAACAAGAGCTTTATCTCCTACCTTTAGACTTCTAGTTCTAGTTTTCCTGTCATAGTGTTTCTTGTATCTGGTAGACGACTTTTCCAGACTCTCTTTCGCAAGTTCAGCCATAGACTGGAGTCTGTCCTTGAGATCTAAGACATATTGGTAGGTTGTCTTGACGTTGGGATCTGGTATGTCGTTTGTCCACAACTCCTTCAATATGGAAATAGGTCCACAAACTGATCTACCATATACCAACTCAAAGGGTGAGAATCCAAGACTCTCCTGTGGCACTTCTCGGTAGGCAAACAGCTCAGCACTTAGGTACTTGTCCCAATCTTTTGGTTTCTCGGAACAGAGTCGCTTCAACATCTGCTTTAAGGTTCCGTTGAATCGTTCCACCAACCCGTTACAGCTAGGATGATACGGGGTTGTTGTCCGCTGACTAAGAGAAATAAGGCGACTTACCTCTGATATTAATGCGGAAGTAAACTGAGCTCCCATATCTGTCAACATTTCACGAGGTATACCAATTCTCGAGAACATTTCAAATAGAGCCTCTGCAATTCTCTCTGTTTCGATGCTGGGAAGTGCGATGGCTTCAGGATAGCGAGTAGCATAATCCACTAAAGTGAGAATATAGCGATTACCTTTGTCTGTGATTGGAGAAAAAGGGCCCACCAGGTCAACAGCAACTCTCTGAAACGGTTCGTTTATGAGTGGCATCCGTTCAAGAGGTACTTTCTTAATCTAACTTTGTGAACTGTGCGCTGACAAAATCTTCGCACATCACTCTGGATTCCTGGCCACCAGAATTCTGACGTTACTCTCGCTAAAGTACGCTGTGTTCCTAAATGACCTGCTAGTATTGAATCATGTGCAAGTTTCATCACCTGGTTTCGGAATTTATCGGGAACAACTAACTGAGAATAACTCTTTTCCCTATCTCCCACATGAGTACTATACTGTCTAAACATAAGGTCGTTTTTCTTAAACCAACTCACTTTACCATTTTTCTTAACCTGAGAGAGATTGTTCTCTACATTTTCACGTACCTTTTTCAAAGAATGATCATCCTCCTGCGCATCTCTAATTGTCATCGGATTGATATCTTCAGTAATCATGTCTGGAACCCTAAGTTGAGGATATGGTTTACTCTTGTCACGTTTCTGTTGCCTAGTCTCAACAGCATTTACCTGCAAATCTGGATCTGGTTGATCTGCTGGTTTGGCATCTGGAACGTTACCAACTATCAAGTCGTACACAGGATTCTCCATACACCATACCTCATACTGACCTTTCAGAAATGGCGTATCGATGGACACATCGGCAATCGGGACAGATACCCTAGAACCATCTGCTAAAATACAAGTCTGTTTCTTACCAACTATAAGGTTTTCCTCCTGTATCTTGCTTATTTTTACAACAATACCACTACACCCAGTATCTCTTAGTACCGTCACAGGGACATTGTTAACATACCCTGCAGATAAAGGCATGTTAAAAGACGAGTTCTTCTGACAAGATGATGACATTGTCATTAGAGAAGAAGATACTCTGGAATCTACAATAGAATCAGTAGGCATTGTACTAACAAAACAAACCTTTTGCTCTGAAGATCCAACGTCTTGCACTGCATTAGAAACGTTATTAAACGATGTTCTAGACTTACATTCTGGTGCAATGTGTCCGTACCTATGACATTTGTAACACTTACGCTCTGTCTTTGGAATGAACCTTTTCTTATCATTAGGTACATGCTTGTTCTCACCTACATCTATTTTCTTCACCTGATCAACTTTTTTTGCTAAAGGCATCTTACCCTTACCCGTAGCTTGGAGTGCATTTAGGTCACGAGCATCTTTATACTGATCAGCCAAGTTTGCCATTCTTGTCAAATTCTCAGGTAATCTTTCCTTTAAAAATAGTTTCAAATCTTGACTACACACATGTAAAAATTGATCGCGTAACATAAGATCATACAAGTCTTCAAATGATTTGGAAACCTTTGCCATTTCAATCCACCTATCAAAATAACTACTCAACCGAACAGCGAACTGGGAACATGTTTCACTAGGATCTGGCCTACATGATCGAAATTTCTTTTTAAAACCGCCATCTGTCAATTCAAAGCGTAATGCTGTCTTTAGGGTATTGTAGTCAAAGGCATCAGTTTTGGGCATCAACGCATAAAGATCTAAAGCTTTCCCCTTTAATAAAGCACTAAGATTTATAGCCCAATCCGATCTATCCCAACGCTGAGCTTCAGCGTACCTTTCAAATCTTAAAAGATAACTATCCATCTCATCGTGAGAATCGTCAAAGAAAGGGAGTTTGGGAATCTTAGCGGACACATGACTATCGTAAGATTTTGACTCACTTGCAATATAAGAGTGTTGCTCTAATTTCATTTTCTCAATATCAATCTTCACTTTCTCTCTTTCTAACTCAAAATTATATTTCTCTCTCTCAGCGTCCGCTTGAGCATGCATCTTAATCTTTTCCAACTCTCTTTGAGCTTGTCTCTCATCTCTTCTAATAGCTTGCTGTTCTTTAATAAAATCTGCCAGAGCAGTATCCTTAAGACCTAAACCCTCACCAAATGCTTTTAACTCATTCAAATCATCCATGTTTGACATGAAACTATCGGTACAAGAATAAATTAACTTGAACCTCACTTCACATGTGAATAACTCAAAACCACCAGTAGCTATGATATACAATACATCGCGAAAACAAATACATCCAGTATCACGAAACACAAAATAGCTTACTACTCTGTAGTTAACAGAAGGTTCCGACTTACTGAGACAGGTCCAACTCTGGTTAGCATTTTTCAAAGGTCCCAAACAACCAATACACGGCTGATTTTGTACAACACAGAACGCACACAAAAGGACAATGGTACACACAAACTGAAACAACATAAAGAACAATGAACATGAATAACATGGAACAAAAACAAAACGGTAAACAAACAAATTGAACACTGCGTACTTTTTTTTTCAGAAAAACTTTACAAATTGTTTTTTTTTAGTACAAAGATTTTGGGGAATGTATCCCACTTCTGACACCAATTTGTCACAGATTTTTGAGCGGAATTAATTACAATTTATATTTACTGTATCACAAAGACTAAGACAATATTTTTACATTGTTTTTACATATTTAATATAGTTTGAATTGATACACATTGAAAGTAATTGTCCTAGTAGGGGAACTGTTAAGGTCCTCCACTGTTGTCTATTGCCACTTGGTCTTGACAAGAATGGACTGGTGAGGTCCTCCAATAGACAATGTTCTCTACTGGCCACTTGGTCTACACAAGACGTCACCAATACTCGGCCACCATCGATGAAAGTGGTTTACACAAAAGATGGAACAAGGAACCTCAGAAAAAAGCCAGTACCAGGTTCACTTCAGAGTTAGCACACAGCTATTTCAATTAACAAAATACATAGTGACTGGATGGTATGCACGAGAGAAGTATAAGAACGTCATTCCCTCTGGACTGCCGCGTCCAAACTCATACTGCACGGACTGGCGGGTTTAAGGCCCGGTGAACTGAGGTTCAATATGGGTATTTACAAATACGTAAGACTAAAATACTAAGGGGCTCACCACGGGATATGTGGTTGAGTTAAAATACGAAACTAAATATATACAATGATGAATTTTAATGTGACAAAGTATCTACTGAACGTTGAAAAAAGAATACAATTACTCATGCACTTGTAATACTTAAAGTCTATTGCAATACTTTTTGACATAATAACATAATATAAATATTGTTCTTAGTGTCATTGCACTATTGATCTAATACATTCTATCATGGCGAACATCTCAAGTCAAAACTGATTCGAAATCAATGCCATTTAATAACATCTAGTTTTTTTTTTCATTTCTTAAAGCATCCATAATAAAAAAATGATTTAGAATAAACATTCAGAAATTAGATATGCAAATATAGTAAACTTATGTTAAATTAAAAGCATAAAAGCCTCCAATGGGTTTTTTAAGGGTATAGATCAACGCCTGGTAGATTTAAAATGTGTAAGTATTAAATTTTTTTTTTTTCAAATATGTTGAAAAATTTGCATCTACAAACGTTTTCAGAAAAATATAAAATATTGAAATCAACAATTTAATGAAAAAGGCATAAGCTTTATAAAGGTGCATCAATTATTAAAGAATGACAAGATTATTACCTGTGAACGCCCAAGTTGATCGAGAAAGATGATCATAATAATTTTACACATGTAGTTGGATCCTAAATATGTGTACAAATTATACGTATAGATTAAGTACATGTAACACAAATACACTTTGCGTTTATTTACAGAATTTTTAGCTCACCTGAGCTGAAAACTCAAGTGAGCTTTTCTGATAATTTTTTGTCCGGCGTCTGCCTGTCTGTCCATCTGTCTGTCAGTAAACTTTTTATATTTTTGACTTTTTTTGCCAAAACTGCTAAGCCAATTTTAGCCAAACTTTGCACAAAGTAACCATATATAAAAGAAATGTAAGTTTGTGAAAATTAAGGGCCTCGCTTTCTTTTAAAGGGAAATACTTAAGAATTTTTGAAAATCTGTTGGTATATTTCAAAAATCGTCTTTTTTTAAACCAATTGGCCAGACAAGCTATAACTTGTGTGTAAGCATTCTCAGTCACGGTAAATTCAGGTTTGTTCAAATCATAATCCCTGAAGGTGAAGTGGGGCCACAAAGATGGGTTCAATTTTTACATAGTAATATATAAAGACATATTTTTGTAAAAAATTTTCCTCTAAAATCATTTCACAATAAAAGCTAAAACTTGTGTGGATGTATTCTCAGGTAGCATAGATTCAAATTTGTTCAAATCATGATTCACGGGGTTAGAGTGGGCCACAATGGTGGGGGTGGTCAAATTTTTACATAGGAATATACAGAGAGAAACGTCTTTGAAAACCTTTTTCTCTAAAACCAAGTGGACAGAAAGCTGTAAAATATGTGGAAGCATGGGATATATTCAAGTTTGTTCAAATTATGGTCCCCAGAGGTAGGATGGGCCTACAACTAGCGGTCAATGTTTTACATAGTAACATTTCTTTTACTTCTTCTAAAAAAAGATTTGCCAGAAAGGTTGTCACTTGTGTAGAAACATGCTCAAATAGGGTTGATTTAAATTTGTTCAAATCATGATAATCGGGGGGTAGGTAGTGCTAAACTTTTGGTGGTCGAATTTCTACATAGAAATATCTAGAGAAACATCTTTCAAAAACAAATTCGACAGAAAGCTTTAACTTGTGTTGAGCCTTCTCAGGTAGGAAATAATAAAGTGTATGCAAATCATGATATTCGGGGTTAGGGGAGGATCACAATGAAGGGTACATTTTTACATAAGAATATAAAGAACAGATTCTTAAAAAATCTTCTTCTCAAAAATTAGTTGGCAAAATAAGCTGTTACTTGTGTAAAAAAATTCTCAGGTACGGTGGATTCAAGTTTGTTCAAATCATACTGTCCGTGGGTAGGGTGGGGCTACAATGGGAAAATGTGCAATTTTTACATAGGAAACACATTTAATTATTCTTATAAACATAAATGTTATAATTCATAATTTTACTAAAATGCAAGCATCTTGATATTTAATTGTTTCCCAAAAGCTTAGAACCTTGACAATTTCTTGGCCCCAGAAGGGGCTAATAGTTTGATGAAGGTTAATAGATATTTGTTTAAGATCTTCATTAAATACATTTAATGTTCATTTAGGTCTTCCGCTCGGAAGCGGAATACCTTTTTATTATTACTTACTTTATTTTTTTCCAGAATTTTTCTTCTTTTTTTTTTTTTTTTTGGTCTTCTAGACGCCAACTTTGATCCTTAATATCTCGCTCGTTTGTTCACCGATTGTTTTCAAATTTGCAGGTCTGATAACATGCCGCGTGATGTTGTCGTTTCTTTTTTTAGTTGATAAAAATCCCGTTCCGGTTTTGATTTACTTCCCTTCTAGCAAAATTTCACGACTTAATTTGTCCGGTGGGTTTAGGCTAAACGATGACTGACCGAGTCTCAAAGATGGGCTTGTTTGGAAGCTGATACATTAAATTTGTGCAAGACATATTTCATTTGTTATTTAAATGCAAATAAAAGGAGTGGTGTAGGTGTTCAAACAAATGTTAGAAAAGAAATGCTAAGAAATTTGTGCATTTTTTGCTTTGGTTTTCTACCTGGTAATAATTTGTTTTAAGATGTATGTTAAAAGTTCATGGTCTTACCGAGACCTTTCATTCGGTATATAGAAAAAAGGGTCTGGCCCCTATAATTAGGGAGTTAAGGTCGGTAGCGGGTTTAAAAGTTTGCGCCCTTTGCGAAGGGTATTGCGCATTACTGTTGTAAAACACAAATTTAAAGTAGAATGTTCAATGATACAGGTTATCATGTAACGTTTTTATTTCAGAAAAATTACTTATCAAAAAATTATTTTAAGAGAAATGAATTTTTAGAATAATGTCAGAAGTATTTTAATTTTTTCGCCGCTTCTTCAAAATCGACGTTATTGTCGTCGGAGTCAACGTCTTAGGATGACGTCAGTTGAGACTCTGACTTAACAGTTGACAAAAATTAACGTCGTGCATTTTCTATTACAGCGTCAATAATTAAAATCAAAACTATAATTTGCAAAATAAAAACATATATGCGACCCTTCTACGTTCTGTGTGAGTGACAATGTATTTATTCTTCCAATACAAATAACACTAAATTTGATTTGTAAACATCCTTTTGGTTTTTACAATTCTATAATGTAAAATGGCTGGCACGGCACGTTTATAGGATCAAGCTATGAGGACGGATAGCCTAAAAACCATTTGGTCAATTTCGTTTTAATTTGGCAAAAAGTTTACTTATATAATAACCTTCAATCGCTGAAAATGTAAATGAAAATCATATGTTTGTAATTTTTAAAAAATGAAATTGAAAATGAAAACCCTCATTTTCCTGAATAATCCTATATAAAATGTCGGTAATAATCCGGACATACAACCAAAATTTGAGCACGACAAACAGATAAACTATCCAGTCAATTTACTTTATATTTTGCACATTGTTTACTCATAAGTTGACATTTTACTGTAAAAAAAATTTAAGGAAATCGTATGTTTGAAACATTCTCCCCCGAGACTCCTTAAAGGCGTCAAAAGTCTTTTGTCAATATTTTGTAAAGGAATACAAATTTCTAATACACTATTGAAGCAAAGTTATAAAGACAATAATTCCGAATCTTTCCGTTGTATTAAATTTGATGTTTTCGTATTTTATAGTCAGTATTTGCAGAAACTTTTTTGTCAGTGCAGTCCATTGTTATGGGGTGTACACGTTTAGGAAGTTATGAAAGGGCTTCTTGAAATGCACTAATTGATATATACAGCGCGTAAATATGATTCCACATAAAATTCCCATTTCTTTTTATTTATATGTACAATTTCATTTAATAAAGATAAACCTCTTACACTTTATTTTTGTTGTTTGTTTCATAACTGTGCCCCTATCTATATTTAGAAGCATTACAAGACTCAGGTAACCGATCGATGGTATTCAGGCCGTCGCCAAGACGACAGTGCATGTGCTTGTAGAGTCGGACGTACACATGTTTAACGCCCAACTGTTTTACTGTAACGGAAACATTTTAAATTGTTTCATTACTGGGAGATGTGTTAAAAAAATTGTACCAATGCATGGTAAATAACCTCAATTTTTCCACACGGCTGTCATAAAAACAACAATATGTATAACTGACATGATAAATGCACGCTGGCAATTTAAACGAACACGGGATTGCTTCCGATGGAACATTTCTTTTAAAGCAAAACAAAATACTAATTCACGATGAAGATAATATTATGATCTTTGAGATGATTTTAAAAAGTGAACTTATCATTCATACACGATAATTGAAACCAAAATCGCTTTTTTAAGTTACGGCTATCAGGGATATTATTTATGACTTGCTCCGCGTTCGCGTTTTTTTATTTGCAGAACATCTACAAACGAAACTGGTAGACTAATTGTTCACAAAACAATAAGAGGCTTTTCCACTTTTCATAATAATTTTTAAAAATTCCCCAAACATGTTTATAATTATTAAGTAAATAAAGATAAATCAATAGTAGTTCTTCCGTCCATCTGAAGTTGATACTCAATGTTGAGGTCCATCTGCGGAGCTATGAAACTTAGATAACTGTCAAGGCTTGTGAACCTCGGTTTGTTTGAAGTAAATCTTTCCTTGACTTTTTAGATTTTTTTACACAATTCTTTCATTGCGCACACACACACACACACACACACACACACACACACACACACACACACACACACACACACACACACACACACACACACACACACACACACACACACACACACACACACACACACACACACACACACACACACACACACACACACACACACACACACACACACACACACACACACACACACACACACACACACACACAGAGTAGTGCCTCAGATAACCGGACGTTTCAGTGTACAGACGATTTTATTTGGGAACAAATTTTTATACGTTTTTATGTCTCATTTATCCGGAATTCGGCGTTCCGGATCAGGACGGTCAGTTTTACCACAAAACACGGTTTTACTACTAAGCTTGCTTCATTTAACTGGACGGTAAAATTTGATGATACCCCGTTCACCACAAAAGATTACGCCTGTCCATTGAGTTTCACACCTTTTTTACGTGTTAGACCCTCATGAGAAGCTTCTATAAACACCATCTTTCCAAGTCAAGGGTTTCTGATCCGTATAGCTTCTTACAAACCCTTGACATAACAGGCATATAAATGCGGGATTGGTAACCCAGCTTTCTGGTTGGTGTCATTCAGACTTGCATGACCCAATCAGAAACGTTTTATTTTACCGGAAACTGCAAAATAAATCAACAACAACATGCGGTCTGTGATCACTTCGGCTGACTGAAATACATGTAGTAAGTACGGCTACGAATTTGAGCATATTTTGCTGGAAGGGAAATGTTTTCTTGATAAAAGGATCTGTTGATGTATTTGCGACGGTGCAATCATTGATAACGTAAATTGAATATGATTTTAACTTTCATTTCGTTACGTCGTTGTAGAGGAAGATTGGGTTAAAATAATTTCGTGGCATTTTGTTTGTTATGCGTACAGAAAGTAAAAAATATATAACAATTATGTTAAAGATGTATCAAGTGAACTATTAGAAGCACTAAGAAAGTTTTGTTGTGTGTTATCACGCATGTAATCTGCATTTAATCTGTGAACATGGTCAATATCAGCCACTTACTTTTACAAATATGCCTTACTAGATAATGTAAGGACTAACTTACTTTCCTGTTTTTTATATTTTTTAAGATACTTAATTAGTAAAATCAATAGTTGTGTTTAGAATGGAGTCGCATGACCAAGAGAAGTGCAGAATTTGCACTGAAAAGTTAACCCCCATAAAACGAGATTTTAAGGGATATCTGAGTGATTGTGTCATATAACATGTAGGTGACCTTATAGAATGTTCACATTAACCACACTAGTAGATATCGTCAATCTTTATGTACAGCTACTCGAGGTATATGAACTAAACAGTTTCAAATAGAGATAATTGTTTCAAAATGCACTAATAGCTGACGAGATTATGAAGATATCAGAGCAATTGTGTCGTACTATCATGTGGATTACCTTATAGATTGTTGAAAGAAGCAAGCCTCGTAATAATTATTGATCTTTATATACAGCTAATTGAGATATTTTGACAAAACCTTAAAAATTAAAGCTATTTGTAACAAAATAAACCAGTAGCTGACAAGATTTAGAGATATCTAAGTATTTGTGTTATAATATCCGGTAAGTGACCTTATAGAATGTTAAAAAAAAACCGCGGTAATATATCTTCAATATTTTTATACAGCTACTTGAGGTATATTTACAAAACCACTAAAAAGAGATATTTTTAGAAAAATGCACTAGTAGCTGACGACATGAAAAGAGATATCTGAGTAATTGTGTCGTAATATCAATTGGATGACCTTATAAAACGTTTTAATTAACCACACTTTTAAATATTTTCAATCTATATATACAGCTACTTGACGTATATGAACTAAACTGTTCAAAATTGAGATATTCGTGACGAAATGTACTAGCCGCTGACGACATTTAGAGAGATATCTGAGTAGTTGTACCGTAATATCATGTGGATGATCTGATAGAATGTTGAAATAAGCAATACTGGTAAATATCATCAATATATAAATACAGCTACTTGAGATATGCTGACAAACCCCTAAAAAAATAAGATATTTGTAACAAAATGTACTAGTAGCTGACGAGTTCAAAGCGATATCTGAGTAAATGTTTCGTAACATTATGTGGATGACTCGAAAGAATGTTGATATTAGCAAGACTGGTATATATCTTCAATAAATATAGCTTCTTGGGATACACTGACAAACTGCAAAAAATAAAGATATTCGTAACAAAATACACTATAAGCTGATGACATAAAGAGATATATCTGTGTAATTCTACATGTATCGTTATATCTTGTAGATGACTTGATACAGTGTTGATATTAACAACCCTTGAAGATGTCTTCAATATTTATGTACGGCTACTTGAGTTACATGAAAAAATTGTCTTTGAAAAAAAGATAGTTTAAACGAAATACACTGGTAGCTGACGAGATTAAGAGAGATATCAAAGTACACGTAATTTTGTTGTAATATCATGCAGATGACATGGTATATTATTATAATTAATAACACGTGTTGATATTTTCAATCTATAAGTAAAGCTACTTGAGTCAAATGGACAATATTGTCTCAAATCTAGATATTTTAAACAAATGCACGAATGAACCAATCACCGATGAGGGTATGGGAGGAATATGAGTAAATTATGTTATAGTGTAATATACATTTGTTCATATTAAGAACACAAATAGAAACCTAAGAAATGTTTTCTCATTTGAACAGTAACTCATAACTAGTAGCCAAGTTTCTTTCCTCTCGTAGCAAGTTACTAGTAGCTAGCTTTTCTTACTTCTTCTAGCCAGTTACTAGTTGCCAGTTACTAGTAGCTAACTTTTATTAGATCTAGTAACCAGTTACTAGTAGCTAGCTTTTCTTACTTCTCGTAGCCAGTTACAGTAGCTAACTTTACCTATCTTTGATAATATCTAATATTGACATTGCAATACTAAAAGTCTATATAGAAACATATTTAATGACAACATCTACAGAGAAAATGTTATCTGCATTTTCAACAATCGGGGAACCATTTTCAACCCGTAAAAGTACGATGGAAGAGTCTGACACACATTGCTCTTTGTAGGTGCTTACTTTTCTTTGTAAGATAAGCTTTTCTCGCATTATCACCGGTGTGAGATCGGTTTGTCCGGTGTGAGACAGCAGTGTGAGATTTTTCTGTCTTACACTGTGTATTACTACGCCGTTTTAAAACGTAAACAAATGTTGTCTGACGGTAGGGAAATGCACAATTGTGCATTGAGATTATCCATTAAGTAATTGTGTTGCATAATTAATTACAATTTTTCATATTTTAATTGAAAAAACTGTCGTATGCTTTTATTTAACTTGCACTATTTGAAGCACGCGGAGGGATAAACCGAAAGTAATCTTTTGAACGTTATAACAGAAAGTTGTCAAACATCATTTTTTAAGCTAATATAATGCGAGAAAAATAATCATTCATTATTAACTCGTGTGGGATAGTGAAATTCCACTTCGGGGCCAAGATTCACGGTCTAGGACTCGGCAAAGCCTCGTCCAAGACAGTGAATCTTGTCCCCTCGGTGGAATTTCACTCTCCCACACTCGTAATAATGAATGATTCTATTAATCTTCAGCAGTAACTTCTCTTGTAAGTGGTTCTTCTGGTACACTCATATAATGGACGTGTTGCATGTTGATCACCACAGTTTCATTTTTTAGCACATACATCACAGCATAAATGGTTATCACCTGCATCAGATGTACTCAGATAGGGTGAGGAGATTATCTATCTACGACACTCATTTTCTGAGGAATCAAGTCTCACAATTTCTCGATCAATTTTTCTAAAACGTTTTTTTTTGTTTTTCTTTACCAAAAGAAAATGACGTATCTCTGCCAGCACGCCCAATTTGTTGTACAAAAGTATCTAAATCATGTGGTACCCCATAATGGATAACATTGTTTAAGTTTAAATTTAGAATTGACATCCATACCAGCAGCATTTGTACAAATTAACACACGATATTTCCCCGAGTCACTCTCAATGTTAGTGCAAATTTTTTCTTTAATATATTCTGGTGTCTTGCTATTGTATATATTTACAAACTCTGTACATGTATAACCGAGGAGCCTAGAAAACATACAATATAACCGAGAACAATCCTTAATTGAAGCACAAAAAATTAAATGTCTTTCAAAACCAAGTTTCTCCTTCATAATTCCTCTGACCATCCAGTGGAAAAGCTTCTCATCGTCTACATTATTTGGTATTGGAATAACAGTTTTTTTATGTTTTCACGGTCAGGGTTGTCCAAAATCACAACATTGTCTGATTTTAAGAGGAGACTTTTCATGATCTTTTTTCTGTTTGCCGGACTTGCTGTTGCTGTCAGGGCCAGCACTGGAACATTCATACTTAATGATCTGAGTTCTCCAACATGAGCAAACCACTCTCTGAAAGGGTTTTCTTGTGCAGAATCATATCCCCTAAAAACGATGCAATTAGTGTAGTTTATAAATAACCACATGTGTACATGATTATGCTATTTACATATATTTATGTTAATCATAAACGCAAAATACTATCCAATAAAAAATAACCAAGAAAAAAAGTGTAAAAATGCTTTCGTTTGCAAGGAATTAATAGTTACAAGTGTACGACTGTATGAGCTTCGTCAATAACAGTTAATCGATAGCTGTTTTGGAAAAACTGACTTTCGATGACGTCCCGCTATTTCTCTTTCCAATAAAGAAGAGTTGGGCTACCAAAAACAAAGTGATATTGGCCACTTTTAACTGCTTTAATATCATCTGCTTCCATGCCGATGTATATTGCCTCAAAACTTAATTCTTTCAGATATAAAACTTGCTCCTTCATTATTGAAGGTAAAGAAGCAATGATCAGTGTTGTGTCTTTTTCAAATAATATTGGGACACACTCGTAACTCATCGACTTACCGCTGCCGGTTTTTGTTCCCATGAACACATCCTTTCCGTTAAATAATACAGTAATGGCTTTGAGTTTCTCGTCGATCTATTCGAACAACTTTTCAAATGGGGGCAGCCATATTGCTTAAAGTATTCTTTTGAAGACACATTTTCTGGTTGGTCAGAAGGAGAGGTCACGAAGGTTAAAAAATTTGTACACTCAATAGATGGTGCAGTTGTGAAATCACGTATGTTTTGCCTGTTCGGTCAAGGGTTTGTGCGAAGCGATGCAGATTAGAAACCCTTGACCTGGGAAGATGATAAACACTGACTTCCCCAACCACTTTCAAAATTATCGACAGTGCTAGCTGGCCAGACAGAATTAGTCACGTCTCAAATCACGTGGTTTGAATATCTTAACCATTGCACCTGTCAAGTGCCATCGCTTTTTTAAACATCCCTGTATTTCAATAAAAAATATGGTTATTAATCAAGAAAACTTAAAAGTTTTACATAGCTTTTTGTTTTATCTACCTATTCAAACGTTATTTTAAAACGATTTGTCATTTGAATGCCTTGTTAGATTAAGTCAAAACCGGAAGTCCAGGAAGAAAACAATATATCATGTTGACTAATTGCATGTAATTTTATCAATAAAAGTGACTTTCTTTAAAGAATAGAAAATATATTTAAACAAGAGGCAAAGGGACCACATCGCTCATCTGAGCAACAATTGCCTTAACTCTGATCAAATAAGCATTATATTTACAAAATCAAAATATCTTGACAACTACAGAACGTGCAACGTTATTTTTTACAAGATAAACGATAGGATAGGATTCAAGCACGATAGGATAGGATTAACGCACGATATAATAGTATACACGCACGATAGGATAGGATTAAAGCACGAAAGAGCAGTATACATGCACGATAGGAAAGGATTGATACACGATAGAAAAGGATAAACGATGATCGTGATAAACGTATAATCGCTTTAAACGATCTTTACGAATTAACTGTGATAATGGCAGAATTTTAAAAAGAACACGTAAAGATTTACGTAGAATTTCTTTTTATAGTAACAATTGCCGAGTTGTTAATTATCGCTGCATCATTTATAAAATGTATTAAAACTAGAGCAGAGCTCGTGGCAAAGCCACGAGTAGGTCTTCCGTTGTTGCTGCGAGTTGAAAATATATGTGATGTGGTGTCAAACGATTATAATTACTAAACTTTCAGTTCTGCTTTTGTTATAAAAACGTGTTGTGATTGAAAGCCTGCATATAAAACGTTTATTGAAAAAGAAAATAAGAAAATGTTTTAGAAAACTATCGTATTAGTCGCACACAGTTTATGTAATCGTAACAAACATTATTTAAAAAATGAGATATTTAATGGCGAATTAAATTTTCAGAGGGTAGCAAGCATTGTTGTAAACAGTATGTACTCATGGGTCATGTCAGGAATTGTGGTTTTTTTTTAAAAACCGAACCCGTTTACAAAACACGTAACCTTTTCTCTAAGATAACTTCTTTATTTAAATATTTCTAAATTTTTGAAAACAATGGACAATTTAGAATTGTTGCGTGCTGACAAAATTTACACACCCTGAAATGTACTACTACACCTAAAAAACGTGCGACTTACGTGCAAGAAACGTTTCGTGTTAACCGTTTAGCGTTTCGTGTGAATCGTTAAGCGTTTCATGTAAACCGTTTAGCGTTTCGGACAAAGCGTGCAGCGTTTCGGACAAAGCGTGTAAATCGTTCCGAGCAAATCGTGCGAGAACATTGTGAAACGTTAATTAGATTTCACTCGGAACTCTCTGACAATTTGTTTCAAAATGGCGCCCGTGTTTTACATAACATGTACTTTAAAATGTTTGTAATTGGCAAAAATCTTTTGTAGGTATTTTCATGAAAAAAAATCTAGAGGAAATGATATACTTATATTTTTACAACGAATATTTGCCAGTATCGAATAATTTTTAGAAAAATTACTAGTGGAAGACGAAGTTGAGGTTTTAAAAAATCCTAGCTAGGTAATTATAAAAAAGAAATAAATATTCTATCAGTGCGTGAAGTTATTTGCCATTTGCACGATTATTTACCGAGTTGTTAACAAATTAAAAATGTGACCCAGATATGAGCTGCCAGAAGTTCAAAGCTAAAAAAAACGAAAGTGTGAAAACAATTAAGCCTAACTATAAAAATAATTTTATTATTGATCCCTATTTAGTGGATAATTAGTAAATATAATTCATTTAAAAAGATAATGCATCATATCAAATAATGATGGAGCTTTGAATGAAGTTACGACTTCAAATAGAACCACGTGTAGTTTTCCTAGTTTCGGTTCATTGCGACAGAAGTATTATTTGGCTGCATATATTGATATATATATACGGGAAAAACAAAGGAAAATGGCAGCTACTTATCATCAATTACTATTATAAAGTGTTTTTATGAAAATTCAATATTATAAAGTAACGCAAATGAAAACTGTTCAAGTCCAGTTTTAATTTGACGGGAAAATGGTATGATAAAAATAACGATCATATTATTTGTTTAAATGACAGAGTCCCATAATTGTTTTTCCTTCTTCATTTATACTCCATTAACTTGTACCTCTAGTATATTTTTGAAATAAATTCGCCTCAAAATATTCGGTCAGAAGTGATAAAGGGCGCATAATTCGATACTGGGAAACGAATTCGAAACTAGGAAAATGGAGGGGGTGTTGAAATTACTTCTTTTATATTTTCGGAAGTTTGATACTACAGTTTAGAAGGACAAAGAAACGCGATTTAAACATAAAAAAAATTATTTGGAATTCCGATAATGATAGTTCCATGCACGACGAACCGGTAAAATGACTGTACAATATTAAAATTCGCTATACATAAAAAATATTCAATACAATTAGCAAAACATGATTTCTGTTGGAACAAGCCTTAATCAACTTTAACTTACACGAGCATGTTTTGATAAGCATGTATTTTTTATTTTTATTTTTTTTTTTACATCCAATTCGATAACTCTTACTAAGACCATTAAATGTTTGTAATATTCTCCTCTTTGCATCAAAGCATTAAAAAGTGGCATACAAAAATATTTTATTTCCTTTAAGGGTGCAAAACACAGTTTTATATGTAACGTTGATCTGTCTTTATCTTACAAAATTGCTGCGTTAACATTTTTGTTCAGTCAGTAGAGTTTTAGTTTGACCCTCAAGCATTAAATAAATGTATAACATGCTTTGTGCATGTTTCATTTCTCACTTTATGACGTTGGGTATGATTGTGTATTGTGACGTGTTGTTTAACATTGTGATGCATTAGCATTGTGACATTTTTAAGTGTGACGTCATGTAAACAAAGCCGCTCCGATCATGAGTTCATAACTTTTAGTTCCAATAATAGAATAGAGAGAATATAATACACCTTTTTTATGTGTATGTGTATTTAATTATGTGTTAAAATGAGTATCCAGTTATGGAATTTTGAGCTGCTCTATTAATTCAACAAAATTTCATATGAAATGATTACACATGTGTGCATAATTCAAATAGACAATTGTGTAAAGTATCCGAAATTGTATTTGACGGAGGGGGGGGGGGTATTTTTTTTTTTTAAATTTGTTTGTCATCAGTATCAAATGCGCAGTACCATTAGTTATGTTCAATTCATTAAATAAAGTAGAATTAGTAAGTGGAAAGTCAGTTTTGAATTTTGAACTGCACAGTCGTGTTCGCACAGTCGTGTTCGAAAGGTCTGTCTTTGTGTTTTGACACATCCTACCTAAATGACAATATCTCGACCATTTTTTCACTAAATTCAACTTTGTGTACACCAAAATGTTTGTAATATTCTCCTCTTTGCATCAAAGCATTAAAATGTGGCATAAAAAAATATTTTATTTCCTTTAAGGGTGCAAAACACAGTTTTATATGTAACGTTGATCTGTCTTTATCTTACAAAATTGCTGCGTTAACATTTTTGTTCAGTCAGTAGAGTTTTAGTTTGACCCTCAAGCATTAAATAAATGTATAACATGCTTTGTGCATGTTTCATTTCTCACTTTATGACGATGGGTATGATTGTGTATTGTGACGTGTTGTTTAACATTGTGATGCATAAGCATTGTGACATTTTTAAGTGTGACGTCATGTAAACAGAGCCGCTCCGATCATGAGTTCATAACTTTTAGTTCCAAAATAGAATAGAGAGAATATAATACACCTTTTTTATGTGTATGTGTATTTAATTATGTGTTAAAATGAGTATCCAGTTATGGACTGTTGAGCTGCTCTATTAATTCAACAAGATTTCATATGAAATGATTACACATGTGTGCATAATTCAAATAGACAATTGTGTAAAGTATCCGAAATTGTATTTGACGGAGGGGGGGGGGTAATTTTGTTTTTAAATTTGTTTGTCATCAGTATCAAATGCGCAGTACCATTAGTTATGTTCAATTCATTAAATAAAGTAGAATTAGTAAGTGGAAAGTCAGTTTTGAATTTTGAACTGCACAGTCGTGTTCGAAAGGTCTGTCTTTGTATTTTGACACATCCTACCTAAATGACAATATCTCGACCATTTTTTCACTAAATTCAACTTTGTGTACACCAAAATGTTTGTAATATTCTCCTCTTTGCATCAAAGCATTAAAAAGTGGCATACAAAAATATTTTATTTCCTTTAAGGGTGCAAAACACAGTTTTATATGTAACGTTGATCTGTCTTTATCTTACAAAATTGCTGCGTTAGCATTTTTGTTCAGTCAGTAGAGTTTTAGTTTGACCCTCAAGCATTAAATAAATGTATAACATGCTTTCTGCATGTTTCATTTCTCACTTTATGACGTTGGGTATGATTGTGTATTGTGACGTGTTGTTTAACATTGTGATGCATAAGCATTGTGACATTTTTAAGTGTGACGTCATGTAAACAAAGCCGCTCCGATCATGAGTTCATAACTTTTAGTTCCAAAATAGAATAGAGAGAATATAATACACCTTTTTTATGTGTATGTGTATTTAATTATGTGTTAAAATGAGTATCCAGTTATGGACTGTTGAGCTGCTCTATTAATTCAACAAGATTTCATATGAAATGATTACACATGTGTGCATAATTCAAATAGACAATTGTGTAAAGTATCCGAAATTGTATTTGACGGAGGGGGGGGGGGGGTAATTTTGTTTTTAAATTTGTTTGTCATCAGTATCAAATGCGCAGTACCATTAGTTATGTTCAATTCATTAAATAAAGTAGAATTAGTAAGTGGAAAGTCAGTTTTGAATTTTGAACTGCACAGTCGTGTTCGAAAGGTCTGTCTTTGTATTTTGACACATCCTACCTAAATGACAATATCTCGACCATTTTTTCACTAAATTCAACTTTGTGTACACCAAAATGTTTGTAATATTCTCCTCTTTGCATCAAAGCATTAAAATGTGGCATAAAAAAATATTTTATTTCCTTTAAGGGTGCAAAACACAGTTTTATATGTAACGTTGATCTGTCTTTATCTTACAAAATTGCTGCGTTAACATTTTTGTTCAGTCAGTAGAGTTTTAGTTTGACCCTCAAGCATTAAATAAATGTATAACATGCTTTGTGCATGTTTCATTTCTCACTTTATGACGATGGGTATGATTGTGTATTGTGACGTGTTGTTTAACATTGTGATGCATAAGCATTGTGACATTTTTAAGTGTGACGTCATGTAAACAGAGCCGCTCCGATCATGAGTTCATAACTTTTAGTTCCAAAATAGAATAGAGAGAATATAATACACCTTTTTTATGTGTATGTGTATTTAATTATGTGTTAAAATGAGTATCCAGTTATGGACTGTTGAGCTGCTCTATTATTTCAACAAGATTTCATATGAAATGATTACACATGTGTGCATAATTCAAATAGACAATTGTGTAAAGTATCCGAAATTGTATTTGACGGAGGGGGGGGGGTAATTTTGTTTTTAAATTTGTTTGTCATCAGTATCAAATGCGCAGTACCATTAGTTATGTTCAATTCATTAAATAAAGTAGAATTAGTAAGTGGAAAGTCAGTTTTGAATTTTGAACTGCACAGTCGTGTTCGAAAGGTCTGTCTTTGTATTTTGACACATCCTACCTAAATGACAATATCTCGACCATTTTTTCACTAAATTCAACTTTGTGTACACCAAAATGTTTGTAATATTCTCCTCTTTGCATCAAAGCATTAAAAAGTGGCATACAAAAATATTTTATTTCCTTTAAGGGTGCAAAACACAGTTTTATATGTAACGTTGATCTGTCTTTATCTTACAAAATTGCTGCGTTAGCATTTTTGTTCAGTCAGTAGAGTTTTAGTTTGACCCTCAAGCATTAAATAAATGTATAACATGCTTTCTGCATGTTTCATTTCTCACTTTATGACGTTGGGTATGATTGTGTATTGTGACGTGTTGTTTAACATTGTGATGCATAAGTATTGTGACATTTTTAAGTGTGACGTCATGTAAACAAAGCCGCTCCGATCATGAGTTCATAACTTTTAGTTCCAAAATAGAATAGAGAGAATATAATACACCTTTTTTATGTGTATGTGTATTTAATTATGTGTTAAAATGAGTATCCAGTTATGGACTGTTGAGCTGCTCTATTAATTCAACAAGATTTTATATGAAATGATTACACATGTGTGCATAATTCAAATAGACAATTGTGTAAAGTATCCGAAATTGTATTTGACGGAGGGGCGGGGGGGTATTTTTTTTTTTTAAATTTGTTTGTCATCAGTATCAAATGCGCAGTGCCATTGGTTATGTTCAATTCATTAAATAAAGTAGAATTAGTAAGTGGAAAGTCAGTTTTGAATTTTGAACTGCGCAGTCGTGTTCGAAAGGTCCGTCTTTGTATTTGACACATCCTACCTAAATGACAATATCTCGACCATTTGTTCACTAAATTCAACTTTGTGTACACCAAAATGTTTGTAATATTCTTCTCTTTGCATCAAAGCATTAAAAAGTGGCATACAAAAATATTTTATTTCCTTTCAGGGAACACATAATATAACGTTGATCTGTCTTTATCTTACAAAATTGCTGCGTTAGCATTTTTGTTCAGTCAGTAGAGATTTAGTTTGACCCTCAAGCATTAAATAAATGTATAACATGCTTTGTGCATGTTTCATTTCTCACTTTATGACGATGGGTATGATTGTGTATTGTGACATGTTGTTTAACATTGTGATGCATAAGCATTGTGACATTCTTAAGTGTGACGTCATGTAAACAGAGCCGCTCCGATCATGAGTTCATAACTTTTAGTTCCAAAATAGAATAGAGAGAATATAATACACCTTTTTTATGTGTATGTGTATTTAATTATGTGTTAAAATGAGTATCCAGTTATGGACTGTTGAGCTGCTCTATTAATTCAACAAGATTTCATATGAAATGATTACACATGTGTGCATAATTCAAATAGACAATTGTGTAAAGTATCCGAAATTGTATTTGACGGAGGGGGGGGGGGTAATTTTGTTTTTAAATTTGTTTGTCATCAGTATCAAATGCGCAGTACCATTAGTTATGTTCAATTCATTAAATAAAGTAGAATTAGTAAGTGGAAAGTCAGTTTTGAATTTTGAACTGCACAGTCGTGTTCGAAAGGTCTGTCTTTGTATTTTGACACATCCTACCTAAATGACAATATCTCGACCATTTTTTCACTAAATTCAACTTTGTGTACACCAAAATGTTTGTAATATTCTCCTCTTTGCATCAAAGCATTAAAAAGTGGCATACCAAAATATTTTATTTCCTTTAAGGGTGCAAAACACAGTTTTATATGTAACGTTGATCTGTCTTTATCTTACAAAATTGCTGCGTTAGCATTTTTGTTCAGTCAGTAGAGTTTTAGTTTGACCCTCAAGCATTAAATAAATGTATAACATGCTTTGTGCATGTTTCATTTCTCACTTTATGACGATGGGTATGATTGTGTATTGTGACATGTTGTTTAACATTGTGATGCATTAGCATAGTGACATTTTTAAGTGTGACGTCATGTAAACAAAGCCGCTCCGATCATGAGTTCATAACTTTTAGTTCCAATAATAGAATAGAGAGAATATAATACACCTTTTTTATGTGTATGTGTATTTAATTATGTGTTAAAATGAGTATCCAGTTATGGACTGTTGAGCTGCTCTATTAATTCAACAAAATTTCATATGAAATGATTACACATGTGTGCATAATTCAAATAGACAATTGTGTAAAGTATCCGAAATTGTATTTGACGGAGGGGGATAATTTTGTTTTTAAATTTGTTTGTCATCAGTATCAAATGCGCAGTACCATTGGTTATGTTCAATTCATTAAACAAAGTAGAATTAGTAAGTGGAAAGTCAGTTTTGAATTTTGAACTGCACAGTCGTGTTCGAAAGGTCTGTCTTTGTATTTGACACATCCTACCTAAATGACAATATCTCGACCATTTTTTCACTAAATTCAACTTTGTGTACACCAAAATGTTTGTAATATTCTCCTCTTTGCATCAAAGCATTAAAAAGTGGCATACAAAAATATTTTATTTCCGTTAAGGATGCAAAACACAGTTTTATATGTAACGTCGATCTGTCTTTATCTTACAAAATTGCTGCGTTAGCATTTTTGTTCAGTCAGTAGAGTTTTAGTTTGACCCTCAAGCATTAAATAAATGTATAACATGCTTTGTGCATGTTTCATTTCTCACTTTATGACAATGGGTATGATTGTGTATTGTGACGTGTTGTTTAACATTGTGATGCATTAGCATTGTGACATTTTTAAGTGTGACGTCATGTAAACAAAGCCGCTCCGATCATGAGTTCATAACTTTTAGTTCCAATAATAGAATAGAGAGAATATAATACACCTTTTTTATGTGTATGTGTATTTAATTATGTGTTAAAATGAGTATCCAGTTATGGACTTTTGAGCTGCTCTATTAATTCAACAAAATTTCATATGAAATGATTACACATGTGTGCATAATTCAAATAGACAATTGTGTAAAGTATCCGAAATTGTATTTCAGGGGGGGGGGGTAATTTTGTTTTTAAATTTGTTTGTCATCAGTATCAAATGCGCAGTACCATTGGTTATGTTCTATTCATTAAATAAAGTAGAATTAGTAAGTGGAAAGTCAGTTTTGAATTTTGAACTGCGCAGTCGTGTTCGAAAGGTCAGTCTTTGCATTTGACACATCCTACCTAAATGACAATATCTCGACCATTTTTTCACTAAATTCAACTTTGTGTACACCAACATGTTTGTAATATTCTCCTCTTTGCATCAAAGCATTAAAAAGTGGCATACAAAAATATTTTATTTCCTTTCAGGGAACACATAATATAACGTTGATCTGTCTTTATCTTACAAAATTGCTGCGTTAGCATTTTTGTTCAGTCAGTAGAGTTTTAGTTTGACCCTCAAGCATTAAATAAATTTATAACATGCTTTGTGTATGTTTCATTTCTCACTTTATGACGTTGGGTATGATTGTGTATTGTGACGTGTTGTTTAACATTGTGATGCATTAGCATAGTGACATTTTTAAGTGTGACGTCATGTAAACAAAGCCGCTCCGGTCATGAGTTCATAACTTTTAGTTCCAAAATAGAATAGAGAGAATATAATACACCTTTTTTATGTGTATGTGTATTTAATTATGTGTTAAAATGAGTATCCAGTTATGGACTTTTGAGCTGCTCTATTAATTCAACAAAATTTCATATGAAATGATTACACATGTGTGCATAATTCAAATAGACAATTGTGTAAAGTATCCGAAATTGTATTTGACGGAGGGGGAGGGGGGTAATTTCTTTTTTAAATTTGTTTGTCATCAGTATCAAATGCGCAGTACCATTGGTTATGTTCAATTCATTAAACAAAGTAGAATTAGTAATTGGAAAGTCAGTTTTGAATTTTGAACTGCACAGTCGTGTTCGAAAGGTCTGTCTTTGTATTTGACACATCCTACCTAAATGACAATATCTCGACCATTTTTTCACTAAATTCAACTTTGTGTACACCAAAATGTTTGTAATATTCTCCTCTTTGCATCAAAGCATTAAAAATGGCATACAAAAATATTTTATTTCCTTTCAGGGAACATCTAATATAACGTTGATCTGTCTTTATCTTACAAAATTGCTGCGTTAGCATTTTTGTTCAGTCAGTAGAGTTTTAGTTTGACCCTCAAGCATTAAATAAATGTATAACATGCTTTGTGCATGTTTCATTTCTCACTTTATGACGTTGGGTATGATTGTGTATTGTGACGTGTTGTTTAACATTGTGATGCATTAGCATTGTGACATTTTTAAGTGTGACGACATGTAAACAAAGCCGCTCCGATCATGAGTTCATAACTTTTAGTTCCAAAATAGAATAGAGAGAACATAATACACCTTTTTTATGTGTATGTGTATTTAATTATGTGTTAAAATGAGTATCCAGTTATGGACTTTTGAGCTGCTCTATTAATTCAACAAAATTTCATATGAAATGATTACACATGTGTGCATAATTCAAATAGACAATTGTGTAAAGTATCCGAAATTGTATTTCAGGGGGGGGGGGTAATTTTGTTTTTAAATTTGTTTGTCATCAGTATCAAATGCGCAGTACCATTGGTTATGTTCAATTCATTAAACAAAGTAGAATTAGTAAGTGGAAAGTCAGTTTTGAATTTTGAACTGCACAGTCGTGTTCGAAAGGTCTGTCTTTGTATTTGACACATCCTACCTAAATGACAATATCTCGACCATTTTTTCACTAAATTCAACTTTGTGTACACCAAAATGTTTGTAATATTCTCCTCTTTGCATCAAAGCATTAAAAAATGGCATACAAAAATATTTTATTTCCTTTCAGGGAACACATAATATAACGTTGATCTGTCTTTATCTTACAAAATTGCTGCGTTAGCATTTTTGTTCAGTCAGTAGAGTTTTAGTTTGACCCTCAAGCATTAAATAAATGTATAACATGCTTTGTGCATGTTTCATTTCTCACTTTATGACGTTGGGTATGATTGTGTATTGTGACGTGTTGTTTAACATTGTGATGCATTAGCATTGTGACATTTCTAAGTGTGACGTCATGTAAACAAAGCCGCTCCGATCATGAGTTCATAACTTTTAGTTCCAAAATAGAATAGAGAGAAGATAATACACCTTTTTTTATGTGTATGTGTATTTAATTATGTGTTAAAATGAGTATCCAGTTATGGACTTTTGAGCTGCTCTATTAATTCAACAAAATTTCATATGAAATGATTACACATGTGTGCATAATTCAAATAGACAATTGTGTAAAGTATCCGAAATTGTATTTGACGAAGGGGGAGGGGGGTAATTTCTTTTTTAAATTTGTTTGTCATCAGTATCAAATGCGCAGTACCATTAGTTATGTTGAATTCATTAAATAAAGTAGAATTAGTAAGTGGAAAGTCAGTTTTGAATTTTGAACTGCGCAGTCGTGTTCGAAAGGTCTGTCTTTGTATTTTGACACATCCTACCTAAATGACAATATCTCGACCATTTTTTCACTAAATTCAACTTTGTGTACACCAAAATGTTTGTAATATTCTCCTCTTTACATCAAAGCATTAAAACGTGGCATACAAAAATATTTTATTTCCTTTAAGGGAACACATAATATAACGTTGATCTGTCTTTATCTTACAAAATTGCTGCGTTAGCATTTTTGTTCAGTCAGTAGAGTTTTAGTTTGACCCTCAAGCATTAAATAAATGTATAACATGCTTTGTGCATGTTTCATTTCTCACTTTATGACGATGGGTATGATTGTGTATTGTGACATGTTGTTTAACATTGTGATGCATTAGCATTGTGACATTTTTAAGTGTGACGTCATGTAAACAAAGCCGCTCCGATCATGAGTTCATTACTTTTAGTTCCAATAATAGAATAGAGAGAATATAATACACCTTTTTTATGTGTATGTGTATTTAATTATGTGTTAAAATGAGTATCCAGTTATGGACTTTCCAGCTGCTCTATTAATTCAACAAAATTTCATATGAAATGATTACACATGTGTGCATAATTCAAATAGACAATTGTGTAAAGTATCCGAAATTGTATTTGACTAAGGGGGGGGGGGGGTAATTTTGTTTTTAAATTTGTTTGTCATCAGTATCAAATGCGCAGTACCATTGGTTATGTTCAATTCATTTAGTAAGTGGAAAGTCAGTTTTGAATTTTGAACTGCACAGTCGTGTTCGAAAGGTCTGTCTTTGTATTTGACACATCCTACCTAAATGACAATATCTCGACCATTTTTTCACTAAATTCAACTTTGTGTACACCAAAATGTTTGTAATATTCTCCTCTTTGCATCAAAGCATTAAAAAGTGGCATACAAAAATATTTTATTTCCTTTAAGGGTGCAAAACACAGTTTTATATGTAACGTTGATCTGTCTTTATCTTACAAAATTGCTGCGTTAGCATTTTTGTTCAGTCAGTAGAGTTTTAGTTTGACCCTCAAGCATTAAATAAATGTATAACATGCTTTGTGCATGTTTCATTTCTCACTTTATGACGATGGGTATGATTGTGTATTGTGACATGTTGTTTAACATTGTGATGCATTAGCATTGTGACATTTTTAAGTGTGACGTCATGTAAACAAAGCCGCTCCGATCATGAGTTCATAACTTTTAGTTCCAATAATAGAATAGAGAGAATATAATACACCTTTTTTATGTGTATGTGTATTTAATTATGTGTTAAAATGAGTATCCAGTTATGGACTTTCCAGCTGCTCTATTAATTCAACAAAATTTCATATGAAATGATTACACATGTGTGCATAATTCAAATAGACAATTGTGTAAAGTATCCGAAATTGTATTTGACGGAGGGGGGGGGTGGGTAATTTTGTTTTTAAATTTGTTTGTCATCAGTATCAAATGCGCAGTACCATTGGTTATGTTCAATTCATTAAACAAAGTAGAATTAGTAATTGGAAAGTCAGTTTTGAATTTTGAACTGCACAGTCGTGTTCGAAAGGTCTGTCTTTGTATTTGACACATCCTACCTAAATGACAATATCTCGACCATTTTTTCACTAAATTCAACTTTGTGTACACCAAAATGTTTGTAATATTCTCCTCTTTGCATCAAAGCATTAAAAAGTGGCATACAAAAATATTTTATTTCCTTTAAGGGTGCAAAACACAGTTTTATATGTAACGTTGATCTGTCTTTATCTTACAAAATTGCTGCGTTAGCATTTTTGTTCAGTCAGTAGAGTTTTAGTTTGACCCTCAAGCATTAAATAAATGTATAACATGCTTTGTGCATGTTTCATTTCTCACTTTATGACGTTGGGTATGATTGTGTATTGTGACATGTTGTTTAACATTGTGATGCATTAGCATTGTGACATTTTTAAGTGTGACGTCATGTAAACAAAGCCGCTCCGATCATGAGTTCATTACTTTTAGTTCCAATAATAGAATAGAGAAAATACAATACACCTTTTTTATGTGTATGTGTATTTAATTATGTGTTAAAATGAGTATCCAGTTATGGACTTTTGAGCTGCTCTATTAATTCAACAAAATTTCATATGAAATGATTACACATGTGTGCATAATTCAAATAGACAATTGTGTAAAGTATCCGAAATTGTATTTGACGGAGGGGGGGGGGGGGGGGTGGGTAATTTTGTTTTTAAATTTGTTTGTCATCAGTATCAAATGCGCAGTACCATTAGTTATGTTCAATTCATTAAATAAAGTAGAATTAGTAAGTGGAAAGTCAGTTTTGAATTTTGAACTGCGCAGTCGTGTTCGAAAGGTCAGTCTTTGCATTTGACACATCCTACCTAAATGACAATATCTCGACCATTTTTTCACTAAATTCAACTTTGTGTACACCAAAATGTTTGTAATATTCTTCTCTTTGCATCAAAGCATTAAAACGTGGCATACAAAAATATTTTATTTCCTTTCAGGGAACACATAATATAACGTTGATCTGTCTTTATCTTACAAAATTGCTGCGTTAGCATTTTTGTTCAGTCAGTAGAGTTTTAGTTTGACCCTCAAGCATTAAATAAATGTATAACATGCTTTGTGTATGTTTCATTTCTCACTTTATGACGTTGGTTATGATTGTGTATTGTGACGTGTTGTTTAACATTGTGATGCATTAGCATAGTGACATTTTTAAGTGTGACGTCATGTAAACAAAGCCGCTCCGGTCATGAGTTCATAACTTTTAGTTCCAAAATAGAATAGAGAGAATATAATACACCTTTTTTATGTGTATGTGTATTTAGTTATGTGTTAAAATGAGTATCCAGTTATGGACTTTTGAGCTGCTCTATTAATTCAACAAAATTTCATATGAAATGATTACACATGTGTGCATAATTCAAATAGACAATTGTGTAAAGTATCCAAAATTGTATTTCAGGGGGGGGGGGGGTAATTTTGTTTTTAAATTTGTTTGTCATCAGTATCAAATGCGCAGTACCATTGGTTATGTTCTGTTCATTAAATAAAGTAGAATTAGTAAGTGGAAAGTCAGTTTTGAATTTTGAACTGCGCAGTCGTGTTCGAAAGGTCAGTCTTTGCATTTGACACATCCTACCTAAATGACAATATCTCGACCATTTTTTCACTAAATTCAACTTTGTGTACACCAAAATGTTTGTAATATTCTCCTCTTTGCATCAAAGCATTAAAAAGTGGCATACAAAAATATTTTATTTCCTTTCAGGGAACACATAATATAACGTTGATCTGTCTTTATCTTACAAAATTGCTGCGTTAGCATTTTTGTTCAGTCAGTAGAGTTTTAGTTTGACCCTCAAGCATTAAATAAATGTATAACATGCTTTGTGTATGTTTCATTTCTCACTTTATGACGTTGGGTATGATTGTGTATTGTGACGTGTTGTTTAACATTGTGATGCATTAGCATAGTGACATTTTTAAGTGTGACGTCATGTAAACAAAGCCGCTCCGGTCATGAGTTCATAACTTTTAGTTCCAAAATAGAATAGAGAGAATATAATACACCTTTTTTATGTTATGTGTATTTAATTATGTGTTAAAATGAGTATCTAGTTATGGACTTTCCAGCTGCTCTATTAATTCAACAAAATTTCATATGAAATGATTACACATGTGTGCATAATTCAAATAGACAATTGTGTAAAGTATCCGAAATTGTATTTGACGGAGGGGGAGGGGGGTAATTTCTTTTTTAAATTTGTTTGTCATCAGTATCAAATGCGCAGTACCATTAGTTATGTTCAATTCATTAAATAAAGTAGAATTAGTAAGTGGAAAGTCAGTTTTGAATTTTGAACTGCGCAGTCGTGTTCGAAAGGTCTCTCTTTGTATTTTGACACATCCTACCTAAAAATGACAGTATCTCGACCATTTTTTCACTAAATTCAACTTTGTGTACACCAAAATGTTTGTAATATTCTCCTCTTTACATCAAAGCATTAAAACGTGGCATACAAAAATATTTTATTTCCTTTAAGGGAACACATAATATAACGTTGATCTGTCTTTATCTTACAAAATTGCTGCGTTAGCATTTTTGTTCAGTCAGTAGAGTTTTAGTTTGACCCTCAAGCATTAAATAAATGTATAACATGCTTTGTGCATGTTTCATTTCTCACTTTATGACGATGGGTATGATTGTGTATTGTGACATGTTGTTTAACATTGTGATGCATTAGCATTGTGACATTTTTAAGTGTGACGTCATGTAAACAAAGCCGCTCCGATCATGAGTTCATAACTTTTAGTTCCAATAATAGAATAGAGAGAATATAATACACCTTTTTTATGTGTATGTGTATTTAATTATGTGTTAAAATGAGTATCCAGTTATGGACTTTTGAGCTGCTCTATTAATTCAACAAAATTTCATATGAAATGATTACACATGTGTGCATAATTCAAATAGACAATTGTGTAAAGTATCCGAAATTGTATTTGACGGAGGGGGGGGGGGGGGTAATTTTGTTTTTAAATTTGTTTGTCATCAGTATCAAATGCGCAGTACCATTGGTTATGTTCAATTCATTAAACAAAGTAGAATTAGTAAGTGGAAAGTCAGTTTTGAATTTTGAACTGCACAGTCGTGTTCGAAAGGTCTGTCTTTGTATTTGACACATCCTACCTAAATGACAATATCTCGACCATTTTTTCACTAAATTCAACTTTGTGTACACCAAAATGTTTGTAATATTCTCCTCTTTGCATCAAAGCATTAAAAAGTGGCATACAAAAATATTTTATTTCCTTTAAGGGTGCAAAACACAGTTTTATATGTAACGTTGATCTGTCTTTATCTTACAAAATTGCTGCGTTAGCATTTTTGTTCAGTCAGTAGAGTTTTAGTTTGACCCTCAAGCATTAAATAAATGTATAACATGCTTTGTGAATGTTTCATTTCTCACTTTATGACGATGGGTATGATTGTGTATTGTGACATGTTGTTTAACATTGTGATGCATTAGCATTGTGACATTTTTAAGTGTGACGTCATGTAAACAAAGCCGCTCCGATCATGAGTTCATAACTTTTAGTTCCAATAATAGAATAGAGAGAATATAATACACCTTTTTTATGTGTATGTGTATTTAATTATGTGTTAAAATGAGTATCCAGTTATGGACTTTCCAGCTGCTCTATTAATTCAACAAAATTTCATATGAAATGATTACACATGTGTGCATAATTCAAATAGACAATTGTGTAAAGTATCCGAAATTGTATTTGACGGAGGGGGGGGGGTGGGTAATTTTGTTTTTAAATTTGTTTGTCATCAGTATCAAATGCGCAGTACCATTGGTTATGTTCAATTCATTAAACAAAGTAGAATTAGTAAGTGGAAAGTCAGTTTTGAATTTTGAACTGCACAGTCGTGTTCGAAAGGTCTGTCTTTGTATTTGACACATCCTACCTAAATGACAATATCTCGACCATTTTTTCACTAAATTCAACTTTGTGTACACCAAAATGTTTGTAATATTCTCCTCTTTGCATCAAAGCATTAAAAAGTGGCATACAAAAATATTTTATTTCCTTTAAGGGTGCAAAACACAGTTTTATATGTAACGTTGATCTGTCTTTATCTTACAAAATTGCTGCGTTAGCATTTTTTTCAGTCAGTAGAGTTTTAGTTTGACCCTCAAGCATTAAATAAATGTATAACATGCTTTGTGCATGTTTCATTTCTCACTTTATGACGTTGGGTATGATTGTGTATTGTGACATGTTGTTTAACATTGTGATGCATTAGCATTGTGACATTTTTAAGTGTGACGTCATGTAAACAAAGCCGCTCCGATCATGAGTTCATAACTTTTAGTTCCAATAATAGAATAGAGAGAATATAATACACCTTTTTTATGTGTATTTAATTATGTGTTAAAATGAGTATCCAGTTATGGACTTTTGAGCTGCTCTATTAATTCAACAAAATTTCATATGAAATGATTACACATGTGTGCATAATTCAAATAGACAATTGTGTAAAGTATCCGAAATTGTATTTGACGGAGGGGGGGGGTGGGTAATTTTGTTTTTAAATTTGTTTGTCATCAGTATCAAATGCGCAGTACCATTGGTTATGTTCAATTCATTAAACAAAGTAGAATTAGTAAGTGGAAAGTCAGTTTTGAATTTTGAACTGCACAGTCGTGTTCGAAAGGTCTGTCTTTGTATTTGACACATCCTACCTAAATGACAATATCTCGACCATTTTTTCACTAAATTCAACTTTGTGTACACCAAAATGTTTGTAATATTCTCCTCTTTGCATCAAAGCATTAAAAAGTGGCATACAAAAATATTTTATTTCCTTTAAGGGTGCAAAACACAGTTTTATATGTAACGTTGATCTGTCTTTATCTTACAAAATTGCTGCGTTAGCATTTTTGTTCAGTCAGTAGAGTTTTAGTTTGACCCTCAAGCATTAAATAAATGTATAACATGCTTTGTGCATGTTTCATTTCTCACTTTATGACGATGGGTATGATTGTGTATTGTGACATGTTGTTTAACATTGTGATGCATTAGCATTGTGACATTTTTAAGTGTGACGTCATGTAAACAAAGCCGCTCCGATCATGAGTTCATAACTTTTAGTTCCAATAATAGAATAGAGAGAATATAATACACCTTTTTTATGTGTATGTGTATTTAATTATGTGTTAAAATGAGTATCCAGTTATGGACTGTTGAGCTGCTCTATTAATTCAACAAAATTTCATATGAAATGATTACACATGTGTGCATAATTCAAATAGACAATTGTGTAAAGTATCCGAAATTGTATTTGACGGAGGGGGGGGGGGGGTGGGTAATTTTGTTTTTAAATTTGTTTGTCATCAGTATCAAATGCGCAGTACCATTAGTTATGTTCAATTCATTAAATAAAGTAGAATTAGTAAGTGGAAAGTCAGTTTTGAATTTTGAACTGCGCAGTCGTGTTCGAAAGGTCAGTCTTTGTATTTGACACATCCTACCTAAATGACAATATCTCGACCATTTTTTCACTAAATTCAACTTTGTGTACACCAAAATGTTTGTAATATTCTCCTCTTTGCATCAAAGCATTAAAAAGTGGCATACAAAAATATTTTATTTCCTTTAAGGGTGCAAAACACAGTTTTATATGTAACGTTGATCTGTCTTTATCTTACAAAATTGCTGCGTTAGCATTTTTGTTCAGTCAGTAGAGTTTTAGTTTGACCCTCAAGCATTAAATAAATGTATAACATGCTTTGTGCATGTTTCATTTCTCACTTTATGACGTTGGGTATGATTGTGTATTGTGACATGTTGTTTAACATTGTGATGCATTAGCATTGTGACATTTTTAAGTGTGACGTCATGTAAACAAAGCCGCTCCGATCATGAGTTCATAACTTTTAGTTCCAATAATAGAATAGAGAGAATATAATACACCTTTTTTATGTGTATGTGTATTTAATTATGTGTTAAAATGAGTATCCAGTTATGGACTTTTGAGCTGCTCTATTAATTCAACAAAATTTCATATGAAATGATTACACATGTGTGCATAATTCAAATAGACAATTGTGTAAAGTATCCGAAATTGTATTTGACGGAGGGGGGGGGGTGGGTAATTTTGTTTTTAAATTTGTTTGTCATCAGTATCAAATGCGCAGTACCATTGGTTATGTTCAATTCATTAAACAAAGTAGAATTAGTAAGTGGAAAGTCAGTTTTGAATTTTGAACTGCACAGTCGTGTTCGAAAGGTCTGTCTTTGTATTTGACACATCCTACCTAAATGACAATATCTCGACCATTTTTTCACTAAATTCAACTTTGTGTACACCAAAATGTTTGTAATATTCTCCTCTTTGCATCAAAGCATTAAAAAGTGGCATACAAAAATATTTTATTTCCTTTAAGGGTGCAAAACACAGTTTTATATGTAACGTTGATCTGTCTTTATCTTACAAAATTGCTGCGTTAGCATTTTTGTTCAGTCAGTAGAGTTTTAGTTTGACCCTCAAGCATTAAATAAATGTATAACATGCTTTGTGCATGTTTCATTTCTCACTTTATGACGATGGGTATGATTGTGTATTGTGACATGTTGTTTAACATTGTGATGCATTAGCATTGTGACATTTTTAAGTGTGACGTCATGTAAACAAAGCCGCTCCGGTCATGAGTTCATAACTTTTAGTTCCAATAATAGAATAGAGAGAATATAATACACCTTTTTTATGTGTATGTGTATTTAATTATGTGTTTAAATGAGTATCCAGTTATGGACTTTTGAGCTGCTCTATTAATTCAACAAAATTTCATATGAAATGATTACACATGTGTGCATAATTCAAATAGACAATTGTGTAAAGTATCCGAAATTGTATTTGACGAAGGGGGGGGGGGGGTGGGTAATTTTGTTTTTAAATTTGTTTGTCATCAGTATCAAATGCGCAGTACCATTAGTTATGTTCAATTCATTAAATAAAGTAGAATTAGTAAGTGGAAAGTCAGTTTTGAATTTTGAACTGCGCAGTCGTGTTCGAAAGGTCAGTCTTTGCATTTGACACATCCTACCTAAATGACAATATCTCGACCATTTTTTCACTAAATTCAACTTTGTGTACACCAAAATGTTTGTAATATTCTCCTCTTTGCATCAAAGCATTAAAACGTTGCATACAAAAATATTTTATTTCCTTTCAGGGAACACATAATATAACGTTGATCTGTCTTTATCTTACAAAATTGCTGCGTTAGCATTTTTGTTCAGTCAGTAGAGTTTTAGTTTGACCCTCAAGCATTAAATAAATGTATAACATGCTTTGTGCATGTTTCATTTCTCACTTTATGACGTTGGGTATGATTGTGTATTGTGACATGTTGTTTAACATTGTGATGCATTAGCATTGTGACATTTTTAAGTGTGACGTCATGTAAACAAAGCCGCTCCGATCATGAGTTCATAACTTTTAGTTCCAATAATAGAATAGAGAGAATATAATACACCTTTTTTATGTGTATGTGTATTTAATTATGTGTTAAAATGAGTATCCAGTTATGGACTTTCCAGCTGCTCTATTAATTCAACAAAATTTCATATGAAATGATTACACATGTGTGCATAATTCAAATAGACAATTGTGTAAAGTATCCGAAATTGTATTTGACGGAGGGGGGGGGGGGTAATTTTGTTTTTAAATTTGTTTGTCATCAGTATCAAATGCGCAGTACCATTGGTTATGTTCAATTCATTAAACAAAGTAGAATTAGTAAGTGGAAAGTCAGTTTTGAATTTTGAACTGCACAGTCGTGTTCGAAAGGTCTGTCTTTGTATTTGACACATCCTACCTAAATGACAATATCTCGACCATTTTTTCACTAAATTCAACTTTGTGTACACCAAAATGTTTGTAATATTCTCCTCTTTGCATCAAAGCATTAAAAAGTGGCATACAAAAATATTTTATTTCCTTTAAGGGTGCAAAACACAGTTTTATATGTAACGTTGATCTGTCTTTATCTTACAAAATTGCTGCGTTAGCATTTTTGTTCAGTCAGTAGAGTTTTAGTTTGACCCTCAAGCATTAAATAAATGTATAACATGCTTTGTGCATGTTTCATTTCTCACTTTATGACGTTGGGTATGATTGTGTATTGTGACATGTTGTTTAACATTGTGATGCATTAGCATTGTGACATTTTTAAGTGTGACGTCATGTAAACAAAGCCGCTCCGATCATGAGTTCATAACTTTTAGTTCCAATAATAGAATAGAGAGAATATAATACACCTTTTTTATGTGTATGTGTATTTAATTATGTGTTAAAATGAGTATCCAGTTATGGACTTTCCAGCTGCTCTATTAATTCAACAAAATTTCATATGAAATGATTACACATGTGTGCATAATTCAAATAGACAATTGTGTAAAGTATCCGAAATTGTATTTGACGGAGGGGGGGGGTGGGTAATTTTGTTTTTAAATTTGTTTGTCATCAGTATCAAATGCGCAGTACCATTGGTTATGTTCAATTCATTAAACAAAGTAGAATTAGTAAGTGGAAAGTCAGTTTTGAATTTTGAACTGCACAGTCGTGTTCGAAAGGTCTGTCTTTGTATTTGACACATCCTACCTAAATGACAATATCTCGACCATTTTTTCACTAAATTCAACTTTGTGTACACCAAAATGTTTGTAATATTCTCCTCTTTGCATCAAAGCATTAAAAAGTGGCATACAAAAATATTTTATTTCCTTTAAGGGTGCAAAACACAGTTTTATATGTAACGTTGATCTGTCTTTATCTTACAAAATTGCTGCGTTAGCATTTTTGTTCAGTCAGTAGAGTTTTAGTTTGACCCTCAAGCATTAAATAAATGTATAACATGCTTTGTGCATGTTTCATTTCTCACTTTATGACGATGGGTATGATTGTGTATTGTGACATGTTGTTTAACATTGTGATGCATTAGCATTGTGACATTTTTAAGTGTGACGTCATGTAAACAAAGCCGCTCCGGTCATGAGTTCATAACTTTTAGTTCCAATAATAGAATAGAGAGAATATAATACACCTTTTTTATGTGTATGTGTATTTAATTATGTGTTAAAATGAGTATCCAGTTATGGACTTTTGAGCTGCTCTATTAATTCAACAAAATTTCATATGAAATGATTACACATGTGTGCATAATTCAAATAGACAATTGTGTAAAGTATCCGAAATTGTATTTGACGGAGGGGGGGGGGGGTGGGTAATTTTGTTTTTAAATTTGTTTGTCATCAGTATCAAATGCGCAGTACCATTAGTTATGTTCAATTCATTAAATAAAGTAGAATTAGTAAGTGGAAAGTCAGTTTTGAATTTTGAACTGCGCAGTCGTGTTCGAAAGGTCAGTCTTTGCATTTGACACATCCTACCTAAATGACAATATCTCGACCATTTTTTCACTAAATTCAACTTTGTGTACACCAAAATGTTTGTAATATTCTCCTCTTTGCATCAAAGCATTAAAACGTGGCATACAAAAATATTTTATTTCCTTTCAGGGAACACATAATATAACGTTGATCTGTCTTTATCTTACAAAATTGCTGCGTTAGCATTTTTGTTCAGTCAGTAGAGTTTTAGTTTGACCCTCAAGCATTAAATAAATGTATAACATGCTTTGTGCATGTTTCATTTCTCACTTTATGACGATGGGTATGATTGTGTATTGTGACATGTTGTTTAACATTGTGATGCATTAGCATTGTGACATTTTTAAGTGTGACGTCATGTAAAGAAAGCCGCTCCGATAATGAGTTCATAACTTTTAGTTCCAAAATAGAATAGAGAGAATATAATACACCTTTTTTATGTGTATGTGTATTTAATTATGTGTTAAAATGAGTATCCAGTTATGGACTTTCCAGCTGCTCTATTAATTCAACAAAATTTCATATGAAATGATTACACATGTGTGCATAATTCAAATAGACAATTGTGTAAAGTATCCGAAATTGTATTTGACGGAGGGGGGGGGGTAATTTTGTTTTTAAATTTGTTTGTCATCAGTATCAAATGCGCAGTACCATTGGTTATGTTCAATTCATTAAACAAAGTAGAATTAGTAAGTGGAAAGTCAGTTTTGAATTTTGAACTGCACAGTCGTGTTCGAAAGGTCTGTCTTTGTATTTGACACATCCTACCTAAATGACAATATCTCGACCATTTTTTCACTAAATTCAACTTTGTGTACACCAAAATGTTTGTAATATTCTCCTCTTTGCATCAAAGCATTAAAAAGTGGCATACAAAAATATTTTATTTCCTTTAAGGGTGCAAAACACAGTTTTATATGTAACGTTGATCTGTCTTTATCTTACAAAATTGCTGCGTTAGCATTTTTGTTCAGTCAGTAGAGTTTTAGTTTGACCCTCAAGCATTAAATAAATGTATAACATGCTTTGTGCATGTTTCATTTCTCACTTTATGACGATGGGTATGATTGTGTATTGTGACATGTTGTTTAACATTGTGATGCATTAGCATTGTGACATTTTTAAGTGTGACGTCATGTAAACAAAGCCGCTCCGATCATGAGTTCATAACTTTTAGTTCCAATAATAGAATAGAGAGAATATAATACACCTTTTTTATGTGTATGTGTATTTAATTATGTGTTAAAATGAGTATCCAGTTATGGACTTTCCAGCTGCTCTATTAATTCAACAAAATTTCATATGAAATGATTACACATGTGTGCATAATTCAAATAGACAATTGTGTAAAGTATCCGAAATTGTATTTGACGGAGGGGGGGGGTGGGTAATTTTGTTTTTAAATTTGTTTGTCATCAGTATCAAATGCGCAGTACCATTGGTTATGTTCAATTCATTAAACAAAGTAGAATTAGTAATTGGAAAGTCAGTTTTGAATTTTGAACTGCACAGTCGTGTTCGAAAGGTCTGTCTTTGTATTTGACACATCCTACCTAAATGACAATATCTCGACCATTTTTTCACTAAATTCAACTTTGTGTACACCAAAATGTTTGTAATATTCTCCTCTTTGCATCAAAGCATTAAAAAGTGGCATACAAAAATATTTTATTTCCTTTAAGGGTGCAAAACACAGTTTTATATGTAACGTTGATCTGTCTTTATCTTACAAAATTGCTGCGTTAGCATTTTTGTTCAGTCAGTAGAGTTTTAGTTTGACCCTCAAGCATTAAATAAATGTATAACATGCTTTGTGCATGTTTCATTTCTCACTTTATGACGTTGGGTATGATTGTGTATTGTGACATGTTGTTTAACATTGTGATGCATTAGCATTGTGACATTTTTAAGTGTGACGTCATGTAAACAAAGCCGCTCCGATCATGAGTTCATTACTTTTAGTTCCAATAATAGAATAGAGAAAATACAATACACCTTTTTTATGTGTATGTGTATTTAATTATGTGTTAAAATGAGTATCCAGTTATGGACTTTTGAGCTGCTCTATTAATTCAACAAAATTTCATATGAAATGATTACACATGTGTGCATAATTCAAATAGACAATTGTGTAAAGTATCCGAAATTGTATTTGACGGAGGGGGGGGGGGTGGGTAATTTTGTTTTTAAATTTGTTTGTCATCAGTATCAAATGCGCAGTACCATTAGTTATGTTCAATTCATTAAATAAAGTAGAATTAGTAAGTGGAAAGTCAGTTTTGAATTTTGAACTGCGCAGTCGTGTTCGAAAGGTCAGTCTTTGCATTTGACACATCCTACCTAAATGACAATATCTCGACCATTTTTTCACTAAATTCAACTTTGTGTACACCAAAATGTTTGTAATATTCTTCTCTTTGCATCAAAGCATTAAAACGTGGCATACAAAAATATTTTATTTCCTTTCAGGGAACACATAATATAACGTTGATCTGTCTTTATCTTACAAAATTGCTGCGTTAGCATTTTTGTTCAGTCAGTAGAGTTTTAGTTTGACCCTCAAGCATTAAATAAATGTATAACATGCTTTGTGTATGTTTCATTTCTCACTTTATGACGTTGGTTATGATTGTGTATTGTGACGTGTTGTTTAACATTGTGATGCATTAGCATAGTGACATTTTTAAGTGTGACGTCATGTAAACAAAGCCGCTCCGGTCATGAGTTCATAACTTTTAGTTCCAAAATAGAATAGAGAGAATATAATACACCTTTTTTATGTGTATGTGTATTTAGTTATGTGTTAAAATGAGTATCCAGTTATGGACTTTTGAGCTGCTCTATTAATTCAACAAAATTTCATATGAAATGATTACACATGTGTGCATAATTCAAATAGACAATTGTGTAAAGTATCCAAAATTGTATTTCAGGGGGGGGGGGGTAATTTTGTTTTTAAATTTGTTTGTCATCAGTATCAAATGCGCAGTACCATTGGTTATGTTCTGTTCATTAAATAAAGTAGAATTAGTAAGTGGAAAGTCAGTTTTGAATTTTGAACTGCGCAGTCGTGTTCGAAAGGTCAGTCTTTGCATTTAACACATCCTACCTAAATGACAATATCTCGACCATTTTTTCACTAAATTCAACTTTGTGTACACCAAAATGTTTGTAATATTCTCCTCTTTGCATCAAAGCATTAAAAAGTGGCATACAAAAATATTTTATTTCCTTTCAGGGAACACATAATATAACGTTGATCTGTCTTTATCTTACAAAATTGCTGCGTTAGCATTTTTGTTCAGTCAGTAGAGTTTTAGTTTGACCCTCAAGCATTAAATAAATGTATAACATGCTTTGTGTATGTTTCATTTCTCACTTTATGACGTTGGGTATGATTGTGTATTGTGACGTGTTGTTTAACATTGTGATGCATTAGCATAGTGACATTTTTAAGTGTGACGTCATGTAAACAAAGCCGCTCCGGTCATGAGTTCATAACTTTTAGTTCCAAAATAGAATAGAGAGAATATAATACACCTTTTTTATGTTATGTGTATTTAATTATGTGTTAAAATGAGTATCTAGTTATGGACTTTCCAGCTGCTCTATTAATTCAACAAAATTTCATATGAAATGATTACACATGTGTGCATAATTCAAATAGACAATTGTGTAAAGTATCCGAAATTGTATTTGACGGAGGGGGAGGGGGGTAATTTCTTTTTTAAATTTGTTTGTCATCAGTATCAAATGCGCAGTACCATTAGTTATGTTCAATTCATTAAATAAAGTAGAATTAGTAAGTGGAAAGTCAGTTTTGAATTTTGAACTGCGCAGTCGTGTTCGAAAGGTCTCTCTTTGTATTTTGACACATCCTACCTAAAAATGACAGTATCTCGACCATTTTTTCACTAAATTCAACTTTGTGTACACCAAAATGTTTGTAATATTCTCCTCTTTACATCAAAGCATTAAAACGTGGCATACAAAAATATTTTATTTCCTTTAAGGGAACACATAATATAACGTTGATCTGTCTTTATCTTACAAAATTGCTGCGTTAGCATTTTTGTTCAGTCAGTAGAGTTTTAGTTTGACCCTCAAGCATTAAATAAATGTATAACATGCTTTGTGCATGTTTCATTTCTCACTTTATGACGATGGGTATGATTGTGTATTGTGACATGTTGTTTAACATTGTGATGCATTAGCATTGTGACATTTTTAAGTGTGACGTCATGTAAACAAAGCCGCTCCGATCATGAGTTCATAACTTTTAGTTCCAATAATAGAATAGAGAGAATATAATACACCTTTTTTATGTGTATGTGTATTTAATTATGTGTTAAAATGAGTATCCAGTTATGGACTTTTGAGCTGCTCTATTAATTCAACAAAATTTCATATGAAATGATTACACATGTGTGCATAATTCAAATAGACAATTGTGTAAAGTATCCGAAATTGTATTTGACGGAGGGGGGGGGGGGGTAATTTTGTTTTTAAATTTGTTTGTCATCAGTATCAAATGCGCAGTACCATTGGTTATGTTCAATTCATTAAACAAAGTAGAATTAGTAAGTGGAAAGTCAGTTTTGAATTTTGAACTGCACAGTCGTGTTCGAAAGGTCTGTCTTTGTATTTGACACATCCTACCTAAATGACAATATCTCGACCATTTTTTCACTAAATTCAACTTTGTGTACACCAAAATGTTTGTAATATTCTCCTCTTTGCATCAAAGCATTAAAAAGTGGCATACAAAAATATTTTATTTCCTTTAAGGGTGCAAAACACAGTTTTATATGTAACGTTGATCTGTCTTTATCTTACAAAATTGCTGCGTTAGCATTTTTGTTCAGTCAGTAGAGTTTTAGTTTGACCCTCAAGCATTAAATAAATGTATAACATGCTTTGTGAATGTTTCATTTCTCACTTTATGACGATGGGTATGATTGTGTATTGTGACATGTTGTTTAACATTGTGATGCATTAGCATTGTGACATTTTTAAGTGTGACGTCATGTAAACAAAGCCGCTCCGATCATGAGTTCATAACTTTTAGTTCCAATAATAGAATAGAGAGAATATAATACACCTTTTTTATGTGTATGTGTATTTAATTATGTGTTAAAATGAGTATCCAGTTATGGACTTTCCAGCTGCTCTATTAATTCAACAAAATTTCATATGAAATGATTACACATGTGTGCATAATTCAAATAGACAATTGTGTAAAGTATCCGAAATTGTATTTGACGGAGGGGGGGGGGGGTGGGTAATTTTGTTTTTAAATTTGTTTGTCATCAGTATCAAATGCGCAGTACCATTGGTTATGTTCAATTCATTAAACAAAGTAGAATTAGTAAGTGGAAAGTCAGTTTTGAATTTTGAACTGCACAGTCGTGTTCGAAAGGTCTGTCTTTGTATTTGACACATCCTACCTAAATGACAATATCTCGACCATTTTTTCACTAAATTCAACTTTGTGTACACCAAAATGTTTGTAATATTCTCCTCTTTGCATCAAAGCATTAAAAAGTGGCATACAAAAATATTTTATTTCCTTTAAGGGTGCAAAACACAGTTTTATATGTAACGTTGATCTGTCTTTATCTTACAAAATTGCTGCGTTAGCATTTTTGTTCAGTCAGTAGAGTTTTAGTTTGACCCTCAAGCATTAAATAAATGTATAACATGCTTTGTGCATGTTTCATTTCTCACTTTATGACGTTGGGTATGATTGTGTATTGTGACATGTTGTTTAACATTGTGATGCATTAGCATTGTGACATTTTTAAGTGTGACGTCATGTAAACAAAGCCGCTCCGATCATGAGTTCATAACTTTTAGTTCCAATAATAGAATAGAGAGAATATAATACACCTTTTTTATGTGTATTTAATTATGTGTTAAAATGAGTATCCAGTTATGGACTTTTGAGCTGCTCTATTAATTCAACAAAATTTCATATGAAATGATTACACATGTGTGCATAATTCAAATAGACAATTGTGTAAAGTATCCGAAATTGTATTTGACGGAGGGGGGGGGGTGGGTAATTTTGTTTTTAAATTTGTTTGTCATCAGTATCAAATGCGCAGTACCATTGGTTATGTTCAATTCATTAAACAAAGTAGAATTAGTAAGTGGAAAGTCAGTTTTGAATTTTGAACTGCACAGTCGTGTTCGAAAGGTCTGTCTTTGTATTTGACACATCCTACCTAAATGACAATATCTCGACCATTTTTTCACTAAATTCAACTTTGTGTACACCAAAATGTTTGTAATATTCTCCTCTTTGCATCAAAGCATTAAAAAGTGGCATACAAAAATATTTTATTTCCTTTAAGGGTGCAAAACACAGTTTTATATGTAACGTTGATCTGTCTTTATCTTACAAAATTGCTGCGTTAGCATTTTTGTTCAGTCAGTAGAGTTTTAGTTTGACCCTCAAGCATTAAATAAATGTATAACATGCTTTGTGCATGTTTCATTTCTCACTTTATGACGATGGGTATGATTGTGTATTGTGACATGTTGTTTAACATTGTGATGCATTAGCATTGTGACATTTTTAAGTGTGACGTCATGTAAACAAAGCCGCTCCGATCATGAGTTCATAACTTTTAGTTCCAATAATAGAATAGAGAGAATATAATACACCTTTTTTATGTGTATGTGTATTTAATTATGTGTTAAAATGAGTATCCAGTTATGGACTGTTGAGCTGCTCTATTAATTCAACAAAATTTCATATGAAATGATTACACATGTGTGCATAATTCAAATAGACAATTGTGTAAAGTATCCGAAATTGTATTTGACGGAGGGGGGGGGTGGGTAATTTTGTTTTTAAATTTGTTTGTCATCAGTATCAAATGCGCAGTACCATTAGTTATGTTCAATTCATTAAATAAAGTAGAATTAGTAAGTGGAAAGTCAGTTTTGAATTTTGAACTGCGCAGTCGTGTTCGAAAGGTCAGTCTTTGTATTTGACACATCCTACCTAAATGACAATATCTCGACCATTTTTTCACTAAATTCAACTTTGTGTACACCAAAATGTTTGTAATATTCTCCTCTTTGCATCAAAGCATTAAAAAGTGGCATACAAAAATATTTTATTTCCTTTAAGGGTGCAAAACACAGTTTTATATGTAACGTTGATCTGTCTTTATCTTACAAAATTGCTGCGTTAGCATTTTTGTTCAGTCAGTAGAGTTTTAGTTTGACCCTCAAGCATTAAATAAATGTATAACATGCTTTGTGCATGTTTCATTTCTCACTTTATGACGTTGGGTATGATTGTGTATTG
The DNA here is from genome assembly GCF_025612915.1 of Magallana angulata. Taxonomy (NCBI): domain Eukaryota; kingdom Metazoa; phylum Mollusca; class Bivalvia; order Ostreida; family Ostreidae; genus Magallana; species Magallana angulata. Next base: position 1,507,175 of record NC_069119.1, read on the forward strand.
TGACATGTTGTTTAACATTGTGATGCATTAGCATTGTGACATTTTTAAGTGTGACGTCATGTAAACAAAGCCGCTCCGATCATGAGTTCATAACTTTTAGTTCCAATAATAGAATAGAGAGAATATAATACACCTTTTTTATGTGTATGTGTATTTAATTATGTGTTAAAATGAGTATCCAGTTATGGACTTTTGAGCTGCTCTATTAATTCAACAAAATTTCATATGAAATGATTACACATGTGTGCATAATTCAAATAGACAATTGTGTAAAGTATCCGAAATTGTATTTGACGGAGGGGGGGGGGTGGGTAATTTTGTTTTTAAATTTGTTTGTCATCAGTATCAAATGCGCAGTACCATTGGTTATGTTCAATTCATTAAACAAAGTAGAATTAGTAAGTGGAAAGTCAGTTTTGAATTTTGAACTGCACAGTCGTGTTCGAAAGGTCTGTCTTTGTATTTGACACATCCTACCTAAATGACAATATCTCGACCATTTTTTCACTAAATTCAACTTTGTGTACACCAAAATGTTTGTAATATTCTCCTCTTTGCATCAAAGCATTAAAAAGTGGCATACAAAAATATTTTATTTCCTTTAAGGGTGCAAAACACAGTTTTATATGTAACGTTGATCTGTCTTTATCTTACAAAATTGCTGCGTTAGCATTTTTGTTCAGTCAGTAGAGTTTTAGTTTGACCCTCAAGCATTAAATAAATGTATAACATGCTTTGTGCATGTTTCATTTCTCACTTTATGACGATGGGTATGATTGTGTATTGTGACATGTTGTTTAACATTGTGATGCATTAGCATTGTGACATTTTTAAGTGTGACGTCATGTAAACAAAGCCGCTCCGGTCATGAGTTCATAACTTTTAGTTCCAATAATAGAATAGAGAGAATATAATACACCTTTTTTATGTGTATGTGTATTTAATTATGTGTTTAAATGAGTATCCAGTTATGGACTTTTGAGCTGCTCTATTAATTCAACAAAATTTCATATGAAATGATTACACATGTGTGCATAATTCAAATAGACAATTGTGTAAAGTATCCGAAATTGTATTTGACGAAGGGGGGGGGGGTGGGTAATTTTGTTTTTAAATTTGTTTATCATCAGTATCAAATGCGCAGTACCATTAGTTATGTTCAATTCATTAAATAAAGTAGAATTAGTAAGTGGAAAGTCAGTTTTGAATTTTGAACTGCGCAGTCGTGTTCGAAAGGTCAGTCTTTGCATTTGACACATCCTACCTAAATGACAATATCTCGACCATTTTTTCACTAAATTCAACTTTGTGTACACCAAAATGTTTGTAATATTCTCCTCTTTGCATCAAAGCATTAAAACGTTGCATACAAAAATATTTTATTTCCTTTCAGGGAACACATAATATAACGTTGATCTGTCTTTATCTTACAAAATTGCTGCGTTAGCATTTTTGTTCAGTCAGTAGAGTTTTAGTTTGACCCTCAAGCATTAAATAAATGTATAACATGCTTTGTGCATGTTTCATTTCTCACTTTATGACGTTGGGTATGATTGTGTATTGTGACATGTTGTTTAACATTGTGATGCATTAGCATTGTGACATTTTTAAGTGTGACGTCATGTAAACAAAGCCGCTCCGATCATGAGTTCATAACTTTTAGTTCCAATAATAGAATAGAGAGAATATAATACACCTTTTTTATGTGTATGTGTATTTAATTATGTGTTAAAATGAGTATCCAGTTATGGACTTTCCAGCTGCTCTATTAATTCAACAAAATTTCATATGAAATGATTACACATGTGTGCATAATTCAAATAGACAATTGTGTAAAGTATCCGAAATTGTATTTGACGGAGGGGGGGGGGGGGGGTAATTTTGTTTTTAAATTTGTTTGTCATCAGTATCAAATGCGCAGTACCATTGGTTATGTTCAATTCATTAAACAAAGTAGAATTAGTAAGTGGAAAGTCAGTTTTGAATTTTGAACTGCACAGTCGTGTTCGAAAGGTCTGTCTTTGTATTTGACACATCCTACCTAAATGACAATATCTCGACCATTTTTTCACTAAATTCAACTTTGTGTACACCAAAATGTTTGTAATATTCTCCTCTTTGCATCAAAGCATTAAAAAGTGGCATACAAAAATATTTTATTTCCTTTAAGGGTGCAAAACACAGTTTTATATGTAACGTTGATCTGTCTTTATCTTACAAAATTGCTGCGTTAGCATTTTTGTTCAGTCAGTAGAGTTTTAGTTTGACCCTCAAGCATTAAATAAATGTATAACATGCTTTGTGCATGTTTCATTTCTCACTTTATGACGTTGGGTATGATTGTGTATTGTGACATGTTGTTTAACATTGTGATGCATTAGCATTGTGACATTTTTAAGTGTGACGTCATGTAAACAAAGCCGCTCCGATCATGAGTTCATAACTTTTAGTTCCAATAATAGAATAGAGAGAATATAATACACCTTTTTTATGTGTATGTGTATTTAATTATGTGTTAAAATGAGTATCCAGTTATGGACTTTCCAGCTGCTCTATTAATTCAACAAAATTTCATATGAAATGATTACACATGTGTGCATAATTCAAATAGACAATTGTGTAAAGTATCCGAAATTGTATTTGACGGAGGGGGGGGGGGTGGGTAATTTTGTTTTTAAATTTGTTTGTCATCAGTATCAAATGCGCAGTACCATTGGTTATGTTCAATTCATTAAACAAAGTAGAATTAGTAAGTGGAAAGTCAGTTTTGAATTTTGAACTGCACAGTCGTGTTCGAAAGGTCTGTCTTTGTATTTGACACATCCTACCTAAATGACAATATCTCGACCATTTTTTCACTAAATTCAACTTTGTGTACACCAAAATGTTTGTAATATTCTCCTCTTTGCATCAAAGCATTAAAAAGTGGCATACAAAAATATTTTATTTCCTTTAAGGGTGCAAAACACAGTTTTATATGTAACGTTGATCTGTCTTTATCTTACAAAATTGCTGCGTTAGCATTTTTGTTCAGTCAGTAGAGTTTTAGTTTGACCCTCAAGCATTAAATAAATGTATAACATGCTTTGTGCATGTTTCATTTCTCACTTTATGACGATGGGTATGATTGTGTATTGTGACATGTTGTTTAACATTGTGATGCATTAGCATTGTGACATTTTTAAGTGTGACGTCATGTAAACAAAGCCGCTCCGGTCATGAGTTCATAACTTTTAGTTCCAATAATAGAATAGAGAGAATATAATACACCTTTTTTATGTGTATGTGTATTTAATTATGTGTTAAAATGAGTATCCAGTTATGGACTTTTGAGCTGCTCTATTAATTCAACAAAATTTCATATGAAATGATTACACATGTGTGCATAATTCAAATAGACAATTGTGTAAAGTATCCGAAATTGTATTTGACGGAGGGGGGGGGGTGGGTAATTTTGTTTTTAAATTTGTTTGTCATCAGTATCAAATGCGCAGTACCATTAGTTATGTTCAATTCATTAAATAAAGTAGAATTAGTAAGTGGAAAGTCAGTTTTGAATTTTGAACTGCGCAGTCGTGTTCGAAAGGTCAGTCTTTGCATTTGACACATCCTACCTAAATGACAATATCTCGACCATTTTTTCACTAAATTCAACTTTGTGTACACCAAAATGTTTGTAATATTCTCCTCTTTGCATCAAAGCATTAAAACGTGGCATACAAAAATATTTTATTTCCTTTCAGGGAACACATAATATAACGTTGATCTGTCTTTATCTTACAAAATTGCTGCGTTAGCATTTTTGTTCAGTCAGTAGAGTTTTAGTTTGACCCTCAAGCATTAAATAAATGTATAACATGCTTTGTGCATGTTTCATTTCTCACTTTATGACGATGGGTATGATTGTGTATTGTGACATGTTGTTTAACATTGTGATGCATTAGCATTGTGACATTTTTAAGTGTGACGTCATGTAAAGAAAGCCGCTCCGATAATGAGTTCATAACTTTTAGTTCCAAAATAGAATAGAGAGAATATAATACACCTTTTTTATGTGTATGTGTATTTAATTATGTGTTAAAATGAGTATCCAGTTATGGACTTTCCAGCTGCTCTATTAATTCAACAAAATTTCATATGAAATGATTACACATGTGTGCATAATTCAAATAGACAATTGTGTAAAGTATCCGAAATTGTATTTGACGGAGGGGGGGGGGGGTAATTTTGTTTTTAAATTTGTTTGTCATCAGTATCAAATGCGCAGTACCATTGGTTATGTTCAATTCATTAAACAAAGTAGAATTAGTAAGTGGAAAGTCAGTTTTGAATTTTGAACTGCACAGTCGTGTTCGAAAGGTCTGTCTTTGTATTTGACACATCCTACCTAAATGACAATATCTCGACCATTTTTTCACTAAATTCAACTTTGTGTACACCAAAATGTTTGTAATATTCTCCTCTTTGCATCAAAGCATTAAAAAGTGGCATACAAAAATATTTTATTTCCTTTAAGGGTGCAAAACACAGTTTTATATGTAACGTTGATCTGTCTTTATCTTACAAAATTGCTGCGTAAGCATTTTTGTTCAGTCAGTAGAGTTTTAGTTTGACCCTCAAGCATTAAATAAATGTATAACATGCTTTGTGCATGTTTCATTTCTCACTTTATGACGATGGGTATGATTGTGTATTGTGACATGTTGTTTAACATTGTGATGCATTAGCATTGTGACATTTTTAAGTGTGACGTCATGTAAACAAAGCCGCTCCGATCATGAGTTCATAACTTTTAGTTCCAATAATAGAATAGAGAGAATATAATACACCTTTTTTATGTGTATGTGTATTTAATTATGTGTTAAAATGAGTATCCAGTTATGGACTTTCCAGCTGCTCTATTAATTCAACAAAATTTCATATGAAATGATTACACATGTGTGCATAATTCAAATAGACAATTGTGTAAAGTATCCGAAATTGTATTTGACGGAGGGGGGGGGGGGTGGGTAATTTTGTTTTTAAATTTGTTTGTCATCAGTATCAAATGCGCAGTACCATTGGTTATGTTCAATTCATTAAACAAAGTAGAATTAGTAAGTGGAAAGTCAGTTTTGAATTTTGAACTGCACAGTCGTGTTCGAAAGGTCTGTCTTTGTATTTGACACATCCTACCTAAATGACAATATCTCGACCATTTTTTCACTAAATTCAACTTTGTGTACACCAAAATGTTTGTAATATTCTCCTCTTTGCATCAAAGCATTAAAAAGTGGCATACAAAAATATTTTATTTCCTTTAAGGGTGCAAAACACAGTTTTATATGTAACGTTGATCTGTCTTTATCTTACAAAATTGCTGCGTTAGCATTTTTGTTCAGTCAGTAGAGTTTTAGTTTGACCCTCAAGCATTAAATAAATGTATAACATGCTTTGTGCATGTTTCATTTCTCACTTTATGACGTTGGGTATGATTGTGTATTGTGACATGTTGTTTAACATTGTGATGCATTAGCATTGTGACATTTTTAAGTGTGACGTCATGTAAACAAAGCCGCTCCGATCATGAGTTCATTACTTTTAGTTCCAATAATAGAATAGAGAGAATACAATACACCTTTTTTATGTGTATGTGTATTTAATTATGTGTTTAAATGAGGATCCAGTTATGGACTTTTGAGCTGCTCTATTAATTCAACAAAATTTCATATGAAATGATTACACATGTGTGCATAATTCAAATAGACAATTGTGTAAAGTATCCGAAATTGTATTTGACGGAGGGGGGGGGGGGTGGGTAATTTTGTTTTTAAATTTGTTTGTCATCAGTATCAAATGCGCAGTACCATTAGTTATGTTCAATTCATTAAATAAAGTAGAATTAGTAAGTGGAAAGTCAGTTTTGAATTTTGAACTGCGCAGTCGTGTTCGAAAGGTCAGTCTTTGCATTTGACACATCCTACCTAAATGACAATATCTCGACCATTTTTTCACTAAATTCAACTTTGTGTACACCAAAATGTTTGTAATATTCTCCTCTTTGCATCAAAGCATTAAAACGTGGCATACAAAAATATTTTATTTCCTTTCAGGGAACACATAATATAACGTTGATCTGTCTTTATCTTACAAAATTGCTGCGTTAGCATTTTTGTTCAGTCAGTAGAGTTTTAGTTTGACCCTCAAGCATTAAATAAATGTATAACATGCTTTGTGTATGTTTCATTTCTCACTTTATGACGTTGGTTATGATTGTGTATTGTGACGTGTTGTTTAACATTGTGATGCATTAGCATAGTGACATTTTTAAGTGTGACGTCATGTAAACAAAGCCGCTCCGGTCATGAGTTCATAACTTTTAGTTCCAAAATAGAATAGAGAGAATATAATACACCTTTTTTATGTGTATGTGTATTTAGTTATGTGTTAAAATGAGTATCCAGTTATGGACTTTTGAGCTGCTCTATTAATTCAACAAAATTTCATATGAAATGATTACACATGTGTGCATAATTCAAATAGACAATTGTGTAAAGTATCCAAAATTGTATTTCAGGGGGGGGGGGGTAATTTTGTTTTTAAATTTGTTTGTCATCAGTATCAAATGCGCAGTACCATTGGTTATGTTCTGTTCATTAAATAAAGTAGAATTAGTAAGTGGAAAGTCAGTTTTGAATTTTGAACTGCGCAGTCGTGTTCGAAAGGTCAGTCTTTGCATTTGACACATCCTACCTAGATGACAATATCTCGACCATTTTTTCACTAAATTCAACTTTGTGTACACCAAAATGTTTGTAATATTCTCCTCTTTGCATCAAAGCATTAAAAAGTGGCATACAAAAATATTTTATTTCCTTTCAGGGAACACATAATATAACGTTGATCTGTCTTTATCTTACAAAATTGCTGCGTTAGCATTTTTGTTCAGTCAGTAGAGTTTTAGTTTGACCCTCAAGCATTAAATAAATGTATAACATGCTTTGTGTATGTTTCATTTCTCACTTTATGACGTTGGGTATGATTGTGTATTGTGACGTGTTGTTTAACATTGTGATGCATTAGCATAGTGACATTTTTAAGTGTGACGTCATGTAAACAAAGCCGCTCCGGTCATGAGTTCATAACTTTTAGTTCCAAAATAGAATAGAGAGAATATAATACACCTTTTTTATGTTATGTGTATTTAATTATGTGTTAAAATGAGTATCTAGTTATGGACTTTCCAGCTGCTCTATTAATTCAACAAAATTTCATATGAAATGATTACACATGTGTGCATAATTCAAATAGACAATTGTGTAAAGTATCCGAAATTGTATTTGACGGAGGGGGAGGGGGGTAATTTCTTTTTTAAATTTGTTTGTCATCAGTATCAAATGCGCAGTACCATTAGTTATGTTCAATTCATTAAATAAAGTAGAATTAGTAAGTGGAAAGTCAGTTTTGAATTTTGAACTGCGCAGTCGTGTTCGAAAGGTCTCTCTTTGTATTTTGACACATCCTACCTAAAAATGACAGTATCTCGACCATTTTTTCACTAAATTCAACTTTGTGTACACCAAAATGTTTGTAATATTCTCCTCTTTACATCAAAGCATTAAAACGTGGCATACAAAAATATTTTATTTCCTTTAAGGGAACACATAATATAACGTTGATCTGTCTTTATCTTACAAAATTGCTGCGTTAGCATTTTTGTTCAGTCAGTAGAGTTTTAGTTTGACCCTCAAGCATTAAATAAATGTATAACATGCTTTGTGCATGTTTCATTTCTCACTTTATGACGATGGGTATGATTGTGTATTGTGACATGTTGTTTAACATTGTGATGCATTAGCATTGTGACATTTTTAAGTGTGACGTCATGTAAACAAAGCCGCTCCGATCATGAGTTCATAACTTTTAGTTCCAATAATAGAATAGAGAGAATATAATACACCTTTTTTATGTGTATGTGTATTTAATTATGTGTTAAAATGAGTATCCAGTTATGGACTTTTGAGCTGCTCTATTAATTCAACAAAATTTCATATGAAATGATTACACATGTGTGCATAATTCAAATAGACAATTGTGTAAAGTATCCGAAATTGTATTTGACGGAGGGGGGGGGGGGGGGTAATTTTGTTTTTAAATTTGTTTGTCATCAGTATCAAATGCGCAGTACCATTGGTTATGTTCAATTCATTAAACAAAGTAGAATTAGTAAGTGGAAAGTCAGTTTTGAATTTTGAACTGCACAGTCGTGTTCGAAAGGTCTGTCTTTGTATTTGACACATCCTACCTAAATGACAATATCTCGACCATTTTTTCACTAAATTCAACTTTGTGTACACCAAAATGTTTGTAATATTCTCCTCTTTGCATCAAAGCATTAAAAAGTGGCATACAAAAATATTTTATTTCCTTTAAGGGTGCAAAACACAGTTTTATATGTAACGTTGATCTGTCTTTATCTTACAAAATTGCTGCGTTAGCATTTTTGTTCAGTCAGTAGAGTTTTAGTTTGACCCTCAAGCATTAAATAAATGTATAACATGCTTTGTGCATGTTTCATTTCTCACTTTATGACGATGGGTATGATTGTGTATTGTGACATGTTGTTTAACATTGTGATGCATTAGCATTGTGACATTTTTAAGTGTGACGTCATGTAAACAAAGCCGCTCCGATCATGAGTTCATAACTTTTAGTTCCAATAATAGAATAGAGAGAATATAATACACCTTTTTTATGTGTATGTGTATTTAATTATGTGTTAAAATGAGTATCCAGTTATGGACTTTCCAGCTGCTCTATTAATTCAACAAAATTTCATATGAAATGATTACACATGTGTGCATAATTCAAATAGACAATTGTGTAAAGTATCCGAAATTGTATTTGACGGAGGGGGGGGGGGGGTAATTTTGTTTTTAAATTTGTTTGTCATCAGTATCAAATGCGCAGTACCATTGGTTATGTTCAATTCATTAAACAAAGTAGAATTAGTAAGTGGAAAGTCAGTTTTGAATTTTGAACTGCACAGTCGTGTTCGAAAGGTCTGTCTTTGTATTTGACACATCCTACCTAAATGACAATATCTCGACCATTTTTTCACTAAATTCAACTTTGTGTACACCAAAATGTTTGTAATATTCTCCTCTTTGCATCAAAGCATTAAAAAGTGGCATACAAAAATATTTTATTTCCTTTAAGGGTGCAAAACACAGTTTTATATGTAACGTTGATCTGTCTTTATCTTACAAAATTGCTGCGTTAGCATTTTTGTTCAGTCAGTAGAGTTTTAGTTTGACCCTCAAGCATTAAATAAATGTATAACATGCTTTGTGCATGTTTCATTTCTCACTTTATGACGTTGGGTATGATTGTGTATTGTGACATGTTGTTTAACATTGTGATGCATTAGCATTGTGACATTTTTAAGTGTGACGTCATGTAAACAAAGCCGCTCCGATCATGAGTTCATAACTTTTAGTTCCAATAATAGAATAGAGAGAATATAATACACCTTTTTTATGTGTATGTGTATTTAATTATGTGTTAAAATGAGTATCCAGTTATGGACTTTCCAGCTGCTCTATTAATTCAACAAAATTTCATATGAAATGATTACACATGTGTGCATAATTCAAATAGACAATTGTGTAAAGTATCCGAAATTGTATTTGACGGAGGGGGGGGGGGGGGGTGGGTAATTTTGTTTTTAAATTTGTTTGTCATCAGTATCAAATGCGCAGTACCATTGGTTATGTTCAATTCATTAAACAAAGTAGAATTAGTAAGTGGAAAGTCAGTTTTGAATTTTGAACTGCACAGTCGTGTTCGAAAGGTCTGTCTTTGTATTTGACACATCCTACCTAAATGACAATATCTCGACCATTTTTTCACTAAATTCAACTTTGTGTACACCAAAATGTTTGTAATATTCTCCTCTTTGCATCAAAGCATTAAAAAGTGGCATACAAAAATATTTTATTTCCTTTAAGGGTGCAAAACACAGTTTTATATGTAACGTTGATCTGTCTTTATCTTACAAAATTGCTGCGTTAGCATTTTTGTTCAGTCAGTAGAGTTTTAGTTTGACCCTCAAGCATTAAATAAATGTATAACATGCTTTGTGCATGTTTCATTTCTCACTTTATGACGATGGGTATGATTGTGTATTGTGACATGTTGTTTAACATTGTGATGCATTAGCATTGTGACATTTTTAAGTGTGACGTCATGTAAACAAAGCCGCTCCGATAATGAGTTCATAACTTTTAGTTCCAATAATAGAATAGAGAGAATATAATACACCTTTTTTATGTGTATGTGTATTTAATTATGTGTTTAAATGAGTATCCAGTTATGGACTTTTGAGCTGCTCTATTAATTCAACAAAATTTCATATGAAATGATTACACATGTGTGCATAATTCAAATAGACAATTGTGTAAAGTATCCGAAATTGTATTTGACGAAGGGGGGGGGGGGGGTGGGTAATTTTGTTTTTAAATTTGTTTGTCATCAGTATCAAATGCGCAGTACCATTAGTTATGTTCAATTCATTAAATAAAGTAGAATTAGTAAGTGGAAAGTCAGTTTTGAATTTTGAACTGCGCAGTCGTGTTCGAAAGGTCAGTCTTTGCATTTGACACATCCTACCTAAATGACAATATCTCGACCATTTTTTCACTAAATTCAACTTTGTGTACACCAAAATGTTTGTAATATTCTCCTCTTTGCATCAAAGCATTAAAACGTTGCATACAAAAATATTTTATTTCCTTTCAGGGAACACATAATATAACGTTGATCTGTCTTTATCTTACAAAATTGCTGCGTTAGCATTTTTGTTCAGTCAGTAGAGTTTTAGTTTGACCCTCAAGCATTAAATAAATGTATAACATGCTTTGTGCATGTTTCATTTCTCACTTTATGACGTTGGGTATGATTGTGTATTGTGACATGTTGTTTAACATTGTGATGCATTAGCATTGTGACATTTTTAAGTGTGACGTCATGTAAACAAAGCCGCTCCGATCATGAGTTCATAACTTTTAGTTCCAATAATAGAATAGAGAGAATATAATACACCTTTTTTATGTGTATGTGTATTTAATTATGTGTTAAAATGAGTATCCAGTTATGGACTTTCCAGCTGCTCTATTAATTCAACAAAATTTCATATGAAATGATTACACATGTGTGCATAATTCAAATAGACAATTGTGTAAAGTATCCGAAATTGTATTTGACGGAGGGGGGGGGGGGGTAATTTTGTTTTTAAATTTGTTTGTCATCAGTATCAAATGCGCAGTACCATTGGTTATGTTCAATTCATTAAACAAAGTAGAATTAGTAAGTGGAAAGTCAGTTTTGAATTTTGAACTGCACAGTCGTGTTCGAAAGGTCTGTCTTTGTATTTGACACATCCTACCTAAATGACAATATCTCGACCATTTTTTCACTAAATTCAACTTTGTGTACACCAAAATGTTTGTAATATTCTCCTCTTTGCATCAAAGCATTAAAAAGTGGCATACAAAAATATTTTATTTCCTTTAAGGGTGCAAAACACAGTTTTATATGTAACGTTGATCTGTCTTTATCTTACAAAATTGCTGCGTTAGCATTTTTGTTCAGTCAGTAGAGTTTTAGTTTGACCCTCAAGCATTAAATAAATGTATAACATGCTTTGTGCATGTTTCATTTCTCACTTTATGACGTTGGGTATGATTGTGTATTGTGACATGTTGTTTAACATTGTGATGCATTAGCATTGTGACATTTTTAAGTGTGACGTCATGTAAACAAAGCCGCTCCGATCATGAGTTCATAACTTTTAGTTCCAATAATAGAATAGAGAGAATATAATACACCTTTTTTATGTGTATGTGTATTTAATTATGTGTTAAAATGAGTATCCAGTTATGGACTTTCCAGCTGCTCTATTAATTCAACAAAATTTCATATGAAATGATTACACATGTGTGCATAATTCAAATAGACAATTGTGTAAAGTATCCGAAATTGTATTTGACGGGGGGGGGGGGGGTGGGTAATTTTGTTTTTAAATTTGTTTGTCATCAGTATCAAATGCGCAGTACCATTGGTTATGTTCAATTCATTAAACAAAGTAGAATTAGTAAGTGGAAAGTCAGTTTTGAATTTTGAACTGCACAGTCGTGTTCGAAAGGTCTGTCTTTGTATTTGACACATCCTACCTAAATGACAATATCTCGACCATTTTTTCACTAAATTCAACTTTGTGTACACCAAAATGTTTGTAATATTCTCCTCTTTGCATCAAAGCATTAAAAAGTGGCATACAAAAATATTTTATTTCCTTTAAGGGTGCAAAACACAGTTTTATATGTAACGTTGATCTGTCTTTATCTTACAAAATTGCTGCGTTAGCATTTTTGTTCAGTCAGTAGAGTTTTAGTTTGACCCTCAAGCATTAAATAAATGTATAACATGCTTTGTGCATGTTTCATTTCTCACTTTATGACGATGGGTATGATTGTGTATTGTGACATGTTGTTTAACATTGTGATGCATTAGCATTGTGACATTTTTAAGTGTGACGTCATGTAAAGAAAGCCGCTCCGATAATGAGTTCATAACTTTTAGTTCCAAAATAGAATAGAGAGAATATAATACACCTTTTTTATGTGTATGTGTATTTAATTATGTGTTAAAATGAGTATCCAGTTATGGACTTTCCAGCTGCTCTATTAATTCAACAAAATTTCATATGAAATGATTACACATGTGTGCATAATTCAAATAGACAATTGTGTAAAGTATCCGAAATTGTATTTGACGGAGGGGGGGGGGGGGTAATTTTGTTTTTAAATTTGTTTGTCATCAGTATCAAATGCGCAGTACCATTGGTTATGTTCAATTCATTAAACAAAGTAGAATTAGTAAGTGGAAAGTCAGTTTTGAATTTTGAACTGCACAGTCGTGTTCGAAAGGTCTGTCTTTGTATTTGACACATCCTACCTAAATGACAATATCTCGACCATTTTTTCACTAAATTCAACTTTGTGTACACCAAAATGTTTGTAATATTCTCCTCTTTGCATCAAAGCATTAAAAAGTGGCATACAAAAATATTTTATTTCCTTTAAGGGTGCAAAACACAGTTTTATATGTAACGTTGATCTGTCTTTATCTTACAAAATTGCTGCGTTAGCATTTTTGTTCAGTCAGTAGAGTTTTAGTTTGACCCTCAAGCATTAAATAAATGTATAACATGCTTTGTGCATGTTTCATTTCTCACTTTATGACGATGGGTATGATTGTGTATTGTGACATGTTGTTTAACATTGTGATGCATTAGCATTGTGACATTTTTAAGTGTGACGTCATGTAAAGAAAGCCGCTCCGATAATGAGTTCATAACTTTTAGTTCCAAAATAGAATAGAGAGAATATAATACACCTTTTTTATGTGTATGTGTATTTAATTATGTGTTAAAATGAGGATCCAGTTATGGACTTTCCAGCTGCTCTATTAATTCAACAAAATTTCATATGAAATGATTACACATGTGTGCATAATTCAAATAGACAATTGTGTAAAGTATCCGAAATTGTATTTGACGGAGGGGGGGGGGGGTAATTTTGTTTTTAAATTTGTTTGTCATCAGTATCAAATGCGCAGTACCATTGGTTATGTTCAATTCATTAAACAAAGTAGAATTAGTAAGTGGAAAGTCAGTTTTGAATTTTGAACTGCACAGTCGTGTTCGAAAGGTCTGTCTTTGTATTTGACACATCCTACCTAAATGACAATATCTCGACCATTTTTTCACTAAATTCAACTTTGTGTACACCAAAATGTTTGTAATATTCTCCTCTTTGCATCAAAGCATTAAAAAGTGGCATACAAAAATATTTTATTTCCTTTAAGGGTGCAAAACACAGTTTTATATGTAACGTTGATCTGTCTTTATCTTACAAAATTGCTGCGTTAGCATTTTTGTTCAGTCAGTAGAGTTTTAGTTTGACCCTCAAGCATTAAATAAATGTATAACATGCTTTGTGCATGTTTCATTTCTCACTTTATGACGATGGGTATGATTGTGTATTGTGACATGTTGTTTAACATTGTGATGCATTAGCATTGTGACATTTTTAAGTGTGACGTCATGTAAACAAAGCCGCTCCGATCATGAGTTCATAACTTTTAGTTCCAATAATAGAATAGAGAGAATATAATACACCTTTTTTATGTGTATGTGTATTTAATTATGTGTTAAAATGAGTATCCAGTTATGGACTTTCCAGCTGCTCTATTAATTCAACAAAATTTCATATGAAATGATTACACATGTGTGCATAATTCAAATAGACAATTGTGTAAAGTATCCGAAATTGTATTTGACGGAGGGGGGGGGGTGGGTAATTTTGTTTTTAAATTTGTTTGTCATCAGTATCAAATGCGCAGTACCATTGGTTATGTTCAATTCATTAAACAAAGTAGAATTAGTAAGTGGAAAGTCAGTTTTGAATTTTGAACTGCACAGTCGTGTTCGAAAGGTCTGTCTTTGTATTTGACACATCCTACCTAAATGACAATATCTCGACCATTTTTTCACTAAATTCAACTTTGTGTACACCAAAATGTTTGTAATATTCTCCTCTTTGCATCAAAGCATTAAAAAGTGGCATACAAAAATATTTTATTTCCTTTAAGGGTGCAAAACACAGTTTTATATGTAACGTTGATCTGTCTTTATCTTACAAAATTGCTGCGTTAGCATTTTTGTTCAGTCAGTAGAGTTTTAGTTTGACCCTCAAGCATTAAATAAATGTATAACATGCTTTGTGCATGTTTCATTTCTCACTTTATGACGTTGGGTATGATTGTGTATTTTGACATGTTGTTTAACATTGTGATGCATTAGCATTGTGACATTTTTAAGTGTGACGTCATGTAAACAAAGCCGCTCCGATCATGAGTTCATTACTTTTAGTTCCAATAATAGAATAGAGAGAATACAATACACCTTTTTTATGTGTATGTGTATTTAATTATGTGTTTAAATGAGGATCCAGTTATGGACTTTTGAGCTGCTCTATTAATTCAACAAAATTTCATATGAAATGATTACACATGTGTGCATAATTCAAATAGACAATTGTGTAAAGTATCCGAAATTGTATTTGACGGAGGGGGGGGGGGTGGGTAATTTTGTTTTTAAATTTGTTTGTCATCAGTATCAAATGCGCAGTACCATTAGTTATGTTCAATTCATTAAATAAAGTAGAATTAGTAAGTGGAAAGTCAGTTTTGAATTTTGAACTGCGCAGTCGTGTTCGAAAGGTCAGTCTTTGCATTTGACACATCCTACCTAAATGACAATATCTCGACCATTTTTTCACTAAATTCAACTTTGTGTACACCAAAATGTTTGTAATATTCTCCTCTTTGCATCAAAGCATTAAAACGTGGCATACAAAAATATTTTATTTCCTTTCAGGGAACACATAATATAACGTTGATCTGTCTTTATCTTACAAAATTGCTGCGTTAGCATTTTTGTTCAGTCAGTAGAGTTTTAGTTTGACCCTCAAGCATTAAATAAATGTATAACATGCTTTGTGTATGTTTCATTTCTCACTTTATGACGTTGGTTATGATTGTGTATTGTGACGTGTTGTTTAACATTGTGATGCATTAGCATAGTGACATTTTTAAGTGTGACGTCATGTAAACAAAGCCGCTCCGGTCATGAGTTCATAACTTTTAGTTCCAAAATAGAATAGAGAGAATATAATACACCTTTTTTATGTGTATGTGTATTTAGTTATGTGTTAAAATGAGTATCCAGTTATGGACTTTTGAGCTGCTCTATTAATTCAACAAAATTTCATATGAAATGATTACACATGTGTGCATAATTCAAATAGACAATTGTGTAAAGTATCCAAAATTGTATTTCAGGGGGGGGGGGGGTAATTTTGTTTTTAAATTTGTTTGTCATCAGTATCAAATGCGCAGTACCATTGGTTATGTTCTGTTCATTAAATAAAGTAGAATTAGTAAGTGGAAAGTCAGTTTTGAATTTTGAACTGCGCAGTCGTGTTCGAAAGGTCAGTCTTTGCATTTGACACATCCTACCTAAATGACAATATCTCGACCATTTTTTCACTAAATTCAACTTTGTGTACACCAAAATGTTTGTAATATTCTCCTCTTTGCATCAAAGCATTAAAAAGTGGCATACAAAAATATTTTATTTCCTTTCAGGGAACACATAATATAACGTTGATCTGTCTTTATCTTACAAAATTGCTGCGTTAGCATTTTTGTTCAGTCAGTAGAGTTTTAGTTTGACCCTCAAGCATTAAATAAATGTATAACATGCTTTGTGTATGTTTCATTTCTCACTTTATGACGTTGGGTATGATTGTGTATTGTGACGTGTTGTTTAACATTGTGATGCATTAGCATAGTGACATTTTTAAGTGTGACGTCATGTAAACAAAGCCGCTCCGGTCATGAGTTCATAACTTTTAGTTCCAAAATAGAATAGAGAGAATATAATACACCTTTTTTATGTTATGTGTATTTAATTATGTGTTAAAATGAGTATCTAGTTATGGACTTTCCAGCTGCTCTATTAATTCAACAAAATTTCATATGAAATGATTACACATGTGTGCATAATTCAAATAGACAATTGTGTAAAGTATCCGAAATTGTATTTGACGGAGGGGGAGGGGGGTAATTTCTTTTTTAAATTTGTTTGTCATCAGTATCAAATGCGCAGTACCATTAGTTATGTTCAATTCATTAAATAAAGTAGAATTAGTAAGTGGAAAGTCAGTTTTGAATTTTGAACTGCGCAGTCGTGTTCGAAAGGTCTCTCTTTGTATTTTGACACATCCTACCTAAAAATGACAGTATCTCGACCATTTTTTCACTAAATTCAACTTTGTGTACACCAAAATGTTTGTAATATTCTCCTCTTTACATCAAAGCATTAAAACGTGGCATACAAAAATATTTTATTTCCTTTAAGGGAACACATAATATAACGTTGATCTGTCTTTATCTTACAAAATTGCTGCGTTAGCATTTTTGTTCAGTCAGTAGAGTTTTAGTTTGACCCTCAAGCATTAAATAAATGTATAACATGCTTTGTGCATGTTTCATTTCTCACTTTATGACGATGGGTATGATTGTGTATTGTGACATGTTGTTTAACATTGTGATGCATTAGCATTGTGACATTTTTAAGTGTGACGTCATGTAAACAAAGCCGCTCCGATCATGAGTTCATAACTTTTAGTTCCAATAATAGAATGGAGAGAATATAATACACCTTTTTTATGTGTATGTGTATTTAATTATGTGTTAAAATGAGTATCCAGTTATGGACTTTTGAGCTGCTCTATTAATTCAACAAAATTTCATATGAAATGATTACACATGTGTGCATAATTCAAATAGACAATTGTGTAAAGTATCCGAAATTGTATTTGACGGAGGGGGGGGGGGGGTAATTTTGTTTTTAAATTTGTTTGTCATCAGTATCAAATGCGCAGTACCATTGGTTATGTTCAATTCATTAAACAAAGTAGAATTAGTAAGTGGAAAGTCAGTTTTGAATTTTGAACTGCACAGTCGTGTTCGAAAGGTCTGTCTTTGTATTTGACACATCCTACCTAAATGACAATATCTCGACCATTTTTTCACTAAATTCAACTTTGTGTACACCAAAATGTTTGTAATATTCTCCTCTTTGCATCAAAGCATTAAAAAGTGGCATACAAAAATATTTTATTTCCTTTAAGGGTGCAAAACACAGTTTTATATGTAACGTTGATCTGTCTTTATCTTACAAAATTGCTGCGTTAGCATTTTTGTTCAGTCAGTAGAGTTTTAGTTTGACCCTCAAGCATTAAATAAATGTATAACATGCTTTGTGCATGTTTCATTTCTCACTTTATGACGATGGGTATGATTGTGTATTGTGACATGTTGTTTAACATTATGATGCATTAGCATTGTGACATTTTTAAGTGTGACGTCATGTAAACAAAGCCGCTCCGATCATGAGTTCATAACTTTTAGTTCCAAAATAGAATAGAGAGAATATAATACACCTTTTTTATGTGTATGTGTATTTAATTATGTGTTAAAATGAGTATCCAGTTATGGACTTTCCAGCTGCTCTATTAATTCAACAAAATTTCATATGAAATGATTACACATGTGTGCATAATTCAAATAGACAATTGTGTAAAGTATCCGAAATTGTATTTGACGGAGGGGGGGGGGGGGTAATTTTGTTTTTAAATTTGTTTGTCATCAGTATCAAATGCGCAGTACCATTGGTTATGTTCAATTCATTAAACAAAGTAGAATTAGTAAGTGGAAAGTCAGTTTTGAATTTTGAACTGCACAGTCGTGTTCGAAAGGTCTGTCTTTGTATTTGACACATCCTACCTAAATGACAATATCTCGACCATTTTTTCACTAAATTCAACTTTGTGTACACCAAAATGTTTGTAATATTCTCCTCTTTGCATCAAAGCATTAAGAAGTGGCATACAAAAATATTTTATTTCCTTTAAGGGTGCAAAACACAGTTTTATATGTAACGTTGATCTGTCTTTATCTAACAAAATTGCTGCGTTAGCATTTTTGTTCAGTCAGTAGAGTTTTAGTTTGACCCTCAAGCAATAAATAAATGTATAACATGCTTTGTGCATGTTTCATTTCTCACTTTATGACGTTGGGTATGATTGTGTATTGTGACATGTTGTTTAACATTGTGATGCATTAGCATTGTGACATTTTTAAGTGTGACGTCATGTAAACAAAGCCGCTCCGATCATGAGTTCATAACTTTTAGTTCCAATAATAGAATAGAGAGAATATAATACACCTTTTTTATGTGTATGTGTATTTAATTATGTGTTAAAATGAGTATCCAGTTATGGACTTTCCAGCTGCTCTATTAATTCAACAAAATTTCATATGAAATGATTACACATGTGTGCATAATTCAAATAGACAATTGTGTAAAGTATCCGAAATTGTATTTGACGGAGGGGGGGGGGTGGGTAATTTTGTTTTTAAATTTGTTTGTCATCAGTATCAAATGCGCAGTACCATTGGTTATGTTCAATTCATTAAACAAAGTAGAATTAGTAAGTGGAAAGTCAGTTTTGAATTTTGAACTGCACAGTCGTGTTCGAAAGGTCTGTCTTTGTATTTGACACATCCTACCTAAATGACAATATCTCGACCATTTTTTCACTAAATTCAACTTTGTGTACACCAAAATGTTTGTAATATTCTCCTCTTTGCATCAAAGCATTAAAAAGTGGCATACAAAAATATTTTATTTCCTTTAAGGGTGCAAAACACAGTTTTATATGTAACGTTGATCTGTCTTTATCTTACAAAATTGCTGCGTTAGCATTTTTGTTCAGTCAGTAGAGTTTTAGTTTGACCCTCAAGCATTAAATAAATGTATAACATGCTTTGTGCATGTTTCATTTCTCACTTTATGACGATGGGTATGATTGTGTATTGTGACATGTTGTTTAACATTGTGATGCATTAGCATTGTGACATTTTTAAGTGTGACGTCATGTAAACAAAGCCGCTCCGGTCATGAGTTCATAACTTTTAGTTCCAATAATAGAATAGAGAGAATATAATACACCTTTTTTATGTGTATGTGTATTTAATTATGTGTTTAAATGAGTATCCAGTTATGGACTTTCCAGCTGCTCTATTAATTCAACAAAATTTCATATGAAATGATTACACATGTGTGCATAATTCAAATAGACAATTGTGTAAAGTATCCGAAATTGTATTTGACGAAGGGGGGGGGGGGGTGGGTAATTTTGTTTTTAAATTTGTTTGTCATCAGTATCAAATGCGCAGTACCATTAGTTATGTTCAATTCATTAAATAAAGTAGAATTAGTAAGTGGAAAGTCAGTTTTGAATTTTGAACTGCACAGTCGTGTTCGAAAGGTCAGTCTTTGCATTTGACACATCCTACCTAAATGACAATATCTCGACCATTTTTTCACTAAATTCAACTTTGTGTACACCAAAATGTTTGTAATATTCTCCTCTTTGCATCAAAGCATTAAAACGTTGCATACAAAAATATTTTATTTCCTTTCAGGGAACACATAATATAACGTTGATCTGTCTTTATCTTACAAAATTGCTGCGTTAGCATTTTTGTTCAGTCAGTAGAGTTTTAGTTTGACCCTCAAGCATTAAATAAATGTATAACATGCTTTGTGCATGTTTCATTTCTCACTTTATGACGTTGGGTATGATTGTGTATTGTGACATGTTGTTTAACATTGTGATGCATTAGCATTGTGACATTTTTAAGTGTGACGTCATGTAAACAAAGCCGCTCCGATCATGAGTTCATAACTTTTAGTTCCAATAATAGAATAGAGAGAATATAATACACCTTTTTTATGTGTATGTGTATTTAATTATGTGTTAAAATGAGTATCCAGTTATGGACTTTTGAGCTGCTCTATTAATTCAACAAAATTTCATATGAAATGATTACACATGTGTGCATAATTCAAATAGACAATTGTGTAAAGTATCCGAAATTGTATTTGACGGAGGGGGGGGGGGGTAATTTTGTTTTTAAATTTGTTTGTCATCAGTATCAAATGCGCAGTACCATTGGTTATGTTCAATTCATTAAACAAAGTAGAATTAGTAAGTGGAAAGTCAGTTTTGAATTTTGAACTGCACAGTCGTGTTCGAAAGGTCTGTCTTTGTATTTGACACATCCTACCTAAATGACAATATCTCGACCATTTTTTCACTAAATTCAACTTTGTGTACACCAAAATGTTTGTAATATTCTCCTCTTTGCATCAAAGCATTAAAAAGTGGCATACAAAAATATTTTATTTCCTTTAAGGGTGCAAAACACAGTTTTATATGTAACGTTGATCTGTCTTTATCTTACAAAATTGCTGCGTTAGCATTTTTGTTCAGTCAGTAGAGTTTTAGTTTGACCCTCAAGCATTAAATAAATGTATAACATGCTTTGTGCATGTTTCATTTCTCACTTTATGACGTTGGGTATGATTGTGTATTGTGACATGTTGTTTAACATTGTGATGCATTAGCATTGTGACATTTTTAAGTGTGACGTCATGTAAACAAAGCCGCTCCGATCATGAGTTCATAACTTTTAGTTCCAATAATAGAATAGAGAGAATATAATACACCTTTTTTATGTGTATGTGTATTTAATTATGTGTTAAAATGAGTATCCAGTTATGGACTTTTGAGCTGCTCTATTAATTCAACAAAATTTCATATGAAATGATTACACATGTGTGCATAATTCAAATAGACAATTGTGTAAAGTATCCGAAATTGTATTTGACGGAGGGGGGGGGGGTGGGTAATTTTGTTTTTAAATTTGTTTGTCATCAGTATCAAATGCGCAGTACCATTGGTTATGTTCAATTCATTAAACAAAGTAGAATTAGTAAGTGGAAAGTCAGTTTTGAATTTTGAACTGCACAGTCGTGTTCGAAAGGTCTGTCTTTGTATTTGACACATCCTACCTAAATGACAATATCTCGACCATTTTTTCACTAAATTCAACTTTGTGTACACCAAAATGTTTGTAATATTCTCCTCTTTGCATCAAAGCATTAAAAAGTGGCATACAAAAATATTTTATTTCCTTTAAGGGTGCAAAACACAGTTTTATATGTAACGTTGATCTGTCTTTATCTTACAAAATTGCTGCGTTAGCATTTTTGTTCAGTCAGTAGAGTTTTAGTTTGACCCTCAAGCATTAAATAAATGTATAACATGCTTTGTGCATGTTTCATTTCTCACTTTATGACGATGGGTATGATTGTGTATTGTGACATGTTGTTTAACATTGTGATGCATTAGCATTGTGACATTTTTAAGTGTGACGTCATGTAAACAAAGCCGCTCCGGTCATGAGTTCATAACTTTTAGTTCCAATAATAGAATAGAGAGAATATAATACACCTTTTTTATGTGTATGTGTATTTAATTATGTGTTAAAATGAGTATCCAGTTATGGACTTTTGAGCTGCTCTATTAATTCAACAAAATTTCATATGAAATGATTACACATGTGTGCATAATTCAAATAGACAATTGTGTAAAGTATCCGAAATTGTATTTGACGAAGGGGGGGGGGTGGGTAATTTTGTTTTTAAATTTGTTTGTCATCAGTATCAAATGCGCAGTACCATTAGTTATGTTCAATTCATTAAATAAAGTAGAATTAGTAAGTGGAAAGTCAGTTTTGAATTTTGAACTGCGCAGTCGTGTTCGAAAGGTCAGTCTTTGCATTTGACACATCCTACCTAAATGACAATATCTCGACCATTTTTTCACTAAATTCAACTTTGTGTACACCAAAATGTTTGTAATATTCTCCTCTTTGCATCAGAGCATTAAAACGTGGCATACAAAAATATTTTATTTCCTTTCAGGGAACACATAATATAACGTTGATCTGTCTTTATCTTACAAAATTGCTGCGTTAGCATTTTTGTTCAGTCAGTAGAGTTTTAGTTTGACCCTCAAGCATTAAATAAATGTATAACATGCTTTGTGCATGTTTCATTTCTCACTTTATGACGTTGGGTATGATTGTGTATTGTGACATGTTGTTTAACATTGTGATGCATTAGCATTGTGACATTTTTAAGTGTGACGTCATGTAAACAAAGCCGCTCCGATCATGAGTTCATAACTTTTAGTTCCAATAATAGAATAGAGAGAATATAATACACCTTTTTTATGTGTATGTGTATTTAATTATGTGTTTAAATGAGTATCCAGTTATGGACTTTTGAGCTGCTCTATTAATTCAACAAAATTTCATATGAAATGATTACACATGTGTGCATAATTCAAATAGACAATTGTGTAAAGTATCCGAAATTGTATTTGACGGAGGGGGGGGGGTGGTAATTTCTTTTTTAAATTTGTTTGTCATCAGTATCAAATGCGCAGTACCATTAGTTATGTTCAATTCATTAAATAAAGTAGAATTAGTAAGTGGAAAGTCAGTTTTGAATTTTGAACTGCGCAGTCGTGTTCGAAAGGTCAGTCTTTGCATTTGACACATCCTACCTAAATGACAATATCTCGACCATTTTTTCACTAAATTCAACTTTGTGTACACCAAAATGTTTGTAATATTCTCCTCTTTGCATCAAAGCATTAAAAAGTGGCATACAAAAATATTTTATTTCCTTAAGGGTGCAAAACACAGTTTTATATGTAACGTTGATCTGTCTTTATCTTACAAAATTGCTGCGTTAGCATTTTTGTTCAGTCAGTAGAGTTTTAGTTTGACCCTCAAGCATTAAATAAATGTATAACATGCTTTGTGCATGTTTCATTTCTCACTTTATGACGTTGGGTATGATTGTGTATTGTGATGTGTTGTTTAACATTGTGATGCATTAGCATTGTGACATTTTTAAGTGTGACGTCATGTAAACAAAGCCGCTCCGATCATGAGTTCATAACTTTTAGTTCCAAAATAGAATAGAGAGAATATAATACACTTTTTTTATGTGTATGTGTATTTAATTATGTGTCACAGGATGAATGACCATCTTTAAGTTTTCCTTAAAGATAGCTTAAATATGCTTAAAGGTAGCTTAAAGACGATCTTTAAGCCACCTTTAAGCTACCTTTAAGCTATATGTGTTGCTTAAAGATGGCTTAAAGAAAGCGTAAAGATAGCTTAAAGGCAGCTTAAAGACTATCTTTAAGCCACCTTTAAGCCACCTTTAAGGACAACTTATAGGTCCTTAATGTCCAAACTTCTTTAAGCCACCTTTAAGCCACCTTTAAGCTACCTTTAAGCCACCTTTTAGGCATTAAAAAAAATTTATTTCAATATTGTGCTTAATTTCCAACAAAATGTATTAACTTTATGAAAGAAAAGTATTAAAACGGTTTTTGTTCTAGAAAGAAAAATGAAAAAAAAAACACCAAAAAAAAATGCCGGCCACGGCGAGAATTGAACCCGGGAGCATTAGTTTACTAGCATCACCACACTTCCTCTGCGCCACGGCAACTTACATATATATGAGCGTTTTTATATCCTATATATCAGTGGATATTGAATCACTGTATTGAATGTGTTTACTTGAAAAGATTTTGACAAACCATTCAGTTTGTAACAATCAATTATATCTAATTTATAAATTACATGCATGCGTGTATTTAGAATGGTCTTCAGTGAACAAAAATATATTATACCTAAATGGAAACCGTTAGGTTCACTATAGTAGGCTTTCTTAGTTAATAAATTTAAACCGAGTAGATATACGTTCATCTAATTTATAGCTATAAAAATGTAAGAAAGAAAATGAAATCATTTCTTTTATGAAATGCATTGATACTATTAGGGTATTTGTTCAATTTCCCGCAATTTCCCGGTTTTCATGATCGCGGCGCCGTTCCAATATGTTTAAATATTTACATGTAATTTTATGTACATGATTTTTAAACTATCAATTCTAGTATAACAAACAAAATTACCAATTACCGGTGACGTATTTACTGCATGTGGCAATTGCAAATGACTTGTATATACAATTGTATGATGTGCCAGGCCGGGTATATTTGACATATTTACCCTTATACATATATTTAAATAATCAACCCCTATTTATGATCACCGGTACATTAATTAATTAGCCTCAAGATTTTACTCTTACATACATGTATCATTAATTTGTAGACGTAACATCTTTGAAACCGAGAGCTAGGAAATAATACTTTGAAAATGAATTACAAATGTAAATTAACTTTTATTCACTAGACTTATCGTATACTCGTACATACTAAGATTCAACGCCTTTAGAAACCCTGACGTGCACCTGGGCACACGACACACCTGTTGTGTATATCTTGTATATTATGTGTTAGTTCCAGGGGTTTTCTTAAGTTGGACAAACAATAGACTTTAATTAGATATACACAAACATGCACCTGGGCACACGACACAACTGTTGTGTATATCTTGTATATTCTGTGTTAGTTCCAGGGGTTTTCTTAAGTTGGACAAACAATAGACTCTAATTAGATATACACAAACGAACAAAACTATGTCTAGACAAACAAAGCAGTAATATCCTGCCCGATATAACAAAGGCAGTTGAGAGTCTTTTCATCTTTAACATGTATCTAGCAGATCTAGAGTTAGAAATAATGAAAATTGAAAAAAAAAATACAAACCTTAAACCGATTATCAAATTAAATCATGCATTTTTGGTTCATTATCTTTATTTTGTTTAATAACCGGAGGAACAGAGAGAGAGAGAGAGAGAGAGAGAGAGAGAGAGAGAGAGAGAGAGAGAGAGAGAGATTTTTTTCACCGATTAATTTATAATAGGAAACAAACATACTTTAATTAGTTTTATGCACAAATTAAGATACAGAGACTGCGCTCATCCCTACAATAATTTTGAAACCCCCCAAAAATTATAAAGAATTGTATAACGACAATCTGTGTCCATCGGAGCGGTGCTGATGATAGCGATCTGTGTTTAATGGAGCGACGATTAAAACCGCCTGGAACACACCCCCCCCCTTCCTTGGAAATTATATTATCACTCGGATGACCCCCTCCCATCTCTATAAAAGAGCTTATGCATTTAATATATGTTTTTATTGTTCAGCTTGATCAATATTGACTTAAAGGCCACTTAAAGACAGTGTAAAGGCAGTGTAAAGAGAGCGTAAATGCCACTTAAAGATGCTTAAAGATGCCTTAAAGGTGGCTTAAAGGTGGCTTAAAGAAGTTTGGACATTAAGGACCTATAAGCACTTGCTTAAAGGTGACTGAAAGGCGGCTTAAAGGTTGTATAGCCTTTAAGCTCCTTTAAGTCACCTTTAAGCCACCTTTAAGGACTTGCTTAAAGATGGTTTTTCGCCCTGTGTGTTAAAATGAGTATCCAGTTATGGACTTTTGAGCTGCTCTATTAATTCAACAAATTTCACATGAAATGATTACACGTGTGGGCATAATTCAAATAGACAATTGTGTAAAGTATCCGAATTTGTAATGGAAGGGGGGGGGGTAATATCTTTTTTAAATTTGTTTGTCATCAGTATCAAATGCGCAGTACCATTGGTTATGTTCAATTCATTAAATAAAGTAGAATTAGTAAGTGGAAAGTCAGTTTTGAATTTTGAACTGCACAGTCGTGTTCGAAAGGTCTGTCTTTGTATTTGACACATCCTACTTAAACGACAATATCTCGACCATTTTTTCACTAAATTCAACTTTGTGTACACCAAAATGTTTGTAATATTCTCCTCTTTGCATCAGAGCATTAAAAAGTGGCATACAAACATATTTTATTTCCTTTAAGGGAACACATAATATAACGTTGATCTGTCTTTATCTTACAAAATTGCTGCGTTAGCATTTTTGTTCAGTCAGTAGAGTTTTAGTTTGACCCTCAAGCATTAAATAAATGTATAACATGCTTTGTGCATGTTTCATTTCTCACTTTATGACGTTGGGTATGATTGTGTATTGTGACGTGTTGTTTAACATTGTGATGCATTAGCATAGTGACATTTTTAAGTGTGACGTCATGTAAACAAAGCCGCTCCGGTCATGAGTTCATAACTTTTAGTTCCAAAATAGAATAGAGAGAATATAATACACCTTTTTTATGTGTATGTGTATTTAATTATGTGTTTAAATGAGTATCCAGTTATGGACTTTTGAGCTGCTCTATTAATTCAACAAAAATTCATATGAAATGCATAATTCAAATAGACATTTGTGTAAAGTATCCGAAATTGTAATTGAGGGGGGGGGGGGTAATTTTTTTTTTAGATTTGTTTGTCATCAGTATCAGATGCGCAGTACCATTGGTTATGTTCAATTCATTAAATGAAGTAGAATCAGTAAGTGGAAAGTCAGTTTTGAATTTTGAACTGTGCAGCCGTGTTCGAAAGGTCAGTCTTTGTATTTGACACATCCTACCTAAATGACAATATCTCGACCATTTTTTCACTAAATTCAACTTTGTGTACACCAAAATGTTTGTAATATTCTCCTCTTTGCATCAAAGCATTAAAAAGTGGCATACAAAAATATTTTATTTCCTTTAAGGGAACACATAATATAACGTTGATCTGTCTTTATCTTACAAAATTGCTGCGTTAGCATTTTTGTTCAGTCAGTAGAGTTTTAGTTTGACCCTCAAGCATTAAATAAATGTATAACATGCTTTGTGCATGTTTCATTTCTCACTTTATGACGTTGGGTATGATTGTGTATTGTGACGTGATGTTTAACATTGTGATGCATTAGCATAGTGACATTTTTAAGTGTGACGTCATGTAAACAAAGCTGCTCCGGTCATGAGTTCATAACTTTTAGTTCCAATAATAGAATAGAGAGAATATAATACACCTTTTTTATGTGTATGTGTATTTAATTATGTGTTAAAATGAGTATCCAGTTATAGACTTTTGAGCTGCTCTATTAATTCAACAAAATTTCATATGAAATGATTACACATGCGTGCATAATTCAAATAGACAATTGTGTAAGGTATCCAAAATTTTATTTGACGAAGGAGGGGGGGGGGGGTAATTTCTTTTTTAAATTTGTTTGTCATCAGTATCAAATGCGCAGTACCATTAGTTATGTTCAATTCATTAAATAAAGTAGAATTAGTAAGTGGAAAGTCAGTTTTGAATTTTGAACTGCGCAGTCGTGTTCGAAAGGTCTCTCTTTGTATTTTGACACATCCTACCTAAAAATGACAATATCTCGACCATTTTTTCACTAAATTCAACTTTGTGTACACCAAAATGTTTGTAATATTCTTCTCTTTGCATCAAAGCATTAAAAAGTGGCATACAAAAATATTTTATTTCCTTTAAGGGAACACATAATATAACGTTGATCTGTCTTTATCTTACAAAATTGCTGCGTTAGCATTTTTGTTCAGTCAGTAGAGTTTTAGTTTGACCCTCAAGCATTAAATAAATGTATAACATGCTTTGTGCATGTTTCATTTCTCACTTTATGACGTTAGGTATGATTGTGTATTGTGACGTGTTGTTTAACATTGTGATGCATTAGCATTGTGACATTTTTAAGTGTGACGTCATGTAAAGAAAGCCGCTCCGATCACAAGTTCATAACTTTTAGTTCCAATAATAGAATAGAGAGAATATAATACACCTTTTTTATGTGTATGTGTATTTAATTATGTGTTAAAATGAGTATCCAGTTATGGACTTTTGAGCTGCTCTATTAATTCAACAAAATTTCATATGAAATGATTACACATGTGTTCATAATTCAAATAGACCTTTGTGTAAAGTATCCGAAATTGTAATTGAGGGGGGGGGTGTAATTTTTTTTTTTGATTTGTTTGTCATCAGTATCAAATGCGCAGTACCATTGGTTATGTTCAATTCATTAAATGAAGTAGAATTAGTAAGTGGAAAGTCAGTTTTGAATTTTGAACTGCACAGTCGTGTTCGAAAGGTCTGTCTTTGTATTTGACACATCCTACCGAAATGACAATATCTCGACCATTTTTTCACTAAATTCAACTTTGTGTACACCAAAATGTTTGTAATATTCTCCTCTTTGCATCAAAGCATTAAAGAGTGACATACAAAAATATTTTATTTCCTTTAAGGGAACACATAATATAACGTTGATCTGTCTTTATCTTACAAAATTGCTGCGTTAGCATTTTTGTTCAGTCAGTAGAGTTTTAGTTTGACCCTCAAGCATTAAATAAATGTATAACATGCTTTGTGCATGTTTCATTTCTCACTTTATGACGTTAGGTATGATTGTGTATTGTGACGTGTTGTTTAACATTGTGATGCATTAGCATAGTGACATTTTTAAGTGTGACGGTCATGAGTTCATACATGTAACTTTTAGTTCCAATAATAGAATAGAGAGAATATAATACACCTTTTTTATGTGTATGTGTATTTAATTATGTGTTAAAATGAGTATCCAGTTATGGACTTTTGAGCTGCTCTATTAATTCAACAAAATTTCATATGAAATGATTACACATGTGTGCATAATTCAAATAGACAATTGTGTAAAGTAATCGAAATTGTATTTGATGGGGGGGGGAGTAATTTTTTTTTTAAATTTGTTTGTCATCAGTATCAAATGTGCAGTACCATTGGTTATGTTCAATTCATTAAATAAAGTAGAATTAGTAAGTGGAAAGTCAATTTTGAATTTTGAACTGCGCAGTCGTGTTCGAAAGGTCAGTCTTTGTATTTGACACATCCTACCTAAATGACAATATCTCGACCATTTTTTCACTAAATTCAACTTTGTGTACACCAAAATGTTTGTAATATTCTCCTCTTTGCATCAAAGCATTAAAAAGTGGCATACAACAATATTTTATTTCCTTTAAGGGAACACATAATATAACGTTGATCTGTCTTTATCTTACAAAATTGCTGCGTTAGCATTTTTGTTCAGTCAGTAGAGTTTTAGTTTGACCCTCAAGCATTAAATAAATGTATAACATGCTTTGTGCATGTTTCATTTCTCACTTTATGACGTTGGGTATGATTGTGTATTGTGACGTGTTGTTTAACATTGTGATGCATTAGCATAGTGACATTTTTAAGTGTGACGTCATGTAAACAAAGCCGCTCCGGTCATGAGTTCATAACTTTTAGTTCCAATAATAGAATAGAGAGAATATAATACACCTTTTTTATGTGTATGTGTATTTGATTATGTGTTAAAATGAGTATCCAGTTATGGACTTTTGAGCTGCTCTATTAATTCAACAAAATTTCATATGAAATGATTACACATGCGTGCATAATTCAAATAGACAATTGTGTAAAGTATCCAAAATTTTATTTGACGAAGGAGGGGGGGGTAATTTCTTTTTTAAATTTGTTTGTCATCAGTATCAAATGCGCAGTACCATTAGTTATGTTCAATTCATTAAACGAAGTAGAATTAGTAAGTGGAAAGTTAGTTTTGAATTTTGAACTGCGCAGTCGTGTTCGAAAGGTCTCTCTTTGTATTTTGACACATCCTACCTAAAAATGACAATATCTCGACCATTTTTTCACTAAATTCAACTTTGTGTACACCAAAATGTTTGTAATATTCTTCTCTTTGCATCAAAGCATTAAAAAGTGGCATACAAAAATATTTTATTTCCTTTAAGGGAACACATAATATAACGTTGATCTGTCTTTATCTTACAAAATTGCTGCGTTAGCATTTTTGTTCAGTCAGTAGAGTTTTAGTTTGACCCTCAAGCATTAAATAAATGTATAACATGCTTTGTGCATGTTTCATTTCTCACTTTATGACGTTGGGTATGATTGTGTATTGTGACGTGTTGTTTAACATTGTGATGCATTAGCATAGTGACATTTTTAAGTGTGACGTCATGTAAACAAAGCCGCTCCGATCATGAGTTCATAACTTTTAGTTCCAAAATAGAATAGAGAGAATATAATACACCTTTTTTATGTGTATGTGTATTTAATTATGTGTTAAAATGAGTATCCAGTTATGGACTTTTGAGCTGCTCTATCAATTCAACAAAATTTCATATGGAATGATTACACATGTGTGCATAATTCAAGTAGACAATTGTGTAAAGTATCCGAAATTGTATTTCAGGGGGGGGGGGGGTAATTTTGTTTTTAAATTTGTTTGTCATCAGTATCAAATGCGCAGTACCATTGGTTATGTTCAATTCATTAAATAAAGTAGAATTAGTAAGTGGAAAGTCAGTTTTGAATTTTGAAATGCGCAGTCGTGTTCGAAAGGTCAGTCTTTGTATTTGACACATCTTACCTAAATGACAATATCTCGACCATTTTTTCACTAAATTCAACTTTGTGTACACCAAAATGTTTGTAATATTCTCCTCTTTGCATCAAAGCATTAAAAAGTGGCATACAGCAATATTTTATTTCCTTTAAGGGAACACATAATATAACGTTGATCTGTCTTTATCTTACAAAATTGCTGCGTTAGCATTTTTGTTCAGTCAGTAGAGTTTTAGTTTGACCCTCAAGCATTAAATAAATGTTTAACATGCTTTGTGCATGTTTCATTTCTCACTTTATGACGTTGGGTATGATTGTGTATTGTGACGTGTTGTTTAACATTGTGATGCATTAGCATAGTGACATTTTTAAGTGTGACGTCATGTAAACAAAGCCGCTCCGGTCATGAGTTCATAACTTTTAGTTCCAATAATAGAATAGAGAGAATATAATACACCTTTTTTATGTGTATGTGTATTTAATTATGTGTTAAAATGAGTATCCAGTTATGGACTTTTGAGCTGCTCTATTAATTCAACAAAATTTCATATGAAATGATTACACATGCGTGCATAATTCAAATAGACAATTGTGTAAGGTATCCAAAATTTTATTTGACGAAGGAGGGGGGGGGGGGTAATTTCTTTTTTAAATTTGTTTGTCATCAGTATCAAATGCGCAGTACCATTAGTTATGTTCAATTCATTAAATAAAGTAGAATTAGTAAGTGGAAAGTCAGTTTTGAATTTTGAACTGCGCAGTCGTGTTCGAAAGGTCTCTCTTTGTATTTTGACACATCCTACCTAAAAATGACAATATCTCGACCATTTTTTCACTAAATTCAACTTTGTGTACACCAAAATGTTTGTAATATTCTTCTCTTTGCATCAAAGCATTAAAAAGTGGCATACAAAAATATTTTATTTCCTTTAAGGGAACACATAATATAACGTTGATCTGTCTTTATCTTACAAAATTGCTGCGTTAGCATTTTTGTTCAGTCAGTAGAGTTTTAGTTTGACCCTCAAGCATTAAATAAATGTATAACATGCTTTGTGCATGTTTCATTTCTCACTTTATGACGTTAGGTATGATTGTGTATTGTGACGTGTTGTTTAACATTGTGATGCATTAGCATTGTGACATTTTTAAGTGTGACGTCATGTAAAGAAAGCCGCTCCGATCACAAGTTCATAACTTTTAGTTCCAATAATAGAATAGAGAGAATATAATACACCTTTTTTATGTGTATGTGTATTTAATTATGTGTTAAAATGAGTATCCAGTTATGGACTTTTGAGCTGCTCTATTAATTCAACAAAATTTCATATGAAATGATTACACATGTGTTCATAATTCAAATAGACATTTGTGTAAAGTATCCGAAATTGTAATTGGGGGGGGGGGTGTAATTTTTTTTTTTTGATTTGTTTGTCATCAGTATCAAATGCGCAGTACCATTGGTTATGTTCAATTCATTAAATGAAGTAGAATTAGTAAGTGGAAAGTCAGTTTTGAATTTTGAACTGCACAGTCGTGTTCGAAAGGTCTGTCTTTGTATTTGACACATCCTACCTAAATGACAATATCTCGGCCATTTTTTCACTAAATTCAACTTTGTGTACACCAAAATGTTTGTAATATTCTCCTCTTTGCATCAAAGCATCAAAGAGTGACATACAAAAATATTTTATTTCCTTTAAGGGAACACATAATATAACGTTGATCTGTCTTTATCTTACAAAATTGCTGCGTTAGCATTTTTGTTCAGTCAGTAGAGTTTTAGTTTGACCCTCAAGCATTAAATAAATGTATAACATGCTTTGTGCATGTTTCATTTCTCACTTTATGACGTTAGGTATGATTGTGTATTGTGACGTGTTGTTTAACATTGTGATGCATTAGCATAGTGACATTTTTAAGTGTGACGGTCATGAGTTCATACAGTGGTTTCATGCATATCTTTTACAATTTAATGCTATGCTATGGTATGCGATTTCAATGATATGCTATGAGATTTGTATGATATGCTATGAGATTTGTATCCTATGCTATGAGAAATTAAAATCAAATGCTTAATGATATGGTATGCTATGCTATGCTATGGTATGCTATGAGATTTGAACAAAAACGCCTCCATACACAGAAGAGTTCCACACATTTCGAAGTGAAAAAATAAGAAGCCAAAGTTTACCACAAATCTATCATGTAAACATTTATTTTTTTCAAATAAAAACATTTAAAACCGAGTTAAAATAATGTTGTATGCTATGCTATGGTATGCTATGGTATGATATGACGAATGCGATTCTATGAGATTGTATGCTATGGTATGAGATTCCAATGCTATGCTATGAGATTCCAATGCTATGCTATAAGATTTCAATGCTATGCTATGCTATGGTGTATGTTGTAAAAGATATGCTTGATTTTACTGTAACTTTTAGTTCCAATAATAGAATAGAGAGAATATAATACACCTTTTTTATGTGTATGTGTATTTAATTATGTGTTAAAATGAGTATCCAGTTATGGACTTTTGAGCTGCTCTATTAATTCAACAAAATTTCATATGAAATGATTACACATGTGTGCATAATTCAAATAGACAATTGTGTAAAGTAATCGAAATTGTATTTGATGGGGGGGGGGAGTAATTTTTTTTTTAAATTTGTTTGTCATCAGTATCAAATGTGCAGTACCATTGGTTATGTTCAATTCATTAAATAAAGTAGAATTAGTAAGTGGAAAGTCAATTTTGAATTTTGAACTGCGCAGTCGTGTTCGAAAGGTCAGTCTTTGTATTTGACACATCTTACCTAAATGACAATATCTCGACCATTTTTTCACTAAATTCAACTTTGTGTACACCAAAATGTTTGTAATATTCTCCTCTTTGCATCAAAGCATTAAAAAGTGGCATACAACAATATTTTATTTCCTTTAAGGGAACACATAATATAACGTTGATCTGTCTTTATCTTACAAAATTGCTGCGTTAGCATTTTTGTTCAGTCAGTAGAGTTTTAGTTTGACCCTCAAGCATTAAATAAATGTATAACATGCTTTGTGCATGTTTCATTTCTCACTTTATGACGTTGGGTATGATTGTGTATTGTGACGTGTTGTTTAACATTGTGATGCATTAGCATAGTGACATTTTTAAGTGTGACGTCATGTAAACAAAGCCGCTCCGGTCATGAGTTCATAACTTTTAGTTCCAATAATAGAATAGAGAGAATATAATACACCTTTTTTATGTGTATGTGTATTTGATTATGTGTTAAAATGAGTATCCAGTTATGGACTTTTGAGCTGCTCTATTAATTCAACAAAATTTCATATGAAATGATTACACATGCGTGCATAATTCAAATAGACAATTGTGTAAAGTATCCAAAATTTTATTTGACGAAGGGGGGGGGGGGGGGTAATTTCTTTTTTAAATTTGTTTGTCATCAGTATCAAATGCGCAGTACCATTAGTTATGTTCAATTCATTAAATGAAGTAGAATTAGTAAGTGGAAAGTTAGTTTTGAATTTTGAACTGCGCAGTCGTGTTCGAAAGGTCTCTCTTTGTATTTTGACACATCCTACCTAAAAATGACAATATCTCGACCATTTTTTCACTAAATTCAACTTTGTGTACACCAAAATGTTTGTAATATTCTTCTCTTTGCATCAAAGCATTAAAAAGTGGCATACAAAAATATTTTATTTCCTTTAAGGGAACACATAATATAACGTTGATCTGTCTTTATCTTACAAAATTGCTGCGTTAGCATTTTTGTTCAGTCAGTAGAGTTTTAGTTTGACCCTCAAGCATTAAATAAATGTATAACATGCTTTGTGCATGTTTCATTTCTCACTTTATGACGTTGGGTATGATTGTGTATTGTGACGTGTTGTTTAACATTGTGATGCATTAGCATAGTGACATTTTTAAGTGTGACGTCATGTAAACAAAGCCGCTCCGATCATGAGTTCATAACTTTTAGTTCCAAAATAGAATAGAGAGAATATAATACACCTTTTTTATGTGTATGTGTATTTAATTATGTGTTAAAATGAGTATCCAGTTATGGACTTTTGAGCTGCTCTATCAATTCAACAAAATTTCATATGAAATGATTACACATGTGTGCATAATTCAAGTAGACAATTGTGTAAAGTATCCGAAATTGTATTTCAGGGGGGGGGTAATTTTGTTTTTAAATTTGTTTGTCATCAGTATCAAATGCGCAGTACCATTGGTTATGTTCAATTCATTAAATAAAGTAGAATTAGTAAGTGGAAAGTCAGTTTTGAATTTTGAAATGCGCAGTCGTGTTCAAAAGGTCAGTCTTTGTATTTGACACATCTTACCTAAATGACAATATCTCGACCATTTTTTCACTAAATTCAACTGTGTGTACACCAAAATGTTTGTAATATTCTCCTCTTTGCATCAAAGCATTAAAAAGTGGCATACAACAATATTTTATTTCCTTTAAGGGAACACATAATATAACGTTGATCTGTCTTTATCTTACAAAATTGCTGCGTTAGCATTTTTGTTCAGTCAGTAGAGTTTTAGTTTGACCCTCAAGCATTAAATAAATGTTTAACATGCTTTGTGCATGTTTCATTTCTCACTTTATGACGTTGGGTATGATTGTGTATTGTGACGTGTTGTTTAACATTGTGATGCATTAGCATAGTGACATTTTTAAGTGTGACGTCATGTAAACAAAGCCGCTCCGGTCATGAGTTCATAACTTTTAGTTCCAATAATAGAATAGAGAGAATATAATACACCTTTTTTATGTGTATGTGTATTTAATTATGTGTTAAAATGAGTATCCAGTTATGGACTTTTGAGCTGCTCTATTAATTCAACAAAATTTCATATGAAATGATTACACATGCGTGCATAATTCAAATAGACAATTGTGTAAGGTATCCAAAATTTTATTTGACGAAGGAGGGGGGGGGGGGGTAATTTCTTTTTTAAATTTGTTTGTCATCAGTATCAAATGCGCAGTACCATTAGTTATGTTCAATTCATTAAATAAAGTAGAATTAGTAAGTGGAAAGTCAGTTTTGAATTTTGAACTGCGCAGTCGTGTTCGAAAGGTCTCTCTTTGTATTTTGACACATCCTACCTAAAAATGACAATATCTCGACCATTTTTTCACTAAATTCAACTTTGTGTACACCAAAATGTTTGTAATATTCTTCTCTTTGCATCAAAGCATTAAAAAGTGGCATACAAAAATATTTTATTTCCTTTAAGGGAACACATAATATAACGTTGATCTGTCTTTATCTTACAAAATTGCTGCGTTAGCATTTTTGTTCAGTCAGTAGAGTTTTAGTTTGACCCTCAAGCATTAAATAAATGTATAACATGCTTTGTGCATGTTTCATTTCTCACTTTATGACGTTGGGTATGATTGTGTATTGTGACGTGTTGTTTAACATTGTGATGCATTAGCATAGTGACATTTTTAAGTGTGACGTCATGTAAAGAAAGCCGCTCCGATCATGAGTTCATAACTTTTAGTTCCAAAATAGAATAGAGAGAATATAATACACCTTTTTTATGTGTATGTGTATTTAATTATGTGTTAAAATGAGTATCCAGTTATGGACTTTTGAGCTGCTCTATTAATTCAACAAAATTTCATATGAAATGATTACACATGTGTGCATAAGTCAAATAGACAATTGTGTAAAGTATCCAAAATTGTATTTCAGGGGGGGGGGGTAATTTTGTTTTTAAATTTGTTTGTCATCAGTATCAAATGCGCAGTACCATTGGTTATGTTCCATTCATTAAATAAAGTAGAATTAGTAAGTTTGAATTTTGAAATGCGCAGTCGTGTTCGAAAGGTCAGTCTTTGTATTTGACACATCCTACCTAAATGACAATATCTCGACCATTTTTTCACTAAATTCAACTTTGTGTACACCAAAATGTTTGTAATATTCTCCTCTTTGCATCAAAGCATTAAAAAGTGGCATACAACAATATTTTATTTCCTTTAAGGGAACACATAATATAACGTTGATCTGTCTTTATCTTACAAAATTGCTGCGTTAGCATTTTTGTTCAGTCAGTAGAGTTTTAGTTTGACCCTCAAGCATTAAATAAATGTATAACATGCTTTGTGCATGTTTCATTTCTCACTTTATGACGTTGGGTATGATTGTGTACTGTGACGTGTTGTTTAACATTGTGATGCATTAGCATAGTGACATTTTTAAGTGTGACGTCATGTAAACAAAGCCGCTTCGGTCATTAGTTCATAACTTTTAGTTCCAATAATAGAATAGAGAGAATATAATACACCTTTTTTATGTGTATGTGTATTTAATTATGTGTTAAAATGAGTATCCAGTTATGGACTTTTGAGCTGCTCTATTAATTCAAAAAAATTTCATATGAAATGATTACACATGTGTGCATAATTCGAATAGACAATTGTGTAAAGTATCCGAAATTGTATTTCAGGGGGGGGGGGGTAATTTTGTTTTTAAATTTGTTTGTCATCGGTATCAAATGCGCAGTTCCATTGGTTATGTTCAATTCATTAAATAAAGTAGAATTAGTAAGTGGAAAGTCAGTTTTGAATTTTGAACTGCACAGTCGTGTTCGAAAGGTCTGATTTGTATTTGACACATCCTGCCTAAATGACAATATTTCGACCATTTTTTCACTAAATTCAACTTTGTGTACACCAAAATGTTTGTAATATTCTCCTCTTTGCATCAAAGCATTAAAAAGTGGCATACAAAAATATTTTATTTCCTTTAAGGGAACACATAATATAACGTTGATCTGTCTTTATCTTACAAAATTACTGCGTTAGCATTTTTGTTCAGTCAGTAGAGTTTTAGTTTGACCCTCAAGCATTAAATAAATGTATAACATGCTTTGTGCATGTTTCATTTCTCACTTTATGACGTTGGGTATGATTGTGTATTGTGACGTGTTGTTTAACATTGTGATGCATTAGCATAGTGACATTTTAAGTATGACGTCATGTAAACAAAGCCGCTCCGGTCATGAGTTCATAACTTTTAGTTCCAAAATAGAATAGAGAGAATATAATACACCTTTTTATGTGTATGTGTATTTAATTATGTGTTAAAATGAGTATCCAGTTATGGACTTTTGAGCTGCTCTATTAATTCAACAAAATTTCATATGAAATGATTACACATGTGTGCATAATTCAAATAGACAATTGTGTAAAGTATCCGAAATTGTATTTGATGGGGGGGGGGGGGTGGGTAATTTTGTTTTTAAATTTGTTTGTCATCAGTATCAAATGCGCAGTACCATTGGTTATGTTCAATTCATTAAATAAAGTAGAATTAGTAAGTGGAAAGTCAGTTTTGAATTTTCAACTGCACAGTCGTGTTCGAAAGGTCTGTCTTTGTATTTGACACATCCTACCTAAATGACAATATCTCGACCATTTTTTCACTAAATTCAACTGTGTGTACACCAAAATGTTTGTAATATTCTCCTCTTTGCATCAAAGCATTAAAAAGTGGCATACAACAATATTTTATTTCCTTTAAGGGAACACATAATATAACGTTGATCTGTCTTTATCTTACAAAATTGCTGCGTTAGCATTTTTGTTCAGTCAGTAGAGTTTTAGTTTGACCCTCAAGCATTAAATAAATGTATAACATGCTTTGTGCATGTTTCATTTCTCACTTTATGACGTTGGGTATGATTGTGTATTGTGACGTGTTGTTTAACATTGTGATGCATTAGCATTGTGACATTTTTAAGTGTGACGTCATGTAAAGAAAGCCGCTCCGATCATGAGTTCATAACTTTTAGTTCCAAAATAGAATAGAGAGAATATAATACACCTTTTTTATGTGTATGTGTATTTAATTATGTGTTAAAATGAGTATCCAGTTATGGACTTTTGAGCTGCTCTATTAATTCAACAAAATTTCATATGAAATGATTACACATGTGTGCATAAGTCAAATAGACAATTGTGTAAAGTATCCAAAATTGTATTTCAGGGGGGGGGGGGGGTAATTTTGTTTTTAAATTTGTTTGTCATCAGTATCAAATGCGCAGTACCATTGGTTATGTTCCATTCATTAAATAAAGTAGAATTAGTAAGTGGAAAGTCAGTTTTGAATTTTGAAATGCGCAGTCGTGTTCGAAAGGTCAGTCTTTGTATTTGACACATCCTACCTAAATGACAATATCTCGACCATTTTTTCACTAAATTCAACTTTGTGTACACCAAAATGTTTGTAATATTCTCCTCTTTGCATCAAAGCATTAAAAAGTGGCATACAACAATATTTTATTTCCTTTAAGGGAACACATAATATAACGTTGATCTGTCTTTATCTTACAAAATTGCTGCGTTAGCATTTTTGTTCAGTCAGTAGAGTTTTAGTTTGACCCTCAAGCATTAAATAAATGTATAACATGCTTTGTGCATGTTTCATTTCTCACTTTATGACGTTGGGTATGATTGTGTATTGTGACGTGTTGTTTAACATTGTGATGCATTAGCATAGTGACATTTTTAAGTGTGACGTCATGTAAACAAAGCCGCTCCGGTCATGAGTTCATAACTTTTAGTTCCAATAATAGAATAGAGAGAATATAATACACCTTTTTATGTGTATGTGTATTTAATTATGTGTTAAAATGAGTAGCCAGTTATGGACTTTTGAGCTGCTCTATTAATTCAACAAAATTTCATATGAAATGATTACACATGCGTGCATAATTCAAATAGACAATTGTGTAAAGTATCCAAAATTTTATTTGACGAAGGAGGGGGGGGGGGTAATTTCTTTTTTAAATTTGTTTGTCATCAGTATCAAATGCGCAGTACCATTAGTTATGTTCTATTCATTAAATGAAGTAGAATTAGTAAGTGGAAAGTTAGTTTTGAATTTTGAACTGCGCAGTCGTGTTCGAAAGGTCTCTCTTTGTATTTTGACACATCCTACCTAAAAATGACAATATCTCGACCATTTTTCACTAAATTCAACTTTGTGTACACCAAAATGTTTGTAATATTCTTCTCTTTGCATCAAAGCATTAAAAAGTGGCATACAAAAATATTTTATTTCCTTTAAGGGAACACATAATATAACGTTGATCTGTCTTTATCTTACAAAATTGCTGCGTTAGCATTTTTGTTCAGTCAGTAGAGTTTTAGTTTGACCCTCAAGCATTAAATAAATGTATAACATGCTTTGTGCATGTTTCATTTCTCACTTTATGACGTTGGGTATGATTGTGTATTGTGACGTGTTGTTTAACATTGTGATGCATTAGCATTGTGACATTTTTAAGTGTGACGTCATGTAAAGAAAGCCGCTCCGATCATGAGTTCATAACTTTTAGTTCCAAAATAGAATAGAGAGAATATAATACACCTTTTTTATGTGTATGTGTATTTAATTATGTGTTAAAATGAGTATCCAGTTATGGACTTTTGAGCTGCTCTATTAATTCAACAAAATTTCATATGAAATGATTACACATGTGTGCATAAGTCAAATAGACAATTGTGTAAAGTATCCAAAATTGTATTTCAGGGGGGGGGGGGTAATTTTGTTTTTAAATTTGTTTGTCATCAGTATCAAATGCGCAGTACCATTGGTTATGTTCCATTCATTAAATAAAGTAGAATTAGTAAGTGGAAAGTCAGTTTTGAATTTTGAAATGCGCAGTCGTGTTCGAAAGGTCAGTCTTTGTATTTGACACATCCTACCTAAATGACAATATCTCGACCATTTTTTCACTAAATTCAACTTTGTGTACACCAAAATGTTT
The DNA here is from genome assembly GCF_025612915.1 of Magallana angulata. Classification (NCBI taxonomy): domain Eukaryota; kingdom Metazoa; phylum Mollusca; class Bivalvia; order Ostreida; family Ostreidae; genus Magallana; species Magallana angulata. Next base: position 1,547,864 of record NC_069119.1, read on the forward strand.
GTAATATTCTCCTCTTTGCATCAAAGCATTAAAAAGTGGCATACAACAATATTTTATTTCCTTTAAGGGAACACATAATATAACGTTGATCTGTCTTTATCTTACAAAATTGCTGCGTTAGCATTTTTGTTCAGTCAGTAGAGTTTTAGTTTGACCCTCAAGCATTAAATAAATGTATAACATGCTTTGTGCATGTTTCATTTCTCACTTTATGACGTTGGGTATGATTGTGTACTGTGACGTGTTGTTTAACATTGTGATGCATTAGCATAGTGACATTTTTAAGTGTGACGTCATGTAAACAAAGCCGCTTCGGTCATTAGTTCATAACTTTTAGTTCCAATAATAGAATAGAGAGAATATAATACACCTTTTTTATGTGTATGTGTATTTAATTATGTGTTAAAATGAGTATCCAGTTATGGACTTTTGAGCTGCTCTATTAATTCAAAAAAATTTCATATGAAATGATTACACATGTGTGCATAATTCGAATAGACAATTGTGTAAAGTATCCGAAATTGTATTTCAGGGGGGGGGGAGTAATTTTGTTTTTAAATTTGTTTGTCATCGGTATCAAATGCGCAGTTCCATTGGTTATGTTCAATTCATTAAATAAAGTAGAATTAGTAAGTGGAAAGTCAGTTTTGAATTTTGAACTGCACAGTCGTGTTCGAAAGGTCTGTCTTTGTATTTGACACATCCTGCCTAAATGACAATATTTCGACCATTTTTTCACTAAATTCAACTTTGTGTACACCAAAATGTTTGTAATATTCTCCTCTTTGCATCAAAGCATTAAAAAGTGGCATACAAAAATATTTTATTTCCTTTAAGGGAACACATAATATAACGTTAATCTGTCTTTATCTTACAAAATTACTGCGTTAGCATTTTTGTTCAGTCAGTAGAGTTTTAGTTTGACCCTCAAGCATTAAATAAATGTATAACATGCTTTGTGCATGTTTCATTTCTCACTTTATGACGTTGGGTATGATTGTGTATTGTGACGTGTTGTTTAACATTGTGATGCATTAGCATAGTGACATTTTTAAGTGTGACGTCATGTAAAGAAAGCCGCTCCGATCATGAGTTCATAACTTTTACTTCCAAAATAGAATAGAGAGAATATAATACACCTTTTTTATGTGTATGTGTATTTAATTATGTGTTAAAATGAGTATCCAGTTATGGACTTTTGAGCTGCTCTATTAATTCAAAAAAATTTCATATGAAATGATTACACATGTGTGCATAATTCAAATAGACAATTGTGTAAAGTATCCGAAATTGTATTTCAGGGGGGGGGGGTGGGTAATTTTGTTTTTAAATTTGTTTGTCATCAGTATCAAATGCGCAGTACCATTGGTTATGTTCAATTCATTAAATAAAGTAGAATTAGTAAGTGGAAAGTCAGTTTTGAATTTTCAACTGCACAGTCGTGTTCGAAAGGTCTGTCTTTGTATTTGACACATACTACCTAAATGACAATATCTCGACCATTTTTTCACTAAATTCAACTTTGTGTACACCAAAATGTTTGTAATATTCTTCTCTTTGCATCAAAGCATTAAAAAGTGGCATACAAAAATATTTTATTTCCTTTAAGGGAACACATAATATAACGTTGATCTGTCTTTATCTTACAAAATTGCTGCGTTGGCATTTTTGTTCAGTTAGTAGAGTTTTAGTTTGACCCTCAAGCATTAAATAAATGTATAACATGCTTTGTGCATGTTTCATTTCTCACTTTATGACGTTGGGTATGATTGTGTATTGTGACGTGTTGTTTAACATTGTGATGCATTAGCATTGTGACATTTTTAAGTGTGACGTCATGTAAACAAAGCCGCTCCGATCATGAGTTCATAACTTTTAGTTCCAAAATAGAATAGAGAGAATATAATACACCTTTTTTATGTGTATGTGTATTCAATTATGTGTTAAAATGAGTATCCAGTTATGGACTTTTGAGCTGCTCTATTAATTCAACAAATTTTTATATGAAATGATTACACATGTGTGCATAATTCAAATAGACAATTGTGTAAAGTATCCGAAATTGTATTTGACGGAGGGCGGGGTGGTATATTTTTTTTAAATTTGTTTGTCATCAGTATCAAATGCGCAGTACCATTAGTTATGTTCAATTCATTAAATAAAGTAGAATTAGTAAGTGGAAAGTCAGTTTTGAATTTTGAACTGCACAGTTGTGTTCGAAAGGTCTGTCTTTGTATTTTGACACATCCTACCTAAATGACAATATCTCGACCATTTTTTCACTAAATTCAACTTTGTGTACACCAAAATGTTTGTAATATTCTCCTCTTTGCATCAAAGCATTAAAAAGTGGCATACAAAAATATTTTATTTCCTTTAAGGGAACACATAATATAACGTTGATCTGTCTTTATCTTACAAAATTGCTGCGTTAGCATTTTTGTTCAGTCAGTAGAGTTTTAGTTTGACCCTCAAGCATTAAATAAATGTATAACATGCTTTGTGCATGTTTCATTTCTCACTTTATGACGTTGGGTATGATTGTGTATTGTGACGTGTTGTTTAACATTGTGATGCATTAGCATAGTGACATTTTTAAGTGTGACGTCATGTAAACAAAGCCGCTTCGGTCATTAGTTCATAACTTTTAGTTCCAATAATAGAATAGAGAGAATATAATACACCTTTTTTATGTGTATGTGTATTTAATTATGTGTTAAAATGAGTATCCAGTTATGGACTTTTGAGCTGCTCTATTAATTCAACAAAATTTCATATGAAATGATTACACATGTGTGCATAATTCAAATAGACAATTGTGTAAAGTATCCAAAATTGTATTTCAGGGGGGGGGGGGGTAATTTTGTTTTTAAATTTGTTTGTCATCAGTATCAAATGCGCAGTACCATTGGTTATGTTCCATTCATTAAATAAAGTAGAATTAGTAAGTGGAAAGTCAGTTTTGAATTTTGAAATGCGCAGTCGTGTTCGAAAGTTCAGTCTTTGTATTTGACACATCCTACCTAAATGACAATATCTCGACCATTTTTTCACTAAATTCAACTTTGTGTACACCAAAATGTTTGTAATATTCTCCTCTTTGCATCAAAGCATTAAAAAGTGGCATACAACAATATTTTATTTCCTTTAAGGGAACACATAATATAACGTTGATCTGTCTTTATCTTACAAAATTGCTGCGTTAGCATTTTTGTTCAGTCAGTAGAGTTTTAGTTTGACCCTCAAGCATTAAATAAATGTATAACATGCTTTGTGCATGTTTCATTTCTCACTTTATGACGTTGGGTATGATTGTGTACTGTGACGTGTTGTTTAACATTGTGATGCATTAGCATAGTGACATTTTTAAGTGTGACGTCATGTAAACAAAGCCGCTTCGGTCATTAGTTCATAACTTTTAGTTCCAATAATAGAATAGAGAGAATATAATACACCTTTTTTATGTGTATGTGTATTTAATTATGTGTTAAAATGAGTATCCAGTTATGGACTTTTGAGCTGCTCTATTAATTCAAAAAAATTTCATATGAAATGATTACACATGTGTGCATAATTCGAATAGACAATTGTGTAAAGTATCCGAAATTGTATTTCAGGGGGGGGGGGGTAATTTTGTTTTTAAATTTGTTTGTCATCGGTATCAAATGCGCAGTTCCATTGGTTATGTTCAATTCATTAAATAAAGTAGAATTAGTAAGTGGAAAGTCAGTTTTGAATTTTGAACTGCACAGTCGTGTTCGAAAGGTCTGATTTGTATTTGACACATCCTGCCTAAATGACAATATTTCGACCATTTTTTCACTAAATTCAACTTTGTGTACACCAAAATGTTTGTAATATTCTCCTCTTTGCATCAAAGCATTAAAAAGTGGCATACAAAAATATTTTATTTCCTTTAAGGGAACACATAATATAACGTTGATCTGTCTTTATCTTACAAAATTACTGCGTTAGCATTTTTGTTCAGTCAGTAGAGTTTTAGTTTGACCCTCAAGCATTAAATAAATGTATAACATGCTTTGTGCATGTTTCATTTCTCACTTTATGACGTTGGGTATGATTGTGTATTGTGACGTGTTGTTTAACATTGTGATGCATTAGCATAGTGACATTTTAAGAATGACGTCATGTAAACAAAGCCGCTCCGGTCATGAGTTCATAACTTTTAGTTCCAAAATAGAATAGAGAGAATATAATACACCTTTTTATGTGTATGTGTATTTAATTATGTGTTAAAATGAGTATCCAGTTATGGACTTTTGAGCTGCTCTATTAATTCAACAAAATTTCATATGAAATGATTACACATGTGTGCATAATTCAAATAGACAATTGTGTAAAGTATCCGAAATTGTATTTGATGGGGGGGGGGGGGTGGGTAATTTTGTTTTTAAATTTGTTTGTCATCAGTATCAAATGCGCAGTACCATTGGTTATGTTCAATTCATTAAATAAAGTAGAATTAGTAAGTGGAAAGTCAGTTTTGAATTTTCAACTGCACAGTCGTGTTCGAAAGGTCTGTCTTTGTATTTGACACATCCTACCTAAATGACAATATCTCGACCATTTTTTCACTAAATTCAACTGTGTGTACACCAAAATGTTTGTAATATTCTCCTCTTTGCATCAAAGCATTAAAAAGTGGCATACAACAATATTTTATTTCCTTTAAGGGAACACATAATATAACGTTGATCTGTCTTTATCTTACAAAATTGCTGCGTTAGCATTTTTGTTCAGTCAGTAGAGTTTTAGTTTGACCCTCAAGCATTAAATAAATGTATAACATGCTTTGTGCATGTTTCATTTCTCACTTTATGACGTTGGGTATGATTGTGTATTGTGACGTGTTGTTTAACATTGTGATGCATTAGCATTGTGACATTTTTAAGTGTGACGTCATGTAAAGAAAGCCGCTCCGATCATGAGTTCATAACTTTTAGTTCCAAAATAGAATAGAGAGAATATAATACACCTTTTTTATGTGTATGTGTATTTAATTATGTGTTAAAATGAGTATCCAGTTATTGACTTTTGAGCTGCTCTATTAATTTAACAAAATTTCATATGAAATGATTACACATGTGTGCGTAATTCAAATAGACAATTGTGTAAAGTATCCGAAATTGTATTTCAGGGGGGGGGGGGGGGTGGGTAATTTTGTTTTTAAATTTGTTTGTCATCAGTATCAAATGCGCAGTACCATTGGTTATGTTCAATTCATTAAATAAAGTGGAATTAGTAAGTGGAAAGTCAGTTTTGAATTTTGAAATGCGCAGTCGTGTTCGAAAGGTCAGTCTTTGTATTTGACACATCCTACCTAAATGACAATATCTCGACCATTTTTTCACTAAATTCAACTTTGTGTACACCAAAATGTTTGTAATATTCTCCTCTTTGCATCAAAGCATTAAAAAGTGGCATACAACAATATTTTATTTCCTTTAAGGGAACACATAATATAACGTTGATCTGTCTTTATCTTACAAAATTGCTGCGTTAGCATTTTTGTTCAGTCAGTAGAGTTTTAGTTTGACCCTCAAGCATTAAATAAATGTATAACATGCTTTGTGCATGTTTCATTTCTCACTTTATGACGTTGGGTATGATTGTGTATTGTGACGTGTTGTTTAACATTGTGATGCATTAGCATAGTGACATTTTTAAGTGTGACGTCATGTAAACAAAGCCGCTTCGGTCATTAGTTCATATCTTTTAGTTCCAATAATAGAATAGAGAGAATATAATACACCTTTTTTATGTGTATGTGTATTTAATTATGTGTTAAAATGAGTATCCAGTTATGGACTTTTGAGCTGCTCTATTAATTCAACAAAATTTCATATGAAATGATTACACATGTGTGCATAATTCGAATAGACAATTGTGTAAAGTATCCGAAATTGTATTTCAGGGGGGGGGGGGGGAGTAATTTTGTTTTTAAATTTGTTTGTCATCGGTATCAAATGCGCAGTTCCATTGGTTATGTTCAATTCATTAAATAAAGTAGAATTAGTAAGTGGAAAGTCAGTTTTGAATTTTGAACTGCACAGTCGTGTTCGAAAGGTCTGTCTTTGTATTTGACACATCCTGCCTAAATGACAATATTTCGACCATTTTTTCACTAAATTCAACTTTGTGTACACCAAAATGTTTGTAATATTCTCCTCTTTGCATCAAAGCATTAAAAAGTGGCATACAAAAATATTTTATTTCCTTTAAGGGAACACATAATATAACGTTGATCTGTCTTTATCTTACAAAATTGCTGCGTTAGCATTTTTGTTCAGTCAGTAGAGTTTTAGTTTGACCCTCAAGCATTAAATAAATGTATAACATGCTTTGTGCATGTTTCATTTCTCACTTTATGACGTTGGGTATGATTGTGTATTGTGACGTGTTGTTTAACATTGTGATGCATTAGCATAGTGACATTTTAAGTATGACGTCATGTAAACAAAGCCGCTCCGGTCATGAGTTCATAACTTTTAGTTCCAAAATAGAATAGAGAGAATATAATACACCTTTTTTATGTGTATGTGTATTTAATTATGTGTTAAAATGAGTATCCAGTTATGGACTTTTGAGCTGCTCTATTAATTCAACAAAATTTCATATGAAATGATTACACATGTGTGCATAATTCAAATAGACAATTGTGTAAAGTATCCGAAATTGTATTTGATGGGGGGGTGGGTAATTTTGTTTTTAAATTTGTTTGTCATCAGTATCAAATGCGCAGTACCATTGGTTATGTTCAATTCATTAAATAAAGTAGAATTAGTAAGTGGAAAGTCAGTTTTGAATTTTGAACAGGACAGTCGTGTTCGAAAGGTCTGTCTTTGTATTTGACACATCCTACCTAAATGACAATATTTCGACCATTTTTTCACTAAATTCAACTGTGTGTACACCAAAATGTTTGTAATATTCTCCTCTTTGCATCAAAGCATTAAAAAGTGGCATACAACAATATTTTATTTCCTTTAAGGGAACACATAATATAACGTTGATCTGTCTTTACCTTACAAAATTGCTGCGTTAGCATTTTTGTTCAGTCAGTAGAGTTTTAGTTTGACCCTCAAGCATTAAATAAATGTATAACATGCTTTGTGCATGTTTCATTTCTCACTTTATGACGTTGGGTATGATTGTGTATTGTGACGTGTTGTTTAACATTGTGATGCATTAGCATAGTGACATTTTTAAGTGTGACGTCATGTAAACAAAGCCGCTTCGGTCATTAGTTCATAACTTTTAGTTCCAATAATAGAATAGAGAGAATATAATACACCTTTTTTATGTGTATGTGTATTTAATTATGTGTTAAAATGAGTATCCAGTTATGGACTTTTGAGCTGCTCTATTAATTCAACAAAATTTCATATGAAATGATTACACATGTGTGCATAAGTCAAATAGACAATTGTGTAAAGTATCCAAAATTGTATTTCAGGGGGGGGGGGGGTAATTTTGTTTTTAAATTTGTTTGTCATCAGTATCAAATGCGCAGTACCATTGGTTATGTTCCATTCATTAAATAAAGTAGAATTAGTAAGTGGAAAGTCAGTTTTGAATTTTGAAATGCGCAGTCGTGTTCGAAAGGTCAGTCTTTGTATTTGACACATCCTACCTAAATGACAATATCTCGACCATTTTTTCACTAAATTCAACTTTGTGTACACCAAAATGTTTGTAATATTCTCCTCTTTGCATCAAAGCATTAAAAAGTGGCATACAACAATATTTTATTTCCTTTAAGGGAACACATAATATAACGTTGATCTGTCTTTATCTTACAAAATTGCTGCGTTAGCATTTTTGTTCAGTCAGTAGAGTTTTAGTTTGACCCTCAAGCATTAAATAAATGTATAACATGCTTTGTGCATGTTTCATTTCTCACTTTATGACGTTGGGTATGATTGTGTACTGTGACGTGTTGTTTAACATTGTGATGCATTAGCATAGTGACATTTTTAAGTGTGACGTCATGTAAACAAAGCCGCTTCGGTCATTAGTTCATAACTTTTAGTTCCAATAATAGAATAGAGAGAATATAATACACCTTTTTTATGTGTATGTGTATTTAATTATGTGTTAAAATGAGTATCCAGTTATGGACTTTTGAGCTGCTCTATTAATTCAAAAAAATTTCATATGAAATGATTACACATGTGTGCATAATTCGAATAGACAATTGTGTAAAGTATCCGAAATTGTATTTCAGGGGGGGGGGGGGGTAATTTTGTTTTTAAATTTGTTTGTCATCGGTATCAAATGCGCAGTTCCATTGGTTATGTTCAATTCATTAAATAAAGTAGAATTAGTAAGTGGAAAGTCAGTTTTGAATTTTGAACTGCACAGTCGTGTTCGAAAGGTCTGATTTGTATTTGACACATCCTGCCTAAATGACAATATTTCGACCATTTTTTCACTAAATTCAACTTTGTGTACACCAAAATGTTTGTAATATTCTCCTCTTTGCATCAAAGCATTAAAAAGTGGCATACAAAAATATTTTATTTCCTTTAAGGGAACACATAATATAACGTTGATCTGTCTTTATCTTACAAAATTGCTGCGTTAGCATTTTTGTTCAGTCAGTAGAGTTTTAGTTTGACCCTCAAGCATTAAATAAATGTATAACATGCTTTGTGCATGTTTCATTTCTCACTTTATGACGTTGGGTATGATTGTGTATTGTGACGTGTTGTTTAACATTGTGATGCATTAGCATAGTGACATTTTAAGTATGACGTCATGTAAACAAAGCCGCTCCGGTCATGAGTTCATAACTTTTGAGTTCCAAAATAGAATAGAGAGAATATAATACACCTTTTTTATGTGTATGTGTATTTAATTATGTGTTAAAATGAGTATCCAGTTATGGGCTTTTGAGCTGCTCTATTAATTCAACAAAATTTCATATGAAATGATTACACATGTGTGCATAATTCAAATAGACAATTGTGTAAAGTATCCGAAATTGTATTTGATGGGGGGGGGGGGTGGGTAATTTTGTTTTTAAATTTGTTTGTCATCAGTATCAAATGCGCAGTACCATTGGTTATGTTCAATTCATTAAATAAAGTAGAATTAGTAAGTGGAAAGTCAGTTTTGAATTTTGAACAGGACAGTCGTGTTCGAAAGGTCTGTCTTTGTATTTGACACATCCTACCTAAATGACAATATCTCGACCATTTTTTCACTAAATTCAACTGTGTGTACACCAAAATGTTTGTAATATTCTCCTCTTTGCATCAAAGCATTAAAAAGTGGCATACAACAATATTTTATTTCCTTTAAGGGAACACATAATATAACGTTGATCTGTCTTTATCTTACAAAATTGCTGCGTTGGCATTTTTGTTCAGTCAGTAGAGTTTTAGTTTGACCCTCAAGCATTAAATAAATGTATAACATGCTTTGTGCATGTTTCATTTCTCACTTTATGACGTTGGGTATGATTGTGTATTGTGACGTGTTGTTTAACATTGTGATGCATTAGCATTGTGACATTTTTAAGTGTGACGTCATGTAAAGAAAGCCGCTCCGATCATGAGTTCATAACTTTTAGTTCCAAAATAGAATAGAGAGAATATAATACACCTTTTTTATGTGTATGTGTATTTAATTATGTGTTAAAATGAGTATCCAGTTATGGACTTTTGAGCTGCTCTATTAATTCAACAAAATTTCATATGAAATGATTACACATGTGTGCATAATTCAAATAGACAATTGTGTAAAGTATCCGAAATTGTATTTCAGAGGGGGGGGGGTAATTTTGTTTTTAAATTTGTTTGTCATCAGTATCAAATGCGCAGTACCATTGGTTATGTTCAATTCATTAAATAAAGTAGAATTAGTAAGTGGAAAGTCAGTTTTGAATTTTGAACAGCACAGTCGTGTTCGAAAGGTCTGTCTTTGTATTTGACACATCCTACCTAAATGACAATATCTCGACCATTTTTTCACTAAATTCAACTTTGTGTACACCAAAATGTTTGTAATATTCTCCTCTTTGCATCAAAGCATTAAAAAGTGGCATACAACAATATTTTATTTCCTTTAAGGGAACACATAATATAACGTTGATCTGTCTTTATCTTACAAAATTGCTGCGTTAGCATTTTTGTTCAGTCAGTAGAGTTTTAGTTTGACCCTCAAGCATTAAATAAATGTATAACATGCTTTGTGCATGTTTCATTTCTCACTTTATGACGTTGGGTATGATTGTGTATTGTGACGTGTTGTTTAACATTGTGATGCATTAGCATTGTGACATTTTTAAGTGTGACGTCATGTAAAGAAAGCCGCTCCGATCATGAGTTCATAACTTTTACTTCCAAAATAGAATAGAGAGAATATAATACACCTTTTTTATGTGTATGTGTATTTAATTATGTGTTAAAATGAGTATCCAGTTATGGACTTTTGAGCTGCTCTATTAATTCAACAAAATTTCATATGAAATGATTACACATGTGTGCATAATTCAAATAGACAATTGTGTAAAGTATCCGAAATTGTATTTCAGGGGGGGGGGGGGGGTGGGGTATTTTTGTTTTTAAATTTGTTTGTCATCAGTATCAAATGCGCAGTACCATTGGTTATGTTCAATTCATTAAATAAAGTAGAATTAGTAAGTGGAAAGTCAGTTTTGAATTTTCAACTGCACAGTCGTGTTCGAAAGGTCTGTCTTTGTATTTGACACATACTACCTAAATGACAATATCTCGACCATTTTTTCACTAAATTCAACTTTGTGTACACCAAAATGTTTGTAATATTCTCCTCTTTGTATCAAAGCATTAAAAAGTGGCATACAAAAATATTTTATTTCCTTTAAGGGAACACATAATATAACGTTGATCTGTCTTTATCTTACAAAATTGCTGCGTTGGCATTTTTGTTCAGTCAGTAGAGTTTTAGTTTGACCCTCAAGCATTAAATAAATGTATAACATGCTTTGTGCATGTTTCATTTCTCACTTTATGACGTTGGGTATGACTGTGTATTGTGACGTGTTGTTTAACATTGTGATGCATTAGCATTGTGACATTTTTAAGTGTGACGTCATGTAAACAAAGCCGCTCCGATCATGAGTTCATAACTTTTAGTTCCAAAATAGAATAGAGAGAATATAATACACCTTTTTTATGTGTATGTGTATTTAATTATGTGTTAAAATGAGTATCCAGTTAAGGACTTTTGAGCTGCTCTATTAATTCAACAAATTTTTATATAAAATGATTACACATGTGTGCATAATTCAAATAGACAATTGTGTAAAGTATCCGAAATTGTATTTCAGGGGGGGGGGGGGTAATTTTGTTTTTAAATTTGTTTGTCATCAGTATCAAATGCGCAGTACCATTGGTTATGTTCAATTCATTAAATAAAGTAGAATTAGTAAGTGGAAAGTCAGTTTTGAATTTTGAACTGCGCAGTCGTGTTCGAAAGGTCTGTCTTTGTATTTGACACATCCTACCTAAATGACAATATCTCGACCATTTTTTCACTAAATTCAACTTTGTGTACACCAAAATGTTTGTAATATTCTCCTCTTTGCATCAAAGCATTAACAAGTGGCATACAAAAATATTTTATTTCCTTTTAATATGCAAAACACAGTTTTATATGTAACGTTGATCTGTCTTTATCTTACAAAATTGCTGCGTTAGCATTTTTGTTCAGTCAGTAGAGTTTTAGTTTAACCCTCAAGCATTAAATAAATGTATAACATGCTTTGTGCATGTTTCATTTCTCACTTTATGACGTTGGGTATGATTGTGTATTGTGACGTGTTGTTTAACATTGTGATGCATTAGCATAGTGACATTTTTAAGTGTGACGGTCATGAGTTCATAACTTTTAGTTCCAATAATAGAATAGAGAGAATATAATACACCTTTTTATGTGTATGTGTATTTAATTATGTGTTAAAATGAGTATCCAGTTATGGACTTTTGAGCTGCTCTATTAATTCAACAAAATTTCATATGAAATGATTACACATGTGTGGATAATTCAAATAGACAATTGTGTAAAGTATCCGAAATTGTATTTCAGGGGGGGGGGGGTAATTTTGTTTTTAAATTTGTTTGTCATCAGTATCAAATGCGCAGTACCATTGGTTATGTTCAATTCATTAAATAAAGTAGAATTAGTAAGTGGAAAGTCAGTTTTGAATTTTCAACTGCACAGTCGTGTTCGAAAGGTCTGACTTTGTATTTGACACATACTACCTAAATGACAATATCTCGACCATTTTTTCACTAAATTCAACTTTGTGTACACCAAAATGTTTGTAATATTCTTCTCTTTGCATCAAAGCATTAAAAAGTGGCATACAAAAATATTTTATTTCCTTTAAGGGAACACATAATATAACGTTGATCTGTCTTTATCTTACAAAATTGCTGCGTTGGCATTTTTGTTCAGTCAGTAGAGTTTTAGTTTGACCCTCAAGCATTAAATAAATGTATAACATGCTTTGTGCATGTTTCATTTCTCACTTTATGACGTTGGGTATGATTGTGTATTGTGACGTGTTGTTTAACATTGTGATGCATTAGCATTGTGACATTTTTAAGTGTGACGTCATGTAAACAAAGCCGCTCCGATCATGAGTTCATAACTTTTAGTTCCAAAATAGAATAGAGAGAATATAATACACCTTTTTTATGTGTATGTGTATTCAATTATGTGTTAAAATGAGTATCCAGTTATGGACTTTTGAGCTGCTCTATTAATTCAACAAATTTTTATATGAAATGATTACACATGTGTGCATAATTCAAATAGACAATTGTGTAAAGTATCCGAAATTGTATTTGACTGAGGGCGGGGTGGAATTTTTTTTTTTAAATTTGTTTGTCATCAGTATCAAATGCGCAGTACCATTAGTTATGTTCAATTCATTAAATAAAGTAGAATTAGTAAGTGGAAAGTCAGTTTTGAATTTTGAACTGCACAGTTGTGTTCGAAAGGTCTGTCTTTGTATTTTGACACATCCTACCTAAATGACAATATCTCGACCATTTTTTCACTAAATTCAACTTTGTGTACACCAAAATGTTTGTAATATTCTCCTCTTTGCATCAAAGCATTAAAAAGTGGCATACAAAAATATTTTATTTCCTTTAAGGGAACACATAATATAACGTTGATCTGTCTTTATCTTACAAAATTGCTGCGTTAGCATTTTTGTTCAGTCAGTAGAGTTTTAGTTTGACCCTCAAGCATTAAATAAATGTATAACATGCTTTGTGCATGTTTCATTTCTCACTTTATGACGTTGGGTATGATTGTGTATTGTGACGTGTTGTTTAACATTGTGATGCATTAGCATAGTGACATTTTTAAGTGTGACGGTCATGAGTTCATAACTTTTAGTTCCAATAATAGAATAGAGAGAATATAATACACCTTTTTTATGTGTATGTGTATTTAATTATGTGTTAAAATGAGTATCCAGTTATGGACTTTTGAGCTGCTCTATTAATTCAACAAAATTTCATATGAAATGATTACACATGTGTGCATAATTCAAATAGACAATTGTGTAAAGTAATCGAAATTGTATTTGATGGGGGGGGGGGGGGGTAATTTTTTTTTAAATTTGTTTGTCATCAGTATCAAATGCGCAGTACCATTGGTTATGTTCCATTCATTAAATAAAGTAGAATTAGTAAGTGGAAAGTCAGTTTTGAATTTTGAAATGCGCAGTCGTGTTCGAAAGTTCAGTCTTTGTATTTGACACATCCTACCTAAATGACAATATCTCGACCATTTTTTCACTAAATTCAACTTTGTGTACACCAAAATGTTTGTAATATTCTCCTCTTTGCATCAAAGCATTAAAAAGTGGCATACAACAATATTTTATTTCCTTTAAGGGAACACATAATATAACGTTGATCTGTCTTTATCTTACAAAATTGCTGCGTTAGCATTTTTGTTCAGTCAGTAGAGTTTTAGTTTGACCCTCAAGCATTAAATAAATGTATAACATGCTTTGTGCATGTTTCATTTCTCACTTTATGACGTTGGGTATGATTGTGTACTGTGACGTGTTGTTTAACATTGTGATGCATTAGCATAGTGACATTTTTAAGTGTGACGTCATGTAAACAAAGCCGCTTCGGTCATTAGTTCATAACTTTTAGTTCCAATAATAGAATAGAGAGAATATAATACACCTTTTTTATGTGTATGTGTATTTAATTATGTGTTAAAATGAGTATCCAGTTATGGACTTTTGAGCTGCTCTATTAATTCAAAAAAATTTCATATGAAATGATTACACATGTGTGCATAATTCGAATAGACAATTGTGTAAAGTATCCGAAATTGTATTTCAGGGGGGGGGGGGTAATTTTGTTTTTAAATTTGTTTGTCATCGGTATCAAATGCGCAGTTCCATTGGTTATGTTCAATTCATTAAATAAAGTAGAATTAGTAAGTGGAAAGTCAGTTTTGAATTTTGAACTGCACAGTCGTGTTCGAAAGGTCTGATTTGTATTTGACACATCCTGCCTAAATGACAATATTTCGACCATTTTTTCACTAAATTCAACTTTGTGTACACCAAAATGTTTGTAATATTCTCCTCTTTGCATCAAAGCATTAAAAAGTGGCATACAAAAATATTTTATTTCCTTTAAGGGAACACATAATATAACGTTGATCTGTCTTTATCTTACAAAATTACTGCGTTAGCATTTTTGTTCAGTCAGTAGAGTTTTAGTTTGACCCTCAAGCATTAAATAAATGTATAACATGCTTTGTGCATGTTTCATTTCTCACTTTATGACGTTGGGTATGATTGTGTATTGTGACGTGTTGTTTAACATTGTGATGCATTAGCATAGTGACATTTTAAGTATGACGTCATGTAAACAAAGCCGCTCCGGTCATGAGTTCATAACTTTTAGTTCCAAAATAGAATAGAGAGAATATAATACACCTTTTTATGTGTATGTGTATTTAATTATGTGTTAAAATGAGTATCCAGTTATGGACTTTTGAGCTGCTCTATTAATTCAACAAAATTTCATATGAAATGATTACACATGTGTGCATAATTCAAATAGACAATTGTGTAAAGTATCCGAAATTGTATTTGATGGGGGGGGGGTGGGTAATTTTGTTTTTAAATTTGTTTGTCATCAGTATCAAATGCGCAGTACCATTGGTTATGTTCAATTCATTAAATAAAGTAGAATTAGTAAGTGGAAAGTCAGTTTTGAATTTTCAACTGCACAGTCGTGTTCGAAAGGTCTGTCTTTGTATTTGACACATCCTACCTAAATGACAATATCTCGACCATTTTTTCACTAAATTCAACTGTGTGTACACCAAAATGTTTGTAATATTCTCCTCTTTGCATCAAAGCATTAAAAAGTGGCATACAACAATATTTTATTTCCTTTAAGGGAACACATAATATAACGTTGATCTGTCTTTATCTTACAAAATTGCTGCGTTAGCATTTTTGTTCAGTCAGTAGAGTTTTAGTTTGACCCTCAAGCATTAAATAAATGTATAACATGCTTTGTGCATGTTTCATTTCTCACTTTATGACGTTGGGTAT
Organism: Magallana angulata; assembly: GCF_025612915.1. Lineage (NCBI taxonomy): Eukaryota > Metazoa > Mollusca > Bivalvia > Ostreida > Ostreidae > Magallana > Magallana angulata. The sequence goes on from NC_069119.1 coordinate 1,563,486, forward strand.
GATTGTGTATTGTGACGTGTTGTTTAACATTGTGATGCATTAGCATTGTGACATTTTTAAGTGTGACGTCATGTAAAGAAAGCCGCTCCGATCATGAGTTCATAACTTTTAGTTCCAAAATAGAATAGAGAGAATATAATACACCTTTTTTATGTGTATGTGTATTTAATTATGTGTTAAAATGAGTATCCAGTTATTGACTTTTGAGCTGCTCTATTAATTTAACAAAATTTCATATGAAATGATTACACATGTGTGCGTAATTCAAATAGACAATTGTGTAAAGTATCCGAAATTGTATTTCAGGGGGGGGGGGTGGGTAATTTTGTTTTTAAATTTGTTTGTCATCAGTATCAAATGCGCAGTACCATTGGTTATGTTCAATTCATTAAATAAAGTGGAATTAGTAAGTGGAAAGTCAGTTTTGAATTTTGAAATGCGCAGTCGTGTTCGAAAGGTCAGTCTTTGTATTTGACACATCCTACCTAAATGACAATATCTCGACCATTTTTTCACTAAATTCAACTTTGTGTACACCAAAATGTTTGTAATATTCTCCTCTTTGCATCAAAGCATTAAAAAGTGGCATACAACAATATTTTATTTCCTTTAAGGGAACACATAATATAACGTTGATCTGTCTTTATCTTACAAAATTGCTGCGTTAGCATTTTTGTTCAGTCAGTAGAGTTTTAGTTTGACCCTCAAGCATTAAATAAATGTATAACATGCTTTGTGCATGTTTCATTTCTCACTTTATGACGTTGGGTATGATTGTGTATTGTGACGTGTTGTTTAACATTGTGATGCATTAGCATAGTGACATTTTTAAGTGTGACGTCATGTAAACAAAGCCGCTTCGGTCATTAGTTCATATCTTTTAGTTCCAATAATAGAATAGAGAGAATATAATACACCTTTTTTATGTGTATGTGTATTTAATTATGTGTTAAAATGAGTATCCAGTTATGGACTTTTGAGCTGCTCTATTAATTCAACAAAATTTCATATGAAATGATTACACATGTGTGCATAATTCGAATAGACAATTGTGTAAAGTATCCGAAATTGTATTTCAGGGGGGGGGGAGTAATTTTGTTTTTAAATTTGTTTGTCATCGGTATCAAATGCGCAGTTCCATTAGTTATGTTCAATTCATTAAATAAAGTAGAATTAGTAAGTGGAAAGTCAGTTTTGAATTTTGAACTGCACAGTCGTGTTCGAAAGGTCTGTCTTTGTATTTGACACATCCTGCCTAAATGACAATATTTCGACCATTTTTTCACTAAATTCAACTTTGTGTACACCAAAATGTTTGTAATATTCTCCTCTTTGCATCAAAGCATTAAAAAGTGGCATACAAAAATATTTTATTTCCTTTAAGGGAACACATAATATAACGTTGATCTGTCTTTATCTTACAAAATTGCTGCGTTAGCATTTTTGTTCAGTCAGTAAAGTTTTAGTTTGACCCTCAAGCATTAAATAAATGTATAACATGCTTTGTGCATGTTTCATTTCTCACTTTATGACGTTGGGTATGATTGTGTATTGTGACGTGTTGTTTAACATTGTGATGCATTAGCATAGTGACATTTTAAGTGTGACGTCATGTAAACAAAGCCACTCCGGTCATGAGTTCATAACTTTTAGTTCCAAAATAGAATAGAGAGAATATAATACACCTTTTTTATGTGTATGTGTATTTAATTATGTATTAAAATGAGTATCCAGATATGGACTTTTGAGCTGCTCTATTAATTCAACAAAATTTCATATGAAATGATTACACATGTGTGCATAATTCAAATAGACAATTGTGTAAAGTATCCGAAATTGTATTTGATGGGGGGGGGTGGGTAATTTTGTTTTTAAATTTGTTTGTCATCAGTATCAAATGCGCAGTACCATTGGTTATGTTCAATTCATTAAATAAAGTAGAATTAGTAAGTGGAAAGTCAGTTTTGAATTTTGAACAGCACAGTCGTGTTCGAAAGGTCTGTCTTTGTATTTGACACATCCTACCTAAATGACAATATCTCGACCATTTTTTCACTAAATTCAACTTTGTGTACACCAAAATGTTTGTAATATTCTCCTCTTTGCATCAAAGCATTAAAAAGTGGCATACAACAATATTTTATTTCCTTTAAGGGAACACATAATATAACGTTGATCTGTCTTTATCTTACAAAATTGCTGCGTTGGCATTTTTGTTCAGTCAGTAGAGTTTTAGTTTGACCCTCAAGCATTAAATAAATGTATAACATGCTTTGTGCATGTTTCATTTCTCACTTTATGACGTTGGGTATGATTGTGTATTGTGACGTGTTGTTTAACATTGTGATGCATTAGCATTGTGACATTTTTAAGTGTGACGTCATGTAAACAAAGCCGCTCCGATCATGAGTTCATAACTTTTAGTTCCAAAATAGAATAGAGAGAATATAATACACCTTTTTTATGTGTATGTGTATTCAATTATGTGTTAAAATGAGTATCCAGTTATGGACTTTTGAGCTGCTCTATTAATTCAACAAATTTTTATATGAAATGATTACACATGTGTGCATAATTCAAATAGACAATTGTGTAAAGTATCCGAAATTGTATTTGACGGAGGGCGGGGTGGTATTTTTTTTTTTAAATTTGTTTGTCATCAGTATCAAATGCGCAGTACCATTAGTTATGTTCAATTCATTAAATAAAGTAGAATTAGTAAGTGGAAAGTCAGTTTTAAATTTTGAACTGCACAGTTGTGTTCGAAAGGTCTGTCTTTGTATTTTGACACATCCTACCTAAATGACAATATCTCGACCATTTTTTCACTAAATTCAACTTTGTGTACACCAAAATGTTTGTAATATTCTCCTCTTTGCATCAAAGCATTAAAAAGTGGCATACAAAAATATTTTATTTCCTTTAAGGGAACACATAATATAACGTTGATCTGTCTTTATCTTACAAAATTGCTGCGTTAGCATTTTTGTTCAGTCAGTAGAGTTTTAGTTTGACCCTCAAGCATTAAATAAATGTATAACATGCTTTGTGCATGTTTCATTTCTCACTTTATGACGTTGGGTATGATTGTGTATTGTGACGTGTTGTTTAACATTGTGATGCATTAGCATAGTGACATTTTTAAGTGTGACGTCATGTAAACAAAGCCGCTTCGGTCATTAGTTCATAACTTTTAGTTCCAATAATAGAATAGAGAGAATATAATACACCTTTTTTATGTGTATGTGTATTTAATTATGTGTTAAAATGAGTATCCAGTTATGGACTTTTGAGCTGCTCTATTAATTCAACAAAATTTCATATGAAATGATTACACATGTGTGCATAAGTCAAATAGACAATTGTGTAAAGTATCCAAAATTGTATTTCGGGGGGGGGGGGGTAATTTTGTTTTTAAATTTGTTTGTCATCAGTATCAAATGCGCAGTACCATTGGTTATGTTCCATTCATTAAATAAAGTAGAATTAGTAAGTGGAAAGTCAGTTTTGAATTTTGAAATGCGCAGTCGTGTTCGAAAGGTCAGTCTTTGTATTTGACACATCCTACCTAAATGACAATATCTCGACCATTTTTTCACTAAATTCAACTTTGTGTACACCAAAATGTTTGTAATATTCTCCTCTTTGCATCAAAGCATTAAAAAGTGGCATACAACAATATTTTATTTCCTTTAAGGGAACACATAATATAACGTTGATCTGTCTTTATCTTACAAAATTGCTGCGTTAGCATTTTTGTTCAGTCAGTAGAGTTTTAGTTTGACCCTCAAGCATTAAATAAATGTATAACATGCTTTGTGCATGTTTCATTTCTCACTTTATGACGTTGGGTATGATTGTGTACTGTGACGTGTTGTTTAACATTGTGATGCATTAGCATAGTGACATTTTTAAGTGTGACGTCATGTAAACAAAGCCGCTTCGGTCATTAGTTCATAACTTTTAGTTCCAATAATAGAATAGAGAGAATATAATACACCTTTTTTATGTGTATGTGTATTTAATTATGTGTTAAAATGAGTATCCAGTTATGGACTTTTGAGCTGCTCTATTAATTCAAAAAAATTTCATATGAAATGATTACACATGTGTGCATAATTCGAATAGACAATTGTGTAAAGTATCCGAAATTGTATTTCAGGGGGGGGGGGGTAATTTTGTTTTTAAATTTGTTTGTCATCGGTATCAAATGCGCAGTTCCATTGGTTATGTTCAATTCATTAAATAAAGTAGAATTAGTAAGTGGAAAGTCAGTTTTGAATTTTGAACTGCACAGTCGTGTTCGAAAGGTCTGATTTGTATTTGACACATCCTGCCTAAATGACAATATTTCGACCATTTTTTCACTAAATTCAACTTTGTGTACACCAAAATGTTTGTAATATTCTCCTCTTTGCATCAAAGCATTAAAAAGTGGCATACAAAAATATTTTATTTCCTTTAAGGGAACACATAATATAACGTTGATCTGTCTTTATCTTACAAAATTACTGCGTTAGCATTTTTGTTCAGTCAGTAGAGTTTTAGTTTGACCCTCAAGCATTAAATAAATGTATAACATGCTTTGTGCATGTTTCATTTCTCACTTTATGACGTTGGGTATGATTGTGTATTGTGACGTGTTGTTTAACATTGTGATGCATTAGCATAGTGACATTTTAAGTATGACGTCATGTAAACAAAGCCGCTCCGGTCATGAGTTCATAACTTTTAGTTCCAAAATAGAATAGAGAGAATATAATACACCTTTTTTATGTGTATGTGTATTTAATTATGTGTTAAAATGAGTATCCAGTTATGGACTTTTGAGCTGCTCTATTAATTCAACAAAATTTCATATGAAATGATTACACATGTGTGCATAATTCAAATAGACAATTGTGTAAAGTATCCGAAATTGTATTTGATGGGGGGGGTGGGTAATTTTGTTTTTAAATTTGTTTGTCATCAGTATCAAATGCGCAGTACCATTGGTTATGTTCAATTCATTAAATAAAGTAGAATTAGTAAGTGGAAAGTCAGTTTTGAATTTTGAACAGGACAGTCGTGTTCGAAAGGTCTGTCTTTGTATTTGACACATCCTACCTAAATGACAATATTTCGACCATTTTTTCACTAAATTCAACTGTGTGTACACCAAAATGTTTGTAATATTCTCCTCTTTGCATCAAAGCATTAAAAAGTGGCATACAACAATATTTTATTTCCTTTAAGGGAACACATAATATAACGTTGATCTGTCTTTACCTTACAAAATTGCTGCGTTAGCATTTTTGTTCAGTCAGTAGAGTTTTAGTTTGACCCTCAAGCATTAAATAAATGTATAACATGCTTTGTGCATGTTTCATTTCTCACTTTATGACGTTGGGTATGATTGTGTATTGTGACGTGTTGTTTAACATTGTGATGCATTAGCATAGTGACATTTTTAAGTGTGACGTCATGTAAACAAAGCCGCTTCGGTCATTAGTTCATAACTTTTAGTTCCAATAATAGAATAGAGAGAATATAATACACCTTTTTTATGTGTATGTGTATTTAATTATGTGTTAAAATGAGTATCCAGTTATGGACTTTTGAGCTGCTCTATTAATTCAACAAAATTTCATATGAAATGATTACACATGTGTGCATAAGTCAAATAGACAATTGTGTAAAGTATCCAAAATTGTATTTCAGGGGGGGGGGGGGGGTAATTTTGTTTTTAAATTTGTTTGTCATCAGTATCAAATGCGCAGTACCATTGGTTATGTTCCATTCATTAAATAAAGTAGAATTAGTAAGTGGAAAGTCAGTTTTGAATTTTGAACTGCACAGTCGTGTTCGAAAGGTCTGTCTTTGTATTTGACACATCCTGCCTAAATGACAATATTTCGACCATTTTTTCACTAAATTCAACTTTGTGTACACCAAAATGTTTGTAATATTCTCCTCTTTGCATCAAAGCATTAAAAAGTGGCATACAAAAATATTTTATTTCCTTTAAGGGAACACATAATATAACGTTGATCTGTCTTTATCTTACAAAATTGCTGCGTTAGCATTTTTGTTCAGTCAGTAGAGTTTTAGTTTGACCCTCAAGCATTAAATAAATGTATAACATGCTTTGTGCATGTTTCATTTCTCACTTTATGACGTTGGGTATGATTGTGTATTGTGACGTGTTGTTTAACATTGTGATGCATTAGCATAGTGACATTTTAAGTGTGACGTCATGTAAACAAAGCCACTCCGGTCATGAGTTCATAACTTTTAGTTCCAAAATAGAATAGAGAGAATATAATACACCTTTTTTATGTGTATGTGTATTTAATTATGTATTAAAATGAGTATCCAGATATGGACTTTTGAGCTGCTCTATTAATTCAACAAAATTTCATATGAAATGATTACACATGTGTGCATAATTCAAATAGACAATTGTGTAAAGTATCCGAAATTGTATTTGATGGGGGGGGGGTGGGTAATTTTGTTTTTAAATTTGTTTGTCATCAGTATCAAATGCGCAGTACCATTGGTTATGTTCAATTCATTAAATAAAGTAGAATTAGTAAGTGGAAAGTCAGTTTTGAATTTTGAACAGCACAGTCGTGTTCGAAAGGTCTGTCTTTGTATTTGACACATCCTACCTAAATGACAATATCTCGACCATTTTTTCACTAAATTCAACTTTGTGTACACCAAAATGTTTGTAATATTCTCCTCTTTGCATCAAAGCATTAAAAAGTGGCATACAACAATATTTTATTTCCTTTAAGGGAACACATAATATAACGTTGATCTGTCTTTATCTTACAAAATTGCTGCGTTGGCATTTTTGTTCAGTCAGTAGAGTTTTAGTTTGACCCTCAAGCATTAAATAAATGTATAACATGCTTTGTGCATGTTTCATTTCTCACTTTATGACGTTGGGTATGATTGTGTATTGTGACGTGTTGTTTAACATTGTGATGCATTAGCATTGTGACATTTTTAAGTGTGACGTCATGTAAACAAAGCCGCTCCGATCATGAGTTCATAACTTTTAGTTCCAAAATAGAATAGAGAGAATATAATACACCTTTTTTATGTGTATGTGTATTCAATTATGTGTTAAAATGAGTATCCAGTTATGGACTTTTGAGCTGCTCTATTAATTCAACAAATTTTTATATGAAATGATTACACATGTGTGCATAATTCAAATAGACAATTGTGTAAAGTATCCGAAATTGTATTTGACTGAGGGCGGGGTGGAATTTTTTTTTTTAAATTTGTTTGTCATCAGTATCAAATGCGCAGTACCATTAGTTATGTTCAATTCATTAAATAAAGTAGAATTAGTAAGTGGAAAGTCAGTTTTGAATTTTGAACTGCACAGTTGTGTTCGAAAGGTCTGTCTTTGTATTTTGACACATCCTACCTAAATGACAATATCTCGACCATTTTTTCACTAAATTCAACTTTGTGTACACCAAAATGTTTGTAATATTCTCCTCTTTGCATCAAAGCATTAAAAAGTGGCATACAAAAATATTTTATTTCCTTTAAGGGAACACATAATATAACGTTGATCTGTCTTTATCTTACAAAATTGCTGCGTTAGCATTTTTGTTCAGTCAGTAGAGTTTTAGTTTGACCCTCAAGCATTAAATAAATGTATAACATGCTTTGTGCATGTTTCATTTCTCACTTTATGACGTTGGGTATGATTGTGTATTGTGACGTGTTGTTTAACATTGTGATGCATTAGCATAGTGACATTTTTAAGTGTGACGGTCATGAGTTCATAACTTTTAGTTCCAATAATAGAATAGAGAGAATATAATACACCTTTTTTATGTGTATGTGTATTTAATTATGTGTTAAAATGAGTATCCAGTTATGGACTTTTGAGCTGCTCTATTAATTCAACAAAATTTCATATGAAATGATTACACATGTGTGCATAATTCAAATAGACAATTGTGTAAAGTAATCGAAATTGTATTTGATGGGGGGGGGGGGGTAATTTTTTTTTAAATTTGTTTGTCATCAGTATCAAATGCGCAGTACCATTGGTTATGTTCCATTCATTAAATAAAGTAGAATTAGTAAGTGGAAAGTCAGTTTTGAATTTTGAAATGCGCAGTCGTGTTCGAAAGTTCAGTCTTTGTATTTGACACATCCTACCTAAATGACAATATCTCGACCATTTTTTCACTAAATTCAACTTTGTGTACACCAAAATGTTTGTAATATTCTCCTCTTTGCATCAAAGCATTAAAAAGTGGCATACAACAATATTTTATTTCCTTTAAGGGAACACATAATATAACGTTGATCTGTCTTTATCTTACAAAATTGCTGCGTTAGCATTTTTGTTCAGTCAGTAGAGTTTTAGTTTGACCCTCAAGCATTAAATAAATGTATAACATGCTTTGTGCATGTTTCATTTCTCACTTTATGACGTTGGGTATGATTGTGTACTGTGACGTGTTGTTTAACATTGTGATGCATTAGCATAGTGACATTTTTAAGTGTGACGTCATGTAAACAAAGCCGCTTCGGTCATTAGTTCATAACTTTTAGTTCCAATAATAGAATAGAGAGAATATAATACACCTTTTTTATGTGTATGTGTATTTAATTATGTGTTAAAATGAGTATCCAGTTATGGACTTTTGAGCTGCTCTATTAATTCAAAAAAATTTCATATGAAATGATTACACATGTGTGCATAATTCGAATAGACAATTGTGTAAAGTATCCGAAATTGTATTTCAGGGGGGGGGGGGGGGGTAATTTTGTTTTTAAATTTGTTTGTCATCGGTATCAAATGCGCAGTTCCATTGGTTATGTTCAATTCATTAAATAAAGTAGAATTAGTAAGTGGAAAGTCAGTTTTGAATTTTGAACTGCACAGTCGTGTTCGAAAGGTCTGATTTGTATTTGACACATCCTGCCTAAATGACAATATTTCGACCATTTTTTCACTAAATTCAACTTTGTGTACACCAAAATGTTTGTAATATTCTCCTCTTTGCATCAAAGCATTAAAAAGTGGCATACAAAAATATTTTATTTCCTTTAAGGGAACACATAATATAACGTTGATCTGTCTTTATCTTACAAAATTACTGCGTTAGCATTTTTGTTCAGTCAGTAGAGTTTTAGTTTGACCCTCAAGCATTAAATAAATGTATAACATGCTTTGTGCATGTTTCATTTCTCACTTTATGACGTTGGGTATGATTGTGTATTGTGACGTGTTGTTTAACATTGTGATGCATTAGCATAGTGACATTTTAAGTATGACGTCATGTAAACAAAGCCGCTCCGGTCATGAGTTCATAACTTTTAGTTCCAAAATAGAATAGAGAGAATATAATACACCTTTTTATGTGTATGTGTATTTAATTATGTGTTAAAATGAGTATCCAGTTATGGACTTTTGAGCTGCTCTATTAATTCAACAAAATTTCATATGAAATGATTACACATGTGTGCATAATTCAAATAGACAATTGTGTAAAGTATCCGAAATTGTATTTGATGGGGGGGGGTGGGTAATTTTGTTTTTAAATTTGTTTGTCATCAGTATCAAATGCGCAGTACCATTGGTTATGTTCAATTCATTAAATAAAGTAGAATTAGTAAGTGGAAAGTCAGTTTTGAATTTTCAACTGCACAGTCGTGTTCGAAAGGTCTGTCTTTGTATTTGACACATCCTACCTAAATGACAATATCTCGACCATTTTTTCACTAAATTCAACTGTGTGTACACCAAAATGTTTGTAATATTCTCCTCTTTGCATCAAAGCATTAAAAAGTGGCATACAACAATATTTTATTTCCTTTAAGGGAACACATAATATAACGTTGATCTGTCTTTATCTTACAAAATTGCTGCGTTAGCATTTTTGTTCAGTCAGTAGAGTTTTAGTTTGACCCTCAAGCATTAAATAAATGTATAACATGCTTTGTGCATGTTTCATTTCTCACTTTATGACGTTGGGTATGATTGTGTATTGTGACGTGTTGTTTAACATTGTGATGCATTAGCATTGTGACATTTTTAAGTGTGACGTCATGTAAAGAAAGCCGCTCCGATCATGAGTTCATAACTTTTAGTTCCAAAATAGAATAGAGAGAATATAATACACCTTTTTTATGTGTATGTGTATTTAATTATGTGTTAAAATGAGTATCCAGTTATTGACTTTTGAGCTGCTCTATTAATTTAACAAAATTTCATATGAAATGATTACACATGTGTGCGTAATTCAAATAGACAATTGTGTAAAGTATCCGAAATTGTATTTCAGGGGGGGGGGTGGGTAATTTTGTTTTTAAATTTGTTTGTCATCAGTATCAAATGCGCAGTACCATTGGTTATGTTCAATTCATTAAATAAAGTGGAATTAGTAAGTGGAAAGTCAGTTTTGAATTTTGAAATGCGCAGTCGTGTTCGAAAGGTCAGTCTTTGTATTTGACACATCCTACCTAAATGACAATATCTCGACCATTTTTTCACTAAATTCAACTTTGTGTACACCAAAATGTTTGTAATATTCTCCTCTTTGCATCAAAGCATTAAAAAGTGGCATACAACAATATTTTATTTCCTTTAAGGGAACACATAATATAACGTTGATCTGTCTTTATCTTACAAAATTGCTGCGTTAGCATTTTTGTTCAGTCAGTAGAGTTTTAGTTTGACCCTCAAGCATTAAATAAATGTATAACATGCTTTGTGCATGTTTCATTTCTCACTTTATGACGTTGGGTATGATTGTGTATTGTGACGTGTTGTTTAACATTGTGATGCATTAGCATAGTGACATTTTTAAGTGTGACGTCATGTAAACAAAGCCGCTTCGGTCATTAGTTCATATCTTTTAGTTCCAATAATAGAATAGAGAGAATATAATACACCTTTTTTATGTGTATGTGTATTTAATTATGTGTTAAAATGAGTATCCAGTTATGGACTTTTGAGCTGCTCTATTAATTCAACAAAATTTCATATGAAATGATTACACATGTGTGCATAATTCGAATAGACAATTGTGTAAAGTATCCGAAATTGTATTTCAGGGGGGGGGGGAGTAATTTTGTTTTTAAATTTGTTTGTCATCGGTATCAAATGCGCAGTTCCATTGGTTATGTTCAATTCATTAAATAAAGTAGAATTAGTAAGTGGAAAGTCAGTTTTGAATTTTGAACTGCACAGTCGTGTTCGAAAGGTCTGTCTTTGTATTTGACACATCCTGCCTAAATGACAATATTTCGACCATTTTTTCACTAAATTCAACTTTGTGTACACCAAAATGTTTGTAATATTCTCCTCTTTGCATCAAAGCATTAAAAAGTGGCATACAAAAATATTTTATTTCCTTTAAGGGAACACATAATATAACGTTGATCTGTCTTTATCTTACAAAATTGCTGCGTTAGCATTTTTGTTCAGTCAGTAAAGTTTTAGTTTGACCCTCAAGCATTAAATAAATGTATAACATGCTTTGTGCATGTTTCATTTCTCACTTTATGACGTTGGGTATGATTGTGTATTGTGACGTGTTGTTTAACATTGTGATGCATTAGCATAGTGACATTTTAAGTGTGACGTCATGTAAACAAAGCCACTCCGGTCATGAGTTCATAACTTTTAGTTCCAAAATAGAATAGAGAGAATATAATACACCTTTTTTATGTGTATGTGTATTTAATTATGTATTAAAATGAGTATCCAGATATGGACTTTTGAGCTGCTCTATTAATTCAACAAAATTTCATATGAAATGATTACACATGTGTGCATAATTCAAATAGACAATTGTGTAAAGTATCCGAAATTGTATTTGATGGGGGGGGGGGTGGGTAATTTTGTTTTTAAATTTGTTTGTCATCAGTATCAAATGCGCAGTACCATTGGTTATGTTCAATTCATTAAATAAAGTAGAATTAGTAAGTGGAAAGTCAGTTTTGAATTTTGAACAGCACAGTCGTGTTCGAAAGGTCTGTCTTTGTATTTGACACATCCTACCTAAATGACAATATCTCGACCATTTTTTCACTAAATTCAACTTTGTGTACACCAAAATGTTTGTAATATTCTCCTCTTTGCATCAAAGCATTAAAAAGTGGCATACAACAATATTTTATTTCCTTTAAGGGAACACATAATATAACGTTGATCTGTCTTTATCTTACAAAATTGCTGCGTTGGCATTTTTGTTCAGTCAGTAGAGTTTTAGTTTGACCCTCAAGCATTAAATAAATGTATAACATGCTTTGTGCATGTTTCATTTCTCACTTTATGACGTTGGGTATGATTGTGTATTGTGACGTGTTGTTTAACATTGTGATGCATTAGCATTGTGACATTTTTAAGTGTGACGTCATGTAAACAAAGCCGCTCCGATCATGAGTTCATAACTTTTAGTTCCAAAATAGAATAGAGAGAATATAATACACCTTTTTTATGTGTATGTGTATTCAATTATGTGTTAAAATGAGTATCCAGTTATGGACTTTTGAGCTGCTCTATTAATTCAACAAATTTTTATATGAAATGATTACACATGTGTGCATAATTCAAATAGACAATTGTGTAAAGTATCCGAAATTGTATTTGACGGAGGGCGGGGTGGTATTTTTTTTTTTAAATTTGTTTGTCATCAGTATCAAATGCGCAGTACCATTAGTTATGTTCAATTCATTAAATAAAGTAGAATTAGTAAGTGGAAAGTCAGTTTTAAATTTTGAACTGCACAGTTGTGTTCGAAAGGTCTGTCTTTGTATTTTGACACATCCTACCTAAATGACAATATCTCGACCATTTTTTCACTAAATTCAACTTTGTGTACACCAAAATGTTTGTAATATTCTCCTCTTTGCATCAAAGCATTAAAAAGTGGCATACAAAAATATTTTATTTCCTTTAAGGGAACACATAATATAACGTTGATCTGTCTTTATCTTACAAAATTGCTGCGTTAGCATTTTTGTTCAGTCAGTAGAGTTTTAGTTTGACCCTCAAGCATTAAATAAATGTATAACATGCTTTGTGCATGTTTCATTTCTCACTTTATGACGTTGGGTATGATTGTGTATTGTGACGTGTTGTTTAACATTGTGATGCATTAGCATAGTGACATTTTTAAGTGTGACGTCATGTAAACAAAGCCGCTTCGGTCATTAGTTCATAACTTTTAGTTCCAATAATAGAATAGAGAGAATATAATACACCTTTTTTATGTGTATGTGTATTTAATTATGTGTTAAAATGAGTATCCAGTTATGGACTTTTGAGCTGCTCTATTAATTCAACAAAATTTCATATGAAATGATTACACATGTGTGCATAAGTCAAATAGACAATTGTGTAAAGTATCCAAAATTGTATTTCGGGGGGGGGGTAATTTTGTTTTTAAATTTGTTTGTCATCAGTATCAAATGCGCAGTACCATTGGTTATGTTCCATTCATTAAATAAAGTAGAATTAGTAAGTGGAAAGTCAGTTTTGAATTTTGAAATGCGCAGTCGTGTTCGAAAGGTCAGTCTTTGTATTTGACACATCCTACCTAAATGACAATATCTCGACCATTTTTTCACTAAATTCAACTTTGTGTACACCAAAATGTTTGTAATATTCTCCTCTTTGCATCAAAGCATTAAAAAGTGGCATACAACAATATTTTATTTCCTTTAAGGGAACACATAATATAACGTTGATCTGTCTTTATCTTACAAAATTGCTGCGTTAGCATTTTTGTTCAGTCAGTAGAGTTTTAGTTTGACCCTCAAGCATTAAATAAATGTATAACATGCTTTGTGCATGTTTCATTTCTCACTTTATGACGTTGGGTATGATTGTGTACTGTGACGTGTTGTTTAACATTGTGATGCATTAGCATAGTGACATTTTTAAGTGTGACGTCATGTAAACAAAGCCGCTTCGGTCATTAGTTCATAACTTTTAGTTCCAATAATAGAATAGAGAGAATATAATACACCTTTTTTATGTGTATGTGTATTTAATTATGTGTTAAAATGAGTATCCAGTTATGGACTTTTGAGCTGCTCTATTAATTCAAAAAAATTTCATATGAAATGATTACACATGTGTGCATAATTCGAATAGACAATTGTGTAAAGTATCCGAAATTGTATTTCAGGGGGGGGGGGGGGGGTAATTTTGTTTTTAAATTTGTTTGTCATCGGTATCAAATGCGCAGTTCCATTGGTTATGTTCAATTCATTAAATAAAGTAGAATTAGTAAGTGGAAAGTCAGTTTTGAATTTTGAACTGCACAGTCGTGTTCGAAAGGTCTGATTTGTATTTGACACATCCTGCCTAAATGACAATATTTCGACCATTTTTTCACTAAATTCAACTTTGTGTACACCAAAATGTTTGTAATATTCTCCTCTTTGCATCAAAGCATTAAAAAGTGGCATACAAAAATATTTTATTTCCTTTAAGGGAACACATAATATAACGTTGATCTGTCTTTATCTTACAAAATTACTGCGTTAGCATTTTTGTTCAGTCAGTAGAGTTTTAGTTTGACCCTCAAGCATTAAATAAATGTATAACATGCTTTGTGCATGTTTCATTTCTCACTTTATGACGTTGGGTATGATTGTGTATTGTGACGTGTTGTTTAACATTGTGATGCATTAGCATAGTGACATTTTAAGTATGACGTCATGTAAACAAAGCCGCTCCGGTCATGAGTTCATAACTTTTAGTTCCAAAATAGAATAGAGAGAATATAATACACCTTTTTTATGTGTATGTGTATTTAATTATGTGTTAAAATGAGTATCCAGTTATGGACTTTTGAGCTGCTCTATTAATTCAACAAAATTTCATATGAAATGATTACACATGTGTGCATAATTCAAATAGACAATTGTGTAAAGTATCCGAAATTGTATTTGATGGGGGGGTGGGTAATTTTGTTTTTAAATTTGTTTGTCATCAGTATCAAATGCGCAGTACCATTGGTTATGTTCAATTCATTAAATAAAGTAGAATTAGTAAGTGGAAAGTCAGTTTTGAATTTTGAACAGGACAGTCGTGTTCGAAAGGTCTGTCTTTGTATTTGACACATCCTACCTAAATGACAATATTTCGACCATTTTTTCACTAAATTCAACTGTGTGTACACCAAAATGTTTGTAATATTCTCCTCTTTGCATCAAAGCATTAAAAAGTGGCATACAACAATATTTTATTTCCTTTAAGGGAACACATAATATAACGTTGATCTGTCTTTACCTTACAAAATTGCTGCGTTAGCATTTTTGTTCAGTCAGTAGAGTTTTAGTTTGACCCTCAAGCATTAAATAAATGTATAACATGCTTTGTGCATGTTTCATTTCTCACTTTATGACGTTGGGTATGATTGTGTATTGTGACGTGTTGTTTAACATTGTGATGCATTAGCATAGTGACATTTTTAAGTGTGACGTCATGTAAACAAAGCCGCTTCGGTCATTAGTTCATAACTTTTAGTTCCAATAATAGAATAGAGAGAATATAATACACCTTTTTTATGTGTATGTGTATTTAATTATGTGTTAAAATGAGTATCCAGTTATGGACTTTTGAGCTGCTCTATTAATTCAACAAAATTTCATATGAAATGATTACACATGTGTGCATAAGTCAAATAGACAATTGTGTAAAGTATCCAAAATTGTATTTCAGGGGGGGGGGGTAATTTTGTTTTTAAATTTGTTTGTCATCAGTATCAAATGCGCAGTACCATTGGTTATGTTCCATTCATTAAATAAAGTAGAATTAGTAAGTGGAAAGTCAGTTTTGAATTTTGAACTGCACAGTCGTGTTCGAAAGGTCTGTCTTTGTATTTGACACATCCTGCCTAAATGACAATATTTCGACCATTTTTTCACTAAATTCAACTTTGTGTACACCAAAATGTTTGTAATATTCTCCTCTTTGCATCAAAGCATTAAAAAGTGGCATACAAAAATATTTTATTTCCTTTAAGGGAACACATAATATAACGTTGATCTGTCTTTATCTTACAAAATTGCTGCGTTAGCATTTTTGTTCAGTCAGTAGAGTTTTAGTTTGACCCTCAAGCATTAAATAAATGTATAACATGCTTTGTGCATGTTTCATTTCTCACTTTATGACGTTGGGTATGATTGTGTATTGTGACGTGTTGTTTAACATTGTGATGCATTAGCATAGTGACATTTTAAGTGTGACGTCATGTAAACAAAGCCACTCCGGTCATGAGTTCATAACTTTTAGTTCCAAAATAGAATAGAGAGAATATAATACACCTTTTTTATGTGTATGTGTATTTAATTATGTATTAAAATGAGTATCCAGATATGGACTTTTGAGCTGCTCTATTAATTCAACAAAATTTCATATGAAATGATTACACATGTGTGCATAATTCAAATAGACAATTGTGTAAAGTATCCGAAATTGTATTTGATGGGGGGGGGGGGGGTGGGTAATTTTGTTTTTAAATTTGTTTGTCATCAGTATCAAATGCGCAGTACCATTGGTTATGTTCAATTCATTAAATAAAGTAGAATTAGTAAGTGGAAAGTCAGTTTTGAATTTTGAACAGCACAGTCGTGTTCGAAAGGTCTGTCTTTGTATTTGACACATCCTACCTAAATGACAATATCTCGACCATTTTTTCACTAAATTCAACTTTGTGTACACCAAAATGTTTGTAATATTCTCCTCTTTGCATCAAAGCATTAAAAAGTGGCATACAACAATATTTTATTTCCTTTAAGGGAACACATAATATAACGTTGATCTGTCTTTATCTTACAAAACTGCGGCGTTGGCATTTTTGTTCAGTCAGTAGAGTTTTAGTTTGACCCTCAAGCATTAAATAAATGTATAACATGCTTTGTGCATGTTTCATTTCTCACTTTATGACGTTGGGTATGATTGTGTATTGTGACGTGTTGTTTAACATTGTGATGCATTAGCATTGTGACATTTTTAAGTGTGACGTCATGTAAACAAAGCCGCTCCGATCATGAGTTCATAACTTTTAGTTCCAAAATAGAATAGAGAGAATATAATACACCTTTTTTATGTGTATGTGTATTCAATTATGTGTTAAAATGAGTATCCAGTTATGGACTTTTGAGCTGCTCTATTAATTCAACAAATTTTTATATGAAATGATTACACATGTGTGCATAATTCAAATAGACAATTGTGTAAAGTATCCGAAATTGTATTTGACGGAGGGCGGGGTGGTATTTTTTTTTTAAATTTGTTTGTCATCAGTATCAAATGCGCAGTACCATTAGTTATGTTCAATTCATTAAATAAAGTAGAATTAGTAAGTGGAAAGTCAGTTTTAAATTTTGAACTGCACAGTTGTGTTCGAAAGGTCTGTCTTTGTATTTTGACACATCCTACCTAAATGACAATATCTCGACCATTTTTTCACTAAATTCAACTTTGTGTACACCAAAATGTTTGTAATATTCTCCTCTTTGCATCAAAGCATTAAAAAGTGGCATACAAAAATATTTTATTTCCTTTAAGGGAACACATAATATAACGTTGATCTGTCTTTATCTTACAAAATTGCTGCGTTAGCATTTTTGTTCAGTCAGTAGAGTTTTAGTTTGACCCTCAAGCATTAAATAAATGTATAACATGCTTTGTGCATGTTTCATTTCTCACTTTATGACGTTGGGTATGATTGTGTATTGTGACGTGTTGTTTAACATTGTGATGCATTAGCATAGTGACATTTTTAAGTGTGACGTCATGTAAACAAAGCCGCTTCGGTCATTAGTTCATAACTTTTAGTTCCAATAATAGAATAGAGAGAATATAATACACCTTTTTTATGTGTATGTGTATTTAATTATGTGTTAAAATGAGTATCCAGTTATGGACTTTTGAGCTGCTCTATTAATTCAACAAAATTTCATATGAAATGATTACACATGTGTGCATAAGTCAAATAGACAATTGTGTAAAGTATCCAAAATTGTATTTCGGGGGGGGGGGGGGTAATTTTGTTTTTAAATTTGTTTGTCATCAGTATCAAATGCGCAGTACCATTGGTTATGTTCCATTCATTAAATAAAGTAGAATTAGTAAGTGGAAAGTCAGTTTTGAATTTTGAAATGCGCAGTCGTGTTCGAAAGGTCAGTCTTTGTATTTGACACATCCTACCTAAATGACAATATCTCGACCATTTTTTCACTAAATTCAACTTTGTGTACACCAAAATGTTTGTAATATTCTCCTCTTTGCATCAAAGCATTAAAAAGTGGCATACAACAATATTTTATTTCCTTTAAGGGAACACATAATATAACGTTGATCTGTCTTTATCTTACAAAATTGCTGCGTTAGCATTTTTGTTCAGTCAGTAGAGTTTTAGTTTGACCCTCAAGCATTAAATAAATGTATAACATGCTTTGTGCATGTTTCATTTCTCACTTTATGACGTTGGGTATGATTGTGTACTGTGACGTGTTGTTTAACATTGTGATGCATTAGCATAGTGACATTTTTAAGTGTGACGTCATGTAAACAAAGCCGCTTCGGTCATTAGTTCATAACTTTTAGTTCCAATAATAGAATAGAGAGAATATAATACACCTTTTTTATGTGTATGTGTATTTAATTATGTGTTAAAATGAGTATCCAGTTATGGACTTTTGAGCTGCTCTATTAATTCAAAAAAATTTCATATGAAATGATTACACATGTGTGCATAATTCGAATAGACAATTGTGTAAAGTATCCGAAATTGTATTTCAGGGGGGGGGGGTAATTTTGTTTTTAAATTTGTTTGTCATCGGTATCAAATGCGCAGTTCCATTGGTTATGTTCAATTCATTAAATAAAGTAGAATTAGTAAGTGGAAAGTCAGTTTTGAATTTTGAACTGCACAGTCGTGTTCGAAAGGTCTGATTTGTATTTGACACATCCTGCCTAAATGACAATATTTCGACCATTTTTTCACTAAATTCAACTTTGTGTACACCAAAATGTTTGTAATATTCTCCTCTTTGCATCAAAGCATTAAAAAGTGGCATACAAAAATATTTTATTTCCTTTAAGGGAACACATAATATAACGTTGATCTGTCTTTATCTTACAAAATTACTGCGTTAGCATTTTTGTTCAGTCAGTAGAGTTTTAGTTTGACCCTCAAGCATTAAATAAATGTATAACATGCTTTGTGCATGTTTCATTTCTCACTTTATGACGTTGGGTATGATTGTGTATTGTGACGTGTTGTTTAACATTGTGATGCATTAGCATAGTGACATTTTAAGTATGACGTCATGTAAACAAAGCCGCTCCGGTCATGAGTTCATAACTTTTAGTTCCAAAATAGAATAGAGAGAATATAATACACCTTTTTTATGTGTATGTGTATTTAATTATGTGTTAAAATGAGTATCCAGTTATGGACTTTTGAGCTGCTCTATTAATTCAACAAAATTTCATATGAAATGATTACACATGTGTGCATAATTCAAATAGACAATTGTGTAAAGTATCCGAAATTGTATTTGATGGGGGGGTGGGTAATTTTGTTTTTAAATTTGTTTGTCATCAGTATCAAATGCGCAGTACCATTGGTTATGTTCAATTCATTAAATAAAGTAGAATTAGTAAGTGGAAAGTCAGTTTTGAATTTTGAACAGGACAGTCGTGTTCGAAAGGTCTGTCTTTGTATTTGACACATCCTACCTAAATGACAATATTTCGACCATTTTTTCACTAAATTCAACTGTGTGTACACCAAAATGTTTGTAATATTCTCCTCTTTGCATCAAAGCATTAAAAAGTGGCATACAACAATATTTTATTTCCTTTAAGGGAACACATAATATAACGTTGATCTGTCTTTACCTTACAAAATTGCTGCGTTAGCATTTTTGTTCAGTCAGTAGAGTTTTAGTTTGACCCTCAAGCATTAAATAAATGTATAACATGCTTTGTGCATGTTTCATTTCTCACTTTATGACGTTGGGTATGATTGTGTATTGTGACGTGTTGTTTAACATTGTGATGCATTAGCATAGTGACATTTTTAAGTGTGACGTCATGTAAACAAAGCCGCTTCGGTCATTAGTTCATAACTTTTAGTTCCAATAATAGAATAGAGAGAATATAATACACCTTTTTTATGTGTATGTGTATTTAATTATGTGTTAAAATGAGTATCCAGTTATGGACTTTTGAGCTGCTCTATTAATTCAACAAAATTTCATATGAAATGATTACACATGTGTGCATAAGTCAAATAGACAATTGTGTAAAGTATCCAAAATTGTATTTCAGGGGGGGGGGGGGGTAATTTTGTTTTTAAATTTGTTTGTCATCAGTATCAAATGCGCAGTACCATTGGTTATGTTCCATTCATTAAATAAAGTAGAATTAGTAAGTGGAAAGTCAGTTTTGAATTTTGAAATGCGCAGTCGTGTTCGAAAGGTCAGTCTTTGTATTTGACACATCCTACCTAAATGACAATATCTCGACCATTTTTTCACTAAATTCAACTTTGTGTACACCAAAATGTTTGTAATATTCTCCTCTTTGCATCAAAGCATTAAAAAGTGGCATACAACAATATTTTATTTCCTTTAAGGGAACACATAATATAACGTTGATCTGTCTTTATCTTACAAAATTGCTGCGTTAGCATTTTTGTTCAGTCAGTAGAGTTTTAGTTTGACCCTCAAGCATTAAATAAATGTATAACATGCTTTGTGCATGTTTCATTTCTCACTTTATGACGTTGGGTATGATTGTGTACTGTGACGTGTTGTTTAACATTGTGATGCATTAGCATAGTGACATTTTTAAGTGTGACGTCATGTAAACAAAGCCGCTTCGGTCATTAGTTCATAACTTTTAGTTCCAATAATAGAATAGAGAGAATATAATACACCTTTTTTATGTGTATGTGTATTTAATTATGTGTTAAAATGAGTATCCAGTTATGGACTTTTGAGCTGCTCTATTAATTCAAAAAAATTTCATATGAAATGATTACACATGTGTGCATAATTCGAATAGACAATTGTGTAAAGTATCCGAAATTGTATTTCAGGGGGGGGGGGGGTAATTTTGTTTTTAAATTTGTTTGTCATCGGTATCAAATGCGCAGTTCCATTGGTTATGTTCAATTCATTAAATAAAGTAGAATTAGTAAGTGGAAAGTCAGTTTTGAATTTTGAACTGCACAGTCGTGTTCGAAAGGTCTGATTTGTATTTGACACATCCTGCCTAAATGACAATATTTCGACCATTTTTTCACTAAATTCAACTTTGTGTACACCAAAATGTTTGTAATATTCTCCTCTTTGCATCAAAGCATTAAAAAGTGGCATACAAAAATATTTTATTTCCTTTAAGGGAACACATAATATAACGTTGATCTGTCTTTATCTTACAAAATTGCTGCGTTAGCATTTTTGTTCAGTCAGTAGAGTTTTAGTTTGACCCTCAAGCATTAAATAAATGTATAACATGCTTTGTGCATGTTTCATTTCTCACTTTATGACGTTGGGTATGATTGTGTATTGTGACGTGTTGTTTAACATTGTGATGCATTAGCATAGTGACATTTTAAGTATGACGTCATGTAAACAAAGCCGCTCCGGTCATGAGTTCATAACTTTTGAGTTCCAAAATAGAATAGAGAGAATATAATACACCTTTTTTATGTGTATGTGTATTTAATTATGTGTTAAAATGAGTATCCAGTTATGGGCTTTTGAGCTGCTCTATTAATTCAACAAAATTTCATATGAAATGATTACACATGTGTGCATAATTCAAATAGACAATTGTGTAAAGTATCCGAAATTGTATTTGATGGGGGGGGGGGGGTGGGTAATTTTGTTTTTAAATTTGTTTGTCATCAGTATCAAATGCGCAGTACCATTGGTTATGTTCAATTCATTAAATAAAGTAGAATTAGTAAGTGGAAAGTCAGTTTTGAATTTTGAACAGGACAGTCGTGTTCGAAAGGTCTGTCTTTGTATTTGACACATCCTACCTAAATGACAATATCTCGACCATTTTTTCACTAAATTCAACTGTGTGTACACCAAAATGTTTGTAATATTCTCCTCTTTGCATCAAAGCATTAAAAAGTGGCATACAACAATATTTTATTTCCTTTAAGGGAACACATAATATAACGTTGATCTGTCTTTATCTTACAAAATTGCTGCGTTAGCATTTTTGTTCAGTCAGTAGAGTTTTAGTTTGACCCTCAAGCATTAAATAAATGTATAACATGCTTTGTGCATGTTTCATTTCTCACTTTATGACGTTGGGTATGATTGTGTATTGTGACGTGTTGTTTAACATTGTGATGCATTAGCATTGTGACATTTTTAAGTGTGACGTCATGTAAAGAAAGCCGCTCCGATCATGAGTTCATAACTTTTAGTTCCAAAATAGAATAGAGAGAATATAATACACCTTTTTTATGTGTATGTGTATTTAATTATGTGTTAAAATGAGTATCCAGTTATGGACTTTTGAGCTGCTCTATTAATTCAACAAAATTTCATATGAAATGATTACACATGTGTGCATAATTCAAATAGACAATTGTGTAAAGTATCCGAAATTGTATTTCAGAGGGGGGGGGGTAATTTTGTTTTTAAATTTGTTTGTCATCAGTATCAAATGCGCAGTACCATTGGTTATGTTCAATTCATTAAATAAAGTAGAATTAGTAAGTGGAAAGTCAGTTTTGAATTTTGAACAGCACAGTCGTGTTCGAAAGGTCTGTCTTTGTATTTGACACATCCTACCTAAATGACAATATCTCGACCATTTTTTCACTAAATTCAACTTTGTGTACACCAAAATGTTTGTAATATTCTCCTCTTTGCATCAAAGCATTAAAAAGTGGCATACAACAATATTTTATTTCCTTTAAGGGAACACATAATATAACGTTGATCTGTCTTTATCTTACAAAATTGCTGCGTTAGCATTTTTGTTCAGTCAGTAGAGTTTTAGTTTGACCCTCAAGCATTAAATAAATGTATAACATGCTTTGTGCATGTTTCATTTCTCACTTTATGACGTTGGGTATGATTGTGTATTGTGACGTGTTGTTTAACATTGTGATGCATTAGCATTGTGACATTTTTAAGTGTGACGTCATGTAAAGAAAGCCGCTCCGATCATGAGTTCATAACTTTTACTTCCAAAATAGAATAGAGAGAATATAATACACCTTTTTTATGTGTATGTGTATTTAATTATGTGTTAAAATGAGTATCCAGTTATGGACTTTTGAGCTGCTCTATTAATTCAACAAAATTTCATATGAAATGATTACACATGTGTGCATAATTCAAATAGACAATTGTGTAAAGTATCCGAAATTGTATTTCAGGGGGGGGGGGGGTGGGGTATTTTTGTTTTTAAATTTGTTTGTCATCAGTATCAAATGCGCAGTACCATTGGTTATGTTCAATTCATTAAATAAAGTAGAATTAGTAAGTGGAAAGTCAGTTTTGAATTTTCAACTGCACAGTCGTGTTCGAAAGGTCTGTCTTTGTATTTGACACATACTACCTAAATGACAATATCTCGACCATTTTTTCACTAAATTCAACTTTGTGTACACCAAAATGTTTTTAATATTCTCCTCTTTGTATCAAAGCATTAAAAAGTGGCATACAAAAATATTTTATTTCCTTTAAGGGAACACATAATATAACGTTGATCTGTCTTTATCTTACAAAATTGCTGCGTTGGCATTTTTGTTCAGTCAGTAGAGTTTTAGTTTGACCCTCAAGCATTAAATAAATGTATAACATGCTTTGTGCATGTTTCATTTCTCACTTTATGACGTTGGGTATGACTGTGTATTGTGACGTGTTGTTTAACATTGTGATGCATTAGCATTGTGACATTTTTAAGTGTGACGTCATGTAAACAAAGCCGCTCCGATCATGAGTTCATAACTTTTAGTTCCAAAATAGAATAGAGAGAATATAATACACCTTTTTTATGTGTATGTGTATTTAATTATGTGTTAAAATGAGTATCCAGTTAAGGACTTTTGAGCTGCTCTATTAATTCAACAAATTTTTATATAAAATGATTACACATGTGTGCATAATTCAAATAGACAATTGTGTAAAGTATCCGAAATTGTATTTCAGGGGGGGGGGGGGGTAATTTTGTTTTTAAATTTGTTTGTCATCAGTATCAAATGCGCAGTACCATTGGTTATGTTCAATTCATTAAATAAAGTAGAATTAGTAAGTGGAAAGTCAGTTTTGAATTTTGAACTGCGCAGTCGTGTTCGAAAGGTCTGTCTTTGTATTTGACACATCCTACCTAAATGACAATATCTCGACCATTTTTTCACTAAATTCAACTTTGTGTACACCAAAATGTTTGTAATATTCTCCTCTTTGCATCAAAGCATTAACAAGTGGCATACAAAAATATTTTATTTCCTTTTAATATGCAAAACACAGTTTTATATGTAACGTTGATCTGTCTTTATCTTACAAAATTGCTGCGTTAGCATTTTTGTTCAGTCAGTAGAGTTTTAGTTTAACCCTCAAGCATTAAATAAATGTATAACATGCTTTGTGCATGTTTCATTTCTCACTTTATGACGTTGGGTATGATTGTGTATTGTGACGTGTTGTTTAACATTGTGATGCATTAGCATAGTGACATTTTTAAGTGTGACGGTCATGAGTTCATAACTTTTAGTTCCAATAATAGAATAGAGAGAATATAATACACCTTTTTATGTGTATGTGTATTTAATTATGTGTTAAAATGAGTATCCAGTTATGGACTTTTGAGCTGCTCTATTAATTCAACAAAATTTCATATGAAATGATTACACATGTGTGGATAATTCAAATAGACAATTGTGTAAAGTATCCGAAATTGTATTTCAGGGGGGGGGGGGGGTAATTTTGTTTTTAAATTTGTTTGTCATCAGTATCAAATGCGCAGTACCATTGGTTATGTTCAATTCATTAAATAAAGTAGAATTAGTAAGTGGAAAGTCAGTTTTGAATTTTCAACTGCACAGTCGTGTTCGAAAGGTCTGTCTTTGTATTTGACACATACTACCTAAATGACAATATCTCGACCATTTTTTCACTAAATTCAACTTTGTGTACACCAAAATGTTTGTAATATTCTTCTCTTTGCATCAAAGCATTAAAAAGTGGCATACAAAAATATTTTATTTCCTTTAAGGGAACACATAATATAACGTTGATCTGTCTTTATCTTACAAAATTGCTGCGTTGGCATTTTTGTTCAGTCAGTAGAGTTTTAGTTTGACCCTCAAGCATTAAATAAATGTATAACATGCTTTGTGCATGTTTCATTTCTCACTTTATGACGTTGGGTATGATTGTGTATTGTGACGTGTTGTTTAACATTGTGATGCATTAGCATTGTGACATTTTTAAGTGTGACGTCATGTAAACAAAGCCGCTCCGATCATGAATTCATAACTTTTAGTTCCAAAATAGAATAGAGAGAATATAATACACCTTTTTTATGTGTATGTGTATTCAATTATGTGTTAAAATGAGTATCCAGTTATGGACTTTTGAGCTGCTCTATTAATTCAACAAATTTTTATATGAAATGATTACACATGTGTGCATAATTCAAATAGACAATTGTGTAAAGTATCCGAAATTGTATTTGACTGAGGGCGGGGTGGAATTTTTTTTTTTAAATTTGTTTGTCATCAGTATCAAATGCGCAGTACCATTAGTTATGTTCAATTCATTAAATAAAGTAGAATTAGTAAGTGGAAAGTCAGTTTTGAATTTTGAACTGCACAGTTGTGTTCGAAAGGTCTGTCTTTGTATTTTGACACATCCTACCTAAATGACAATATCTCGACCATTTTTTCACTAAATTCAACTTTGTGTACACCAAAATGTTTGTAATATTCTCCTCTTTGCATCAAAGCATTAAAAAGTGGCATACAAAAATATTTTATTTCCTTTAAGGGAACACATAATATAACGTTGATCTGTCTTTATCTTACAAAATTGCTGCGTTAGCATTTTTGTTCAGTCAGTAGAGTTTTAGTTTGACCCTCAAGCATTAAATAAATGTATAACATGCTTTGTGCATGTTTCATTTCTCACTTTATGACGTTGGGTATGATTGTGTATTGTGACGTGTTGTTTAACATTGTGATGCATTAGCATAGTGACATTTTTAAGTGTGACGGTCATGAGTTCATAACTTTTAGTTCCAAT
Source organism: Magallana angulata (assembly GCF_025612915.1). Taxonomy (NCBI): domain Eukaryota; kingdom Metazoa; phylum Mollusca; class Bivalvia; order Ostreida; family Ostreidae; genus Magallana; species Magallana angulata. The sequence goes on from NC_069119.1 coordinate 1,589,766, forward strand.
AATAGAATAGAGAGAATATAATACACCTTTTTTATGTGTATGTGTATTTAATTATGTGTTAAAATGAGTATCCAGTTATGGACTTTTGAGCTGCTCTATTAATTCAACAAAATTTCATATGAAATGATTACACATGTGTGCATAATTCAAATAGACAATTGTGTAAAGTAATCGAAATTGTATTTGATGGGGGGGGGGGGGGGTAATTTTTTTTTAAATTTGTTTGTCATCAGTATCAAATGCGCAGTACCATTGGTTATGTTCAATTCATTAAATAAAGTAGAATTAGTAAGTGGAAAGTCAATTTTGAATTTTGAACTGCGCAGTCGTGTTCGAAAGGTCAGTCTTTGTGTTTGACACATCCTACCTAAATGACAATATCTCGACCATTTTTTCACTAAATTCAACTTTGTGTACACCAAAATGTTTTTAATATTCTCCTCTTTGCATCAAAGCATTAAAAAGTGGCATACAAAAATATTTTATTTCCTTTAAGGGAACACATAATATAACGTTGATCTGTCTTTATCTTACAAAATTGCTGCGTTAGCATTTTTGTTCAGTCAGTAGAGTTTTAGTTTGACCCTCAAGCATTAAATAAATGTATAACATGCTTTGTGCATGTTTCATTTCTCACTTTATGACGTTGGGTATGATTGTGTATTGTGACGTGTTGTTTAACATTGTGATGCATTAGCATAGTGACATTTTTAAGTGTGACGTCATGTAAACAAAGCCGCTTCGGTCATGAGTTCATAACTTTTAGTTCCAATAATAGAATAGAGAGAATATAATACACCTTTTTTATGTGTATGTGTATTTGATTATGTGTTAAAATGAGTATCCAGTTATGGACTTATGAGCTGCTCTATTAATTCAACAAAATTTCATATGAAATGATTACACATGTGTGCATAATTCAAATAGACAATTGTGTAAAGTATCCAAAATTTTATTTGACGGAGGAGGGGGGGTAATTTCTTTTTTAAATTTGTTTGTCATCAGTATCAAATGCGCAGTACAATTAGTTATGTTCAATTCATTAAATAAAGTAGAATTAGTAAGTGGAAAGTCAGTTTTGAATTTTGAACTGCGCAGTCGTGTTCGAAAGGTCTCTCTTTGTATTTTGACACATCCTACCTAAAAATGACAATATCTCGACCATTTTTTCACTAAATTCAACTTTGTGTACACCAAAATGTTTGTAATATTCTCCTCTTTGCATCAAAGCATTAAAAAGTGGCATACAAAAATATTGTATTTCCTTTAAGGGAACACATAATATAACGTTGATCTGTCTTTATCTTACAAAATTGCTGCGTTAGCATTTTTGTTCAGTCAGTAGAGTTTTAGTTTGACCCTCAAGCATTAAATAAATGTATAACATGCTTTGTGCATGTTTAATTTCTCACTTTATGACGTTGGGTATGATTGTGTATTGTGACGTGTTGTTTAACATTGTGATGCATTAGCATTGTGACATTTTTAAGTGTGACGTCATGTAAAGAAAGCCGCTCCGATCATGAGTTCATAACTTTTAGTTCCAAAATAGAATAGAGAGAATATAATACACCTTTTTTATGTGTATGTGTATTTAATTATGTGTTAAAATGAGTATCCAGTTATGGACTTTTGAGCTGCTCTATTAATTCAACAAAATTTCATATGAAATGATTACACATGTGTGCATAATTCGAATAGACAATTGTGTAAAGTATCCGAAATTGTATTTCAGGGGGGGGGGAGTAATTTTGTTTTTAAATTTGTTTGTCATCAGTATCAAATGCGCAGTTCCATTGGTTATGTTCTATTCATTAAATAAAGTAGAATTAGTAAGTGGAAAGTCAGTTTTGAATTTTGAACTGCACAGTCGTGTTCGAAAGGTCTGTCTTTGTATTTGACACATCCTGCCTAAATGACAATATTTCGACCATTTTTTCACTAAATTCAACTTTGTGTACACCAAAATGTTTGTAATATTCTCCTCTTTGCATCAAAGCATTAAAAAGTGGCATACAAAAATATTTTATTTCCTTTAAGGGAACACATAATATAACGTTGATCTATATTTATCTTTCAAAATTGCTGCGTTAGCATTTTTGTTCAGTCAGTAGAGTTTTAGTTTGACCCTCAAGTATTAAATAAATGTATAACATGCTTTGTACATGTTTCATTTCTCACTTTATGACGTTGGGTATGATTGTGTATTGTGACGTGTTGTTTAACATTGTGATGCATTAGCATTGTGACATTTTTAAGTGTGACGTCATGTAAACAAAGCCGCTGCGATCATGAGTTCATAACTTTTAGTTCCAATAATAGAATAGAGAGAATATAATACACCTTTTTTATGTGTATTTGTATTTAATTATGTGTTAAAATGAGTATCCAGTTATGGACTTTTGAGCTGCTCTATTAATTCAACAAAATTTCATATGAAATGATTACACATGTGTGCATAATTCAAATAGACAATTGTGTAAAGTATCCGAAATTGTATTTGACGGAGGGGGGGGGGGGGGTTGGTAATTTTTTTTTTTAAATTTGTATGTCATCAGTATCAAATGCGCAGTACCATTAGTTATGTTCAATTCATTAAATAAAGTAGAATTAGTAAGTGGAAAGTCAGTTTTGAATTTTGAACTGCACAGTCGTGTTCGAAAGGTCTGTCTTTGTATTTTGACACATCCTACCTAAATGACAATATCTCAACCATTTTTTCACTAAATTCAACTTTGTGTACACCAAAATGTTTGTAATATTCTCCTCTTTGCATCAAAGCATTAAAAAGTTGCATACAAAAATATTTTATTTCCTTTAAGGGTGCAAAACACAGTTTTATATGTAACGTTGATCTGTCTTTATCTTACAAAATTGCTGCGTTAACATTTTTGTTCAGTCAGTAGAGTTTTAGTTTGACCTCAAGCATTAATTAAATGTATAACATGCTTTGTGCATGTTTCATTTCTCACTTTATGACGTTGGGTATGATTGTGTATTGTGACGTGTTGTTTAACATTGTGATGCATTAGCATTGTGACATTTTTAAGTGTGACGTCATGTAAACAAAGCCGCTCCGATCATGAGTTCATAACTTTTAGTTCCAAAATAGAATAGAGAGAATATGATACACCTTTTTTATGTGTATGTGTATTTAATTATGTGTTAAAATGAGTATCCAGTTATGGACTTTTGAGCTGCTCTATTAATTCAACAAAATTTCATATGAAATGATTACACATGTGTGCATAATTCAAATAGACAATTGTGTAAAGTATCCGAAATTGTATTTGATTTGGGGGGGGGGGGGGTAATTTTTTTTTTTAATTTGTTTGTCATCAGTATCAAATGTGCAGTTCCATTGGTTATGTTCAATTCATTAAATAAAGTAGAATTAGTAAGTGGAAAGTCAGTTTTGAATTTTGAACTGCACAGTCGTGTTCGAAAGGTCTGTCTTTGCATTTGACACATCCTACCTAAATGACAATATCTCGACCATTTTTTCACTAAATTCAACTTTGTGTACACCAAAATGTTTTTACTATTCTCCTCTTTGCATCAAAGCATTAATAAGTGGCATACAAAAATATTTTATTTCCTTAAGGTAGCTAAACACAGTTTCGTATAAAATCCAGGGGGTTTTTCTCTGGGAAAAAGCATGATGGGTAGGGATTTTCCTGCTATTTTTATGCGGTATACATAAAAAACAAATTTTAAACTCTCAGTTGCATAATATAGTGAATTATCTTTCGAATACATGAAATAAGTATGTAGAAATTTTTTAAAAATTAATCTTAATCGTAAAATAAAGGGCGGTAACTCCAAAAACATCCGGATTTTACACATGCAGAATTTCATGAATTTTTTAGCGGGTACCATAGCTCTTTAAAAAGCTGGCGAATGTACCCTGAAAATACTATGAAATGATGCCTAAGGACTTGTTCTTGAAAATGTACAGGAATAAAAATGGCTGATTTGGTTGCAGTCTGCTTTTAGCGGGAGCCTAAAATACATGGGTGTACTGCATTTAGAGGCATCCTTTTGTCTATTTTCCGCATGTTTTGAGTGCCAAATAAATTCTAGCATTATGTTACATGTGCATTATGTTTAAATATTTAAAAAATTAACGAATTTATCTTTCATTTGATATATAGATATATATGTAACATGTTTTAACAATTTATTTTTATAGGGGTCAGTTTTGCTTGCAACTCATCTGAAAACGTCCTAATAACGTTACATATAAAACTGTGTTTTGCACCCTTAGGCTAGTTCCGTCATTTAAACACAAACAAATACATAATGGAAACACGAAAATATCACACTTAATTACATATCAACTATTAAAAAAATAGAGCTCCTGAAGTTCAAATTAAATCTTAAATTGCAGAGCTGTAAAGCTACTATACGCCATTTAAAGAACTTAAATTACATGACTTTAACAGAAGCGGTTTTCAACCTTTTTTTCAAACTAGATGAAGAAAAAGAAAAGAAACTATCAGCTGAGGATTCAGCAGATCTATCTTCAATATCAGTGGAATCAAAGACCAAAGATGAAGAAGATAAGGACACCATCGGTATGTTTGTGGACAATGATTACAAAAAAACCAACAACAAGAAAGAATGTATCCCATAACGTAATATGACATATATATATATATATATATATATATATATATATATATATATATATATATATATATATATATATATATATATATATATATATATATATATATATATATATATATATATATATATATATATATATACACGACACCAACAATAGATATTGATATTGTCAAATTTTCCTTTGTCCCGAAGAAGGAACTGGTTGTCCCGAACACTTGACAATGAAAAAAATGACAATAACAAACCGTGAACCATCTCAAAAATCCATTTAACGAAATACGATTTCAAAGCAGAGCAACACAGACCTCCAAAAAGATAGAGGTAGGATGAGGTGCCAAGGAGGAGTGAGCATCCTATATATTTTGACCGGTCACACTCGCCGTGTGCTCTTTCGTAATCGGGAACAAATTAGGCGATTAATTACGATTAATTTTAAAAATAAAAAAAAATAATCAGTTTTTTAATTGATTACAAAACAAAAAAAAATATGACTAGTTATAAAACAAATTGTTATACTTGTACTGATGGAATGTAAAACAAATTTAATGTCAAATTCACAATTTGATATTGTTCATCTTAAATTTGATTATGTTTGATTCAATGACTACATGTGCATGAATACATTCATTATCATTTGTATGTTGATGTACATGTAAGCATATATTCAAATATCATTTTAATGATCATGATATATCTACTTTAAAGTATCGATTCATTATTTTTTTTAAAATTTGGTTATAAAATTTTTAAAAGTATATAAAAACAATAATTTGATAAACTAAAGGTAGTGTAATTGATTTAAATATGTGTGAAGTCATATTTAATGATTCTACAATAATACGTTACAAAAAATCACTACACTTGCAGAGAATGTTAAAAAGTATTATTGGGACTCGCCTGTTTCATTCCGAAGCACACGGTCATCATTCTTACCTTTATTTACATCGTATTGTAATAATAAATGGATATCATATTTTCAGTCTCAAAATTAAATGATTAATCGGACATATCAACCTAAAAAGAAATCAGCCACGTCCGCATACGTATCGGAGTGTACGAACATTTTAAAACTGAAACTTTTAAATATGTGCAAGATTGTACATTTAAACCGTGTAGAGTAAGTTACAGTTCAGAACAAAACTCTGAGGTTGGGGTCAATTCTCAACAGGATCAATTTTTAATGTGTCGGGGTCATCAGAGTTTAGAAAAATCATTCTCATAACGTTGAAAAATGACCCCGGGTATAAATTTCACGATTTTGGCCTCAATTTTCAACGTTGAAAAATGACCCCCCGGGTCAATATTCAACGTTGAAAAATGACCTTCGGGTCAATTTTCAACCCGGGTCAATATTCTTCGTTACACCGGAACCGGTTTCACGTTGGATCGCTATCAGAGGTATTCAGTATATTTTGTGTAAACACATGTTGAACTGATAATGACGAGGTCAATATTCTACTGATCGAATTATTATTTTATAATTAGATAATTTTTTTAATTGTATACTTTTATACATTGATTTTTAATAACAGTTGATCAGCTTTGGAATTAATAACGTTACATGTATGCCGCCTACGCATTGACCAGTCAGTACTACCGGCAAGAAATGAAAATAGCTGGTTTCAATACGCTATTTTCTTATGTTAAATCACAATTGCCCATCGTAACGTCAGGCCTATATAAATATACATGTATTATACATAATGTGTTAGACACTGTTACAAATATATGCGTATGCACACGCATACGAGGGTTGTTCGGAAATTATTGAGACAACTCGAATACTTTCTTTTCTAAGTGACGAATTTTGGTGAAAATTGGCATAGACACTGAAGAAACGCCAACAAATAATAAAACAAAGTAATATTAATAGAATATTTAATATTTTTTTTACGACGGTAGATAAACAAGTCGGTGGTCGGGGTACCCGGCGCAGCCATGAACTCGGAGATTTAACAACTTAAACATCTACTTTATAAGTGTCCGTAGAATTACAGTTAATGATAAAAGAAATCAAATTAAATATGTTCATTTTGCTATTCTTTGCGACTAACTTTTGATTAAGTTTCACTGATGTTCGAGTTGAAATACGGATATGGTACACAAATATTTACCAAACAATAGAAATCTGACAACGACTTTACATTGAATTTTGACGTCAAGGCGGCGCATTGGAAACCGTCAAACTGGTGGAAATCTCAAAAGAAGACCTTTTAAGGCCACCCAATTGCTTTAAACACTATACGATTACAAGACAAGGTATAGAGCTTCACCTAATCATATTTAATTTTACTGATTGTTTAACAAGGATTAGGCCAAAGGGATTAATTATCAAGTACTTTTGACACACTAACTGTTTTCAACGGTTTTAAAATATAAATACAAATGACTGCAGGAGACATTCACAGTGATTAGACTTTCGGGTTAAAATAACTCGATTATTTTCCCCAAAAAAAACAAGAATGAGAGTAAATGTAAATGATGACATCTTGAAATGAAAACAAAAGATGAGAAATAAAGAATAATTCTTATTTCCGTTCGTTTGTAAGGTGTTTAAAACACGGGAGCAATAAGAAGCGTTAAAATGACGTTGCGAAAAGTTTGCGGTTGCGCCGGGTCGCTGGACGAAGGCACGTTGGTCAGCTTACCAGGAATGATCTATTCATGCCATGGACAAGAAACTTTTCACATTGATAAACTCTATCCTGATTTACGTTTTGGTGAAATTTCAAGAGTTTATCTTTTTTACTAAAAGAATAAGAGAAAATGTCTCAATAATTTCCGAACAACCCTCGTATATCTACGTAAATAAAATTTTGATTGATTATAATGTATTAATGTGTATTTGATATTATAGAAAACTAATGAGAAATAAGTCACATATTGAGTCTGGTGATGTTTGATTTAACCACAGGGATATCGTATCCGCTCTACACTCTATGACATATATATAAATAATACAAGAGTATTATTTATTTATTAATACATTATAATCAATCAAAATTTTATTTACGTAGATATATGCGTGTGCATACGCATATATTTATAACAGTGTCGAACACATTATGTATAATACATGTACATGTATATAGGCCTGACGTTACGATTTGCAATTGTACACAATTATGACACCAACTTTGAGGTCGCCATTCGAGTAAAATATTGACGCCATTGAAAAAAGAAAAACAAATCCTGAAAGTAGACATTCCAGAAAACAACATATAACAAAATCATAATGTTTTGAGACTAGACCATTTTTCATGGTTCGTGGGGGAGAGAGAGAGAGAGAGAGAGAGAGAGAGAGAGAGAGAGAGAGAGAGAGAGAGAGAGAGAGAGAGAGAGAGAGAGAGAGAGAGAGTATTGATGCATATTGGTAACATTTATGTTTAGTAAATTGTTGTTAAAAATCAAACCTTTTTAGAGACAAAATCACACAACAAAACATGTTGAAATGATTTACTTGAAGGATATAAATCATCAAGCTAATATGATATGCTCAATATTATTAATTCAACAGAACTTGTTTTTGTTATCTGTATTTAGGGTGATTCTCAGAGTAATTTTCATCAAAGCTTGTTAAGGAAATTAGTTTTCAAGGAATTCAAAATTATTCAAGTGAGAAAGTTCATTTTCACTTAGTCCATTTAAATGCCAAACATTCAAATTATTCTTATGTGTTAAATTTGTGTAACCAAGTTTCAATGATGGCAATTTTACGCTGCCTATATTTCTATTTCATTGCCAATTTACTTTCGTCTATTAAAAAGTTTTAAATTTAGTTTACTTTTATAGTGCCGCCATCAACGAATGAGGATGAAAATAAAGAAGACGATACAAGTACTTTTGCAATAATTTATTAAAGTTATGTGATACTGAAAACAAATGTATAATCAATATTTACATACATGCTACAAGTAAATGTTACTAATAGTATATATTTTAAAAAATGATAAGGACAAATAAATGGTTAAAAAAGTATTACTTAGTTCGTAACATACTAATACAAATTTAGCTTTTTCTTGTCAAAATCTATTGTTGATAATTTCATAAAAATTTGCAAAATCACAATTTCTAACTTTATTCAGTTGAAATGTTTAAACAGACACACACAAAAACTCTTTAAAACTAACCTTCAACATATTGCTATAACCACTGGGGCCCGTTTCACCAAAAGGCGTAGGTTACGACGAAACTTAAGTTAGGCCTCGGAGCGTAAGCTGCAATTTAGTCCGTTGTAAATTGCGTTTCAATAAGAGGTGTACGCCTGGCAATAAACACTAGTATCGGACTAATTAGTTAATGTCAGACGAACGTACTTGATAACAAGCTTATACAGCTTTTTGTACAAATGATAAACAGAAAGATGGATACTATGTTAGAAAGATGGAGAGATACATTTATAACAAAAGATAGAGATTTGTGTGTGTGTGAGAGAGAGAGAGAGAGAGAGAGAGAGAGAGAGAGAGAGAGAGAGAGAGAGAGAGAGAGAGAGGGGCAAAGTATTGATGCATATTAGTAGCATTTGTGTTTAGTAAATTGTTGTTAAAAATCAAAATTTTTAGAGACATAATCACACAACAAACATGTTGAAATGATTTACTTGAAGGATATAAATCAACAAGCTAATAAGATATGCTCAATATTATTAATTCAACAGAACCTGTTTTTGTTATCTGTACTTAGGGTGATTCTCAGAGTAATTTTTATCAAAGTTTGTTAAGGAAATTAGTTTTCAAGGAATTATTTCAGTGAGAAAGTTCACTTTCACTTAGTCCATTTAAATGCCAAACATTTAAATTATTCTTATGTGTTAAATTTGTGTAACCAAGTTTCCAATGATGGCAATTTTACGCTGCCTATATATCTATCTTATTGACAATGTGGTAGTCAAATTATCTAAATAGTTCATCAGTTCTAATTCAGAAATTCAGCACAACAGTAGATGCATGTTTATTTGTAAATGTTTAACAACAGTTGTCCGGGCTAAGGCAAAGATGTATGTGTCCAATGTATAATGAACTCACTGTTCAAGTACACATAGTGATATACATGTATGTATATTTGGGTATTGAATAAGGCTTCACATAGATGTTAAGGTTAATATAGCATTGGTGTATGTGACCCACAAGAAAGAATTCTAATGAAACTGAAGTCAGTGTTTCGTATTGGTTATTTTAATACCTATATTATTGGGAAAAAATAAGGATTTTTTATCAGATGGAGCTTTCATCACATCTTATCCTTTACATTTCAATATTACTGAAAGAACTTAGCTGAAACTACCTGAGCACTACACCTTTCATTCATTAAATACGAAAAAACAGGGACGACATAAAAAAAATAAAGAATAGAAATCATTTTGTGATTTAAATTTCAAAATAACCTGTCCACAGTTTTTGCGTAGACAATTTTAACAAAATATTTATGCTTGACATGCCTCACATTTTTTTTAAAAATACACCTTTGCACTACATGTACATCGTGCATGTATATTTTCAGCATTATTCACTGCTCAATCTACGATAAACTTTGTAACGTAAATCATGCAAATTATTGAATACAAATAATCGAATGAAAACTATCGATTGTTTGTCCAAATATATCGTTTTAGCATGTATACGGCAAGTGCAAATATAACAATTGTGCATAAAGCATTGTAAGAAAGTCTCAATGCGATAATTGATATCACCTCTCTCCCTATTTTCTTTATTTCATGTTGAAATAATCAAATTTACATAACAAATTGTACAATTACGGTGAGCACCGAAATTCGCAGCAAGAAAATTAGCGGTCTTTATATGTTTACGCTTAAACCTACGTTTATCCTTGGCTAGGTGTATAGTTCTGGCTTTACTCAGGTTGGGCCCAAAGTAACACCTATTTGTGATGCGGACCTTGGTCCAAATATCTGCCTTAGGTCCGGATTTACGCCAGGTGTAAGGTTACGCCGGGCGTACGCCTTCTAGTGAAACAGGCCCCTAAGCCATATCAGTCACAACAAGTTGCTTTACTTTAATGCTGCATGATATGTATATGTGACTTTGGCCAAAAATGTACGGACATGCATCATTTTCCTTAAACGTTCAATCGTTGGGATACAAATTGATGTCCTTAATGTACAGTAGGTCATTACTCCTAAAATGTGTTGAGTGCAATTTAACTTTAATTTGACAATGACAAAATCTTTGAGCACAGACCTATTCAATACAAAAATCAAATTTACATGACAAATTGTACAATTTAAAATACGATGAGCACCGAAATTCTCAGCAAGAGAATTATAAATCGTTTTATGTTTATGCCAAAAGTTACCTCTACCCTTCGCTAGGCGTAGATTTCTGGCTTTACTTAGGTCAGGCTCAAAGTTACGCCTATTATTGAAGCGGACCTTTGTCCAAATATTTGACTGAAGTCCGGATTTACGCCATGTATATGTGACTTTGGTGAAAGTTTTACGGACTTGTATTATTTTCCTTAAACTTTCAATCGTTGGGATACAAATATGCTAATTGAGAGCAGTTTAGCTTTAATTTGACAATGACAAAATCTTTGAGTACAGACATGTTCAATAAAATAAAATGTAATGAATTTGTATAAGACAATATTTTATAATTTTGAAACGAATACACCAGTATTAATCGTTCTTTTTCAATTCTTGAACCAATCTAATGTTTACAAATCAATGTTTAATGAAATATACTTATTTTGAAAATATTTAAAAGAATTATTGGATTTATTGATACTTATAACTTCCAGTGGCTTATCTATCCTACATGTAATTCAGGCATTTTACTCACCCCAATCCTGTAAATGTCTTAAATCTCACAAAATAGATGAAAATAAAATTCACAGTATTATTTATTAAAGGCAACTGAAAAATGAGTGTATAAATTATCAAAAGTGAAAAAATGTTCTTACATGTATTAGATCTGTAAACAATATCTGAATAAAAAATCTCCACATTCTGCATGTCCATCAAATTTACACTCTCGAATGTTTGTTCAGTGCAATATTCTCTACCGTTCAATATTAATGGTCCAATATGTTTCTCTTGGATTTTAAACTCCTTATCATAAGAGAATATATGAACAATTTGTCTGTGTTTGAAACATTGTAAAATTGTGAGGTAACTTAAATACAGGAAATGACACTAAGATACAGCAAACGACACCTGTACACAAGAGACATGGTGCTTTAATATGATCAGTTTTTTTCTTGCCTCTTTCTAAGCCATATTTTGTTACATTATTTGTATTTTTCAAACACATGTTAACTTTTCTTAAAAGTAAAAAAAGTGAATAAAATATTCAAAACAATGAAGACAACTATTTGTTGTGATATAAATACAACGTTTCCTAAAAATATGACGAATAATCTCACCTTTCTAAAGATGGTCAATAGTGTAAAGAAAAGTAATTGCTGTACATTACAAGTGGAAATCGTTTACATATTTTATTATTCTAAATAACAAATATCCTTTTTTGAATGAACAACAAACATGCATCCATACATTCATTAAACGTTTAAAGTAGGAATGTTTTTAAATCTTGCTGCATTAACAATATCTTATGACGAATAGTTTTCAAGTTATTGATCAAGGACAGCGAGTCAAAACTATAAAACAATTTGATGTAATTAATCGTCATCTGCAAGGTATTAGGGACCAACTAGTTATTGAATTATAAACCTTTAATCTTAAGAGTATATGTATATAGATACTCGGCTTTGAAAGTAAAAGAAAATGAAAATATGTCTGCAAAAATCTAAATTCAGTTTCCTTTTACAGAGAAAACATTAATGGATCAAAGCGGAATTGATGGTTAATATAAATCAGTTTATAAAGATGTATTTTGCAATCAAAATGAGTGCTAAGTTACCATGAATGAAGAATTCTTCTTTCGGTAGCGAATTAGTGTAGTGATATCTAATTCTGCTTAAAGTTGCATTTATAAAAGACTGTGATAAAACATCAGATGCAAAATTGGTTTTAGAATGACGTTTACTCATAATTTAAGTGGTCAAAATGAAATTGTAAAATTTATCACTTAGTAAAAATGTTTAAGGTGAAATGCTACACCAAAATTTTATGGATTGTTAGAGAATCATTTCTGAAAGCAGTTGTTCAAAAAAAGGCTATATGCCCTTAATTTTTTTTATTCAATTTTTTTGTATGTTTTATGAAACGCTAGGAAATCTATTTTGGTTGCAAGTAACGCAATGTAGAGTTAAAAATTTGATGTGAATGAATGCATAATATAAATATCTAAGAAACCATGACCAGTAATGTCAACATGATGTTTTAAGATTTTTAATAAAAAACTATTTGCGTAAATAAAAAAAATCTTTTGTTCATATTTTTAAAACCTATGGATAAAATCTTTTAAATAGACTTGTTTTATGGGGAAGAAATATAAGGCAATTACTTTTTTAAAAAAAAATTGAATCAAATTGACGAAATTTTAGAAATCTTGTTAATTTTCAAAATTTGACCGATCCCGATTAGAATCAAACTGATCCTTGTCTAAAATGCAAAATATTGAAAATAAAAAATATTTCGTCATGTGCATACAAGAAACCAACTGAATTTGTTTTACAACCCATATTACAACCAAACATCCTAGTTTTTGGGTGAAATTGTTAAAAATTTAAATTTCCTGCCAGTCGGGATAAATTAAATTTCGATCGGGTGTGGTTCAATTTTGAATATTTGAAAAATCTCTAAAATTTCGCCCATTTGAGTTAATTTCTCTTTTTAAAAATGGTTGTCTTACATACTCTTTCTATAGAAAGCGTTTCGTTAAAAAATTTTATCCATAGGTTTGAAAAAAAATATCAAAAGATGATTTTTATTTTCATATTTTTTTTTTTTTAATTTTAAAACAATAACATTACTGGACATGATTTATTAGATATTTATATTATGCGTTTATTCACTCCAAATTTAAACTCAACAGTGCATTACTTGCAACCAAAATAAATATTCTACTTTTTCGTAAAAAATGAAAAAAAAACGTTTAAAAAATAAGAGCATATATTCCTCTTTGAACAGCGCAATCTTGCTACAGAAAAGGTACTCTAACGATGCATAAAAATCAATCTAGTGTAGTATTCCACCTTAAGACATATTAACAAAAGTGTAAATCAGTCAGTTATTTATTTACATTACAAGTTTGGTATTTTCCGTGCATGTCCATAAAAAATACCCTCTCATATTTCTATTTTTATTCTGTGTAATTGTCTATAACGTTAAATTTTAGTTAACACAGTGTTTCTCTTAGAGCATTTTTTTGCTGTTGAAACATTGTAAATATTTGAGTTGTAACAGTAAAATACGCTTGTGTTCTTTCATTACTAGATCAGACGTATTTCTGTCTTTCTCTGAGCCATATTCTGTTTCTTTTAATTGGGATTTTTTCAAAAACATGTTTAATTTTCTCATTAATAAAAAAAAAGTGAATAGCGTAATCATAAACAATAAAGTCAACTCTTTTCTCTAAAATGTATATACTGTTTTCAAAAGTTGTGACGAGTTACTAGTATTTCGCTTTTCTGAAGATGGTCGATAGTTTATAGAACAGAAAAGAAAGATAAATGTTGTACATAACAATTGAAAGCCGTTTATTAATTTGATCATTTTAAATAACACTTACTCTCTATCCAATGAATATCAAACATGCAGATATGCATAAATAACACGTTCAAGAGGTATATTTCTTTCAATTTCTTGGCATTTATATTTCCTTATGACGAATGTTATTCAAGAAATGTATCCATAGGGAAAGGCAAAGTCGTACCCTAAATACAATAATCTATTGGGGACCAACGAATTATTTATCATTTTGTATAAACCTTTGATTCTTAAATGCGTTTTGATATTCCGGTTGGAAAACAAATATATGTTCAAAGGAATTCATGTAAACATGTCTCCAAAAATCTAAATTCATATTTTGTTTTTTCAGGGCCGACATCAACGATCGAAGCGGATGTAAAGGTAAGTATAGATAAGTATAGGTGTGTAATTTTGCAATCAAAACTTGATGACACTAGAAACAATTGTACAACCAATATCTAAATATATGATACAGGAAAATGTAATTTAAAGTAAAAGAAAAACATAACAAATATTGAAACTAATGAATTATTGGCTAACCGTTCCTATTTTTTCTTTACACGGATATTGCTAAAACTCGTTTATAGTACAGTTTTAGAAAGTCTTGTGAAAGATTCCTTATAGATTTTGACATTCATAGTAGTTTAAAACCTGGAATTTTCTTTTCAACATTTAAAATGTAAATAATAAAAAAAAAGAACTGAGCTTTGTTTATATAATAACGAATTTTAAAAAGCTACGTATCTTGCTTAAAGCCCGACATTTGACACTCATTTTTTTGTTTGCTATTATAAATGTCTTACTGAAGCATTGTAAATACATGAAACGGAAATATAAAATTAACAAAAATTGTGCCCTTACAAATGTTAGATCTGAGTGGTCGATAATGGTAAGTCAAGAGAATAACTTTGAAAACCTTCTAACCATCTTGTGTTAAAACAGAACCTCCCTTCCTTTGTTCTAAAAATATGAACAAGATTGCATTCACTCTAAATAAAGTTTCATATGCGGTTACAATTCAAACAAAGGATGGTTGAAAAAAAAAAATCGACGCCAAACATATCAATATCACGATTCTTTTATGTATGATGAAGTATAGTGAAGTATAAACTAGAGGAATGTGTTTTTTGATAAAACGGTTTTCATAAAAAAGAAATTTAAGCAATTGAAGTTTTTGTTTCACAAAAGCATTTTTTTCAATTAAGTGATTCTGTTCGTCCGTCGAAGTGCGTTAACTTTTTTTTTTTATATTTATATCTTCTTGAATATTACAAGGCCACAGGCGAGCAAAATATGGAACAAGTAGCCGAACTTTCAAAAACCTTCACTACCCCCACACATGTGAGAAATAAAATGAATGCCAGGTTATGATATCCATTACGCCCTTAAACAAAGTTGTGAAATACATGGCCTCTGGGTCGGGTCAATATAGTGAACATGTATAAAATCGAAGAAAATCTTCTTTACTCGAACAAATGGAAGAAAAAAACGAGTTCATTGTTACGATATCCACGAATTCCTTTACCTAAATTGTGAAATTCATTTCCCCTATGATCAGGGCCTGGGGGGTGGGGGATGGGGGTGGGGTGGAGCTGCGGCAATATGGCTATAAAGTATTAATGCATATAATGTTTAAAAAATATTCTCTACTCACACATCTGTAATCAAAACTGATATCATAATTATTTTAACCAATTATTCCTCTACTAAAATCTTAAATTTCATGTCCCTCGAGGTAGGGGTTCTGACACTAGTAACAAAATTGTTATATAGTGTTTATGCATTTTATGTTATAATAAACCATCTTCTTTACTCCTGCTGGTAAGCTTCATAAAAAAGAAGGAAAGCATAGCCATTTATAAAAAAAATTAATAATGTCATGTATCCCAATGTAGGGATTTTAATCTAGGGCGGGACCAAACACTCATATAGTGTATAGGGTAGGATTTCTTAGTGCAGTGTGTGGCCAAAATGGTCATTTGGTTAATGTATAAATGTTTTTAAACGTCTATTGACCAAGAAGAAAATTTAACTGCATATTTAGAAAACAAAATTAGGCTGGCATCTGTGTTAATATTTCATGTCACCTACAAGTAAGGCGAAAGGTACAAGTTAGAAGGGGAGGCGGTATATACCTGTCTGCTCAAGAATTTCAATGAAAGAAATTTGTAAATTCCTATATTTAGAATACAGAAAGAATGAAGATGTGTATCACAGTTATTGATATAATATTGTGAAAGCATTTGGAAAGAGTTTCAGAGAAATCGTTGTAACAATTTATTCCGTCATCTTCTCTTGGTTCTTCAAAATAGATTTATCTTTCTTTGCTTGTTCATATTACTTAACCATTGAATAGCTGTATGATCAAAAGACTTAAATGTATGCAAGTATTGAAATTTGTAAGATATGGAAAAAAACATTTTCTATTAGATCATTGTGTTTTTTCATTATAAGGTCATGGACACTTATGATCATTGAGTTTTCGCTAAAATTGTTGATTTCATAGTCCCTTTAAAAAGATTTCATGGCAGGGAGGTGAAAGTCAGTACAATATTATAATTTTCTACTCCAGATTGTAACTTGAGTAAATTCAAACATGAGACTCCTCAACAGGTATGTGTATGGGCTATTGTACTCAAGTGACATTTAATACTTTTTTGCCTCCTGTTGATAAATGATAATTATGGTACTAAACAGAATAAAATACATGTACAATGAAAAGAAACTGACGTAAAAATTGTACGCGTACCGGTTTAAAAATTCAGATACCGAGTCAAATGCACATTAAAAATAATATTATACAAATAATCAACATATAGTACAAAACCAGATATATGAGACTGACAGCAATAACTATTAGACACAAGATTTTGTTTGTATTACCTTACATTAACAAAACGTTTTTGTTTCCTTTTTTAAAGGTTGTGTCCGGTGTTTTTAGACCAGAGAGGATGACGTTAAATAAACTTTTCTCTAATTAGTTATGTTTGGAACCATTATTAAAAAAAGAATGTATTTACTATGTATGCATGATTCTTGTTAATTAAGTTTTCCTTTATATTCATTTAATATTGTATTCCTCTTTTCGGAAAATACATGACATGTTTATTGTGTAATAATATCAGATATTTAAATAATACAACGTACTTGAGATAAAGATATTTAAAAACCTATATATTGACACACGTAAAAATGTGAATATATATTTTTTTAAAAATGTGAAATGCAAAGTGCTAATTATTTTCAGTTGTATGGTTAAAAAAAAATATGGAAGTAAGAATACAAAGAAATACTGCTTGTTATATACAATTCTTTTGTGGTTAGCAAAATCTTGAATAATTTATTTTCTATACAAAAGTGTTTTTTTTTTTTTATTGTTTTGTTCAGATAATAGGATGCTTAGCGTTTTACCTGATGTATGAAATGTTTGTTGAGGCCTGAAGGGTATACAATAATAAAATGATTCTTATATATGTTTTGGTTAAGATTACAAATGAGCTAAATTGAATATTAATTAATTTTTTTTTCGTATGAACAAACAAACAAACCAATGATAAATACATTGAACATAAACATTAAAAATAAAGTGTATTTATTCATATAAGCTTTTTGTTTGTTTTATGCCTAAGGAGGTTGGCACCTGATATACAAGTAATACCAAAGACCCGAACCATTTTTTTTAATTAAGGGGCTTAAAAACAGAAATGAGAATTTTGATTAAAATTTTGCTAAACATTTACATGCAAATTGATTAAGTAAAACAAATCCTTTAAAAACTTAGTTTAAACTATCATGACATAATAATGTTAATACGGTATTCGGGATTTTCATAACCTGGAGTTCTCGTTCGTAACACGAGTTATCAAAACTGTTTTTGTCTTATTTAATCGGTTATTGATGTACAGTGTCAATGATAAAAGACAATTGTATAATTAAAGGATGCTGTTATACTAAAATACTACCAAAAAACAAAAAACAAAAAGAAAAACCCAGTAGATTTGACGAGCGCATTTAATTGAACCATATCCAAGCACATACCGTGCATGGTTTTTGAAAGTGGATTGGGAGGAGAAGACTCATAAAAAAAAACTTGACAAACCAAAAATTTAAAAAAGAAAAATAAGAAAATTACAACTTCTAAAATCAAGAAAATCCTAATCCATGTTTGTGGGTGGGTAGATGGGTGGTGGTTGTGGAGATTAACGGTGTCAGTCAAGCGTTTGGTTGAACGAGACTAAAGTTCAATATTGCTTGGATCTATACAATTCTCGAGAAATATTTCTACCACTGATACATAGTTTGATTGAATTAATCTTATCTTTAAATATTATAATATAACATGATTCATATGGAGATTTCTCGACATTCTAGTCGAAAAAGTTCAAAATTCATATTATAAAAATATGCGTAATTCAAATTAGAAACTACGTATACATGTACTTGTCATGCAAAATAACATATCATTGATTTTAGAATAAATAAACATCGACAAAATCAACTCCCGTCAGTTCTTCAGTACTTTGATTTTATATGTAAACTGATGAAAAATGTCTGCTGCAAGAAGTTGGGAGGGTTGCTCCCCCCTCCCCTCCCCATTTGAGTTAATTTCTCTTTTTAAAAATGGTTGTCTTACATACTCTTTCTATAGAAAGCGTTTCGTTAAAAAAATTTATCCATAGGTTTGAAAAAAAATATCAAAAGATGATTTTTATTTTCATATTTTTTTTTTTTAATTTTAAAACAATAACATTACTGGACATGATTTATTAGATATTTATATTATGCGTTTATTCACTCCAAATTTAAACTCAACAGTGCATTATTTGCAACCAAAATAATTATTCTACTTTTTCGTAAAAAATGAAAAAAAAAACGTATAAAAAATAAGAGCATATATTCCTCTTTGAACAGCGCAATCTTGCTACAGAAAAGGTACTCTAACGATGCATAAAAATCAATCTAGTGTAGTATTCCACCTTAAGACATATTAACAAAAGTGTAAATCAGTCAGTTATTTATTTACATTACAAGTTTGGTATTTTCCGTGCATGTCCATAAAAAATACCCTCTCATATTTCTATTTTTATTCTGTGTAATAGTCTATAACGTTAAATTTTAGTTAACACAGTGTTTCTCTTAGAGCATTTTTTTGCTGTTGAAACATTGTAAATATTTGAGTTGTAACAGTAAAATACGCTTGTGTTCTTTCATTACTAGATCAGACGTATTTCTGTCTTTCTCTGAGCCATATTCTGTTTCTTTTAATTGGGATTTTTTCAAAAACATGTTTAATTTTCCCATTAATAAAAAAAAAAGTGAATAGCGTAATCATAAACAATAAAGTCAACTCTTTTCTCTAAAATGTATATACTGTTTTCAAAAGTTGTGACGAGTTACTAGTATTTCGCTTTTCTGAAGATGGTCGATAGTTTATAGAACAGAAAAGAAAGATAAATGTTGTACATAACAATTGAAAGCCGTTTATTAATTTGATCATTTTAAATAACACTTACTCTCTATCCAATGAATATCAAACATGCAGATATGCATAAATAACACGTTCAAGAGGTATATTTCTTTCAATTTCTTGGCATTTATATTTCCTTATGACGAATGTTATTCAAGAAATGTATCCATAGGGAAAGGCAAAGTCGTACCCTAAATACAATAATCTATTGGGGACCAACGAATTATTTATCATTTTGTATAAACCTTTGATTCTTAAATGCGTTTTGATATTCCGGTTGGAAAACAAATATATGTTCAAAGGAATTCATGTAAACATGTCTCCAAAAATCTAAATTCATATTTTGTTTTTTCAGGGCCGACATCAACGATCGAAGCGGATGTAAAGGTAAGTATAGATAAGTATAGGTGTGTAATTTTGCAATCAAAACTTGATGACACTAGAAACAATTGTACAACCAATATCTAAATATATGATACAGGAAAATGTAATTTAAAGTAAAAGAAAAACATAACAAATATTGAAACTAATGAATTATTGGCTAACCGTTCCTATTTTTTCTTTACACGGATATTGCTAAAACTCGTTTATAGTACAGTTTTAGAAAGTCTTGTGAAAGATTCCTTATAGATTTTGACATTCATAGTAGTTTAAAACCTGGAATTTTCTTTTCAACATTTAAAATGTAAATAATAAAAAAAAGAACTGAGCTTTGTTTATATAATAACGAATTTTAAAAAGCTACGTATCTTGCTTAAAGCCCGACATTTGACACTCATTTTTTTGTTTGCTATTATAAATGTCTTACTGAAGCATTGTAAATACATGAAACGGAAATATAAAATTAACAAAAATTGTGCCCTTACAAATGTTAGATCTGAGTGGTCGATAATGGTAAGTCAAGAGAATAACTTTGAAAACCTTCTAACCATCTTGTGTTAAAACAGAACCTCCCTTCCTTTGTTCTAAAAATATGAACAAGATTGCATTCACTCTAAATAAAGTTTCATATGCGGTTACAATTCAAACAAAGGATGGTTGAAAAAAAAAATCGACGCCAAACATATCAATATCACGATTCTTTTATGTATGATGAAGTATAGTGAAGTATAAACTAGAGGAATGTGTTTTTTGATAAAACGGTTTTCATAAAAAAGAAATTTAAGCAATTGAAGTTTTTGTTTCACAAAAGCATTTTTTTCAATTAAGTGATTCTGTTCGTCCGTCGAAGTGCGTTAACTTTTTTTTTTATATTTATATCTTCTTGAATATTACAAGGCCACAGGCGAGCAAAATATGGAACAAGTAGCCGAACTTTCAAAAACCTTCACTACCCCCACACATGTGAGAAATAAAATGAATGCCAGGTTATGATATCCATTACGCCCTTAAACAAAGTTGTGAAATACATGGCCCCTGGGTCGGGTCAATATAGTGAACATGTATAAAATCGAAGACAATCTTCTTTACTCGAAAAAATGGTAGAAAAAAACGAGTTCATTGTTACGATATCCACGAATTCCTTTACCTAAATTGTGAAATTCATTTCCCCTATGATCAGGGCCTGGGGGGTGGGGGATGGGGGTGGGGTGGAGCTGCGGCAATATGGCTATAAAGTATTAATGCATATAATGTTTAAAAAATCTTCTCTACTCACACATCTGTAATCAAAACTGATATCATAATTATTTTAACCAATTATTCCTCTACTAAAATCTTAAATTTCATGTCCCTCGAGGTAGGGGTTCTGACACTAGTAACAAAATTGTTATATAGTGTTTATGCATTTTATGTTATAATAAACCATCTTCTTTACTCCTGCTAGTAAGCTTCATAAAAAAGAAGGAAAGCATAGCCATTTATAAAAAAAATTAATAATGTCATGTATCCCAATGTAGGGATTTTAATCTAGGGCGGGACCAAACACTCATATAGTGTATAGGGTAGGATTTCTTAGTGCAGTGTGTGGCCAAAATGGTCATTTGGTTAATGTATAAATGTTTTTAAACGTCTATTGACCAAGAAGAAAATTTAACTGCATATTTAGAAAACAAAATTAGGCTGGCATCTGTGTTAATATTTCATGTCACCTACAAGTAAGGCGAAAGGTACAAGTTAGAAGGGGAGGCGGTATATACCTGTCTGCTCAAGAATTTCAATGAAAGAAATTTGTAAATTCCTATATTTAGAATACAGAAAGAATGAAGATGTGTATCACAGTTATTGATATAATATTGTGAAAGCATTTGGAAAGAGTTTCAGAGAAATCGTTGTAACAATTTATTCCGTCATCTTCTCTTGGTTCTTCAAAATAGATTTATCTTTCTTTGCTTGTTCATATTACTTAACCATTGAATAGCTGTATGATCAAAAGACTTAAATGTATGCAAGTATTGAAATTTGTAAGATATGGAAAAAAAACATTTTCTATTAGATCATTGTGTTTTTTCATTATAAGGTCATGGACACTTATGATCATTGAGTTTTCGCTAAAATTGTTGATTTCATAGTCCCTTTAAAAAGATTTCATGGCAGGGAGGTGGAAGTCATTACAATATTATAATTTTCTACTCCAGATTGTAACTTGAGTAAATTCAAACATGAGACTCCTCAACAGGTATGTGTATGGGCTATTGTACTCAAGTGACATTTAATACTTTTTTGCCTCCTGTTGATAAATGATAATTATGGTACTAAACAGAATAAAATACATGTACAATGAAAAGAAACTGACGTAAAAATTGTACGCGTACCGGTTTAAAAATTCAGATACCGAGTCAAATGCACATTAAAAATAATATTATACAAATAATCAACATATAGTACAAAACCAGATATATGAGACTGACAGCAATAACTATTAGACACAAGATTTTGTTTGTATTACCTTACATTAACAAAACGTTTTTGTTTCCTTTTTTAAAGGTTGTGTCCGGTGTTTTTAGACCAGAGAGGATGACGTTAAATAAACTTTTCTCTAATTAGTTATGTTTGGAACCATTATTAAAAAAAGAATGTATTTACTATGTATGCATGATTCTTGTTAATTAAGTTTTCCTTTATATTCATTTAATATTGTATTCCTCTTTTCGGAAAATACATGACATGTTTATTGTGTAATAATATCAGATATTTAAATAATACAACGTACTTGAGATAAAGATATTTAAAAACCTATATATTGACACACGTAAAAATGTGAATATATATTTTTTTAAAAATGTGAAATGCAAAGTGCTAATTATTTTCAGTTGTATGGTTAAAAAAAAATATGGAAGTAAGAATACAAAGAAATACTGCTTGTTATATACAATTCTTTTGTGGTTAGCAAAATCTTGAATAATTTATTTTCTATACAAAAGTGTTTTTTTTTTTTTATTGTTTTGTTCAGATAATAGGATGCTTAGCGTTTTACCTGATGTATGAAATGTTTGTTGAGGCCTGAAGGGTATACAATAATAAAATGATTCTTATATATGTTTTGGTTAAGATTACAAATGAGCTAAATTGAATATTAATTAATTTTTTTTTCGTATGAACAAACAAACAAACCAATGATAAATACATTGAACATAAACATTAAAAATAAAGTGTATTTATTCATATAAGCTTTTTGTTTGTTTTATGCCTAAGGAGGTTGGCACCTGATATACAAGTAATACCAAAGACCCGAACCATTTTTTTTAATTAAGGGGCTTAAAAACAGAAATGAGAATTTTGATTAAAATTTTGCTAAACATTTACATGCAAATTGATTAAGTAAAACAAATCCTTTAAAAACTTAGTTTAAACTATCATGACATAATAATGTTAATACGGTATTCGGGATTTTCATAACCTGGAGTTCTCGTTCGTAACACGAGTTATCAAAACTGTTTTTGTCTTATTTAATCGGTTATTGATGTACAGTGTCAATGATAAAAGACAATTGTATAATTAAAGGATGCTGTTATACTAAAATACTACCAAAAAACAAAAAACAAAAAGAAAAACCCAGTAGATTTGACGAGCGCATTTAATTGAACCATATCCAAGCACATACCGTGCATGGTTTTTGAAAGTGGATTGGGAGGAGAAGACTCATAAAAAAAAACTTGACAAACCAAAAATTTAAAAAAGAAAAATAAGAAAATTACAACTTCTAAAATCAAGAAAATCCTAATCCATGTTTGTGGGTGGGTAGATGGGTGGTGGTTGTGGAGATTAACGGTGTCAGTCAAGCGTTTGGTTGAACGAGACTAAAGTTCAATATTGCTTGGATCTATACAATTCTCGAGAAATATTTCTACCACTGATACATAGTTTGATTGAATTAATCTTATCTTTAAATATTATAATATAACATGATTCATATGGAGATTTCTCGACATTCTAGTCGAAAAAGTTCAAAATTCATATTATAAAAATATGCGTAATTCAAATTAGAAACTACGTATACATGTACTTGTCATGCAAAATAACATATCATTGATTTTAGAATAAATAAACATCGACAAAATCAACTCCCGTCAGTTCTTCAGTACTTTGATTTTATATGTAAACTGATGAAAAATGTCTGCTGCAAGAAGTTGGGAGGGTTGCTCCCCCCTCCCCTCCCCATTTGAGTTAATTTCTCTTTTTAAAAATGGTTGTCTTACATACTCTTTCTATAGAAAGCGTTTCGTTAAAAAATTTTATCCATAGGTTTGAAAAAAAATATCAAAAGATGATTTTTATTTTCATATTTTTTTTTTTAATTTTAAAACAATAACATTACTGGACATGATTTATTAGATATTTATATTATGCGTTTATTCACTCCAAATTTAAACTCAACAGTGCATTATTTGCAACCAAAATAATTATTCTACTTTTTCGTAAAAAATGAAAAAAAAAACGTATAAAAAATAAGAGCATATATTCCTCTTTGAACAGCGCAATCTTGCTACAGAAAAGGTACTCTAACGATGCATAAAAATCAATCTAGTGTAGTATTCCACCTTAAGACATATTAACAAAAGTGTAAATCAGTCAGTTATTTATTTACATTACAAGTTTGGTATTTTCCGTGCATGTCCATAAAAAATACCCTCTCATATTTCTATTTTTATTCTGTGTAATAGTCTATAACGTTAAATTTTAGTTAACACAGTGTTTCTCTTAGAGCATTTTTTTGCTGTTGAAACATTGTAAATATTTGAGTTGTAACAGTAAAATACGCTTGTGTTCTTTCATTACTAGATCAGACGTATTTCTGTCTTTCTCTGAGCCATATTCTGTTTCTTTTAATTGGGATTTTTTCAAAAACATGTTTAATTTTCCCATTAATAAAAAAAAAGTGAATAGCGTAATCATAAACAATAAAGTCAACTCTTTTCTCTAAAATGTATATACTGTTTTCAAAAGTTGTGACGAGTTACTAGTATTTCGCTTTTCTGAAGATGGTCGATAGTTTATAGAACAGAAAAGAAAGATAAATGTTGTACATACCAATTGAAAGCCGTTTATTAATTTGATCATTTTAAATAACACTTACTCTCTATCCAATGAATACCAAACATGCAGATATGCATAAATAACACGTTCAAGAGGTATATTTCTTTCAATTTCTTGGCATTTATATTTCCTTATGACGAATGTTATTCAAGAAATGTATCCATAGGGAAAGGCAAAGTCGTACCCTAAATACAATAATCTATTGGGGACCAACGAATTATTTATCATTTTGTATAAACCTTTGATTCTTAAATGCGTTTTGATATTCCGGTTGGAAAACAAATATATGTTCAAAGGAATTCATGTAAACATGTCTCCAAAAATCTAAATTCATATTTTGTTTTTTCAGGGCCGACATCAACGATCGAAGCGGATGTAAAGGTAAGTATAGATAAGTATAGGTGTGTAATTTTGCAATCAAAACTTGATGACACTAGAAACAATTGTACAACCAATATCTAAATATATGATACAGGAAAATGTAATTTAAAGTAAAAGAAAAACATAACAAATATTGAAACTAATGAATTATTGGCTAACCGTTCCTATTTTTTCTTTACACGGATATTGCTAAAACTCGTTTATAGTACAGTTTTAGAAAGTCTTGTGAAAGATTCCTTATAGATTTTGACATTCATAGTAGTTTAAAACCTGGAATTTTCTTTTCAACATTTAAAATGTAAATAATAAAAAAAAAGAACTGAGCTTTGTTTATATAATAACGAATTTTAAAAAGCTACGTATCTTGCTTAAAGCCCGACATTTGACACTCATTTTTTTGTTTGCTATTATAAATGTCTTACTGAAGCATTGTAAATACATGAAACGGAAATATAAAATTAACAAAAATTGTGCCCTTACAAATGTTAGATCTGAGTGGTCGATAATGGTAAGTCAAGAGAATAACTTTGAAAACCTTCTAACCATCTTGTGTTAAAACAGAACCTCCCTTCCTTTGTTCTAAAAATATGAACAAGATTGCATTCACTCTAAATAAAGTTTCATATGCGGTTACAATTCAAACAAAGGATGGTTGAAAAAAAAAATCGACGCCAAACATATCAATATCACGATTCTTTTATGTATGATGAAGTATAGTGAAGTATAAACTAGAGGAATGTGTTTTTTGATAAAACGGTTTTCATAAAAAAGAAATTTAAGCAATTGAAGTTTTTGTTTCACAAAAGCATTTTTTTCAATTAAGTGATTCTGTTCGTCCGTCGAAGTGCGTTAACTTTTTTTTTTATATTTATATCTTCTTGAATATTACAAGGCCACAGGCGAGCAAAATATGGAACAAGTAGCCGAACTTTCAAAAACCTTCACTACCCCCACACATGTGAGAAATAAAATGAATGCCAGGTTATGATATCCATTACGCCCTTAAACAAAGTTGTGAAATACATGGCCCCTGGGTCGGGTCAATATAGTGAACATGTATAAAATCGAAGACAATCTTCTTTACTCGAAAAAATGGTAGAAAAAAACGAGTTCATTGTTACGATATCCACGAATTCCTTTACCTAAATTGTGAAATTCATTTCCCCTATGATCAGGGCCTGGGGGGTGGGGGATGGGGGTGGGGTGGAGCTGCGGCAATATGGCTATAAAGTATTAATGCATATAATGTTTAAAAAATCTTCTCTACTCACACATCTGTAATCAAAACTGATATCATAATTATTTTAACCAATTATTCCTCTACTAAAATCTTAAATTTCATGTCCCTCGAGGTAGGGGTTCTGACACTAGTAACAAAATTGTTATATAGTGTTTATGCATTTTATGTTATAATAAACCATCTTCTTTACTCCTGCTAGTAAGCTTCATAAAAAAGAAGGAAAGCATAGCCATTTATAAAAAAAATTAATAATGTCATGTATCCCAATGTAGGGATTTTAATCTAGGGCGGGACCAAACACTCATATAGTGTATAGGGTAGGATTTCTTAGTGCAGTGTGTGGCCAAAATGGTCATTTGGTTAATGTATAAATGTTTTTAAACGTCTATTGACCAAGAAGAAAATTTAACTGCATATTTAGAAAACAAAATTAGGCTGGCATCTGTGTTAATATTTCATGTCACCTACAAGTAAGGCGAAAGGTACAAGTTAGAAGGGGAGGCGGTATATACCTGTCTGCTCAAGAATTTCAATGAAAGAAATTTGTAAATTCCTATATTTAGAATACAGAAAGAATGAAGATGTGTATCACAGTTATTGATATAATATTGTGAAAGCATTTGGAAAGAGTTTCAGAGAAATCGTTGTAACAATTTATTCCGTCATCTTCTCTTGGTTCTTCAAAATAGATTTATCTTTCTTTGCTTGTTCATATTACTTAACCATTGAATAGCTGTATGATCAAAAGACTTAAATGTATGCAAGTATTGAAATTTGTAAGATATGGAAAAAAAACATTTTCTATTAGATCATTGTGTTTTTTCATTATAAGGTCATGGACACTTATGATCATTGAGTTTTCGCTAAAATTGTTGATTTCATAGTCCCTTTAAAAAGATTTCATGGCAGGGAGGTGGAAGTCATTACAATATTATAATTTTCTACTCCAGATTGTAACTTGAGTAAATTCAAACATGAGACTCCTCAACAGGTATGTGTATGGGCTATTGTACTCAAGTGACATTTAATACTTTTTTGCCTCCTGTTGATAAATGATAATTATGGTACTAAACAGAATAAAATACATGTACAATGAAAAGAAACTGACGTAAAAATTGTACGCGTACCGGTTTAAAAATTCAGATACCGAGTCAAATGCACATTAAAAATAATATTATACAAATAATCAACATATAGTACAAAACCAGATATATGAGACTGACAGCAATAACTATTAGACACAAGATTTTGTTTGTATTACCTTACATTAACAAAACGTTTTTGTTTCCTTTTTTAAAGGTTGTGTCCGGTGTTTTTAGACCAGAGAGGATGACGTTAAATAAACTTTTCTCTAATTAGTTATGTTTGGAACCATTATTAAAAAAAGAATGTATTTACTATGTATGCATGATTCTTGTTAATTAAGTTTTCCTTTATATTCATTTAATATTGTATTCCTCTTTTCGGAAAATACATGACATGTTTATTGTGTAATAATATCAGATATTTAAATAATACAACGTACTTGAGATAAAGATATTTAAAAACCTATATATTGACACACGTAAAAATGTGAATATATATTTTTTTAAAAATGTGAAATGCAAAGTGCTAATTATTTTCAGTTGTATGGTTAAAAAAAAATATGGAAGTAAGAATACAAAGAAATACTGCTTGTTATATACAATTCTTTTGTGGTTAGCAAAATCTTGAATAATTTATTTTCTATACAAAAGTGTTTTTTTTTTTTTATTGTTTTGTTCAGATAATAGGATGCTTAGCGTTTTACCTGATGTATGAAATGTTTGTTGAGGCCTGAAGGGTATACAATAATAAAATGATTCTTATATATGTTTTGGTTAAGATTACAAATGAGCTAAATTGAATATTAATTAATTTTTTTTTCGTATGAACAAACAAACAAACCAATGATAAATACATTGAACATAAACATTAAAAATAAAGTGTATTTATTCATATAAGCTTTTTGTTTGTTTTATGCCTAAGGAGGTTGGCACCTGATATACAAGTAATACCAAAGACCCGAACCATTTTTTTTAATTAAGGGGCTTAAAAACAGAAATGAGAATTTTGATTAAAATTTTGCTAAACATTTACATGCAAATTGATTAAGTAAAACAAATCCTTTAAAAACTTAGTTTAAACTATCATGACATAATAATGTTAATACGGTATTCGGGATTTTCATAACCTGGAGTTCTCGTTCGTAACACGAGTTATCAAAACTGTTTTTGTCTTATTTAATCGGTTATTGATGTACAGTGTCAATGATAAAAGACAATTGTATAATTAAAGGATGCTGTTATACTAAAATACTACCAAAAAACAAAAAACAAAAAGAAAAACCCAGTAGATTTGACGAGCGCATTTAATTGAACCATATCCAAGCACATACCGTGCATGGTTTTTGAAAGTGGATTGGGAGGAGAAGACTCATAAAAAAAAACTTGACAAACCAAAAATTTAAAAAAGAAAAATAAGAAAATTACAACTTCTAAAATCAAGAAAATCCTAATCCATGTTTGTGGGTGGGTAGATGGGTGGTGGTTGTGGAGATTAACGGTGTCAGTCAAGCGTTTGGTTGAACGAGACTAAAGTTCAATATTGCTTGGATCTATACAATTCTCGAGAAATATTTCTACCACTGATACATAGTTTGATTGAATTAATCTTATCTTTAAATATTATAATATAACATGATTCATATGGAGATTTCTCGACATTCTAGTCGAAAAAGTTCAAAATTCATATTATAAAAATATGCGTAATTCAAATTAGAAACTACGTATACATGTACTTGTCATGCAAAATAACATATCATTGATTTTAGAATAAATAAACATCGACAAAATCAACTCCCGTCAGTTCTTCAGTACTTTGATTTTATATGTAAACTGATGAAAAATGTCTGCTGCAAGAAGTTGGGAGGGTTGCTCCCCCCTCCCCTCCCCATTTGAGTTAATTTCTCTTTTTAAAAATGGTTGTCTTACATACTCTTTCTATAGAAAGCGTTTCGTTAAAAAATTTTATCCATAGGTTTGAAAAAAAATATCAAAAGATGATTTTTATTTTCATATTTTTTTTTTTAATTTTAAAACAATAACATTACTGGACATGATTTATTAGATATTTATATTATGCGTTTATTCACTCCAAATTTAAACTCAACAGTGCATTATTTGCAACCAAAATAATTATTCTACTTTTTCGTAAAAAATGAAAAAAAAAACGTATAAAAAATAAGAGCATATATTCCTCTTTGAACAGCGCAATCTTGCTACAGAAAAGGTACTCTAACGATGCATAAAAATCAATCTAGTGTAGTATTCCACCTTAAGACATATTAACAAAAGTGTAAATCAGTCAGTTATTTATTTACATTACAAGTTTGGTATTTTCCGTGCATGTCCATAAAAAATACCCTCTCATATTTCTATTTTTATTCTGTGTAATAGTCTATAACGTTAAATTTTAGTTAACACAGTGTTTCTCTTAGAGCATTTTTTTGCTGTTGAAACATTGTAAATATTTGAGTTGTAACAGTAAAATACGCTTGTGTTCTTTCATTACTAGATCAGACGTATTTCTGTCTTTCTCTGAGCCATATTCTGTTTCTTTTAATTGGGATTTTTTCAAAAACATGTTTAATTTTCCCATTAATAAAAAAAAAGTGAATAGCGTAATCATAAACAATAAAGTCAACTCTTTTCTCTAAAATGTATATACTGTTTTCAAAAGTTGTGACGAGTTACTAGTATTTCGCTTTTCTGAAGATGGTCGATAGTTTATAGAACAGAAAAGAAAGATAAATGTTGTACATACCAATTGAAAGCCGTTTATTAATTTGATCATTTTAAATAACACTTACTCTCTATCCAATGAATACCAAACATGCAGATATGCATAAATAACACGTTCAAGAGGTATATTTCTTTCAATTTCTTGGCATTTATATTTCCTTATGACGAATGTTATTCAAGAAATGTATCCATAGGGAAAGGCAAAGTCGTACCCTAAATACAATAATCTATTGGGGACCAACGAATTATTTATCATTTTGTATAAACCTTTGATTCTTAAATGCGTTTTGATATTCCGGTTGGAAAACAAATATATGTTCAAAGGAATTCATGTAAACATGTCTCCAAAAATCTAAATTCATATTTTGTTTTTTCAGGGCCGACATCAACGATCGAAGCGGATGTAAAGGTAAGTATAGATAAGTATAGGTGTGTAATTTTGCAATCAAAACTTGATGACACTAGAAACAATTGTACAACCAATATCTAA
Organism: Magallana angulata; assembly: GCF_025612915.1. Classification (NCBI taxonomy): domain Eukaryota; kingdom Metazoa; phylum Mollusca; class Bivalvia; order Ostreida; family Ostreidae; genus Magallana; species Magallana angulata. The sequence goes on from NC_069119.1 coordinate 1,620,882, forward strand.
ATATATGATACAGGAAAATGTAATTTAAAGTAAAAGAAAAACATAACAAATATTGAAACTAATGAATTATTGGCTAACCGTTCCTATTTTTTCTTTACACGGATATTGCTAAAACTCGTTTATAGTACAGTTTTAGAAAGTCTTGTGAAAGATTCCTTATAGATTTTGACATTCATAGTAGTTTAAAACCTGGAATTTTCTTTTCAACATTTAAAATGTAAATAATAAAAAAAAAGAACTGAGCTTTGTTTATATAATAACGAATTTTAAAAAGCTACGTATCTTGCTTAAAGCCCGACATTTGACACTCATTTTTTTGTTTGCTATTATAAATGTCTTACTGAAGCATTGTAAATACATGAAACGGAAATATAAAATTAACAAAAATTGTGCCCTTACAAATGTTAGATCTGAGTGGTCGATAATGGTAAGTCAAGAGAATAACTTTGAAAACCTTCTAACCATCTTGTGTTAAAACAGAACCTCCCTTCCTTTGTTCTAAAAATATGAACAAGATTGCATTCACTCTAAATAAAGTTTCATATGCGGTTACAATTCAAACAAAGGATGGTTGAAAAAAAAAATCGACGCCAAACATATCAATATCACGATTCTTTTATGTATGATGAAGTATAGTGAAGTATAAACTAGAGGAATGTGTTTTTTGATAAAACGGTTTTCATAAAAAAGAAATTTAAGCAATTGAAGTTTTTGTTTCACAAAAGCATTTTTTTCAATTAAGTGATTCTGTTCGTCCGTCGAAGTGCGTTAACTTTTTTTTTTATATTTATATCTTCTTGAATATTACAAGGCCACAGGCGAGCAAAATATGGAACAAGTAGCCGAACTTTCAAAAACCTTCACTACCCCCACACATGTGAGAAATAAAATGAATGCCAGGTTATGATATCCATTACGCCCTTAAACAAAGTTGTGAAATACATGGCCCCTGGGTCGGGTCAATATAGTGAACATGTATAAAATCGAAGACAATCTTCTTTACTCGAAAAAATGGTAGAAAAAAACGAGTTCATTGTTACGATATCCACGAATTCCTTTACCTAAATTGTGAAATTCATTTCCCCTATGATCAGGGCCTGGGGGGTGGGGGATGGGGGTGGGGTGGAGCTGCGGCAATATGGCTATAAAGTATTAATGCATATAATGTTTAAAAAATCTTCTCTACTCACACATCTGTAATCAAAACTGATATCATAATTATTTTAACCAATTATTCCTCTACTAAAATCTTAAATTTCATGTCCCTCGAGGTAGGGGTTCTGACACTAGTAACAAAATTGTTATATAGTGTTTATGCATTTTATGTTATAATAAACCATCTTCTTTACTCCTGCTAGTAAGCTTCATAAAAAAGAAGGAAAGCATAGCCATTTATAAAAAAAATTAATAATGTCATGTATCCCAATGTAGGGATTTTAATCTAGGGCGGGACCAAACACTCATATAGTGTATAGGGTAGGATTTCTTAGTGCAGTGTGTGGCCAAAATGGTCATTTGGTTAATGTATAAATGTTTTTAAACGTCTATTGACCAAGAAGAAAATTTAACTGCATATTTAGAAAACAAAATTAGGCTGGCATCTGTGTTAATATTTCATGTCACCTACAAGTAAGGCGAAAGGTACAAGTTAGAAGGGGAGGCGGTATATACCTGTCTGCTCAAGAATTTCAATGAAAGAAATTTGTAAATTCCTATATTTAGAATACAGAAAGAATGAAGATGTGTATCACAGTTATTGATATAATATTGTGAAAGCATTTGGAAAGAGTTTCAGAGAAATCGTTGTAACAATTTATTCCGTCATCTTCTCTTGGTTCTTCAAAATAGATTTATCTTTCTTTGCTTGTTCATATTACTTAACCATTGAATAGCTGTATGATCAAAAGACTTAAATGTATGCAAGTATTGAAATTTGTAAGATATGGAAAAAAACATTTTCTATTAGATCATTGTGTTTTTTCATTATAAGGTCATGGACACTTATGATCATTGAGTTTTCGCTAAAATTGTTGATTTCATAGTCCCTTTAAAAAGATTTCATGGCAGGGAGGTGGAAGTCATTACAATATTATAATTTTCTACTCCAGATTGTAACTTGAGTAAATTCAAACATGAGACTCCTCAACAGGTATGTGTATGGGCTATTGTACTCAAGTGACATTTAATACTTTTTTGCCTCCTGTTGATAAATGATAATTATGGTACTAAACAGAATAAAATACATGTACAATGAAAAGAAACTGACGTAAAAATTGTACGCGTACCGGTTTAAAAATTCAGATACCGAGTCAAATGCACATTAAAAATAATATTATACAAATAATCAACATATAGTACAAAACCAGATATATGAGACTGACAGCAATAACTATTAGACACAAGATTTTGTTTGTATTACCTTACATTAACAAAACGTTTTTGTTTCCTTTTTTAAAGGTTGTGTCCGGTGTTTTTAGACCAGAGAGGATGACGTTAAATAAACTTTTCTCTAATTAGTTATGTTTGGAACCATTATTAAAAAAAGAATGTATTTACTATGTATGCATGATTCTTGTTAATTAAGTTTTCCTTTATATTCATTTAATATTGTATTCCTCTTTTCGGAAAATACATGACATGTTTATTGTGTAATAATATCAGATATTTAAATAATACAACGTACTTGAGATAAAGATATTTAAAAACCTATATATTGACACACGTAAAAATGTGAATATATATTTTTTTAAAAATGTGAAATGCAAAGTGCTAATTATTTTCAGTTGTATGGTTAAAAAAAAATATGGAAGTAAGAATACAAAGAAATACTGCTTGTTATATACAATTCTTCTGTGGTTAGCAAAATCTTGAATAATTTATTTTCTATACAAAAGTGTTGTTTTTTTTTTTATTGTTTTGTTCAGATAATAGGATGCTTAGCGTTTTACCTGATGTATGAAATGTTTGTTGAGGCCTGAAGGGTATACAATAATAAAATGATTCTTATATATGTTTTGGTTAAGATTACAAATGAGCTAAATTGAATATTAATTAATTTTTTTTTCGTATGAACAAACAAACAAACCAATGATAAATACATTGAACATAAACATTAAAAATAAAGTGTATTTATTCATATAAGCTTTTTGTTTGTTTTATGCCTAAGGAGGTTGGCACCTGATATACAAGTAATACCAAAGACCCGAACCATTTTTTTTAATTAAGGGGCTTAAAAACAGAAATGAGAATTTTGATTAAAATTTTGCTAAACATTTACATGCAAATTGATTAAGTAAAACAAATCCTTTAAAAACTTAGTTTAAACTATCATGACATAATAATGTTAATACGGTATTCGGGATTTTCATAACCTGGAGTTCTCGTTCGTAACACGAGTTATCAAAACTGTTTTTGTCTTATTTAATCGGTTATTGATGTACAGTGTCAATGATAAAAGACAATTGTATAATTAAAGGATGCTGTTATACTAAAATACTACCAAAAAACAAAAAACAAAAAGAAAAACCCAGTAGATTTGACGAGCGCATTTAATTGAACCATATCCAAGCACATACCGTGCATGGTTTTTGAAAGTGGATTGGGAGGAGAAGACTCATAAAAAAAAACTTGACAAACCAAAAATTTAAAAAAGAAAAATAAGAAAATTACAACTTCTAAAATCAAGAAAATCCTAATCCATGTTTGTGGGTGGGTAGATGGGTGGTGGTTGTGGAGATTAACGGTGTCAGTCAAGCGTTTGGTTGAACGAGACTAAAGTTCAATATTGCTTGGATCTATACAATTCTCGAGAAATATTTCTACCACTGATACATAGTTTGATTGAATTAATCTTATCTTTAAATATTATAATATAACATGATTCATATGGAGATTTCTCGACATTCTAGTCGAAAAAGTTCAAAATTCATATTATAAAAATATGCGTAATTCAAACTTGTCATGCAAAATAACATATCATTGATTTTAGAATAAATAAACATCGACAAAATCAACTCCCGTCAGTTCTTCAGTACTTTGATTTTATATGTAAACTGATGAAAAATGTCTGCTGCAAGAAGTTGGGAGGGTTGCTCCCCCCCTCCCCTCCCCACATTGATGCCACGCGCCTACCATCTACCATGCAATAAATAATGCAGTTGCTGGCGGTGAAGTGCATGCTTTCAGGAGAGCGCTGCTGATACAGGTACGTTGTATTATACAAAAAGGATCTCTTATTTTAAACCAAAGACAAATTCTAATTTCGATGAAATCTATATATTTCAGCACTGAGCACTATTCTCAATGCTGTCATTCCTCTTAACTCTATAATACAGGTATCTATTTTATACAACGAATCTGTTTTGTTGAGAAATTCAAATGGTTGTCATTGATTAAACATCCTGCATGACAGGTACAGCTGCCTGAGTTGATGACCGTCGGTGCCTGGTTGGTACCAATACCCACTTCATAATTTTCAGAGAAGACCTTACTTCCAGATAGTTTCTGCATTTAAATATCTTAAAGTTTTTTTTTAAATTCATCTAAACAATTTTCAAATATTTTCAATGACAAATATTTGCATATTTAGCCAATTATTTCAAGGTAAGGAAACAATTTTGTGAAATCTGAGGAAATGTGGGATAACCTTATTTTTAATGCAGCTTAAATGATACTTTAATATTCACTACATGTCTTTAACTTTATTTGGTCTTCCCATAAACTAGAGTTGTCGTTACTGAAAGAGATATATTCCCCTCATAGCAGGTATGCAGAACTTCCGGTTATTAGAAGATGAGTAAGCAGTGCGGGAGTTTACGACGTTAATAAATAACGACTTTTCTTACAGCAAAAACATTTGATAATATTTAAGTAACCAAACAGAAAACATCAAAAGTTATCTACAAAAAATTAAAATGAACGCAAAGAATGCATAACGTGATGTACATCGTTTTGCTGAATAGGCAAATGTTGCGAGAGAAAGACATTTGGGTTCCTATTTTTATTTATACGGTGGTATAGTGGTTTTCTGATAAAATGAAACTATCTGGAAGTAAGATCTTCGCTGAAAATTAGAAAGCTATAGTTACAGTACTCTAAAACTGTTGAATTATGAACACTGCTCATTTTCCTCAAGGAAACCTTCAACCACAAAATATGTATTTTTCTTTTTAATTACACTATTTTATAACGTTTATTTGGAATTGTCAAATATAAATATACTATTATAATTTATAAATTATTTATAATATGCAGCCTTTATGTGACCATTGATGGCTTACCAAAACTTGAGAAGCGAACCTTGTTAAGTACTGTAACGTATAATGTGGGTGAAAACCACGGATATTAATTTTCCCTTAACGTTTCCTACGTTTCTGAATGATTGGAATAAAATCAACTCTTAAACAATGTTCATCAAATTAAAGCAAACACGATGATTCTAGCTGATTTATAAAGTATAATTTTCCTTCAGCCCTCCTTGTACAACACTTGGTCTGAAACATCTGTTTCAGACCACCGTTTCAGACCCTGTTCTGAACCTAGTCCGAAATTATTTATTTCTGAGCCTATGCTCCCGGACTATATGATATTGTCTAATGTTTCAAATGGTCCACCCGCAGTATTTTGAGGTCCCGCAAATAAACATAAACCGGTACCTACTATTATCGCTGTAACTCTGCTCTCTGAATGAGGTCTTCTCTCCTCTGCGTCTATCAGCAGACTAACCACTATGCGCAGACGCGCTACCTATTTATACCCTACGTCGATTCTGCTGATTCATAACAGGGTCATCAAAACGTTTGAGACAGTCAACCACACCCAAGGAATAGCTTATGATTAAGTATATTTGATTGACCCTGATTGCTCTATTTACATAATCAAAGGAATTTCATTACAGTACTAATATGTAACAATCACATATATCAGGTTAGCTTTACGGCCCTGCATTTTCATTCCGGCTAGGTATTACCCACAATTCCATAAAACAAATGATCGTGTGTGACGTAGTAGAATCGAGATATTTTCTCAGATAGGCGGTCGTGCTGCAAGAGGGGCGCACGATTTATCTACTAACATGTCTATGCATATAGCTGCTTGACTTACTTCATAACACGGGCACGGAAAACAGACCGTGGTGAGTATTGTACAGTGGATTCGATATGTATTCTTGTTATTTATGCATATAAAATGTCGTTTAACTTATTTCTAGATATAGCTTGGCTAGCATTCACAAAACTTACCTGTGTTGTTCACTCAGGTGTGACAGTGGAGAGAAAGTTTAAAGCTGACATGAATTCATAAATACGCATTACTTCCCTTTTATCTCCGACTACCGCCATATTAGTTGTCGATTTCTATTGTTCTGCTCATCGCCACACACCCCTTATATAAGGCCGAGAGCCCTCGTCATGCTTCACCGCATTCAGGAATTTCATACACCCGAACACGTTACCTTGGACGAAAAGACTTGTAAAAACGCGTTTTGAACAAAAATAATATGACAACCACTTCACTGTCAAGATATATCCAATAAACGACGAAACAAGACAGATTGAAATCCAGGCGCAGATACTTCAGAAATTCCTCGAAAGGTAGACCGTTTTCTTGTGTATGTTATAACATCGCTCATGCGCAAACCACACACTGTGGCAGATCGAGCAATGTCAATTATCGCATTGATTTTATAAACGGGGAGTTTTTGCAGGAACAGATAGAAACGTTGTTATTTTCTTGGATTTACTATCATTTAGCTACTGTGCTTGGATGTAGTGTCGCCAGGGTTTTCAAGAAGATGGAGACGTTATGCACTCTGTATGAACGACACACGTGTTCGATGTGCATGCGAAGTAAGGCAGCACTGTCTGTGCAAAATAATTCAAATACCGTGGACATCCTTTCAAAGAATAAATATATTTTGTATTTTATTGATTGTTATTTTCTTTATTATTACATTTTACTACATGTACAATGTATAGTTCATGCATTTAGAAGTCCGTGCAACGTGAATGCCTTGATCGAAAAGCAACCGACCGTAACTTTCTCAACCGGTATATATATACCTCAAAATAGTATAAAATCCACGAATTGTTTGAACATTGATAGTTTACAATGTTAAAGAAATCGTCAGTGCAAGTTTTGTCGACCACCAAAGAAATGATTACGGTCTAAGAAAGGAAATTAAATTATCTGTGTAACTGTTTAATAAGAATAACAGTTTTAAATCTTAGTACATGTATGTGTTATCAAATCCGAATATAAACAATCTAGCAAAATATTGAATTCATCGTCAGCGATAATCTCCGTCCGTATTCATCTATAGACACAAGAAATCATGGGCCGCAAACATATGATTGTTGTATGAATTATCATTGGTTGTTTACATAAATAAAAACACACCAAAAAGAATAACATAACGAGAGTTGGTTGTACTAATTTTAATGGTAAATTTTAATTTGAACTACTATATTTTCAGCAACACGTTTTGAATTTTAATATTTTACTATTATTATTAAGAATAGAGTTCGTTACTGTAAGCATTTCTAACGGTAATTGTATATTCATTGCTATAAAATGAAGTAATGAAGAACACATTAATGTATACATCATTTTAATACAAAGTTCAATTCATCATTATTCTATTGGAGATTATATATTTCAAACCATCTTGATTTTCTTGTTGTTTTGTATTTAATTAAAACTTAATGTATTAGTTTATATAATTTCAAGGGACCACATAATAAAATAGAAATGGATTAATATAAAGCTACATGTACATGTATAAGATCATGCTCATCCGGTAGAAACTGCACAATTTTAAAGGTAAAACATAAGCCGGATAGTTTTTTTTCCTAAATTGAATTATAAATCTTATCTGCACTACAGTTTATGAAGATAATCATGGCTATTTCAAAGGAATTAAAAATAAATCAGGTTAGCTCAAATTTTCAGGTCCATTGAAATTTTTAGTTCTTTCAGATTTTTGCGTAAATAATTGATAAGGATGTCATTTCATGATAATTTTCTACCACAAAGCACATGGCAATACAATAAATTCACCACAAAGTCATTTTATTTGACGCAGCACATAGAAATTCAAATACACCATTTATATAAAAATTACATGTCATTTAGGTTTTTAGTATTTTAGTATGTCCCGTATACCGTATCTCTGCTCGTCGGAGATTTACGGAGACAGCCGTGTGTCTGGTTGAACGAGACTAATCCCATTACAATGTAAAACTCCGAAATTTTCCGAATATATTATAGTCTCGATAAAATGCGTCTAACACGACAGTATATTACCAACTTATCATTTACGAGTAAAACAAAACATATGTAATATTTCTTAAAAGGCATAAAACATATTTCTACATGCAGATTTGCTTTTAATTGATAAAAATGAGCATAATATTAATTACTTTAAAAAAAACTATCCAGCAGAAACGCAGTCACAATATTTAAATGTGTATCAAATAACGGACCGCCTCCTGGCGGCCCGTAATAAGGTAAATAAGCAGTATATACATGTATGGAAGTTGCACGCTTATTGCACGGTACGGTACGCTTTTTTCTCTGTCTGGAGGCGTGTATTGCATAAATATCTTGCACGCTTTCTGCACGGTACAATTCGTTTTGTGAGCGGTACGGTTCGTTTAGTGAACGGTACGGTTCGCTTTGTGAACGGTACGTTTCGTTTTGTGAACGGTACGGTTCGTTTCTTGCACGGAACGGTACGGTTTTTTTAGAGGTGTAGTAGCACGTTTCAGCTGGTTCTGTAGCAATTATCAGAGCTCACAGCAAATGCCCGTATAGTTAGTAGATATCAGTAATTATAAGAACACACATCAATTATCAGTGACAACAGTGAAATTATCAGTAAATATCAGCAATTCTAAGCACTGACAGGACAATATCAGTATATATAAGAAATTATCAGTTAAAGATTGCACTTTCAGTACTTTTTAAAGCCAGTTGTGTAAACACTGTGTTGTCATTTTGTTCTCCTCGGTTAGTTTTAGTGACAAACACAAGGATCGATATTCGTAGGCATGCACTGATACTTTGTGTATGTGGGACAATTCAACAACTGAGCCAGTGGGTATAGACATTGATTTGCAGAAAAATACAAGCACTGAGATAAAAAACAAATAGGCCAACTCCCAAAAATTACTCCCTTTGTGGTAAAATCAATTTAAGGGAGGTTGAAAAAAGTGTATACATGTACTTTAATATGTTTAAATCAACCAGCTCATTATTATTACAAATTTTAGCTCCTTTAAGTGGTAACAACTCTGATGATGATGAAATGGTTATTCATACACTAAAAATGCTTTACAAAACCATGTCATTGAAAAGTCCCGTTATTCGAACATTAAGAAACGAATGATTTACACATTAGATGTTGAATTAGATATAGAAAGAATACTAGAGGTGAGTCCACAAACTCTGCCTGCTTCGAACAAAGATATTACAACATCACTTTTTCTGTCATGCACTTTAAATTTACTGACAATCCCAAATTTATATTTTAAAGAATTTACTAAGCACTTTTGTAAAAAGCTCTTTTTTTCCTGTACATGTACCTTCCCTTGTATTTGGTTTTATGTATGACCCTGTAGCCAGACAACAGTTCTTTGAAAAAAACATAAAAATCAAACAAGAATTTAAAAGGAGATCAATATAGTTTGTTTGTTATTGAAAAATATCCTTCTATGTTAGCTTCACCAGACAGTTTTTTTGTGCGCAAATGTTGTAGAGTGAAGCTCCTTGAGGTTATTTGTAATTTCACTCATCAAAATGTCGAACCTTAGAGGCATTTAAAAATGACTTTTACCATCTTTACATCAAATAAAAACAATCATGTCCGGCTGAAGCATACTTCTCTATCACTCATGCAAATGTGTGGTCGGAATGTTTTCTGTATCGTTGTTAAGTATGTAATAAATCCAGAGGTGCTTGTATAAAAGTTTGCGAGACTTCCCCGAGATATGTTCAGTTCCTGAGAAATTTTGAGTGAAAGTATAAGTGTCCTGATAATATTCTCAAGATACGCAAGTACTGGTCGTATCTCAAATCATTTCCTACTTTGATTTATGTTAACATACATGAAAATATATTAAAAAATATTACATATATCATTATTAAGCGTTTATTTAAACTAAAAATGATATTCAGAGTAGAGTTATCGTTCGTGTGAAAAAACTCTACACGTGGTTGAAGAAATAAACATTGGGTTGCTTAATAAAATAATTGTCATGTTCAATGCGTTGGTGTGCAAAACCATGTGTTTTTTTTTTAAATGAATGTTTGTCCGTCTTGAATTAAAACTTAGTATATCGAGCAATTTTCAATTAACATTCTGCATTAAATTGTATGGTTTGCTTCACTATTTAGGCTATAACTAGGTCAGGCGCGGACCGAAAATTAATCTTCAGGGGGGATCTCTAATAAGCATGTTAATTGTTGCAACAGCAGAAAAACCATATGTTTTCTATTGTCACATATATTTCTAGAACTCATTTTGTCCACCAATTAATGAAGATGAGGTTTGAATTAATTAACGATTAGATTTTATATTTGACTACAAGTGCCTAGATTTTAAGAAATATACAATATACACGAGGCATGATTTTAACTGCGAAACTAAAAGGGTCAATAAAACCATGTGGTCTACATTTAAATGAGAATGAGTGCCATGGTTTTCAAATACAGGAGCAAATAGGAATTTGCACATCCTTATAGTGTGATTTTAGTTTTTTTTTTTCATAAGAAGGGAAGTCATTACTGACAGAATGGTAATGTTTTTATACCGGCACTTTCTAAAGAAAGTTCAGGTATATTGTTGTTACCCTTTTTTGTCCGTCCGTCTGTCACGTTTTACTTTCTCAATCTGCTCTTACATCTAAAAAAAAAACCCCAGCAAATTGAACTCTTTGGATTTGATTTGAGAAGTCATGTTGTACGTTTCTAAAAAGGTTTTAGAATGCTCTTGTAGTCCTGGGGGTCAAATAATTGATAAAAAGACGGGTTTTTTTTTTACGAAAAACCTTCCTCCCTGAACTCCTCCATTTTCAAGATAGATAAATCATCTCTTGGAATATGTTTTGGGGTGTCCTATAGTTGTGCAATAAGGATTCGGAAATTTTAATTTTGTCCTGGGGTCATTTGGTGGCTGCATAAGACTTTTTTATTTACCCAACCATCTGGTTTCATAAAGGTAAACACTTTTGGCACTAGCCAAATGATCTTCTAGAATATGATTCAAGGTGTGACCAGGTTGCCGATTATTTTTAGTACGGAGATCTGGGGGCAACAAAAGTGGCAGTTTTTTTTAGCAAAAGGGTATGGCTTCCAAAATTCCTCTTACAACTTTAGGAGTAGATACGTCATCACTTGGATATGATTGGAGTTGTCCTATAGATGTGCAATAAGGTTTGAAAAGCTTTGATTTCATACAGGGAGTCAAAAAGGAGCAGAAAATTGACATTTATCCACTAAAAAAAAATTAGAACATAGATTCTGGAACTCTTCCTGTGAATCAAATAAAATAGACACTCTATATCCTAGAATATGATAAGGAGCGTCCTAAAGATATGCAATAGGGTTTGAAAAGTTTAAATGTCATCAAGGGAGTAAAAAAAAATGCAGAAATTTGACTTTTATCACTGAAATTAAAAACCTAATCCCAGAACCCCCCTCATGATTTAATGAATTGACACTTCATATCCTTGGATATGATAGAAGCTGTCTTATAGATGTGAAAACAGGTTTTAAAAAAATTGATTTCCTCCAGGGAATAAAAAATTAGCAGAAATTTGACGTATATTACACAGAAAAAATAGATCCAATAATTTCTAATGATTTAAGGAATAGACACATCATAGCTTGGGAAATTATATAGACTGTCATATAGATGAGCAATACGGTTTTGAAAAATTAAATTAATTAAATAATGACAGTCAAATAGTAGCCGAAAATTTACATTTTTTTCTTGCGCAGATCATGATCCAGATCCCACCTCCAAAATTTAACTTTCTTTAAAAAAAACCCTTACATTTACACTCTTAGTTGTCTAACTATCTATTAAAATCCAAATACAGTTTAGGCTCTAAAAACTTTATAAACTTGTAAGAAACATTTTTCTTAAAAACAAAATCACATTGCAAACTGATCTTTAGAGATATTATAAGTCTGGGTATTAAGGTAGTCCTATACTCGGCACTAAATGGGCTCAATCATTAAAAGCTTAGCTTTAAATGATAAATATACATTCTAGCAATACATATACAAAAGAAAATATGTATGTTTACATGCTAGTTTGTTTGTTATCACCTCTCAGACGGGTGTACCCCCTTGCGAAAATTATTGACAATTATGAAATTTGCCAGACGTCCGTTTTTCCTAAAAATAATTACCAATTTTGGGAAAATTAGAACTGAACATACAAAATAGAGTATAAATATTTATTTAAGCCATATCTCATCAATAATTTTGTGAAAATGTTTGTAAGTAAGTACGCTTTATGGACCTGATGTATCAAAATAGAATACAAAAAATGCACTGCTAGTATCGCGTTCGGTAGTTTTTTTACTATTTTATGGACTCAAACTTAAATTCATGGTGTTTATTCTATAGATTGACAACTAAGAAAAAAGATTTGGTAAAATAAATCATATGTTGACGGACTACTTTTCACGCTATTAGCTCTAAACCAAGTAGACCCTGACGAAAAAATCCGTAAAAATCACATTTTGCTACAGTTTTCTACCTAGATCTGTCAACAATGTTAGATATCATTTAAACATTAATTAATTGACGATTGATTAAATTCGAAATAGCTTCTGTCTCTAAATTTAAACCGGTTTAGTAAAAGAAAAAGAAAAATTCGGGGGGGGGGGGGGGGGGTCAAAACAAAGAAGATATATTAAGCATACCTGAGATCACCTGGTTGATCAGAAACTTCGTTTTTCATTTTACTTTAACAGAATCGAGTTTCTCAACATTAATCATTTCTATCTCTCATAGAATACATATATTACCGTTCTAATTGCTTATTATTGCCATTATTTACAACAGCGATGTAGAGCAAAATCAATACCGGGTATCAAAAACGCTTTGTAAAAGTCGAACCAATATTGTAAAATCCGTATTATGACGTAGTGCGATACTCGGACTACTTTAATAGCTAATATCTAAGTTAAAATTAATATAAATAAATGCTAAAAAATAATTAACTGTCTATCCCTCCTCCCCTATCAAACCGGGTTCTAAATTTTCACTATTCTGACATTTTATGTGTGTAAATTTAAAATTATTTCTTAAATAATATTATTTTTTCTAGATGCACATTAAGATTTCGGAAATTGCTTTTTAAAAATATTTAAAATGTATTTGGAGCTATTGTAAAGTCTCCAGTGGTCAAATACTACATATGAATAATATACGATACTTGTTATGTCCAGTTCTAGAAAGTACCGTTTGATACGCAATGACACAAAGACCAAGAATAAATATGGTTAAGGGATGGGAATCTCGAAAATTATCAAATGTATACATCATTTTTCTTCCGGAAAATGGGTGGTTTTAAAACATCTTCTGGGGTCATGTTATTTACACCATTTGATGTATCATAATGACATTGGAAACAATAATCTTGTATCTCAAACGACTGTGTAGTGCGCGGCAAGCACGCTAGGATCCGTTCGTCATCGAAAGCAAGATTTGTGTCTTGCCTAGATGGCCGAGTGGGTAGAGCGGTGGCCGCTAACTGCTAGGAGAATGGGTTCCAGAGGTCATTTCTTCAAGCATCGGTAGAGGTGGACCTCCAAAAAGGTGAGTTTCACTGTTATATATATATATATATATATATATATATATATATATATATATATATATATATATATATATATATATATATATATATATATATATATATAATTTGAGTGGTAGGGGATTTTAATTTTTCATAATATTTGGTATGTTTCATGGGTTCAGAACAACCCCATAGGGTCATGGTCTACATTATTTACAATATACAAGATATTAATTGCATCATAATACAATTAAAATAATAAGACCCCTTCCTTCCTATCATAACTCATATAACATAAGTCTCTATACATTTATTTTCATGTAATCAAAAAATTAAGGATACAAAATGTCACAGTGTCAATATGGGTCAATTCAAAAGTGAAAGTCTGACAGTTACGTTTGCAATTAAAATGGCAGAATCTGCACAAATGCGATAGATAAGTAACGATGATACGCCTTTTTAAATATCAAAAGATGATAATACAGGAGGCGTGCAAAGGGATATCACTTACAGTATATAGAAGGTGAAAGTAATACTTATGTATACCGATATATCTTGTGCTACTTGTATTTATACGTTTAACTTTATTGGTCAACATCATAACAATAATCCACTTAGAGCACATTATGAATCCTTTTAGATGATTGTCACAAAAGAAACGTTTATGCATGTTAATTGATCCTATTACGCATACGAAAAACACATACCAGTATGCACACCACGTGGCAACCATCCTTTTGAGGAGCTGGGTAAAACTGGTACCCACTGATGCGACCTATTGACCTACGTTGTATACGTTACTTCAGACAATTATCAATAATCTGTAACATGCATGTATTTCAATGACGTTATTCTTTAAAACTCCTTGCACTATTTCATTAAGTAAATAACTAAGTAAAGCACTGTACCGCGGGATGCATGCATATTATGAAGTACTCCCTATTGAAATAAACAAATATAAATATACCCCCCCCCCAAAAAAAAAAAAAAAAAAAATGATGTCATCTAACAGTAAAGCGCAGTGAATTAGAACGTTAACTACGTGTCTGTAAGTGTGAGTAGATAGATCAAATCCTGCCGGGGCCTTCTTTGTTTTACTTGAGTTAAAAAACAAATTAAATACTCATTTAAAAAATTTGAAAATTCTTAACGTCACCGTGAATAAATTTTTATTGCAACGCACTTTTATTCACATAAATATAAAGATGTGTCTTATTCGACCTTAGATCAGTAATTATATCATTTGTCCTGGCAGTTCTGCATTGAAAACTATTAAACAATATCATTATATTATTTATTTTGCACAAATTATTACAATTTTTTTTGGTTGCAGCTACATGAAAAGACTTCCGTTGTTTTAAAAATATCACGATGTTTATTTATCTATGAGGAGGTCGTGTGCGTGTGTGTGTGGGGGGGGGGGGGGTCAGAGTAATACGTGCATTTGTGTTTACAGGGGGAGGAGGGTCTGGACCCCTCACATCAGCCCCTTCTCAAAATCCTTGTACAGGATGATGTTGGCACACAGAAGAAAATCTATAGCCGCAAACTGCCAAGGGGAAGGAACATAATTTATTTATTTGTATGCAATAACTATACAGACCATACTCTCTATGACATGATTATTGATTAACTTAAAATTCAGAAGGAATCAGTTCAACCCCAAATTGTACATAAAGGGCCGTCAAGAGAATTATGGAATGAGAATCTCTTTTAAAGATTATATCTTTTAAAAAATACCGGAAATTGCATGTGACCTTCATTTTTACTAACACTGATACAAACAATGTTATTCAGGGGCAAACACTTGTTGCGGGTATTACTGTCTAATGACAGCATCTAGTTTGTAAATGTTCAGAAATGAACATTCCTTTAACAAATATGTCATAAACACACTGTTGCATTAAATGTAACTTGCTAATTGTAGTTAATGATTTAATCAACTCTTGAACAGTTCCCTTCATATTACGTGTTCTTTATACATATTTGCATAAACACACTAAGTTCAAGTTCATTGCAAATGTGTTATATTAATTGTTATTTTAAGCAAGTTAATTTTTATGGAGTTTGCATTTGTCTTTACAAACAATTACTGGTCAATAAGATTTCGTAAGAAAAAATAAAAGCAACGACCATACTGTCACATAAGTGAATTTGCATTTATCATTTACGATACATGCAACTCACATTTTTCATGTATAAAATGAACCTACCTGTATCTTGTTATATGTTATTATGTCACTTAAAGTTACTGACAATTGCTTTGAAATCACACATTGACCAAAAGTTTAAACTAATACAATCAATTATTTTCCAACTTCTCATTCACCTTTTTACTAAAAGTCTCCGACATTTCCTTGGTTACACGAAGGTTTTATTTTTAATGGAATAGCGTGAGATAAATTTTTTTAGTTCTCTAAACTACAAATTGCTCGTTCCACATGGATACAAAGCTTCGACATTTTTTTTGTTTTTTATAAAATCATGTGCAGTAAGATGTTTATCTTTCCACATGAACACATTTTGGTAAATGGTGATATACTCAATATAGCTCGTCTTTTTAACTCTTAATCTTTTATCAAAAAGCCACTGCCATCACTTCATCACCAGGTCTTACAATATCCTACAATCCACACTCATCAGTTACGTATGTGTATCTGGAATTTCCACATGTCTACCTTAAAGATTTGAAATGAACATAAAAGTTCCTGAAGAAGTAACAGCGCAACTAAAACTTTAAATGTATTTTTTTCTGCTAATGAGAACTGTATTGTCTAAACTATGACGTTGGAGTGAGAGGCCGTTCAATTTAAAAAAAAAAAATACAAATCAATGATGCAGGGGTTTTTTTTGGAAGGGGTGGAAATGATTTAAAACATTTCGGGAATTTTTTTTTATACATTGAATTAGAAAATGGTCTTTTCAAAAAAAAACCCCACAACATTCATATTATTAATCTAGGTAAGAAAAATATGTGACACTCTAGAGAATGAAATCCCAAACATGTCTGCAATGTGTAAAAATGGTCAAGGGTGGCTGCAATATTAATAAATAGAAAACTTAAAAGAAGTTAAAAATATTAAATATATTAAGCATTAATTTAACTATAAAATATGTTTATTATAACTTAGGCTACCATTTCTAATACAATTCATTACTGGTTAGTAAATGTAGTAATAGTCATAATTTTATTTTAATACTTGTATTTTGTATTAAGCATTATTCATACCACAAACTCCAAATAAAATCACAATCGATGGCAATCCGAAGTAACTCTCCACATAACTACCACTCTTCGACATCTTGTCCACAAGCAAGTACTACTTCAGAGCATCCTTGTACCTTATGGTCTCCCTCGGTTGCACCAGTTCAGCTTTAGAGTTTTCCATATCATGTTGTGTCAAGTTTGCCTGGCATTCTGCACTACAAGGTTTGGGATGGACCTTTTCATTCCTCTATGAACAATACTCATGATCACTTGGAGCTGAAATATGAAAAGAACATTTATACAAGATGTAGTTATTATTTCCCACCAATAGCCATAGTTTTGCATGATTATTACTTTTTTAATAAGATTTAGCTTTCTTCTCTTTTTTTGCATTACACATTAATAAATTAAATCATCCCAGCAGGCAACGTTGTTTCAACGTTGAGGAATGGTTGAAACCAAGTTGCAACGTTAATGAAACATTATTCTACGTTGATATAACGTTGAGGTTCCAATGTTGAAACCCAAACCATATCTCAACGTTGATTCCACGTTGAAGACCCAACCTTTATTAAATGTTGAAGTCATGGTCAATTTACAACGTTGAAACAACGTATAATATAAATGAAACTGAACACATATTTTGAAAATTGAACCTTGTTTTTTATTTTCATTATTTAGCTTTTAGGCCTACATATACTTATAGTTTGTCAATTGTTGAAGCATTTAAGGTAAGGTTTGTGGTTACAGGGAGATAACTCACACATTTTCATTGGGACGTAACACCTACTACCCTTTTTTCAGTTATGACGTCAAAATTTATATGACGTCATAATTGAATTCAGTTTTTTTTATTTCGCGGGTTTTTTTTAGTTTCAATGGAAAAATAAGAGGACACAAGCATTTTATCAATTTCCACGAAAATGAAATCCGCATCATATGGTTTTGAATAGTGTTTTAGAAACATCAGATAACACATATTCTAAGATACGTTTTTCCTGAAATCGGTGGACTTGGAAAGGTTTCAAATAAGATGTTTTCGTTTACATAATAGTAGTCCAAAATTAAGACTTTTGTTGCATTTTATTCTATTTTTAGATAGTTCATAAGAAATTAATAAAAGGGAATCATGATATTTATAGTGATATTATTTTCGAACATTTTAAGCATAAATAACCCCCATTATAGTCACATATCAAATGTACATATTTTCACGAAATTGTTTCATTTCATTAAAATGAAAATTGGAAATCATGAACTTTGACCTTTTGTAGTTATAAAACGGGACGGGCAAAATTCATTTGAATTTCATGAAAAAAAAGACTTTAATATAGTGAACAAAATGGTACGTAACTTTCGTACAACCTCTAAAAAATGCAAACCGCAAACCTTACCTTAAAAGGTTAATTATTGGCAACGAAGTCCTCTGGATTTAAAAAAATCTGCTCCTGCATTTTCTCTTTTATACAATAAATTAGAGTAACTCCTCTTGAATTGTTTTCCAGCTGGGAGTTATCTCCTTTAATATGAGCTCTTTTTGAATATTATGATAAAAAAGCAGTGTTTCCGAGGTAAACAAAATATGTCATGTATAAAGATAAAGCGATATTTATATATCGCTCTGCATCAAGAAGCAGGTTACATGGGCCTGGAGCAAAGAGGAGCAAATTCCTGTATGGCAAACATTGTGAGAAAGATTTTAAATGACCTGTCGGTCTTTTATTTACTATTAACAATTGTTAGACAGACGGCCGAGAAAGGGAGGGGGTGGGGTCAGACCAACCGCAACATCTTCAACACATTGACAAGCTAAAAAAATCAAAGAGTAAACCAAACATTGATTAACTCCGATACTCTTTAACAAATGACAGTTGACCGAACGTCTTTCATTTATTTATTTTTATATCTATTGTTTTGATATTATAGTACAATACTCACATATATATGCATGAAATATTATATACACATCAACAATTCATAGCTACTTTATTTTGTGGACAATGAGATTATCTCCAAATTACACTGACCTCATTGCTAAGTCAGAATTATCAATGTCTCACATTTTAAGTATTACTTTGTAAAAAGAGACATTTCTGACAATAAATAATAGTGTGTTACTTTTGCTCTCTTAGAGCACGCCTAAAGGTTAACTAGGAATTCAAAAAAATTAGAACCTTCTTCTTTCTTGATACCTCAAAGATAAGTATAAATAATTGTTAATGGTCTTTATTATTTACTGTGTGTGTACGGTGTAAAAAACAAGGAATGCAACTTTTGAATAGGAAAGAGGAAATTAAGGTCAATACTTTTCTGAAAATATTGGCCCTATATTTCATTATCAGTAGGATATCATAAAAAATCGATTAATAATAATATGTATCATTCAATTTATGATCACACTAATCAAAATATTGCTCCTTTCAAATATTAATTATTGCGATTTGTTCCTTGAATTACATTGAAATCAATGTTGAATGCGAAATTGATATTTTTGGAAATATTTTTTAATAAGGATGAAAAGAGGGCTCTGTAGTGTCTGTTGTTGTCTATATAGAGACATATAAATTCATTTTAGAATTAGTGAAAAAAAATTTCAAGTCACCAGGAACGTTGACAATGTTCTTAAACATGTATTATAATTATAAATGATTATTTGAATTTATTAATTTTTTTTTGTTATTTGATGTCCAATAATGTTAATTTTTTGTTGTATTATCAAATTTCAACATTGATGATTTTTTTTAAATGAAATGTTAAGTATTTTTTAATATTAAATTTTAAAACAGAAGGTTGTTTTGATACAAGAAATACAAGTGGATAATTGCATTAACTGGGTAAGTGACAAGAAGGTGCGACCTACCATTACTGCAAGTCCTGAGATCTTGAAAGTAATATAATTTTCATGGCTGCTTCAGGTCAGCTTGACCACAAAAGACCCTAGTGTTGTCAAAAGAAAGTCAGTTCTTAGGTACACCTCGTGCAGTCACTTCACGGATTTACGCACAGCAAAATGCCTGATTTTAGCTTTTGGACTATTGTGACTATTTTATTTTTACATCAGAATATCCGGGGGTTATTTTTTAGAACAGTCTGCAGAGTACAAATGATGAAGTGATTATTGTGGATTCTACATTATTATGTTGACATTATTTGTTCTATATCAAAGAAGACAAGCATGGCTGCTATTTGGCGGAATGCACGTGTGGTTTCTTTGTGCTCATTTTCCTACAGCCTTATGTAACACATTATAAAATGCCAAGCTAAAGTTTTTAAGCTGTTAAGCAAAGGATGTGCCAGATATGACAATAATACTTCGAAATTAAGTCTTGTTTTCGATTTTTTGAAATTAGGATTTTCATATTGATTATCCTGTCTCATTAAAACTATTTCCCTTCTCCTTACAGTCGTCAGAGTCTAATAGACCTGTATTGTATAAAAAAAACAGATCGTTTTCACTTGACCTCCACATGTACATTTGCATACAATCAAAATATACTTCTACTTACCAAAGATATGCCTTTATATCTGTTTAATGAGGGGTGCAACTTTTCAATACTCAGTCTAGAGGGTACATAGAAAACAGGCATGAATTAATTTGTTGGTATCTATTTACCAATTGAAGCGTTCCTATCAATTTCTAAAGCTCTAATTGGTAAGAAGAAATAATCATTTAAAGATGACCTTTAATCAATACAGTGTCTGTCAGGCTCTGACAAGTGTGAGGAGAAGGAGGTAGTTTTAATCAGACTGATGGACAATCCTTTTGCGACACGAAGTTGCTAAGGAAGACCTTCTCGTTGCTTTGCAACGAGATCGGCTCTAGCTTAATATCAAATTAATAGAATAATTAATAACTTTAAATAAATATTTTGTTTCATAGATGCATTGATCTATGGACCTTTAATTCCATTGATATTTGCAAACTTCATCGTAACTGCGTTGCGAAGTTTCTTTGTTAACAGTCCCTAGATAGAAGATTTTTCCCTTTTAATTAAAATGTGATACTCTTGTGTTCATGCATACATTGCTTTGTTTTTTAATTCATGAAAAAAGTAAATGGACTTGCTTTAGAACTGATGTTCTCGGTACTGATGTGGTCTTTTGGCCTCTTTATTTATATTCTTTCAAAATGCATGACAGAAATAAACCCTAGTAAACTAAAACAAACAAACGGATCTCTAATTTAACAAACTTCCTTATGTTTCGTTTTGTTTATATATGTCTCTGATTCAATGCAAATTGTTTCATTTCAATATGAAGACTTGAGAATAAGGTGGCAAACAGCCGAAGTCACAAAATGGGTAAGAAAGAATGCTTATTATTCTTTCAACTAGTATTCGTTTTGTTTTAGACCTACAATGTAACAAATATTTTCATACGCCCAAGTTATATGTTGGTAAAATTCATTTTAAATTAAAATTGAATTACAAATACACGTTTTAAAGGCTTTATTAGTTAATGAATTATATATATAATTACATTCCACATAATTTTTGTCTACAAAGCGTGTATAAAGCGAATATTGTTTTTTTCTAATTGACGAATTTTGGTGAAAATTGGCATAGACACTGAAGAAACGCCAACAAATAATGAAACAAAGTAATATTAAAAAAAATATTTAATGTTTTGTTTACGACGATAGATAAACAAATCGGTGGTCGGGGTACCCGGCGCATCCATGAAGTCAGAGATCGAACAACTTAAACATCTACTTTATAAGTGTTCGTAGAATGACACTTAATGATAAAAGAAATCGAATTAAATATGTTCATTTTGCTTTTCTTTGCGACTAACTTTTGATTAAGTTTCACTGATGTTCGAGTTGAAATACTGATATGGTACACATATATATTTACCAAACAATAGCAATCTTACAGCGACTTTACATTGCATTTTGACGTCAAGGCGGCGCATTGAAAACCGTCAAAGTGGTAGAAATCTCAGAAGAAAACTTTTTAAGGCCTAGCAATTGCTTAAAAAATATTCGATGACAAGACAAGGCATAGAGCTTCAGTTCATCATATTTGTTTTCACTGATTGTTTAACTAGAATTAGGCCAAAGGGATTGATTATCAAGTACTTTTGACACACTAACTGTTGTCAACAGTTCTAAAATATATAAAAAAAAAATTGACTGCAGGAGACATTTACAGTAATTGGACTTTTGGGTTAAAATAACTCGATTGTTTCCCTAAAAAAACTTAATGAGAGAAAATGTAAATGATGACACCTTGAAATGAAAACAAAAATTAGAGAAAATGTAAATGATGACACCTTGAAATGAAAAAAAAAAAGATGAGAACTAAAATTGAATCTTATTTCCGTTCGTTACTAAGGTGTTTAAAAGCACAGGAGCAAAACGTGTCCTTAAAATGACGTTGCGAAAAGTTTGCGCTTGCCCGGGTCACTGGACGAAGGACACGTTGGTCAGCTTACAATGTAGCAGTAATGACCTATTCATGCATTGGACAAAAAACTTTCCATATTGATAATCTCTATCCTGATTTACGTTTTGGTGAAATTTCAAGAGTTTATATCTTTTTTACTAATAGAATAAGAGAAAATGTCTCAATAATTTCCGAACAACCCTCCTACATATATCTAAAATTGATTTTTTGTTTTTTATATCGTCGGTCCTGTAACACACCAGTCGACCGATTCACTTAAAAAATTGAACTTGTGAATTTGTTCAACAAACGATCAATTAAATTAAGAGCTATTAAATTGGTATTGTAGTAAACAATTACATTGAATTTATTTTGGTTTAATATAGTCTTAGTACTTAAGTTAAATATTTCAATATATAAAAAAAAACCGCATAAATATAATTACATATTTTATAATGATGTAAAAAGACGATGTGAATATTGATTTTGCTGTATGTGAATGTCTTTTTTTAAATATTTGTAAAATCCAAAGAAGCCGAGGTCTTAACACTTTTCTAACGTCCCTTCCTTACCCTCTCTGCATGTATTACAAATTCTCTCTCTCTCTCTCTCTCTCTCTCTCTCTCTCTCTCTCTCTCTCTCTCAGACTTGGATACAAACAAACAAAGGTTTAACTTTTTTTATTATGAAACATTTTTTAAAAGCCACAATCTGGGGACAGTAAGATACTTGTAAAATGAAGCTTATTCAATGTTTGGCGATTTTCACGGAAATTCTAGGGCTGGTGTCTAATGTTTTTAAAGAAATTCATTTAATCATGTAACCAAAAGCATTTGCAATCGATTAAATAACACCCTTTTCAAAATGTTCAGTGCATTTAGGACTGTAGATATCATCAATTAAAATATATTTTTTATCTACTGAATTTTGGCACATTTTACATGAAACTAAATGTGGCAGTTATATATATATATATATATATATATATATATATATATATATATATATATATATATATATATATATATATATATATATATATATATATACATCATTTGTAATGTCCGTAAAATGTAGTCCGTACACAACACAGATTTTATCACATTTCGGTCTTTCCAAACGTCCTCGGTGTCTTGGATGGGACACTGATTTCCATCATAGCACCTAAACAAAAGAGGCAGACAAGAGTTCGCCTGTCGGAAGGACTTCCAGGCCATAAAAGTACAGTGGTTCTTTAAGGAGATCTTTCTGCTTTTTACTCTTTCTTACTTTGTTTTAAACAACTGAATTACAATGAAGAAACCAGACCTCATTTTGTCTTTAACAAAAACAAAGGGCTTTTCAACAGCCCTTAACACCCTTATGAAAATGCTGTTTTTCTCTCGAAAATTTGGTATAATAAAATGAGAATAAATGTCATAAACTATATACCCACACATAAACTCATAAGAAAGTAAATGCCCAATGAAAGACAACTCCAGAATTTAATATTCAAATATATCTTTTATTTTTTAAAGAAAAGTTTAAAGATTCATATGTAAAAAGTACTCATTTATGATTCAAGACTTTTGGTATGCCAATAGCTCTAATGCTAATCATCCATTGAGCCAAGCGAGATAACTTTTGAAAGAACTATATTTGATATGAGTCTTTTTTGGCCCCCATAATTCGCTTATTTCAAAGTGATTCAAGTACATTAATTTGTTATTTTATAAAAGAGTTGACATTAAAATTGTTTTTCACCTTTTTATTTGATTTAAATGCACTTACTGGCAGTATGTGACGTCAAAAGTGACGCTATTTTTATAATTCAATCAAAATCAGTCAAAAAATGACATTTTTCTTATCTTCTTTCGAATCGGAAATGTAGAGCGACTCTTTGAACAAGAACGAACGTTTTGTCAATTATTTGAACTGGAAAGATACATCTTTGGTGAAAATATTTTATTTGTTCAAGCAGTCGCTCAAAGTTTCCTTGAAGAAAAACTGCCTCAAAACAAGCCGTTTTATGCTAAAAATGCAAAAATGGCGGAAAAAGGTAAACTTATAACTATAATGTCATATTTTTAAATTGTGGGCACTAAAATCAAAATGAAAATTATGAAAAAACTTCAAGTGTATATTTTTTAAATAAAAACCAAAGAATTACTGTAAAATGACAACGTTCATTGAAGGAGGCCATTTTAGGATTAAACCATATAAAGTCCTTTAAATTTTTTGAATTGTGAAAAAAATTATCATTTTCAGACCCTTAAAAACTCTATAATGAGTCAAAAAATGGCCCCTCGGACCATATTTTTAAAATTTTACTCTTATTTTGAACTTTAGATTGAAAAAAACTGAAAACCCGATTAAAAATAAAACAGTTACAGCTAAAGGTCTGTTTTGAATAATGACCCCATTAGATCCCTCATTTTCCAATTTTTGTTCCCAGGACGTGGCCGGAGCTGGCCGCCGTATTCCAGACTGCACATTGACAATTGTACATAACTATTTATAAGAATCTTAACAATGAGTATAAATTGACAGGTAATGATATAAGTAAGCTGAGTGAAAGGTTCACAGATATAAAATAATTAAATAAACTCAAGAGTCTTTGATGTCTAAGAAATGAAAATCTGATAATTGCACAATGCTGTTTTAAGAGATTAACAGTCCTTGAGACATGACACTCTGTCTCTTTGAAATCACATATAAAGTCTGAAAAGTGTCAATCACTAAAAAAAAGTAACTTTGTAAGAAATATACTGTGAAAAAAATTATACGAAACAGAGATGTTGAATTTTACAAGTAAAGTAAAAAAAAAACTATAATTGAACAGTGCATTTTGCACGATGATACTACATGTTTATAAGCAAATACAGATCTTAACATGTTGCCTCTAGTTTGATTCGCCGCATTTTATTCACAGAGTGGGACTTTGGTTATGCCCGTTACGAAGGTGAAAAGACCATTGGCAAACGTTTTACACGCATTTTTATCGAACGCAAGGCCAATGAATCTCTTAGTATACATATGCGGAGATCCTGGAAATTTTACAGGGGGTTTTGAAGAATAATTTTGTATTTCGAGGAGGGGGGACATGCGCGGATCAGAAAATTTTCCGGGGTGGGGGTTGAAAAGTCAGACGGTTTTTTTGAGTTTGCCAAGGGATGTCCGAGGCATATTTGGTAAGTTTATAATGTACACGTAATTGAAAGAAATTTCGCTGGGGGGGGGGGGGGGGGTCTGGAACCCTTCCCCTTCTAGATCCGCGCATGGAGAAGACCGATGCCGGTAATTTTACTGTAATTTTATCCATTTTTATTTAATTATTCATGTTCATAATTATCAGAAAACCAATATTACCTTTCAAAGCAGTTAAACTTAAAACTTAAGATACGAACCATTTAGTCTCGGTGAGTATTGCGTCCGCGTACGAAAGAAATGGCAATTTTCAAGAAATTCGGATGGACGATCTGTGTCCTAGGTCGTCCATCCGATTCTTTTTCAGACTAAAAGCTACATACCTGCAGTTAAAGATTGTCAAACTTTTATTGATTATGTCAATTTGTTTGTCTCAAGGAATCACTTTTTGAATCAATAAAGTTTTACCTTAAAAAATGTTAGCATTTTACAATTTTATGGTCTAATAAAATTTCAAGAAAAAAATCGTCATTGCTTTATCCGAAATATTGCATAAAAAAAAATTTACATCGCATTTTTTAAATTACAAAAGGATATTCAAAATGAACTTGGGTTAACCGCTAACAAACAGGCATAAAGAGAGACTGACAACCAATTTCTTCTCTTTTTTTACATCAAAAGAAATTCAAAAATAAATCAAAATATATTTTTCCTTTGTATGCGTTAATGAAAATGTAGATCACCAAGGGGTTCTTTGTCGTGCAAGCACCTACTTAACAGATTGTTACACGGGTCTACAACTATGACAAATATCGAAAAGGCAATATTGTGAGTGAAGGATGAATGTGTAGTTTGTTTTTAAGTTTATTTTTGATACATGTAATTATATTTATCTGGATCGGTTATGTTTGTTGGTTTGTTTTGTTTATTAAAGAGGGGAATAAAGAAATGAGTAATTTCAAGGCACGTAGCATCGCTTTTGAAAGTGGGGGGGGGGGGGGGGGGGGGCAAACTCATTCAACAAATCTTGACAAGCCAAAAAAGAAGAATTTTGAATTTTCCAAAATTTCACCTTTATTTTCATGATTTTCATACCATTTTTTTTACATGCTACCAAAATGGGGGGGGGGGGGGGGGCAACTCCATGATAATTTAATTTTTTATGCAAATTTTAAAAAAATAGTTGCTGCGAGAAAAAGTGGGGAGAGGACATCTTTATGTCATATAACATGTGAAACTGATTTCATTCCACTCACAAGCTTGAAAAAATGAAATAATTTTAATGAAAACAATATAAATAGACGTCATAAATCCCATATCAAACGACATATTACCACTTGATTCTGTGCGTCTTTTTGATGAATTTATAAACAGCGGCAAATTCTAAAATGTATTTTTAAAGGTAATGTTAGCTGCAAGTCTGTAGACCTTGTATGAAAAATTTCGGATGGTAGTCAATTTTTCCGGGATACAGACCGAGCGGTACATATATGCAACTAAGGTAACTAAGAATGCTTCCAATAAAATACTTTGTTGAGTAATGCAAGCTTTTAAGAAAGCAATACTTATATTTGTTTAAAATATAGCACCCCAATACTTCGGCATTTTATAGAACTTGTAAAAAACGCATTGCGGGTCTGAATGTTTGTTGATATGTCAATCTATCAATTGTTTGTTAATTATTTTCGATTACTAAGGCTACCGCGTATTTGATGAACATTGAACAACATTTTTTTCCATGCCACTTTTGTCCATGGAAGATAGAGAGTACAAATATAAAGCATTTATAAAATGTATTTAATTACCTCTTTAGAAATGTGTATGGAATAAATGTTTTACAAGTTGCTGCTGAAGGTTGTTTGGTATTTTCGTTTGTAGATGTTTTGCAAGTAAAAAACGTGAAACGCGGGGCAAGTCATAATTAATATCCCTAATAACCGTAGCTTTGGATTCAAATATTATCGTATACGAATATTATGTTCACTTTTTAAAATCATCTCCACGATGATAATTATATCATATCCATCGCAAATCAGTATTTTTTTTTTTGCTTTAAAAGAAATGTTCTATCGGGAACAATCCCGCGTTCGCGTACATTTGCCATGTCAGTAATACACATTGTGCTTTATAAGACGGCCGTGTATACGTATAGTAGAAAAGCTGAGTTTAATTACCATGCATTGGAACCATTTTATTAACACATCTACCAGTACTGAAACAATTCAAATTATATCTGTTACAGTAACACAGTGGGCCGTTTAACGTGAACGTCCAGCTCTGCAAGCACACGCACTGTCGTCTAGGCGACGGTCTGAATACAGCTAACGACTCTCCTATCAATCGGTTACCTGAGTCTCGTGATGCATCTAAATATAGACAGGGGCACAGTTATGAAACAAACAACAAAAATAAGGTCAAAGAGGTTCATCTTTATGAAATGAAAATGTACATATGAATAAAAACATTTGGGAATTTTATGTGGAATTATTTTTGCGCGCTACATGTATCAATTAGTGCATTACAAGAAGCCCTTTCATAACCTCATAAACGTGCGCACCCCCACAAAAATGGACCGAACTGACAACAATTGCTTCTGCAAATACTGACTATAAATTACGAAAACATCAAATTGAATACTATGGGAGGATTCAAAATTAATTTCTTTACAACTTTGCTTCAATAATGCATTAGAAATTTTTATTCCTTTTTAAGTTATTGACAAGAAACTTTGGATGCCTCTAACTCCCTAATTATAGGGGCCAGCCCCTTTTTCGGTATACCGAATGAAAGGTTTGGGTGGGACCAAGATCTTTTAACATACATGCTATAACAAATTTTTATCAGGTAGAAAACTAACACGGAAAATACGCGATTGTTTTTAATTTTTTGTCTTACCTTTGTTTCAGCATCTATACCATCCCTTTTATTTGCATTTAAATAATAAATGAAATATATCTCGCACAAATTCAATGTATTAGCTTCCAAACCAGCCCATCTTTGAGACTCTGCCAGTCATCGTTAAAGCTTAACCCCCTGGACAAAAGAAGTCGTTAAATTTTACTAAAAGGGGAATAACGCAAGGCCGAATTAATATTTTCCTCAACTAAAAATGCAGCGACAACATCACGCGGCATGTTATCAGTCCTGAAAATTTCAAAACAGTCGGTGCACAAACAAGCGAGATATTAAGGATCAAAGTTGGCGTCTAGAAGAAAAAAAAATAATAAGAAATTTGAAAAGTTTTCAGAATAATAGTAAGGTTTTCCGCTCCAAGCGGAAAACCTTAATAATAATATTTAAAGTTGTGACTGGTGTTGAACGTTTCACTTTTACATATTTTTTTTATTGTTCAATCAGTTTGTTCAGCTGGATATTTTGGGAAATTGTGTGATCAGAAGTGTCCATCTGGTACATTTGGTTTACAATGTGGCGAAATATGCAAGTGTACAACAGAAAACTGCGACCACATCAAAGGATGCCAGCTTAGTACTAAAATTTCAACCTACGTAACGAATGCAGGTATTATTTAGAATAATCTAAAGAGATGAGTAAGAATTAAACAATATTAGCAGAATATCTATAGGTAAGGTAGAAATTGAGCTAAAATACCTAAAGTAATTATGAATATTGTATTAAAAATTATGAGAAGATAAAAACGTGTTTTCATATATTATATTGTGTTTTGTGATTTTTGTATGACATTTTTTAATCGAATCTTGAAGTCTGTAATTTTTTTTAGGAACACCAATTACATCCCAGGGAGAAAACAGAGCTCTTTTGTTTACATCTCAAACATTTCCAGAATTTGCAGAGAAGATAACCCTCTCCATTCCTGAGCAATATGGGCCTAGATATAAAACTAACGTAAACTATTCAGTAGTCGGTGTTGGAGGTGTTATTTCTATAGTCTTATTTATATTAGTCATGCAGTTGTATAGAAAACAAAAATCTTCTATAAGGGGATCAGCCAGCCTACGAATTGTTAATGGGAATGATACAAGAGATGAATCAAGAAACAAAACACAGAACTGGCACAGAAAAAGGTCATACCAGATTCCGGAAGAGAATAAATCTTCTCGGTGTTACGATCATATAAATACCGAGTATCAAGAAATCGACGAGTTTTCAGAAAAAAAGAATGAATCTACCTTTTTAAATGCATCGGGGTGTTTTGAAATAGAAAGCAATTTCTTTTCTACTTGCCCGTCAAAAAATAATGTTTCACGACTCCCATCAAATACCTCTTGCGGACAACAGTTACCAATAAATAAATGTTCAGAAATTGATCATTCAGATGCGTACCTACAACCACTGTCTGGTTATGAAAAGCAACATGCAAAGAACGCTGATGAAATTCAGTCGTGTGATGATGTTTTAGAATGAGAAAAAAGGGGTTTGGGAGCTAGGAAATAATTACATGTATGAGACGCACATTGTGTTTAGTAGATTATTTAAGCAACTATAGTAAGTAATCGTCAATATTCCGTCTTTTTAAATAACACAGAAAAATTGAAACACAAGTTAAACTTACGTAAGCTAAGACTTATGAAGTTATTGTATTGGATATATTATTTTTATATTTACTTTGGTGAATTAGCAGACAAGTTTTATACTTAATAGGAAATGCCAAATATAACCCAATATATATATATTTTTCAGAGTTTAGTTTTGCAGCAAAGAAGTGGGTAGGGTAAATAGCAAAACTGGCCCTGTCTTCAAAGTTAATAAAATTGTGAATAACATATTTGGATACTTAGCCAGTTACAGAACGGTTTTTAAAAAAATATCTTTTGCGGTTTTCATATAATAATTATTTAAACAAAGCATTGTTTATAGCTATCCCGTTAATTAATAACGTATTAACATTAACGTGTTTATATTATGATGTATAACATTATACAACTTATTATGTCGAAAATCGAACACGCCGAGAAAATTCTTTTTCATGGCCGTTTTAGAGATGATGGTTTTGTTGTATTTGACGGCACTGAAAACGAGATGATGTCAATTTTTGATATAGGCAATAGTTGTCATAAACATCTCAAGTTTACTTTTGAAATTGCTCATAACTCTGTGACTTTCCTGGACTTGCTCGTTTTAAAGGTCAACGATTTCTTGTTAAAAGCTTGACCTTAAATCATACACCAATCCAGCTAATAACTTTCAGTATCTCCATAGAGATAATGCACATAACCCAGCAGTGTTCAAAGCGTTTATCAAAGGAAAATGCATAAGACATGCGAGGAATACAAATGACCCTCGTGAACTAGAGGAAATTCTAGGAAATTTTAAGACACATTTGTCAAAGAAAGTTTACTCTTCCACTCAAATAGAACCCGTAATAAAGCAAATAACCAACACAAAGAAGGAGTTGCTCTTGCAAAAATCAAACAAACAAAAACACCAACAACCATGATTACCATATAACCCAAGTCTCAAAGGACTGAGGAGATGCATTCTGAAATGTTGGAACAAAATGATTACAGACCCACTCTGCAGAGATCTATTCAAATCGGAATCAATTATCGCTTATAGCAAGCTAACAACGTAGGCAACGTATTAATCAGATCAAAACTTCAACAATAAATGCTTCATCTTAGCTTGCGCCCCTGATGAGGCGGACTTTTCTTATTCAGAAAACTGCCGAAACACTCTACAACTACCATAATAACTATTGTTATTGTTATCATAACCAGCAAAGAAATGTAAAGAATATGATATGGTTTGGAGTGTCTGGTCCTAGAAAATTTACGACAAGTTTGGTTGATTGGTGTACCTATTTTTACCAAAAAAAAAACAAACAAAAAAAAACAAACAAACTAAAAAATTCCATACACTTGTGTGGTAAGCCCAGCTTTATTCGGGTGCGGTCACTGTACGCACGTGAATCGATATTCCTAAAAGTAAAAGGGGCTTAACTTGTATGAATTACATTTGATATGATTTGTGAACATATTTTATTGCTTAAAAAATTGCCAATTAATCAACAAAAAGTTTGTTAATTTCCTTCTAGTTATGAAATTTTCAGCTTTAATGAGAAATATTGAACAACATTTTCACCATACAAATTTCCGCTATAAAGAATAACGAGTAAAGTTTTTATTAACACACCTTTGTTAATTAATATATGTTATTTCCACTTTAAATTTTGAAGTTGGACACATGTAGCTTTTATATTGCTGATGATGTCTCTAGGTAGTATCATTTATTGATGTTTTGTACATTGCACAGCGACACTTCTGACTTCCAAAAACACAAAAACGCGAACCACCAATTCCATCAAATTCTTTACGAATAATTGAATTTGTATATAAATTTTGTAATTATGTTTTACGATTTAACATAACCTGGGACAGTAAACGCTTAATATACCGCGACATTGTGAAGTAATATAACGTGAATTTGTGCAGTATTTAAACGTAACGTCAAGTGGATTAGTATGTTTTGCACATGCATCGCATTTGTACGAAAGCCGAGAAGGATCATTCGAGATTCGAAATTCGAAATACGAGATTCGAAATACGAGATTCGAGATTCGAAATTCGAGATTCAATATCTAAATTAACCAATCAAATCATGGATCTGAAACCTGTATCCTAGCAACATCAAACTGTTCTAAATAAAGATCATTCGTACATGCTCTTTCCTACAAATAAATGTCTTAATAGCTCTTATATAGTGGTTATAAAATGGTTAAATTAACATTGATGAATTAACCCCACACAGTATAAACCATTAAATTAGGAATAACACTGTTGGCTTTGCGAATCTAAGTGGTTTTGTTTGCCCTGTATGTATTTCCCCCCGAACAATTTTAACCCGAAGTGTATTCGCCCCAACTGTGTAAAAATCGGCTCGCGAAGAAAGATCTGTTTAATCTAAATGTTTTAGCTATGAAACGAAACTCAATGAAATAATCGACATGTCAAAATATAGGTTATGATAAAGTTTTAAACCATAGAAGATATAATGATTTACAACCTCAAAGACAAAAATCCAGATAAGAATAGTGTATTGTAGGGTATGGCAATGCCATTGTCGATATGAGAGAGAGAGAGAGAGAGAGAGAGAGAGAGAAAGAGAGACAGCCAGACAGACAGACACAGAGAGAGTTTTGTAGTGTCAAATTCAGTTTGATTTAGAATTTGAAATTGGTTTGATTTGTTACAAGCATATATAGACAATAATTCAGCCTCTAAAACGAGAAAAGAGAGGAGGTAGCTAGGGTAGGGCAGACCAACTAGCAAGATTTAATTTTAACGGTGTTAGCGCACCTGTGATTTACATTGACTCTCTCTCTCTCTCTCTCTCTCATATCACCTAGCATTTCCTTTTCCGTGAGGGGGTTTGGGGTATTTGTGATGTCTTACATTAGCTAGCGAAAATGATAAAAAAAACATGAAATTTTCTTTAAATTGTGTGCGGATGTTGTACGCCAATAATCTGTTTTCAGTATATACATTTCAAGAGGGGGGGGGGGGGCTATATAGTCCTAATTAATTTGTCAGTTATTCTGTCCCCACTTTGTTTTCTCTTCGTTTTCTAGGTTCTTTTTATTTGGCTCGGCAAATTAATATAAAACTTTCTGTGTAGCTCCATAACGATGCACTGTAGATAAATTATGAGTAGTTTTACTTTTGATAAACAGGTACATATCCGTACTTGATTTTTAATTTGACTCTTATAATCGGATTTAATATTCCAATAATTATAGGGTAGGAAAGAGTAGACGGGACTTTTTTGCGCATATCCTACTGTACCATTCATTCAACACAGGTATTAGCACTCATCGAGTTCGACTTGCTTTCCTTTTCTTTCATCCACTGGATTTAAAGCTATTAATTTTTGAAAATATTTTGAATTTATGGCCTGATTATATACAAATTAGAGCTGCGCTGGTGCATATATTTACCCAAATGGACCAAAATATAACCAAATGAATTTAAAATTTTTGACAAAATTAGTTTTAAACGTACGACTCTTTTTCAATTCTAATCGGGTATGTCCTTTAGAAAAATCTTGAACCACACACATTTTAGCAAATAAAACGGCAATTGTTTCATTTTTTTAAGGGGAGGGAGGTGGTGCCGGTAAAGGACATGTATTGCTTGTGGCAGTCGTGCTATACTCTCATTTGTTATAATAGGTAATACTACATATTGATATAAAATGAAAGTTTCCAATTACACTGTACATAGCTTCTATCACGCATTTTGACCCGTGCGATAGTTTAAAACAATTTTCAAAGCATTTAATGTAATTCAACCGATCATTTTTAACCGGGTTTTCCAACGGAAAAATCCGGTTATTAAAATGGTGAAAATGGCGGGCGGGCGGCTGCCAAAAGAGTACCCTCATTGTACGGATAACTCCTCATACAGTTTTCAAGATAGGAAGTTGTTCTTTTGCAGATCAATTGTAAATATATCAGAGGTGTGCATATTGCTAGGATTTTGATTTCCGATAATTTATCGAAAAAATACCAGCTTTTGAACTTAGTCATTTTTTGGCAAAATATTGCATATAGGGTACCCTCATTGTACGGATAACTCCTCCTACAGTTCTCAAGATAGGAAGTTGTTCTTTTGCAGATCAATTGTACATATAACAGAGGTGTTCATATTGCTAGGATTTTGATTTCCGATAATTTATCGAAAAAATACCAGCTTTTGAACTTAGTCATTTTTTGGCAAAATATTGCATATAGGGTACCCTCATTGTACGGATAACTCCTCCTACAGTTCTCAAGATAGGAAGTTGTTCTTTTGCAGATCAATTGTACATATATCAGAGGTGTGCATATTGCTAGAATTTTGATTTCCGATAATTTATCGAAAAAATACCAGCTTTTGAACTTAGTCATTTTTTGGCAAAATATTGCATATAGGGTACCCTCATTGTACGGATAACTCCTCCTACAGTTCTCAAGATAGGAAGTTGTTCTTTTGCAGATCAATTGTACATATATCAGAGGTGTGCATATTGCTAGGATTTTGATGTCCGATAATTTATCGAAAAAATACCAGCTTTTGAACTTAGTCATTTTTTGGCAAAATGTTGCATATAGGGTACCCTCATTGTACGGATAACTCCTCCTACAGTTCTCAAGATAGGAAGTTGTTCTTTTGCAGATCAATTGTACATATATCAGAGATGTGCATATTGCTAGGATTTTGATTTCCGATAATTTATGAAAAAAATGCTAGCTTTTGAACTTAGTCATTTTTTGGCAAAATGTTGCATATACATGTAGGGTACTCCATTTCACTGGATAAGGGTTGACATGGATTATGGATACAGTTGACATAAAAGAAAACCCGGTTTGCTGTCACATTGACAGCTTTTTACTTGTTGAAATTTAATTTTCTGGATCCCCGCCTGACACGTCCGCCTTCTTGTATATTAGAATTACATGTACGATGACCATATGTACACATTAGTTTAATCGGCTATGTTATGGGACGATAACATTTTTTATCAATGTTTTTGCAGGATATGTAACAAATAACAGCCTATTTGTGGGTTTTCGCACTGATTATTTGCCGCCATCTTTTATGCATTCCACACACCACTCACAGTTTCTTTATTTGGTGTTCTGTGTGTATGGCGACAAATTGGTAAATTTGCACCACTCACCCCTTGTATCTTCATCCTGATTACATTTTATGATGATGTGATAATATCTCAATGATTTGTTTATAATCATAGTACTAGTGTATCACTGTATGCATACATAAAAACGATAAGTAATGCTTATATTTATTAGTGAAACAGGACAGATTATTTATATTTAGATTATTTAGATACATGTACTAATCTTCATGCGGGGATCTAGAAAGGAGGGGGTCAGGGGATCTGGACCCCCTCCTCGGGAAAATTGGAGCTTATTAAATTTACATAGTAAAATTTTCTAAAATTGGCCTAGAACCCCCTACAGAAAAAATTAGCTACGCTTATGAAATTCTCTACCATAACCGCATTTTTACACAAAAGGGGTGAATAAACCCGGGTTTTAAACTATTACTGGTGGTGAAATACCTTAGGGTTCAAACGCATCAAGTGGAAATGCACCAGGGCAAACAAAATCACTTAGATCCGCGAAGCACACTGCATTATCACTAGTCTACTTAGATATTCTGTGTAAAAGTAAATACAAATAATTATTTAGTTAGGTAGGGAGAAGTGAACATAGCATTTATTTGTATATAAGAGCATGTACGTACGATTTTTATTTAGAACAGTTTGATGTCGCTAGGATACATATTTTCAGATCCTTGATTTGATTGGTTAATTTAGATATTGAATCTCGAATTTCGAATCTCGTATTTCGAATCTCGTATTTCGAATCTCGAATGATCCTTCTCGGCTTTCGTACATTTGGGACTTAGGCAAGCTATTTAATACGATATATATGGATTTGACTAGCCGATCAAATTAGGTGTTACAACCAGAAACATTTTCACTTTTTTATAACATTTTTTTATATGTAATCAATGTAAACGGGCTAGAAATGTCCCATTTAATGAAATTATTAATATTGTTAATCTTAACGTTGTCAATACTGTTTTACTTTGTGGTGACAGTGCAATAAGTGACAATTAAAACAAACATTTATTACATTCGTATATCATTATATCAAAAAACACGAAAAAGATTAAAGTGATCTTAAAACCTCTAGTACACCATTGTAAATATATACATTTCAAATGCATTAAGTAGGCTGTCATTATAGCTTTTGGTCTTTATTTGTGTTGTTTACTCATCTATAATTGTATTATATTTTTGTATTCGGAGAGGGCGGTCTAAGTTAGGGAATTTGCGCCAAATCCCAATTGTATTTTTGTACATCAAGAATATATTCAAAACAAATCAACAATGTTTGCGCAATACGTTGCCAGCTTGGGTCAATAGGTTAAAGAAGCGCATGAATAATTTAGGTAACTGGGTTTTTTTTATGTATGCTCGATATTAACGTATAGACACCTCATTTTATCGCATTCAGACATTGGGGTGATCATTTCTTCAAACATTTGTTCTTGTTTTAATTTGATGCATCCACAAGATATAATTAGAAAAAAATATCATTTACTTTGAGGTGGTGCCGATTATGGCCCTTAGGCTGAAGAAATTAAGGCTACGGTTCCTTAGTATTCTTTTTAAATTTACATTTTACTTGATAAGCCATACACTAAAATTAATACTGTATATTTCAACTCTTTTTATATAGTATACAAAATGACCTTGTTCAGGTTTTCTGACCACCAGATTTTCCAAAACACTTGTTTATTTTCCTTAAATTGACAAGTGAGTAAATTATTTCATGTGCACAGTAAAAGAAAAGAAAAAATAAACTAAGTTAACATTTTGATTTTTGGAAAAGATGGAAAAAATCCGCATTTTGGTCATTGTAACTTAGCAATAGTATGAGGAAATACCGTTTGGTAAAATAGAATTGATTAAAAAAATGTTAACAAAAATGTGCTAGATATTGGTTATTATACTAAACTAACCCACATAGTTGTTTCTTGCAGTATATTATTTTCCGCGTTCATTTTACAAAGCGGAACACAAATACACTTATATATATATATATTTGTACATAAAAATAATTCTGCCCAAAAAAACTAGAGAAAGAGCCAGGAAGAGAAAGTGCCGAGGAAACATTGGTGCCGGCATATCTCTGTCACGATATAGATTTGTATCCGGTTAACCAGTTTTATCAAAATCAGAAATTATTTATAGTTATTTTAAGTAATTATTGTTTCCGTCTTAGTTGTTAACAATGTGTGTATTAAACATGGAATTTAGGGATATTGTTTTGCGCAGAAAAATTAAAACACATTTTTATTCAACCAAAAGTTATAAAAAATTTACAAGAAAGTTTCATTGACAATTCATCAGTATAGAAAATAAGAATTTTAATGTATTGAGGTATCTACTCTTTATAAGTTTGAATTCCACATTATCATTTTCTTCAACATTTTTATAAATAATATTAATGAATTCAGCACAACAAGATTACTACTTTGTTATTACACAATATTTATAAAGAAAATTATTCAATAACTAATAAAAAAAAGTTCTGTTGGAACTACTATATTTTTGTGCGGTAGGTTTTCCAGAGAAATATGATTAAACTTATGTATTCTATGAAAATTTTAATAACTCTGATTTCATTTGATATTTTGAGCACACCTTAAGTTCCTTTTGCGATGTTTCGAACATGAAATGTAAGCACTGTTTTACATCCTGAAATCAAGAATAAAGAATTTGATTGACTTTCAGCTTAAAAGCATGCACATTTGATGTAAAAGTTCTGAATTATTTATTAGCCAACAACACACGTATTTTACCGTTGAAGCCGTTTTATATCTAAAAATTGACATCATTGTCTCCCATGTTTTCTCTTTTATCTCAATTGCATTCTGAGGAAATATATATGCATATTGCATTGGATTTACAAAAATGATGTTCAGTGTGATTTCATATATCGCTTTTTTTTTCTAAAGGATCATATCTAATCTAATCATTGGTCATTTCGCACAATTTAAAACACCATTGTTTGTAAATATTCTGCTTGAGTAGTAAAACTGAAACAGAAATTGAAAAATAAACCCAATGCGATTAAAATTGCAATTTTTTGGCAAAAAGATCAAACTTAATAGGCCTATAGTCAAATATAGGGATTAGCAGCGAACCCCCTTTTTTTGTTGTACCTTTTAAGCATGTTATATCTACATATATCTGGTGTATACTTCTGAAGATGTTCTTGATACAACCACCCTGAGGAGTGAGATACCTTCGCATTTACATATTATGTTTTTGTAGAAAAAGAAAAGAAGGTTTAGACTCACTTTGTACCCAGATTCATTTAAATTACCACCAACGTGGTCAATCTTTTACAATTGTCAGCCTTTTTTAGCATATACATGTAAGAACTAGGTACGGTAGTAATAGTACACAGGCCTAAAAAATTCGGACAATTTTTATGTTGTTTACAAGAATAAAACACTTATATAATAACAATAAAGAAGTCAAGTGCAAACTTTTTATCCGTTTAAATTACCTTGCGAACCGTTGCTAAGCAACAGTAACTTTACCTATATGCACCTTACTTACCGGAAATTCACATTTTCCTAATAACTTTGAGCATAAAACTTCAAATAAAATACAGAGCGCAGACCTCGAGCAAAACCAAACATGATGTAAACAAATATACTAATAACGAGAAAAAAAAAACTAGTGGGTATTGTTTTTTTAACAAAAAAAACACGTCTCCCCTTCTCCCCAAGGATTGTAATATGGGGCAATTTTAACAATGGAAAAAGAATAATGTCAGCTATGTTACCCAGACCCATCTTTTTCTTAATTTGACCTTGAGTAAAACATGGTCAGGGTCTTATATAAATCAATAAAACACCTAAGTCTATTATTATTGTTCTTTGTTTAAAGTTTGAAGTCCTTCTGTCAAAGTATATTCAGGGGTTGAACAATGAAGTTTTTTCTAATTTGACCTTGAAATAAAAATTTTAAGGTCAAGGTCAACATTTTTGGTAAGGTTCAACTAGGTTATATACCATCTATCCATGATACAAGTTAAAAGTCTGTATGTTAAAGGAGTCTTGTGTTATGGTCCAGACAATATTTTTTATG
Organism: Magallana angulata; assembly: GCF_025612915.1. Lineage (NCBI taxonomy): Eukaryota > Metazoa > Mollusca > Bivalvia > Ostreida > Ostreidae > Magallana > Magallana angulata. The sequence continues at coordinate 1,660,066 of NC_069119.1, forward strand.
AAAAGCTTGACCTTGAAGAACAAAATAGGTCAAGGTCAAAACTTTTGATGGCGTGCACTCCTTCTCAATACCATCTACCTAAGTTCCAAGTTTGAAGTCTTAATGTCAAAGGGTATTAAAGTTATGACCCAGACAAAATTTTATTATTTTTTTCTTTTTTCTTAATTTGACCTTGAGTAAAACAAGGTCAAGGTCAAATATTATTCAAAAGTACACCTGAGTGTATTATTATTGTTCTTTGTTTAAAGTTTGAAGTCCTTCTATTAAAGTATATTCAGGAGTTGAACAATGAAGGTTTTCCTAATATGACCTTGAAATAAAAATTCTAAGTCAAGGTCAAAAACTTTGGTAAGGTTCAACTAGGTTATATACCATCTATCTATGATACAAGTTTAAAGTCTGTGTGTTAAAGGAGTCTTGTGTTATGGTCCGGACAATATTTTTTATGAAAAGCTTGACCTTGAAGAACAAAATAGGTCAAGGTCAAAACTTTTGGTGGCGTGCAATCCTTCTCAATACCATCTACCTATGTTCTACAAGGTCAAAACTTTTGATGGCGTGCACTCCTTCTCAATACCATCTACCTATGTTCCAAGTTTGAAGTCTTAATGTCAAAGGGTATTAAAGTTATGACCCAGACAAAATTTTATTATTTTTTTCTTTTTTCTTAATTTGACCTTGAGTAAAACAAGGTCAAGGTCAAATATTATTCAAAAGTACACCTGAGTGTATTATTATTGTTCTTTGTTTAAAGTTTGAAGTCCTTCTATCAAAGTATATTCAGGAGTTGAACAATGAAGGTTTTCCTAATATGACCTTGAAATAAAAATTCTAAGTCAAGGTCAAAAACTTTGGTAAGGTTCAACTAGGTTATATACCATCTATCTATGATACAAGTTTAAAGTCTGTGTGTTAAAGGAGTCTTGTGTTATGGTCCGGACAATATTTTTTATGAAAAGCTTGACCTTGAAGAACAAAATAGGTCAAGGTCAAAACTTTTGGTGCCGTGCAATCCTTCTCAATACCATCTACCTATGTTCTAAGTTTGAAGTCTAAATGTCAAAGGGTATTAAAGTTATGACCACGACAAAATTTTATTATTTTTTTCTTAATTTGACCTTGAGTAAAACAAGGTCAAGGTCAAATACTATTCAAAAGTACACCTAAGTGTATTATTATTGTTCTTTGTTCAAAGTTTGAAGTTCTTCTGTCAAAGTATATTCAGGAGTTGAACAATGAAGTTTTTTCTAATATGACCTTGAAATAAAAAAAATAGGTCAAGGTCAAAAATTTTGGTAAGGTTCAACTAGGTTATATACCATCTATCTATGATACAAGTTTAAAGTCTGTATGTTAAAGGAGTCTTGTGTTATGGTCCAGACAATATTTTTTATGAAAAGCTTGACCTTGAAAAACAAAATAGGTCAAGGTCAAAACTTTTGGTAACGTGCACTCTTTCTCAATACCATCTACCTATGTTCCAAGTTTGAAGTCTTAATGTCAAAGGGTATTTAAGTTACGGCTTGGACAAATTTGGATGAAGAAGAATAAGAAGAAGAAGAATAAGAAGAATAAGAAGAACTAGACACGATCTCGTTGCGAGCAACGAGGAGGTCTTCCGTCTGATTTTAGAATTTGTTCTATCTTGATTTTGCTATTTAACAGCTAAACATGATTTTGAATAAAAAAAAAAGGGTCTACATTCTAGGGGGCCAGATACTATTTTGCTACAGGTGTAAGAGCTTTGTTCAACAAGTGTTTAGAATTCGTCACTGTTCTTGAGATATCTTAGAAGAAAAAGTTTTAGGGGCCGGTCCCTTATCTCCTTATTGGAGCCGCTGAACCAAATTTTGAAGATTGCATGTTGTTAAGTACATCATTTTTAGCATCTTTTCTTCTATACTGCATTTCAAAATATTTTTTCTTTTTGATATATAGGTGGTCAAAATTCTGGACTTTTGGCCCCTAAAAAACTCTCATTACATAACACATGACATTACACTGCTTGGATACATAATTGTAAGATAAACATAATTTGCTTCTATAGCCTTTCACAAAATATCCCTCAGTAAAGAGCTACAGATGAAAGACTTTAGAGCCCTTTGGTCCCCTAATTTGACACATTTTGTTTAACAAGTGTTAAGAGATGTGTTACCGTTCTTGAGATATATAGGAAAGAAAGTTTTAGGGGCCGATCCCAAAACTCCTTATGGGGGCCATTTAACGAAATTTTGAAAATTGCATATTATTTAGTACATCATTTTGACTATCTTTATTTCAATACTGCATTTCAAAATATATTTCCTTTTTGAGATATAGGTGATCAAAATTCTGGACTTTTGGCCCCTAAAACCCCTAATTACGTAACACACGATAAAATCATTATATTGCTTGGATAAATAACTCTAAGATAAACATATTTGCATCTATAACCGTTCACAAAATATCCCTCAGTAAAGGGCTACAGGTGAAAGACTTTAGAGTTCTTTGGTCCCTTAATTTGAGGGGCCAGCCCCTTTTTTTTATATCAAATAAAAGGTCATTTAAATCTCAACACATTTTGTTCAACAAGTGTTTAGAAATTTGTTACCGTTCTTGAGATATATAGGAAAGAACATTTTAGGGGCCGATCCCATAACTCCTTATAGGGGCCATTTAACGAAATTTTGAAAATTGCATATTATTTAGTACATCATTTTGAGCATCTTTACTTCTATACTTTATTGTAAAATATTTTTCCTTTCTGAGATATGGGTAATCAAAATTCTGGACTTTTGGCCCCTAAAAACCCCTAATTACGTAACACGCGATAAAATCATTACATTGCTTGGATAAATAACTGCAGGATAAACATATTTGCTTCTATAACTGTTCACAAAATATCCCTCAGTAAAGGGCTACAGATAAAAGACTTTAGAGCCCTTTGGTCCCCTAATTTGAGGGGCCAGCTCCTTTTTTTGACATCAAATAAAAGGTCATTTAAATCTCATCACATTTTGTTCAACAAGTGTTTAGAAATGTTTTACCGTTTTTGAGATATATAGGAAAGAACGTTTTAGGGGCCGATCCCATAAGTCCTTATAGGGGCCATTTAACGAAATTTTGAAAATTGCATATTATTTAGTACATCATTTTGAGCATCTTTACCTCTATACTTTATTTCAAAATATTTTTCCTTTCTGAGATATGGGTGATCAAAATTCTGGACTTATTGGCTCTTAAAAACCCCTAATTACGTAACACATGATAAAATCATTACATTTATTGGATACATATCTGTAAGATAAACATATTTGCTTCTATAACTGTTCACAAAATATCACTCAGTATAGGGCTACAGATGAAAGACTTTAGAGCCCTTTGGCCCCTTAATTTGAGGGGCCAGCCCCTTTTCTTTGATATCAAATGAAAGGTCTTGTAAATATAAATCTTTTTTGCATTACAAGTGTTAACAAAATATTTTTCAGAAAAGAGACAAACTAAGAAAACCATTAAAAATTACGACGTTTTTTTAGTCTCAATTTTCAGGACAAGGCGAGCTTAAACGCCTTTTGAGCATGACAAATATGAACGCCAAATAGCACATCTACAATCTCTTGTCTACAATCCCTGAAAGTTTGAACTCAATATCTTTTACCGTTTAGGAGGAGATCCCTGGACAAGCCGACCCTCTGAAAATCGTTAAGACGTCATTTTCTCAAGAACGGAAATGACGTCATCAAAATAAAAAAATGTATATTAAGTTCGGATTAATATCTATTAGATCTTAAAGTTTCACGAAAATCGGCTGGGCCATTTTCGAGAAATCGCCTGCACAAATTTTGTAAGAAAAAAAATAATAATAATAGGGAAAAAGAAACCGAACGAAAACAATAAGGTCTTCCGTTGGAAAACGGAAGACCTTAATAAGAAAGTCGACAAAAACAATATGTCTCCCCTTTGAAAGGGGAGACATAATAATCATATACAGTAAATCTCGTTTAGTACGAACACTGATATTGCGAATTCACGGATATAGCTAAGTCATCTTGGATCCCCAGCTATGTAAATTTAATGAATTTCTTACACGGTTTTAACAAATTACTGATATAACGAAGGTCCCAGTGACTTCGCTTATTTTTTATGAAGTTTTGCTCTATTCATTTTGCCCGAGGCCTGCGCTGGTAGTACAATTTCCCGTTTTTGGGGTGGATTCAGTCGTGATGTAACACGAGATGCAGTTTTGTTTTGCCTTAGACTAGAATGTCTCGACGTCATTGGATGAATCGCGTCACGTGATTGCCTTATAAATTTCTTTACACGGCGAGCGTCAACATTTATACGGCAACATGGCGGCCGTAACGTTCTTTGAGCTGATTTTTTACACAAACGCTCAACCATACTTTTGATTTTTAAGCCCCAAAATATTTAGAGTGGCCCCCCTTTGCCCGTGACGTAATATTACGATCCTACAGTGGCATCCAGGTTGGCACAAACGACTGAAAAGAAGGTAAAAAATGAGAGAAATAATATATGAATTTAATTGTTATATATTATTTTTTGTTTGTTTACATATTAAACTTTAGGTCATCGACAAAACAAAACACTAATTAGGTTTGTTACTGACTGTTTAAAGAAATTTGTGGGGTCGGTAAAATTTGTGGGGTCGGTAAAGTCCATAAAAGGCTCGGCTCCGCCTCGCCTTCTATGGACTTTACCGACCCCACAAATTTCTTTAACAGTCAGTAACAAACGTAATAAGTAATATTATTAGTCAAGGAATAAATCTTGTCCAGTTAAGATAAATGTATCTCCAGTATTTTACACAAGTTTTATGACATTTTTGGCAAAAATAAACATGTATACACATGTATAATCATTTAAATACAACATTAATATGCACGTCTTGATAACATATAATAATACTGCAACTTATGCTATAGCAAACATGAATTGATTAAAACTGTTTTAATAAGCGTTTTCGAAGTACATGAATACATCCTAGTAATTAAGGTGTAAATATGTAGCAATAATCGACTCCTTTGAGGGAAAATATGTGCAGCTTTCAGAAAATAATTAATCGTCTGCACCGATTGATGGTTTTGTCATTCACGAATATTAAATGGGAAGTTTATACATAGAAATCTATAAATATGTTATAATTATAGTGCTTAATTCCTAAAAATTATAAAATTGGTGAAAAATACGCAAAATCGCAAATACTATGTTTGTGTAAGTCTCCTAAAAAGGAGGCTGAACAAGTTCATCGGCCTTGGGCATCTTCTCCAATGTAAACAACCATGGCGTCGCTTGATTTGTCATCGATGTCCCCAGTTAAAACCATTTTTGTCGGAAAGAGGTGTGAAAACTACTGGTTACAAAAAGAATGAACTTTTAGACGGGAGGCTAAATTACAAAGTATACCAACAAAAACAGATCATTATGTAGATGAAGTGAGCTGTCAAACTTTACGACGCACGGTTGAAGGAAAAGTTTACCCCCATCCTATGCGCAGCAATTTTAGCTGAAAAGATGACTTATCATGTCTCCCGAATATTGAGAGTTATGATGTTCAATTTTATCTGAAATGTAAATGTATGTGGGCGAACGATCGCCTAAAGTCATACAAGAATGACAATAGCTACAGATTACACACTAATGGACACATCAGCCAGGTGGAGATGGTAGCCCTTGATGATATTTTTCGTTATGTTCGGGCTAAGTGTACACCAGAAGAAAGACAATCTGCTCCCCCATATGACATCTGGATTTTGATCGATGTTGATGGAGTGATAAACTCAGAAGAATGCACATGTGTAGCGTATGTATCTATTTTGAATAAAATTGACTGTAAACGGTTCTGCAGATTATAATTTCATGATTGAATACTCACATGACATGTTCACCCAGAATAGTAGAATAATGTCTATGCATATGTCCTTGGACCCTGGTGCTATTTCTTAATTAATACATCTAAATAATATTGATTTTTTTGAAATGATTGACATGCATTAAGAGAGCTATAGTCTGTTTTAAGTTATTGTTTCCATCACCTTTTGATTATTTTTAATAAAAATACACATACCTATGAGAAAAATACAGTTTAAATCGATAAAAGGGATAATATCCAAGATATGTTCATCGACACATTTTCATTTTTCACTCATAAAAATTCACAGGAACGAAAACAAATTTCTTTCGGAGATTTGCAATGGGAAATGTTTACATCTTTTCTCCATTCGTAATTACTCAGAATATCTTGCATAATTATTTTTTAACATTATCATCCTTGCTATTTCATGGCTGATGCAAAGCAAAATCCCTGTAAACTTTCTTTTTTGAGTTGTGTATTGACACCTGAAGCGGTAGAGGTGGCGTTTCAAAACAGATAATCTGGACATTTTTCATAATAGTGGATGAACATACTTTGAGCACAAAGGTACTTATGAATACCGAAATATCAAGCAAAAAGTGGTGGAAGCAAAAACTCGGGACAGAGTATAATTATAATCAAGGAATATGTGTTGGCAGTTGCATTGTAAATATGGTTTTAAGCAAATAGAAATACAATGTAATAAAAACAACTTTTTTTTGACGTGGTGATGGTACCTGTAAGCATGTTGCTGCCCTTTTATTTAGACTACAGGCATTTTTTCAAAGCTTGACAGACAGGTCAGCTATTGGTGTGACTGACCAGCTTGCCAAATGGACGAATCCTACGCGAGACCAGTCAAAGTCATACAGCTTGACCTGCGGAGGGATCCAAATGATGAAACCCAAACCAAACCAACTGGCCAGTTTTATAAACCAGTTTATACATCACCCCAACAGAAAAACAAGTCAATAGAAAAACAAGTTTACAAACTGATGAAAACTGAAGAATTGGAAGCTTGCGCTGCTTACACCTTGTCAGACAGCTCAGAATCAGAGTATGAATTTAAAAATGCTGTTCATGACAATGTTCTTGATCTAACAAAAACTGCGAATAATACTTTTGAAAATTTTCTCAATGTTCTTAAAATGTATTATAACAGAGATGTATGTGAGCAAATATTTCAGGACAGTAAGTCACAGAGTAGTTCTGATACGTTGTTTTATCAACGTTTAGGGAGAATTACAGCATCTATTGTACATAGCTGTTTGCATTTTACATGCAGAAATGAAAATAGTTTTCTTATTAAACAAATTCTAGGCCAGTATAATAACTCAAGCATTAATGTTGCTTCTTTAAATCATGGTAAGAGATGAAATTAAAGCAAGAGATATGTACATAGAAGAACAACAAACATGTCATGCAAACTTTAATTGTGATTTAAGTGGTTTTGTAATCAGTAGAGAAATCCCATACATTGGGGCATCACCGGATGGTTTTGTTCAGTGTGATTGTTGTGGAAAAGGCTGTATAGAAATTAAATGTCCATTTTTATATGCCAAAAACACCGCCTTTGAAGCTGTTTGTCATGATTCCAAAAAAATTGAAATTATTCAAGGTGTCCCTTCCTTAGTCAAAAATGAGTCTTCTCCATATTTTTGCCAAATTCAGTGTCAAGTTGCTGTTACAAAGAGGGAATGGTGTGATTTGATAATATACACACATTCTGGTCTTTTTAACCCACATAGTTAATTTTGATGCAAGTTTATAGGAGAAAATTACAGATAAATAAGCTGGCTTTTATAAAACGTATAATCAAAATTATGTCCGTGACTTTGTCATCATTATTGTTAATGAGAAAATTTGCCCGTAATGGTAATAAAAATAAGGAAGATGAAAGAAATTGATAATCTTGTTTTTCATTTTTGATAATTAAGACACATCAAAATGCAACTACATTCATTTGTATTTAATTGCTACCTTTGTTAACAAGTGGTTTCATAACATTACAAAAAATAGCAGACACTTTCAAAGCCTGGGGCTCGTAACATAAAGCATGCTAAGATTTTGACTTAAGAAGGGTCATAAGTAGGACTTAGGCGGAATCGTAGGACCTACACAAGTCCTGCGTAAGTATGTCTTATACCGTAACATAAAGCAAACTTAACAATGTCTTAGCTAAGTCATGCTTATGTTAAAAGTAAAAACGTATTTTGCATTTCTTTTGTCGAATTTGAATGTATTGGTAATCATATTTTTATAGATACATGTGCATGACATCTTTGATATCAGATGGGAGTAGATATAAATGTACGGACACAAAATTCAAGGTGGCACGAGTATGTACATACATGTATCTATTTTTTTCAAAAAGCTCAAAGCGATGGATCTCGGGCAAGATATTCAGTCTATTGTTGTTGCTTCTTTGTTTTGACGAATATTCACTATTTTAGTCGGTCTCTTAGACTGCCTGTGGCGTAATATCGCGATGCCGTTAGAACTTTATATAATTATATAGTGGAATTTTTTTTATCTTTTGTTCTACATCTGACCTCACCAATAAGGCAGTTCACATACTCTTGAGTATAATTTAATTCTTCATTAAGTCAAACTATTGAATTGAGTCAATCGTCGTCTTTAAAATCGCTGAGGGTTTTTCTGTCTTCGAACGTCCTTTTTTAATTTCTCAAGTTTCGCGAGTTTATTGTATATATGCAGTTACTTATTGTAAACCGACCATTACGTGTTTACAACCTATATTCAGCAGCCCACTTGCATACTATGGAAGTATGTATGGAAAATGTTATAGATCATTACGACCTCTGTTAATATTTATATCAATCAAATCAAAATTTTATATTGGTGAATATTAAGATATTGATTCTGTGTAAATATCATAAATGTGATGAATACTCTGTAATCATATGCTGAATTGAAATAATTAACAATAAAACTTCTAAATGCGTGAAAACAATACTTAGGACATACTTAAGTCACCTCTACCAGCCGCCTAAGTTTTGGGTAAATTGTCCTAGCTAAGCACTTTTCTAGTTACGGACTTAAGTCTAAGAATGTACATAAGTCCTACTTAAGCACAGTCTTAGACTTAAGTACTCTTTATGTTACGAGACCCAGATTTGCAACAGAAATTAAGTTAATGTACATAGTTCCACTAAGAAATTGATAAGATTTCAGTCTTTGTATGGCACGCTCCACATGTATCCTTAGAGATTCAATGTTTTTTGATTGTTTTATTTCATTTGAGGTCAAATACCTGCCTTTACCATGTTAACATGCTCTTGTAAATGGTGGCATATTCAAATATGCATCTCTCTGCAGCAACAAATCATTAATGAGAAAACCCCTGTCTGCCATGACATGGTTCCCCCTTTCAATGTAGTCAAGAAATCCACTTTTCTCTGTAATGCATCTGTCTGAAATGTTTCCTGATTATAGGTCTGACACAAAAGAAAATGCATCATTTGGAGTAATGTTTTTAGATTTATAGTTAGACCAGGTGTGGCCAGAACTCTGTGGCATCTATGATGACTCTGGTTTTTGGGTACTTTCTCTTGAAAGAGAGAGGCATGTGTTTATCAATTTTTTCTCTGGAAGGCCATTTTAAAAGAGGTGATAATTCTTGTTCCATGAAGGAAATCCATGATGTGAAGATTGATGAGACAAGTGACTGTGAAATACCAAATAGCATGCCAAGAACATATGTATTCAATCCAAGTCGAAGCCGTAGAAGTGTTAAGGTCAACTCTTGAAAAAGAGTTAATTTCCGTGGTTTTCCAGGTTTACGTTTACCTCCTTGCTGCCAGGCTCGATGACTGTTTGAGGCATTTGTCTTCAGAATGTTGAACAGACCCATTAAAAAAAACACCAGGCAACCCCAAAAATATTTTTACATTTTGATCTGAATTAGTCAGATTTTCTCTAAAAAGCTTGTCCTTATTTTGTAACTTGTCATTAAGTGCATCTGTCTGCATCTTGGACTCCCTTAATTTGCCTGCTATGTCAACTAATTGTGTTCTAATATGTTTCACTTGCACTTCTAAACTTCTACATGTTTCCTTTTGAAAAGACAAAAGTTTAAAATATCAATTAAATATTCGAATGCATGAAAAACTTTTCTTAATATTCATGAGTGTACATAGCCACATTAGTCCAGTCATTCTATGGTTATACCTCAAACTAATTGCAACAGAAATGTTTTTTATGGAATTCGTGAGAAATATAACGTATAAAAAACATATCAAAAATCGAGAAAAATCGAAATAGGGGAAAGACGTCAATTTTGGCCCCCCAAAAATCTAGATTTTACTTCAAATATTATGGAAAGATATGGCGCCCGTAGATTAAGAATGACGATATGGGAGACAACTCGTAATGGTCAACTGCAGACGACGCATCTAGGTTCCAGCCTTTTCATTCTGGTAAGTTAATATAAAACTTATATATAAAAGTTTTATACGTATTTAACATTCTTAAGAGTTTACGCTACCATGCAAGGTATTTTGGATGTTTTTAAAAGGCGTAGATACACGGGAAACATCAAAATGTAGTACGCGGCAGAAATGAGCTCATTTCGGTTTGCCGAGGTTTCTAAACCAGAAATCACATACAAAACAGCTCTGGTTTTTTTTATATTTGGACTACAGTATATACATTACATACATTAAATAGTCCCGTAAAAAGGGAATTTTATTCTTATTGCCAGGAGTTGCTGACGAAAAAAAACTATGGAACGCCGATAGTGCAAAAAAGATTACAATCTAACCAAATTTAATTCATGGAAAAATGAAGTTCTACCGATAATCAAATACAAAATCGATGCAGACAAATTGTGTTATGGAGCTATCATTTATTTTTTCATGTTAGTATGGGGGCTAGTAAAGCTATAGTTGTATTTGATGGATATGCTTCGGGTCCAGATACTAAAAATGCCACTCACCAGCGGCGCACCAAAGGAATCATAGGCACAAAAGTTTCATTCACAGATAGAACTCCTTTCAAATCTAAAAAAGAAATGTTTCTAGCAAACATTGAGATTAAGCAAAACTTTATTAATCTCTTGAGTGCAAAGATGGTAGAAAAGGGAATCAAAACAAAACACACAGATGCCGATGCGGATGTATTGATAGCCCTTACTGCCATCGAATCGGCGAACACAAAACCAACTGTTTTGCTTGGAGAGGACACTGATCTTTTGGTACTACTCCTTCATCATGCGGACGTTACATCAAATTCGCTGATATTCAAATCCGGCAATGTGTCAAAAGTAAACACACATATTGGTAAGGCAGCGACCCTAAAGAAATTTGGAGAACATGACTTTCTCAAGACTCGGGCACAGTTACTATGCAATGCTAACGCAAAGGATGATGTTATTTCTGCTGGTGAAAACATTATTTCCTCTTTATATAATGGTGCTCCATATGAAGGACTGAATGTTCTTCGCTACAGGAAGTTTGCTGCAAGAGTATTGACAAACAAAACATGCGTTCAAATTCATAGTTTGCCGCCAACATCAAATGCGGCTTCATTTCATAGCCAGAGGGCTTATCTTCAAATGAAAATGTTGATGAACAAGGACAATCTAAATCCGTGTGAATGGGGTTGGAAAGTCGCTAATGGAAACCTTGTTCCAGTTAAGTGTACAATGAATGCAGCTCCCTCTAAATTGCTGAACATTATTCGATGCAATTGTAAGACAAACTGTGACACTAAAAGATGTACTTGTAGAAAAAACGGACTTGAAAGTTCAGTAGCTTGTGGCGAATGTAAAGGAACTGGCTGTACAAATTCGAGCAAAACAGTTGACATGGACGATTAAGTGACAATCAACTTCTAAAGATTTATGTAGAATACGCAAAAACATAATAAGCTTAATTAAGGGGTTTCGGTAAAACAAGTCCATGGTTTTGTTATCATATAAAGTAAATATTTTGGTTTAAAAAAAGTATCATACCGGTCAATCGTTTTTTGTTGTTGTTATAAGATCTATTGAATTTACGAATTGGTCATTGTTTGATCCATCTAAACACTTAACATATATAAAAAAATAATTTGAAGACTCATGATATAATTTAATTTTTATGAAGAAAACATAGATTCCCAGTTTTTATAAAAAATACTAACAATTTCATCCAAAATTATCACTTTCTATACTTTAAAAATCATCATAGTTTATTTTTTTTTTATCATTGTTATAAGATCTAATGACTTGATTAAAAATTATGTACGTTGCTATTTTCTTTTTTTAGTTACAACAAATTTCCAGTTTTCGGCGATTTTTCATCAAAATCCAAAGTTTTCACCCAATATTTTCAATTTCTTGAACTTTGCAGTTCATCAACGTTGAAATAAATCATAACTGTAATAAGATCTATTGACTTTCTTAAAAATTTAGTCCGTTGCTATTTTTGTATTTTAGTCACGGCAAATTTCCAGTTTTCAGCGATTTTTCATCAAAATCCAAGGTTTTCACCCAAAATTTTCAATTTTCTGACCTTTGCAGTTCATCAACGTTTTAATAAATCATTATTGTAATAATATCTATTGACTTCATTAAAAATTATGCAAGTTGCTATTTTTGTTTTTTTGAGTCACGGCAAATTACCAGTTTTCAGAGATTTTTCACCAAAAATCAAGATTTTCACCCAATATTAACAATTTCCCTTCATCCAAACATTCTCGATTTTTTTTATGTTCAACAGTTCACCTAAACCAGCTTGGAAAACTAGAAGAACATTCTGTTGCAATTAGTTTGAGGTTTGGTCATATTTTGGCTAGAATGACTGGACTACATGTTTATATGTTTAATTTCTTAATATTCATGATCGAGTGTACATAGTTATATATATATATTTTAAAAAGTACTCAGCTGAAGTCAGTGAATTTAGTTAAACTAGTGTTAGCAATATACCTTTAACTGATGGTTTTCTACAGGTAGAAATATTAACTTTGCCTTTACATCTGTCTCACAGAGTCCTTCATTGCTTTCATCATTCTTGGTATCATCAGAAAGAGAGTATGAATGTTCTTTTGTAGGGTATTTAGTGTATTCAGGCACAGGCACGGGAACTGTAAACAAGGGTTAAACAATTAAATTACATACACCCTGTATTCACTTTACACATGTATACACGTACCAGTACACTGTATATGTATTTTGAAATATTTTTTTCTCCAAAACAATTTATAAATAACTGTTCAAATGCTATGTATTCATTGTGAGTCCAACTTTTTCTTTAAATTTAGTTTGTTTATAAATCACACAGATAGTTGGTAGTATATAATATAGTAGGCATTTATTAATTTTCATGTAAATAATATATAAACTATAAATGAACCTTCGCTTGTTTTTGGTTTCCTTGTACTGAGTGTTACTTCACACTGGACTCCTTTGTAAATTTCCTCAGCAGAGACTACAATGCGTTTTAGTTGAGGATGGGCAGGTGTAACCAGATTATGCTGGGTCCCACTTTTGAAGAATCAAAATAAATATTTTCATTATTGCCAATGTCAGTAATTATACTGTCGGATTTTTTTTCAATTTCGTTTTTAACAAAACTATATATATATATATTGCCGGTATATACTTTTCAAACTATGTTTTCGGTGATAAAATAAATTATTAATTTTGTTACCTGTTAATGGACTGGTTTTGATTACGTAACGGCACGTAGCTATTTTTAGTTGTCCTTTTTTGTTTTATTACGGGCCGCCGGAAGGCGGTCCGTTATTTGATACACATTTAAATATTGTTACTGCGTTTCTGCGGGACAGTTTTTTTAATAGAATTAATACTATGCTTATTTTTATGAATTTAAAGTAAAGGACTATATATGATAAGGGCCTAAAATGGCCCCCTAAAATGAACATTATCATTTTCCTATCATTCTTTGTTTTCTTAGTACAGATATGTATGTGATGTGTTTACATAATATTCATTTTGGCTCAAGTGCCCACAATTTAGAAATATGACATTGTAAAGACAACCTTTTCCCGCCATTTTGGCAATTTTAGCGTAAAACAGCTTGTTTTCAAGCAGTTTTTCCTTCCGAAAACATAGAGCGCATTCTTGAACAAATAAAATGTTTTAATCAGAGATGAATCTAGCCAAGGCTAATAAGTGACAAAAATATTTTCCTTGTTCAAGCATGCGCTCTATATTTCCCATTCGTGAATAGATAAGAAAAATGTCAAGTTTTGGCTGATTTTGATTGAATTATAGAAATGGCGTCACTTCTGACGTCATATACTACCAGTGAGTGCAAATAAATCAAATAAATAGATGAAAAATATATTTTATATCAACTCTTCTAAAAAATTAGTTAACATTTCATTCTACCCGAAACCCTTAAAAAATGGCGAATTATGGGGGCCAAATTTAACTCTTATCATATATAGTTCTTTGCAGGTAGAAATATGTTTTATGCCTTTTAGAAAATATCACATATTTTTTGTTTTACTCATAAATGAAAAGTAGGTCATACTTAGAAGTCGTATTTGGCGCGTTTTTATCGAGACTATAATCTATTAGGAAAATTTCGGACTTTTTCATTCTATTCAAAACAATGCATAAGGATCGGTATGCGGGACATACTGAAGACCTGAAATACTAAAGACCTGAATGTCATTAAATTTTATATAAATGATATATTTGAATTTCTATGTGCCGTGTCAAATAAAATGACTTTGCGTGTGTATTTATTATATTTCCATGTAAAATGTGGTAGAAAATATCATGAAATGACATTTATTTTTTTATCAATTATTTACGCAAGAATATGACAGAAATGAAAACTTGAATTGACTGGAAAATTTGAACTTATCCATTTTTATTTTATTATGAGGTCCCTTGAAATCATATATTAATTAATGCATTAAGTTTTCATTCAATACTTTGCAACAACAAAAAACCCAAAATGGTTAACCGTTTGAAATTCATAATCTCCAAGAGAAAAATGATGAGTTGAACTTTGTATTAGAGTAATGTACAAATCATGCAGTTAGTTCTCCATTACTTCATACTATGGCAATGATCATACAATTTCCGTTAGAAATGCTTACAGTAACGAAATCGATTCTTTATGATAATAGTAAAATGTTAAACTTCAATCTCATATGGAGAGAACTAATATAGGCTAGTGTTGCCTGCTGTTCAATCCAGATTTATATACTTATATGTATATTTTTGAATAAAATATTTCTTAAACTAACTTCAAAACAAGTTGCTGAAAGTATATTAAAATTTACCATAAAAATTAGTACAACCAACTCTTATTTTCTTCTTTGTGGTGTGTTTTTATGTAAACAATCAATGATTCATACAACAATTATATTTTTTGCGGCCCATTTGACGCTTGCGTCAATATGATTTCTTGTTTTGTAGTTGTTGTAGGAAAAGAGAGTGGGAACTGGGTTTTCTTTCGTGGGTTCATGATCAACAAAGTGTTTTGAACAAATGCTATGCCAGTATTCTTGAGGACCGGGATTAAAATCTGACTAAGCACGCCAGACTGAGTTTATCCAAGCTTTTCTCTCTTTTGGATACTTTACAGCTGACGGCAGTGGGAAAACTTAACCGCATTACCATTTTTGTCCATCATATCTGGGTATTTATGAAGTCTACCTTTCTTCTGCGAGTCATTTTTACAGCCTACTGCAACACAGTGATAGTGAACCATCGTAAAACGACAGAATCATCGAGTTATATACGTCTTCTGCTTGCCCTTAGAAACTAGTATTAAACAAAATATGCCCAAAATCTCGCATTTTTTAGGTAACGCTAGATTTCAATCTGACGAAGTAAATGTTAAAACCGTGACGGAACAGACATTTGCGATCTTGCGTATTAGCAGCGTGTGACCGTCTGCTTGCTGAGCCGTATAATGTTTTGTTTATTTATAACTTGGGTTTGACTAGTTCCCATTTTTACATTGCGAACCTCCACAACCAGTTTAAGAAAAGACAAATAAAACTTACATATATCTCTCTAGTCCCTACTAAATTATTACATAAAACCACACAATTCCTCAAGTATCGACCTAATTTAAAATGTATGGTATGAAAAAAAAATGAATTTCTATTGTAACCTAAATATGGGGGGGGGGGGGCTACCGTTACATCACTTGATAATAAATGAAGAAATCTCCCAATCTAATGCTTTTTATTAAAGAATATTGTTAATACTAATACTTAAACCGCAATTTAAAAGTATTGACTTGTTAAGCTTACCTCACAGAAGTAGCTAGGCCATTTAGTCCACAGCAGAATCATTGTTTATATGTATATGTACATGAACAAGAACAACACATTATTTCAACACCACAAATCATTGTAAACGGCATAATAATAACACACTTACTTCTACATTATAAATCAGCTATCCTTTCACCAATATTCTCAGATAATATAACAAAAACACTTAATCCATGTGTAATTATTTTTAAATGCATGTGCTTGAAAAGTTTGTTAGCATGATGTCACAATCAAGGACAGAATTCAATTTAGATTTCGATTCAGAGAGAGAAAGAGAGAGAGAGAATCTACACTGACTGCCTAGTATACTATCATTAAATATTATTATAATGAAAATGAGAGAGAGAGAGAGAGAGAGAGAGAGATAGAATGAATTTCCCTTATAAGTCTTGATTTTAAACTTTTGCTTAAATACACGTGACTGTATTGATTTCTCTAATGCTGAATTATTTCAGAATGAATGAATCCAAACATTATAGTTGTGTACTGTGCAAAAGAAGTCATACTCAAAAGGAAAGAGGAAAAGTTAATGTTGAAACAAGAAGGCTCTTAGAAAAATATCTTGCAATTTTTGATATCTCGGAATTCGCAATGATATGTAACAAATGCTCCCATCTTTGCAACAAGAAGAAGCAAAATAACAACACAATAGCACAAAGTCAAAGATCTGTCTCAGATGTCTCTAATACGCCCGTGAAGGTACCAAGGCCTCAGTATCCAGACAGAAGTCCACCGTCGGTGACACTAGCCATTCCGAGCACAAGTACAAGTCACTCATACTGTTTTGTTTGTAAGAAGCCTGGACCGAAGTTAATTGTTGCTTCAACATATGCTAGAATTAGGGCCTATCTTCAATGTGTATTATTTGTCCGATCCGGGTCAAGATGCTGTCCATGTCATATTGAAGATGGAATTCTTTCAAGAGATGCCTTGGAAAAAGTAAAAACCACCAAAAGTTCTTGTCATCTGAACAGAACATCGATACTTGAGCTTCTACAGCAGGCCAGAGAGGAATTCCTTAAAAAGGAGGGTAAGCGAGTTGACTTCGATGATCCCACATGTTTGAGTGACTCTGACTACCACAACTTAACTGGACTCACTAAGGAGCAGTTTGATGACGTCCTCACTCATGTGAACAACATTAGGCCCACAAAGGCGATGTCAATCCGTACCTGCTAAGCCATCCTTCCGACAAAACTACGCTGTGGAATGGACAACCAAATGCTCGGAACTATCTTTAATATGACAAAATATCAGGTTAACATTTCAATAAAGTTATACATGTATTTGCAAATTGTGATATTTTCTCACAATACTGAGTATTGTAAGCCTTCCGTCTTACGGATCCAATTGAGGGTCAGCTCAAACTTAGTGATGACAAGTCCAGTATTTCTTTCTCAAGCGGTTTTATTAAGCGTGATCGTATAGTTACAATTACATCAGCTAATACCAGCCCAAATCAGGAGTCTCAGAATCTCTATAAGCGGAATCTATCTATAAGCGGAATCTCTCTATCTGTTCAACATCATTTTACATGGGTATATATAACATTTTACTTATGATGGACAGTTCTGACTAGTTAGGGCCATTTACGACGATCATGAGTGAAGATTTAGTGTTCAAAAAAAAGATTAATAGTTTATTCCTAAATAAAGTAACAGAACCGTCAAAACTGCCAATCAAAGAGTCTGGATGCAGGATTTGAGTCTCCGAGTCCTGGGTCTCGGAGTCCCCCACCTAGTATGAGGCATCACTTACTCATAATACGTACATTCATACATAGCATTAAAGGTTACAAAGGTTAATATATAGAATACACAATACATAACTCAATATAGAGTACCAGAGCTATCGTTGCAGACACAGAATCGCCAAATATGACACCTGTTTTTAAACTCTCAATTTGGATATTGTTATGCCCGTATATACCTGGTTTTATAACATCATTTAGGAATACTAGCAATTTAAGGTCATAGCATGGCTATCTGTTTACATACGTCCCCCAAACAAAAGAAATATCCCGAAGGGAGATTTCTCTTGCCTGGCGCCCGGAATAGGAAAGCGTCCTTGATCTACCCTAGATCAGACGAGCTTCCTAGTGACATACCAGTCAGAACATCTATGTTAAGAGTTAGTATCAAGTGACATGTTTCCACCTCCGGCTTGGAACATCTTTCATCTACAAAAACAAATTTATAACCAGGATCTATACACGTACATAAAATCATATGGCTTGATTATATCGCATTACAATCATGAAAACAATAATGAATAAAGTATGATAATAATGACCAAGATGAAATAACCATAGTTGAATATAATCGTAATTCATCATCAAAGTAATACTAATATGGTTAAGCTTGATGTCACATATATATACAGAGTCAAGGCATGCTTGTAAGTTCACAAACTATCTCTTTCTTCTTAAGGGTCAGGTTAGCGTCATAGGTTAGGAGTCCATCGGTTTCTTCCTGAATTTCTCCAGAGTAAATCAACAAATACAAGATTTACATTAGCACAAGATAACGCACATTTCTACTTTAACACATAACACATTTTTTAATTTTCGCTAAATTTCACAATGCTTTTATAAGGAATACACAATTTCTTCACGGCTGTAGCATTAATTATTCATCCATCATCGGCACCCGTGGATAGAGGGTTGGCGCGGATGGCGAGGCGACTTCTCGCGGAGCGCCTCCTGCGTTCCTCTGTTGCGTAGACATCGCGGCCTTCTCTTCCAGGTATTTACGTGCCAGCTCTGGGTCCGGTCTATAGTATTTGGTCTATAGAGATTCTTCATTTTTCTCCTCTCCAAGTAATTGTTGTGCTAGTTTGGTCGAAATTGTCCCCGTGTTACCGGTCAATTTGCGAGTTGCGATTCTTCCGCCTCGTCGGGGTTTCTCTTGGATCCTAGTGACTTTCGGGATTGGTTCAAGTTCAATAATGTCGCTAGAGGTCCTTTTCTCTGGATTCTCACAACAAAATACAGTGTCTTTGGAAGAACCTTTCTTATCTCCGTCACTACCCCTTTTTCGACAACCTGTCCAGCAACCACCACAGCATATATCACCCCACTTTTTAATAGTTTTACGTTTCTTAATACAAAGTCCTATCGTTATTGTTACTGCCAAAGTTAAAAACACATAAAACCAGGGGCTTCCCATCCAAGACGAGGATTTCATGGGTTGCAAATTAGTTACTGGCAATTCCGCCATACGTGAATTTATAGGGGAAACTTTAATATCTTTTAGTTTTAAGACATTAAACCATGAAAACCTGATTAACCTTGTCCCATACTCAAGATATCGATCGCAAAATTTGATTGTTTTTACCAATATTCTTAAATCACTTACAAAAATCAGTCGTATAGTTTCCGTACTTACTCGCTGTTTAATGTATTTCAAGTATATGTTAAGTCTCTTTAACCTTCATATACCTTCAAATAACCGCGTTTGCTAGTCGGCGTATATCACTATCTGTTTTAATGTCACAGGGGGTCATCCTGTCATACCTTTTTAAAAGCGTGCAATATATACAAAGCTAAGCTTATTCAAGATTATTTACATCTACATTATACGATAATATAACTTATTTAGTTTATTAATTTGGTTTGTTCCTTCATAATAGCCAACACATACTTTTGTTTGCTATTTTCTCTACAGGGCTTAGGGATTGATTTACGTGGTATAGGGATTGGTTTGAAGCCTCGACCTTCTTTAGGGACTATTTCATCTATTTCCATATTTTCATCTAAGGGTACATTGGGGTTATCTAAGGGTATTTCATAGTCTTGATCACTATTTTCATCACATTGTTTTGACTCATGGGTCTCATCCGATTCTGAATCTACGGTCTGATCATTCTCGTGTTTATACTGCTGATCATCCATGATTTTCTTAGCTCTTATACGTCTTTGAAGTTCCTAGGGGAATATCCTCTTCGTCTGAAGACCCTTCTCTTTCCCATTGTTTGGACTGTATAGCTCTTTCCAATGGTTCTGGTTGCATGTCTTCATTTTCTGACGACGATTCATCTTCTGGTGGCACCACATAGTTAGCTTTTCTTAGAGTTCTTCCACCATCTTCAGTAGTTGATGACAGGGGCCAGTGCGAAATGTCAGCCAGTCTTAATTGTCGTGCATGGCATTTGGTGGTTAATCCAGTCAATTGGTCTCTCACCACGAAACTAACTGGTCCTTTCTGTTCTATGATTCGATAATATGGTAGCCACTTTTTATCTAACTTATTTTGTCTTCTGTTGTTCTTAAGGTAGACAGGATCACCTACCTGAACATTTTCATCTTTGCTTTTCTTATCGGCCTGAGCTTTCTGTTTCTTCTTGGCTTCCTTTATATTACGATGTACTAGCAGAAAAGCTTTATGTTGTTCTTGAAGGGCGATCTTGTGTTGATCTTCTCCTGCATATCTCCTTCGAGGTTTCATTAACGTATCAAGAGGTAATACGACATCTCTGTTGTACATAAGGTAATATGGGGAAAACTTTGACGAATCGTTAGGATGGAAACGAATGGCTGCCAACGTCTGATTAAGATGAATATCCCATGTTTGAGCGTTGTCTGTTGTTTTCTTAGCCATCACGTCATGTAGAGTTCTATGAAATCGTTCTACTTTACCATTACCTTGAGGGCTGTAATAAGATGTTTTGAAATGGCTGATATTCAATTCTTTTAAAGTTTCTTCCACTTTCTTATTCACATTTTCTGTTCCGTTGTCTGTGAGGATTTGAAGAGGACAGCCATATCTTGAATATATTTCTTCTAAGATAAGATGTACTATGTTGTCAGCTGACTTATCAGGAACGGGAAAAGCTTCTGCCCAACCAGAGTAAATGTCAATAAAAGAAACTATGTAATTGTTTCCCGACAAGGATGTTGGATATGGTCCTGATAGATCAAGTCCTACTTTAGCCATTGGAAAAGGTGGTATATCTGTCTCTTGAAGTGGATGTTGATTTTTCTTATTGCTCCTCGTTTGGCATACAATACATCTTTCTATATAAGAGTATAACCTTTTGTACAAATTTGGTATGTAGTACTTTTGTCTGATTACGTCATATGTTTTGTCCACTCCCATATGTCCAAGTCCATCATGATACTGCTGCACTACTAAAAGTTCTAACTCACGTGGTACATACAGGCGAAGTTTTGGGCCTTCTGAGTCTCCATCTGAAAGATAGTACATTAAACCATCAATTTCCAGGAACTTCTTTTCTTCGGTTGCCGTTGCTGTTTCTTTATTTAACCGATTGTTCAGTTTCTTGATCTGCTCATCGTGTTGTTGACTTTCTTTGATGTTGATTTCTTCTGGTAGATCAATAAAGGGTTTGACCAATTCGTCGTGTTGTTTAACTTCACATCTGGCCAATCTCTTAGGCGAAAAGGCATTGGAGTTAAGTACGTTCACTTCAAAGAAATTGTCCTTAACATCTGGTTCATCATGCTCTGATTGTTCTTCCTCTTCACACTCCAGGTTGACTGTCGGTAATCTGGATAAGAGATCTGCACAGCAGTTAAATCTTCCTTCTATGTACTCTACCTTACAGTTATATCCTGCAATACTTAATGCCCATAGTTGAATTTTCTTATTTTACATTGGAGATTCTAAGATATACTTGAGCGGCTTATGGTCTGTTCTTATAGTAAACTGAGCACCGTGTAAATAATGGTCTAACTTCTGTAGGGCGTAATGGATTGCGAATGCCTCCTTTTCTATGGTTGACCACTTTTCTTGAGTTTTACTCAGCTTGTGTGATAAGTAATATATTGGCTTATCTTCTCCCTCCTCTGTCATTTTAGTAAGGCACGCTCCAATACAATTGTCGCTGGCATCGGTGTACAGGATGTACGGCTTATTAGTATCTGGATATGCTAGTAAAGGCACAACCGTTAAACTTTCTTTAAAGTCAAACGCCTTTTGGCAACATGGTGTCCATTTGAACCTTGCATATTTTCTGGTTAAGTCAATCAATGGTTCTGCAATTTTAGAGAAGTTCGGTATAAATCTCCTTTAATAACTACACATACCTATAAAGCCACGAACTTCTCGGACTGTAGTGGGCGCTGGTAACTTTCTTATAGCTTCGACTTTCTTTGGATCAGGTGTAACGCCATGTTCATCAATGATGAAACAAAGATATTCAGTCTGTTCCTTGAAGAAAATACATTAATTTTCTTTAGCTTCATTTTTAGTCCATGCTTTCTTAGGCGGTTGAAAACGTCTTGAATATGACGAAGATGATCTTCCGGTGTCTCTGAGAATATAAGAATGTCATCCAGGTATGCGATAGCAAACTCCTCTTGTCCTTGAAGATCTATGTTCATTAGCTCCTGAAAAACTGCCGGTGCATTACTCAACCCAAATGGCATCCGGTTGAATTGGAATAGTCCTTTGTGACATGCAAAAGCCGTTTTTTCTTTACTTGAATCTTCTAATTTCACTTGCCAATATCCACTCTTTAAGTCTAGTGCAGTGAAATATTTTGCCTTACCTAGTAAACATAGGTTGTCATTAATCAACGGTAGCGGGAATGATACGGGTTTCACTATCTTATTCAAACTTCTAAAGTCAACGCACATCCGGTCTGATCCATCCTTTTTCTTCACCACTACTAAGGGAAATGACCAAGGCGATGTTGATCTCTCAATAATCTTTGCGTCAATCATTTCCAGTATGGCCTTGTCAATTATCTGTCTTTTATTTAAGGGTACACGGTAGGGTCTGTTCTTTATTGGGTGGTGATCTCCAGTTTCTATCTTCATTTTAACAGTATCAGTCACTCCAAGGTCACTGTCTTTCTTTGCAAATAAATCATTGTTTTTGCTCACAAGTCTTTTGATTGAGTGTTCAAATCTTTTAGGTACATCAATTTCTTTTTTTGTGTCTTGAGTAGTCTGTATTTCTGAAATTTCCTTCTGTTTTAATGCGGTAATTCGTCCTACTATATAGCCTCTTGGAATTTTATAATTTTTGTTAGTTTGGTTAACGAAGATCATTGAAACTTTCTTATCTTTCCGAACTATACAAACGGCGTCTTTTAAATATAGTCCCTGGTCTTCCATAATGCAGTTATTGTCTATGCTGTTCACCTCAACCAAGTCATTTTTTGCCAGAGGAAAATTGTTATTTATTTTTCCATAGAATACAGTCACCGTGTTTGGTCTCATAATAAGTTTCTTAGGAGTTCTTACAATAGTTGAGATGTGTAAATCTTCTTTAAGTTCCGCGTATACCTTGCCATCAATACGCATGAGTCCGAGATCAAAGTATAAACGAACATTGTTTTTCTTGAGCCAATCACGACCGAGAATCATGTTTCGGTTGAGTCCCTTTGTCACATAAAGTTTGTGGTCTAAAGTTAACCCTGAAATCTTAAAGGAAATATTTATCCTATCGCAATTAAAGAATTGCCATTTGCTGCTTGTAAAGAGGTGATGTCATTATTAAACAACTTGGGGCGGGGAAATAGATTATCATACATTTTCTTACTAATTAGAGATACGGCTGCACCTGTATCTACCAAAGCTCTAAATTTATTTTTACCTACTTTTAATAAACAGCTACTGGGGTTGTTAGTAAAATTAATTTCATATGTAGGTCTTTGTTTAAAGTTCTTTCTTCGGGCTTCAACGAAGGAAGAACGTCTTAGTTTTCCTGTTTTTGTTTGTTAAAATAAGAACGCGATTTGAAATTTTGAGACGATCCCCTATTTACTTGGTCGCTAGATTTATATGTTCGGCCTTGACGATTTGATGGTCTGCCCCGATTTTGCTGCGCTCTTTGATATATATGCGAGCCCCAACAATCTGCACGCACATGACCTACTTTACCACAATTCCAACATTCCACAGGCGAACGGGGTTTCTGCTCTATATTATGGACGGGTTTGTTTTGACTGGGTCGTTTATTTATTTGAGGACGGGACCTGACTTGGGGTTTATTTTGAGTACAAAATCGAGCCCTATGACCCGTCTGTTTGCATTTAAAACACCTACTATTACGCGCATGGTCAATTTCCATTGGTTCTACATGCCTTGTTTCTACTGAGGTAAGATTATCTGCTCTATCCTTTAATAAGGGAAGAAAAGTATCAAAATTTGAAAGAGTTCGTCTGTTGTCATTGCTTTGTACAATTTCTGTCATATTTGACCCTCTTATCGCTAGCCTCTGTCTCAGATTTTGTTCTCACATTGCTATTTGAATTGCAGATTCTAAATCTTTAGGGTTTTCTCGCAAAATTTTCATTCTGAGGTAGTCGAATGTCAACGTGTCACAAAAAATATCTACTAACTGTTGCTGTATCAAAGGATCTTTTAGTCTGTCATTACTGTAGGCGTCTTCCGCGATTTGCAATAGTCTCTCGGCGAACAACTGAACACTTTCATTTGAATTTTGTCGAGTCTTACGCAATACTGCTAACGCGTGTTTGGGATCTGTTATTTCTGCAAATCTATTTTTGAGGGATTCCTTAAGAGCGTTCCAAGATGGGATTTCTTCAGACGCATCTGTTTCATCTAAATACCTTTTAATATAATCCCCAACTGAACCCTTACTCGTTATGTTTGCAAACATGGGGATCTCATGACCTTGTTTCCCAGACATAACACTGTACTTTTCAACTTCCTTTATCCACTGTTTAAATTTTTTAGCATCTCCCTCAAAAGGAGTTATCACAGAAGATAGGGGCACTGAGAGTGCGGCTGTTATAGCTTTAACTTTACCAATGAAAAAATCTTTATCATCATACTGATCTGGGATTCGGTGTCGAGGTTCACGAGTTTCATACGGCCTAGCATCATGATATGTTTCAAAAGTATTTTGTTTAATCTGCTCTTTTTCTGAGGATTTTTGACCTGTTTCTTGCCCTTTATTTTCCTTGATCTGACCCAACCCTGCGAATTGTTTTTCTAATTGCTCTATTTGATTTTGAAATTCTTTTTTATTAAACCCATCACCTGTCGCCATATTGGTTGCTTAGACAAAGTTGTTTACTTCGAGATAGCTATAAGAGACATATAGAAATGGTTCTTACCTTATTCTGTTTTGAACTTCGCTCAGTCCTGATCACGGGCACCAAGAAAGTTCATGTAAGCCTTCCGTCTTAAGGATCCAATTGAGGGTCAGCTCAAACTTAGTGATGACAAGTCCGGTATTTCTTTCTCAAGCGGTTTTATTAAGCGTGATCGTATAGTTACAATTACATCAGCTAATAGCAGCCCAAATCAGGAGTCTCAGAATCTCTATAAGCGGAATCTATCTATAAGCGGAATCTCTCTATCTGTTCAACATCATTTTACATGGGTATATATAACATTTTACTTATGATGGACAGTTCTGACTAGTTCGGCCAATTTACGACGATCATGAGTGAAGATTAAGTGTTCAAAATAAAGATTAATAGTTTATTCCTACACAAAGTAACAGAACCGTCAAAACTGCCAATCAAAGAGTCTGGATGCAGGATTTGAGTCTCCGAGTCCTGGGTCTCGGAGCCCCCCACCTAGTATGAGGCATCACTTACTCATAATACGTACATTCATAAATAGCATAAAAGGTTACAAAGGTTAATATATAGAATACACAATACATGACTCAATATAGAGTACCAGAGCTATCGTTGCAGACACAGAATCGCCAAATATGACACTTGTTTTTAAACTCTCAATTTGGATATTGTTATGCCCGTATTATTCGCCTGGTTTTATAACATCATTTAGGAATACTAGCAATTTAAGGTCATAGCATGGCTATCTGTTTACAGTATACAAAAAATGAAAATATGATTTGTATCAATTAAGATATATTTTGCAGATTCGCAGGGCAGTGCAGTCTGCAAGGAAGGCTCTTATGTTAGACTTCGTCCCGAGAAACATTGGATTTCCCCATATCACCTGACAGGCGGTTATTAAGACCCATACATGTACAAGGCCACTTGCACAGCAACTACTTTCAGACATTACAACTGCCCTGCAATACTGGTGCTGGACGGAGCTTATATCTATATCCAAAAAAAAAAAGGAAACTACACCTTCTCCAGACGTTCCTTCAGTTTGCATAAGCGCCGGCCGCTTTTGAAGCCAATGATGATTGTTTCAACGACAGGATATATCGTCAGTGTCCTTCGCCCATAACTAGCGGATCCAAAGAACAAAGACTCCTCTATTATGAACCATTCCATTCTTTTGAATACCGAGGAAATACAGAGATATATCAAGGAGGACATCTTTGTGGTAGATAGAGGATTCCGTGATTCAGAATCTGTTTTAAACGACCTTGGTTTTCGGATGGAGATGCCTGCGTTTATCCCAAAAGGCCAAAAACAACTATCAACGGAAGAGGCAAACAACTCCAGGCTCGTTACAAAAAAAAAAATGAATGATTAGTCTTCATTTTTATTACTATCATTATTATTTTATCTTTTACTATCACTTTATTATACACAATACTTACATACCGTGTATGTTGAAAGATGATATCGATATGAGCATAAGCTTTTGTTTCACAGGAAAAAAAATGAAATGCATAACTAGAGTTTGTTTATTATAGGTCAGATGGGTTGTTGAATATGTTAACGGTCGGGTGAAAACATGGAAAGATCTTGGCAAGACGCTTCCAAACAGTCAAATTCCAGATATCGGAGACTACGTCAGGATTGATTGCAGTATTTGCAACAAATATCGGCCTCCGATCACTTCAGGAACATTTGACGCTGATATTGCAGTCGCTTCTAAAATGACAATGTTGGCCAAGAAAACAAACGAACTCCATCAGTTTGTTCTTGAAAATGGTATGTTGAAAAGAAAAAATATATATGTGCGGTTTTTTCTTATACTTGCAAATACTTATTTATAAGACATGTATACATGTATATTCTATATACAAATTTGTTCATATGCGTTTTGAAGATCGAAACATTTGAATACTGTAGGGCTGGATAAAAGATACATGAAATGGACTTCCATCGATGCCGACAGCAACATCGTAAAGGATTTTCCCGGACTTGCTGAAGAGGACACTAGAGAACTCACCATCGGCGTGTATCAGCTAAAAACGGCGAAGTCTTATGCAGCAGAGCACCTCACAGATGATGGAATGTTTAAAATTCTGGTGAGCAATGACATTCCCAATATCGTGTGTGCTAAAATTCAAAGCCGCCACACATCATCCAAAAAGTACTAACAGTGGATTTAATACTGTGAATCTATCGTGTCCTGGCACTGTACTTGTAAAAATGGAGCACGAGTCGTTGGAATGTGTGAGCACATATCCTGCATTATTTGGTACCTGGCTTTTGCTAGACATCATAGTTATGCAGGCAATGAGTCTCTTGGTATTCGGGATTGGACAGAGGATGTGGATGATGCAGCTCGAGCCATTGACAGCTCCGAAGATGAAGACGCTCTGGATAATCAGGGTCAGGAAGAGTAGCTAGCAGACTTACACGTAGTTTGTGCGGTGTATGTAATGTGTACAGTAAGAACCTGAACAGATTTATGAAAGAAAATACGTTTCCATCAATTAAACTTAATTTTATACCTAAAAATGTAAATGCATGATTTAGATGATTTGATTTTGCTGATTTATTGATGTTGTGTTTATTAAACACTTGTTTGTCTGTTGAATAAGAATGGATTTCCTAATTAATCTTTTCAGAAAAAACACGAAATATTAGGACTTTTATGTACTTTGAATATATACTAGTATACATATATAATGATTAAATGACAAATGCCACAATTTTACCTCATTTGGTCTTTAGGTTATTTTTAAAGCTCAATGCAGCCATGGATTACAATTATTAAGTTATACATGTATATAATTCTTTTTTTAAAACCACAAATGACGTTGCACTAGTTCAAACGACGTCATTAAAACGTTATTAAAAGGACCTTACGTTGGAGTAGTGGTACAGATAAAATAATGGTCTCATTATCAAATCCATTCTATTTTATGAAATTACATAGTTAACTTTATGTCTACCTTTTGGCACAATATTGTTTAATTTGGGAATAGGGCCGTTCTCGGTGTATACCGTACCTAGTTCTTTCTTTTGAGTAGATGTATACTGATATAGGTAAGCTTATGAAATTTATACTTAAGATGATGAACTACTGGCTGCTTCGTTTATATACCATATACCTATTTTACTAACATAACATTTATTTATCGGCATAATAACTTTGAACGAAATAATTCGTATTGTACATTCAAGGGCGGCGATATGGATAGTCTTTCATTTCAAAATGCAGACTAGTAAACCAATAGTTTAACCGAGCATACGCCTTTCGTAGTCTAATAGTTAAAATTCTTTTCATATAAGGAGTTGTGTGCTTTAACGATGATATAGACTGTCAGGCAGGCTTTGCAAAAGTACTTTTAATCAGTCTAAAATCTTCACCCACAACGGTCTGTCTGCTACTTAAACTACAGTATAATTTCCCTATATACTTACAACTACCTTCTGAACTGAATTTCCTTCTGATAAAAAGATTGTTAATGGTAAGAAAAACTAGGGATAATCCATAATTTTCGACTTTATAATTTTCCTGCAGACATAGACAAGAAAGTGATCATTATTCCTTTTCAATTGTAACATTTATTCTTGGTTTTCTTTCTCAGTTTTACTTACATACATTTCAGTTCAAAAGCATTTATTTGAAATTGCACAAGTTCCTACATTAAGTATAGTGGAAGATATACATGTCGATCAAAACGATCCTCCATATCGAGTTTAATTAATAATCAGTTTATTACGCGTTGCATTTACATGTTTAGACACATCATCTTGTGAAATTTTCAATAGAAATAACTGATCGATTTTCTTTTCAGTTTTCGGATATATGAAAATTATCAGTGCTAGGTAAGTTAACTTTCAAGTTCGTACGCGTGTTACTCTAATGCAAAACAGTACAAATGGCCGCATTTATTGGCCTCAAGTTTTTCCAATCCAAACGAGAAAAAGCCTCTAAGCATGTATAATAAGAAAGTATATCCGTTCATAATAAGGCGCCGGACATCGGCTGTACAATTCATTGCCGTTGTTGACGTGTATCAACGGATAACCCAAATTAAGTTAGACCAGGAAAATTTATTGTTTCTCTCGCCATAATAAAATCAAGTCTCTGGTGTCGTTAGGGATGATATTTTTCCAAGGATTAAACTGGGTTTTACAGGAATCTTGCGTCTACAAGTATTAATGTATACAACAGTTGGTTAGACCAGAGTCCGGCAAGTCTGCACTATATAAGATACAGCAAAGACCAAGACTTTCTTTATCGCCATTTCAACAAAGAGTTGTCAAATTTCTATGGCCATCGTTTATTTAGACTTGCTTATCATTTTTTCTTCTGTCTAGGCTTATACTTTATCCACTACATTTATATATATATGCTACAAATTTGATGTCATGATTATACTCTACTAAACATAAAATACATTGGAGTTCCAGAGGTATTTAATTATTTTTCTTGTCTCCACATACATGTACATGTAAATGATAATGCGTTTGACAAAACTTTATTTAAATCTAGTCAATTTATTTTAAGTTTCCATATTGTATGCAGGTATAAAACGACAAAACACTGAAAAAAATAAAGTTTCTAATTTCAAGATCTGCAATGTTATTTTTCATCTCTTGAAAATAGATGACAATGTACATGTAGTTTCAGCTGGAATGATTAAATTTGTTAATGATTTAATTGACACAAGGAATTGAAAAACATATTTTATTGATAGAAAAATTGTAAACATTTTGAGGAAACTTACATCGTATGATGTTTTTATATTTATAAATTAACTATAATTCTACAACAAGTGTCGGCCGAACTATTTTTCTTATATCATGCATTTTTCGTGTAAGGGAACTTTATAATTAGCAGTCTGCAGTTTACATGCACTGATAAAAACCTTGCTCTACTCAATTACGCCGGCTGTAGTTGCTATAACTCCCATATTAAGATTGGAAGCACGGAGTTAAATAATGACTTCTTCGTGTTTCTAGTCTATCGTATTTATCACCAAACACGTTTACTTCTGTAAAGAATCCCCCGTACTTAGTTCGTTCTCTATGAAACATACATGATTAATTGAATAGATAAATGTTTTCTTGTGTTATCGATTCTTTGTAATTTGTTAACAGCGGCGAACAAGATTAATGGCGAAATTATCCTATCTGCCGCCAGAGGTCGCCGTAGCATGTACAGGAAATGAATTATCCCAATTTGAGCGGCGCTGCGCAATGAATCTGAGTATGTGATTGAGATTCATGACACTTGTTGTAATGGAGCTTGTTTGTTAAACGTGGATTATCCATACTGATGAACGGACATTGATGATTGTAGTTTTGCTTTAGCCGGTAGTGGTGATAAGGTAGCGAGTACAATTCAAACAAAATTACTAGTCAGCGGCCATAGAACAAAAGAGAAGTAGCTTTCCTAGCTTCAAATTGATAAAGTTTATATTACGACGGACCAGTTAAGTAAATGTAAATCGAGAAAATACGAATGAAATGACAGTTACTGGGTCAGTACATGATTGCAAAATGTTATTTAGTTATAGAATTATTTAAAGCGTACATATGAGTTGTTTACGACATTAGGCATGTGAATGTATAGCAGTTACTACTTAAAACGTCAGACTTCATATTTATTATTAAAACATTTACTAGTTTCTTAATCTATATTATACTAAATCATTTAAGATAATAGATAATTCAAAATAAAGTATTTGCATAAAAGGCGTCTACTTTGTTAATGAGAGTCATAAAATACAGCAGCTGTTGATAAAATCTTTTTTTTAAACTTATATATCAAAATCTCATAAAGTCGTAATTAATACATTTTAACGTTTACGACATCCCGGAAAGGGGGATGGGGTGGGGTCGGAACACTTTTTTGTTACTTCATATATAGTAAATTTATCGAAAAAAGGAAAATAGGAGCCCCCTCCTCCCCGACCCCCTGCAAATAAAGCTAGAGGTACTTAGAGCAAGCTCACAAATGATATCCCATTGCCTAGAAAATATGATAATTACATCTCCATTTAATAGAAACAGATGCACAATTTTTTTATAGTGACCTCGAACTTGCAAAACCGGCCAACGCCCATGAATCATGATCCAGACATATTTACAGGTCGCAAGCTATCTTTGTGTAAATTAGCCTCTTCTCATTTTCAATTGCAATGGCCACGCAAGAAATGCTTTTAACAATGACCTTGGAAAACTGAACCTGGGTCAAGTTCATGACACATCCTCAGGTCATTAGCAATCTCTTTATGAAGTAGTAACGTTCAATTTTCTCCATAATAGACGTATTAAGACCGGACACAAATTATGAAGTTTTTCTTTCCAATGACATTAAACTTGTTCAAATGGCCTTGGGTCAAAATCATGACACACCCTCAGGTCATGGGCATTCTTTGTGTACAGTAAGAACCTTAAATGATTTTCCATAAGAAAAAGTTATGAATTATAAACCAGACACGAATTTACCACTCTTTTCTTCCAGTGTCCTTGAACCCATATGACCTAATGGCAAAATCACGGCACAGCTTTAATTGATAAGCATTATTTTGTGAGGTATGAGCTTCTAATTTTTATCTCTAAGAAAGATATAAACCAAACACGTGTTTTGAACTTTTCGATCCAGTGATCGTAAAATTAGCCAAACTATAATGGGTCAAGTTCATGGCACACTCACGGGTCATTCGCAATGATATGTATTTTTTGGAGTATAAACTTCCAATGTTTCTTCGTAAGAGAGATATGAACCGGACACGATTGCAGAGACAGACGTAAAAGGTGATTCCTGTGTAAACCCCCCCCCCCATGATTTATTTTGCAAGGGGGTTTAATAACTATTCCTCTAAAACCACCTCCAAATTTACTGAATCCGCACATGCATTCAACATTACGTTAACTTTTTATGTCGAAGAAGATGATCCCCAACATTCACCGTGAACGTCAGTCATTAAAAAACTAAACAAACAGCCCTAATCCACTAGTGAAAGATAGCCTACACCATTGGTTTCGAAGGTCACTGTTTTTCCTGGGCCACAAGATTCTACCTTTATTGTGCCAGCACATACTTCCCACAGTGTTTTTATTTATGCATGTTCTCTTCATGAAGACCCAACTTCATGCGCATATCTAGAGGGGAGGGGAGGGGGGGGGATAATCTGGATCCCCACCAAGTTTTAATTTCCTAAATTCACTCTGTAAAATTATCGAAAATATGTCTCGGATCCCTCCTCACCTATAAATCTTTCATATCCCCAAGGGATAACTTTTGGAATCTGCACATGAGCTTTGTAAAATTGATTACTGATTTGTAGCAGTATTAGTTAAACTGTTCTGATTTAATGCAGGGTGTCGCAGATTTCTTGAAAATACAAGAAAATGGTCAAGGTTAAAAATACAAAAAATGCGTTGGGCTAACCCCCGACTACACAAAATCTTTTAGCTTAAACAATATGTTTTTGGCTAGTGATAATTGTATACTTCATGTAAACATTGTCATAGTTTTTTTCACTGCATGCACCTTAAATTTATCAAACGGACTTTGTTCTATAATTATAATTGATAAATTTCATTTAAGTTTCCGCTTCTTCTTGTAAAGACAATTTTAACACTTTGACAATTAAGACTTTTACATAACTGATCAACAATCGCATCTAGATTTAAAACAAAAAACCCACACATCTCACAGATGTTTCTTATTGCCCTGATAGAAATAAATTTTGAAACTAATTTAATATCAATTCGAAATAGGAAGTTTATAAACTGTCAATTTTATCGTATCTCCTCGCTGTTTACAAAGGGTATACGTACCTATAGATTTTTGTTCTGGTTTAAAACAAATAAAACGACCAGATCCCAATGATACATGTAATCGCTGCTCAGAAAAACTCTGCACTTAATGTAAGGAATTTTATATTTCCTTTTAGATACTGCGAACTCATCAACTCTCGAGTTTGCTTAATTTTTCAGGATTACATGGACACCTCTCATCCACAAGTGTTTTTCTCTATGTTTTTCTCGATGACTGCCTAATTTATATACAGCGAACGTCCAAATAAATCTCTGAAAAAAAAACGTTCCCATGAACCTTAAAAGACTCGACAAAAGCAGCCACAACGAGGATAAATTATTGTTCCTAACAACTTTTTAGCATTAATGATTCATAGCTACACATGTGATAATGCACAAATTACCGGATGGCGCATCATATTATCTTGACTAATGCGCCTGAACTTTCAGAAAAATTGAATTAGCTCATCGCTTTATCATCACATTAAAACGTTGTGACAATACATTTATGTCTCTATGACTTATCGAGATGTTTAACGATACATCGTATTTCAAACAATAGCTTAAAAAGAGATTTGTATCAGAAATACATTTGTTCAGCTTTTCCAAGCTAATCACATCAACAACAAAAAAATAATTTCCCATGAAAAGTAACCAAAAAAAATCTGCCAAAAAAGCCCCCACTTCAGATTTTTTTTGGAAGCATGATGCATCGCAAAATTACGAATAAAGGACGATAAAAAAAACCAGTGAAGCTGTTAGGGCGTATTTTTAAGTTGTCATATTTGTTTTAAAATTTGAATCATAGATAGGGCCTAAAAATAACTAATTTGGAATTTTCTTTATCTACTTACATGTACATGTACTTAACCTTATAGTATACATACGATAATTATTATTTCATATTTTCATCCAAAATATTTTTATAGTATTGTTATGGTTGGTTTTGTTTTTCAACCTTGCTTTGTTTTTTGGAGAGGCAGCATGTATATGCAGTCATTCAATAATGCAAAATTTCATCAATTACAAAACCTCGCAACCAATTTTTTTTAAACGTGATTAATTTCATGAAAAAGCAAAATCGTTCATTACTATTGCTCTAACTTGGCACCATTAATCTCTAGTGAGTATCGAATTGCTGCCAAAGAAACTTCAAAGAGATTTATAACCAGCCTTTACAAAAGTCAGCCGAAAAATATATACGAGCTTTAAAAGGCTTTTAACCCTGCCCTTTACAAAACCTAAATCTCTTACCTCTACCTTTATATTAAGTAACACAGAAGAAAGAAGATCTTGGAATCCCTGAAGCTGTTCTGCCCTGAAGCGGCGGAATCACGACCTAATCCAAACACACTCAACCCTTCCAGTGTTTCCGTAAAGCTTTGAAATATTGATGTCAATTCAACAACGACTCGGAAATAAATTGAAGCACGATTCATTAAGATGTTTAACCAGGGAAAATTAACCGGCCCTAAAATAAGGAACCATTACGCGCCGGATCAGAATCAATGGATTGGGAAACTGTTGAACAAGCGTCGATCTCGAGGGTTTCTTTCGGTGGTGCTCCAGGAAATCCTTAGGACCATCGATTCGACCTTTCCGTTCGCTTCTTTGGAACCTAAGTGCAATATTATCTAATTCTCGCCGGGATGTGCTTTCAACATCTTCTTAATGTTGGAAAAAAATCAAGCGCTGTTCTTGGAAGAAAGGCTGTCAACCTTTAAATTTGTCTGCGGCTTTTAAAAGTTTGAGTTATTTTCCATGAAATGAACAGTTCGTAAATTGCAATGAAACCAAGTCTTGCTCTTTTTGTGTTTAGAGAGGACCGCAAATTGAACCTCTTAACTCATAAAGTATACCATTCTTGAGTAAAAAAAAATAATGACATTGATATGATGACCATCAATTGTCGCCATGGAAATATATACAAAGGAATTTTTCATAAACACAATTGTATTGATAATTTATTTACATTACTTGACGGTGTTGTATATCTGTTTGTATACTGTCTGTAAAATAAAATTTAAAAAAATGTATTTCAAGATTGTATTGTTTTAAATATTAAAAGCATTTACTTTTCATATAAAATTCACCGTCCAAATCAAATACTTATTTAAACGGCGTGAACATTTGCAATAAATCAATCGGAGCACCAGCATTTAATGCTCGCAAATTATCAGAGCTAGTTTCCTTTAAAAAAATATTCACATGATTGTTTCTGGGTAAGGTTTCCTTATTATTGATACCCTTATAATCTGTTTCAGACAAACCACGAATCACAAAAATTGAAGTATGATCGTTAATCAAGATTTTAATTCTGAAAATCCCGCATTGTGTTTTGTGCAAAGTATCAAAATCTATGTTAAATCTATGTTACATCTATAATACATCTATGTTACAGTAGATTTTGAGATCTTTACAATACTTTTAGTGATATTATTGATAAATTATAGTTTTATTATAGTTTTTTTTTTAAATTACATTAAAGGAAATGTGTCGATTAAAGGTCATATGAAACGATTTTTAACACTATGATTTTCTTTCATGAATATAAAGCTTGGTATAAACAAATGTTAAAATACATGATGTAAGATTTGTTTGCCTTTGCATTTCTGAGAAATAACCGTGAAAACTGAGAACCTGAAAAAATTCTTGCCCGCTTATCGTTCTTGATTTTGTGGATTTATGACGTCACAAAGACCCACCGATGTAAACAATGCATTAAAACTAGTGTAATTTTACAGTAGTTTATCGATTAAATTTTAGTAATTTTTGCATATATGAACGTGTCTTTCTTTTCAAATGAGA
The DNA here is from genome assembly GCF_025612915.1 of Magallana angulata. Lineage (NCBI taxonomy): Eukaryota > Metazoa > Mollusca > Bivalvia > Ostreida > Ostreidae > Magallana > Magallana angulata. The sequence continues at coordinate 1,695,824 of NC_069119.1, forward strand.
TCATTAGATTTCGTAGTAGCCTACATATGACTTAGTTTTAATTGGTCGTTAATGAATAAATCTAATATCAGCTTCTCACAAGAGTAAAAGAGTGAAAATTTAACGAAAGAAATGCTCCAACATTTACAGCTGATTAATGAATTATCCTTATCCTTTTGAAATAAAAACATCATTTTCTTCTTCGGTACGTATAATGATTGAGCTACATTTAAAGGGAATTAAAGCATTTAAATTGATTTGATTTAATTTGTCACATAAAAAAGTATATAAGGCAGGCCAATGAAAATGTTTGAGGCATTGTGTACATAGTTTGTATTTAAGAGCTGCTATAAAATGCCGCAAAATTATTCTTAAATTTTATTTCGAAATAATATAAATTTCTGACTTATTGATATATACATGTAGCAATATCTTTAGAAAATACTTTGTGTACACGTGTATATTAACGTTTTATTAAATTAGATCGCGGAAATATGGCATTTAAGGATTTAGAAATGTATCGGTAAAATAAATCGGTTGTTTGATAAAAATAGTTGTGAACGAATGTGAAGATAATCAACAGATTTTATTAAGAACAAGCATCAATAATGATAAAAAAAACGAAAGAAAACATTGCGGAAGAAAGTGAAATAAAAGGGATCTGTGAGTAAATACCGCACATACACGTTTTAAAATCAAAACACCGCACATTCAAGTACACGTTTCAAAAGCAAAACATTTGAAGAAATTTCTCTTAGACTAAAAATAATTAAGTGGTAACATATTTGTGAATTTGAAAGTGAAACAAACAATATAATCGTGAAGCGAATGAGGCACAATGAGTCCTACAAGTTGTTTAGAAAAAAAATCTTAATGAATTGCATGAACGTGCAAATGGGAAAAAACGATCAGACTTATTTTTGAATTTGTCAATTTCATTAAAAAGATCAAAATAAAACATATAAATATGCTTATATTAAAATTATATTATACTAGCATGTGGATCTATGAAGAAAATCATTTATTCTCCGTGCAGTCTCGAAACTGAATATCATTATGTACACGCTATTACATGTAAATAAAAACGCACACGATTTCATTTCTTGAGAGAAAAAATACTGACGTGGTTGATTATTGTATAATTATACAAGTTTTTATATGAAATAGTATTTTTTTTTCTTTTAAAATGCTGCAAAATGACATGGATATTTGTATTCACAACATAGCTTTATAAGGCGATTGGGTCTTACTGACGTCATAAGCAAGGGAGGTAAGCCGCGTAAGTCAATGTTCCTTTTCCCGATTAAGCAATTTTGATCGACTGTGGCGCTCACATTTTGCATAAAATATCCAAAAAAACAATGTCAGTCTTATTAAATAGGCACTTATGAACTCATTCCCGTATATAACTCAATATGGTCAGGATATCGTTTCATATGACCTTTAAAAGAAAATGGGTACCTAATGGTTGCCTAAGTGTTAGACAAACCTATATAGAATTTCAAGAATGGCATTGAAATAGATGTATTATACTGCATAATAAACTAATACAGGATAAAAAAATGATTTCTCAATAAATGGTAAAAAAAATTATTCTGGTACTCAAAAGTTTTCTAAATTCCATATGTTACATGCATTTAATGTATGAAAGTAAAACAATTCTGACCAAACCAAATGAGTAAGACATGTATTATATTTTCAAAAACAGAAAGATGTAATGAAGAGTATTTTTTTTATTTTTCCTAAAGTAAAGTTAAAAGGATCATAGTGACCCCGTGACTCCTATATTTTTATGACAGTACGTCACAACATAGCGAATTATGTCTCCCCTTTCAAAGGGGAGACATATTGTTTTTGTCGACTTTCTTATTCTTATTCTTCTTCTTCTTCTTCTTCTTCATCCAAATTTGTCCAGGCCGTAACTTAAATACCCTTTGACATTAAGAGTTCAAACTTGGAACATAGGTAGATGGTATTGAGAAGGAGTGCACGGCACCAAAAGTTTTGACCTTGACCTATTTTGTTCTTCAAGGTCAAGCTTTTCATAAAAAATATTGTTCGGACCATAACACAAGACTCCTTTAACATACAGACTTTTAACTTGTATCATAGATAGATGGTATATAACCTAGTTGAACCTTACCAACATTTTTGACCTTGACCTAGAATTTGTATTTCAAGGTCATATTAGAAAAAACTTCATTGTTCAACTTCTGAATATACTTTGACAGAAGGACTTCAAACTTTAAACAAAGAACACTAATAATACACTTAGGTGTACTATTGAATAATATTTGACCTTGACCTTGTTTTACTCAAGGTCAAATTAAGAAAATAATAATAAAATTTTGTCTGGGTCATAACTTTAATACCCTTTGACATTAAGACTTCAAACTTGGAACATAGGTAGATGGTATTTGGAAGGAGTGCACGCCACTAAAAGTTTTGACCTTGACCTATTTTGCTCTTCAAGGTCAAGCTTTTAATTAAAAATATTGTCTGGACCATAACACAAGACTCCTTTAACATACAGACTTTTAACTTGTATCATAGATAGATGGTATATAACCTAGTTGAACCTTACCAACATTTTTGACCTTGACCTAGAATTTTTATTTCAAGGTCATATTAGAAAAATCTCTATTGTTCAACTCCTGAATATACTTTGACAGAAGGACTTCAAACTTTAAACAAAGAACAATAATAATACACTTAGGTGTACTATTGAAAAATATATTTGACCTTGACCTTGTTTTACTCAAGGTCAAATTAAGAAAAAAATAAAATTTTGTCGGGATCATAACTTTAATACCCTTTGACATTAAGACTTCAAACTTGGAACATAGGTAGATGGTAATGAGAAGGAGTGCACCTCACCAAAAGTTTTGATCCTGACCTATTTTACTTTTAAAGGTCTGGCTTTTCACAAAAAATATTGTCCGGACCATAACACAAGACTCCTTTAACATACAGACTTTTACCTTGTATCATGGATAGTTGGTATATAATCTAGTTGAACCTTACCAAAATTTTGACCTTGACCTAAAAATTTTATTTCAAGGTCAGATTAGAAAAAAACTTCATTGTTCAACTCCTGAATATACTTTGACAGAAGGACTTCAAACTTTAAACAAAGAACAATAATAATACACTTAGGTGTACTATTGATTTATATATGACCTTGATCATGTTTTACTCAAGGTCAAATTAAGAAAAAGATAATAAAATTTTGTCTGGGTCTGGGTAACATATAGTTGACATCATTCTTTTTCAATTGTTAAATTTGCCCCATATAACAATCCTTGGGGAGAAGGGGAGACATGTGGTTTTTTTTGTAAAAAAACAATACCCACTAGTTTTACGCGAATTTGTGAAACAGTTTATATCGCCGAATTTATCTCTGTGACGCAATGGGTATTGCTTCGGTCTACGAACCCGCAGGTCCTCAGTTCAAATACTGCAAGGAGTGGTAAAATTTATAAAGTTTTTTTTTCGAAAATAGAAAAACCAAATTTGTCATTTTCAAATCGAACACCTGCTAAAACTCCATATCTTTGAGTAATTTAGAAGAATGGGATTGTATGCAGAACTTTTCCCAGATGTACAGAGGACCCTTAAAATGTGGTGTCATATTTATTTATGTAGCAAAGACGTAGGTTGATTTTTTTGTTGAGCATATGTAATGGAAATAAAAGTGAACAAGCACATATACTGCAGGCTCCGATAATACTTTACAATGCCATATATGCATATTGTTAACATCACAATGTAGACACTATTGATACGATATCGATTAATGTCGTAGGCATCATAAATATGATGATTTATCTTATGTAAACTTCGTCGACATCGCAATGAACTTAACACAATATTGAGTGTTTATCATCGATGTCGATATTGCTTATATTTCTTTGGTGTTAAACATCTTTGATATCGCGACGTAGACAATGTTGAAACAATATCGAATTTACATCGTCGACATTGACGATATTTCCATAATCTTAAGATCGTCATACATCGCATCTAAACACAATGTTGACTCGATGTTGGCCAACATCGCGATGTAAACGATAGAGACAAAAACAAGGGGCATGGATGTAGACACAATGTCGACTCAATGTTGGTCAACATCGCGATGTCGACGATATAAACAAGATAGAAGGAACACAATGAAGATACAATTTCAATTCATTAATAATCAACATTGCGATGTTGACGATGTAAACAAGATAGAAGGGATAAAACGTTAAACCGATAACGTCTCAGTGTTGATCAACTTTGCGATGTCGTCAATTTAAATAATATATGATAGAGAAAATGTAGATACGATGTAAAATCGAAGTAGGTAACCATTGCGATATTAACAATGTCGACAATGTAAACAGGATACAACGGCTGCGATGTAGAAACGATTTTGACTCGATCTTGCAATGTCCACGACATCGAAGATATAAACATGATGAAGAAGGCACGATTCAAAGGCTAATTTGATAAAAACACAATGTAGATTCAATGTTGACCAACTTAAAAATAAAATTGCGATGTCGACAAACAACATAGTACATTTGACATATCTCGACAATGCTACACATAGCGAATGGAACAAATTAAGAACACAAAATAATTCAATATAAGGGACATAACTTCCAAAAAAAACCCATCACATTAAAACGCGTTGGGCTAGCCTCCGACTACACAAAATCCCCCTTAAACAATATGTTATTGGCGAGATAGTGATAATAATATACTTTCTGTAAACATTGAAAACATACTGTTTTCCAGTGCATGTACCGTAAACTTATCAAACGGACTTTGTTTTATAAACTATTGATAAATTTCATTTATGATTCTGCTTCTTCGTGTAAAGACAACAATTTGACAATCAAGGCTTTTACATAATTGGTTAACAATCGCATCTTTATTTAATAAAACAAAACACATCTTACACATGTTTTTCGCATTGTCCAGATAGAAATAAAATTTGAAACTAATTTCAAATACCCACAATGTTTTACCAATTTCATGAAGCAGTATCAGTAGTTGTGCTTACAAAAAAACCCTGACTAGCTGAAGAGAAAAAACATTATAACCCTCAAAACTTCTTGCACATTCCCACGTCCTCGAAACTGTGTTGTAACAAAACACAAGAATATTTGTGCCAGCAAAAAACTGAAACCAATGTGCATTAAAAAAAAAGACGTTAATCCATAAAATATGATATTTTGTTTTTAAGTTTTATCCAAAGTGTATAGCATCTTGTAGTGGGTGTCATGGTTTTTACGTTTATGTTCTTCTACTCCAATAATATGCTTTTAACAAAATACAAGAATATTTGTGCCAGCAAAAAATTGAAAACCAATGTGTATTTTCAGAAAAAAGACGTTAATCTAGAAAATATGATATTTTGTTTTTTAATTTTATACAAAATGGATGGCATCAAGTATTTGGTTGATTGTTAACGTTTTTACGTTTATGTTCTTCTACTCTTAAGGGTTGCAGAAATAAAATCTGGTCAAAATTATTGACTTAATGTTATATTATAATGCTAACATAAGTACAATGTATTAATGACCCTAACCGGTCTCCGTATAATACATTTAAACAGAGTGAACTCTCGCCACTTAGATATATGTTTACACACCGTAGCGAACGGCACAGGTAGTTAAACTACACTATATACTACATATCTAAACAAAACATGACACTATTAGACTATAACGCACAAATATTGCGATATATACGTGGCATACACGTGGCACTGTTAAACATACAACGCTAAGGTAACATTCACGTGACAACTCTTGTCCGCTATTTATAGTAATATAAAGTGGCACTTATAAGCTTTAAGAGCTACAAAAATGAAAATGAAATGAATAAAAGCAAACTTACCCCGTCTGGAGATTTAGTTACCAGGCAATTACAAAATTAAATACACGTGGTCAGATCCATGTGGGGAAATCGTGCGCTCTGTCCAGAACTGCAAAATTCAAACCTTATAAAGCCCTAACAATGCAGGTAGAATGACCCAGGTTGAGTCTATTATGCTGACCAATGCCAAACTAAAAAAACCATGAGGCTCCATACGGATAAAATAAAAAGTCTATCAAAACACTGGGGTTCAGTACGGGATAAATCCACTAAATATAATAACAACTTACACTACAGCAATCACTATGGTATGATTGTGACAGTTGGTTTTAGAAAAGAAAGTGAAAGTGGTTTTTTGAATAACAAAAGGAACGAAAACGTAAAGCAATAGGTCACAGAGTTATTAAACTTACTTTGCAATTCATTACATCGAATTTAAGTTTCTATTGAAATAATTTCTTTCTATTAACATACATTCTAACACTTGAATAAACAAATCTTTGCTACAGGTTTTCTCAGAATCACTTATGTTTTAGTGCTTAATCTGACAGATATCGAACCGCAAGTAAAAACGTTGTGCGATTTTGAAATTTAGTCACTGTGTTTTTTGCATTGTATTCACAGCTTGCACGTGGGCTACCTCCCCTTCAAAAGAAAATATATATCTGGTTGGTACTACAGATAGAGAAACATTAAAATGAGGTCAATACAGTCATTTTACGATTGGCAAAGAAGAGATATCTCGGCTCTAAAGTCGATTTAGCCTTAACTTTAAGATGTTTCCTCACTTTATCTAAAACGTGTACCAAAATTAATACACTTCTTTGTATAGTAACCTCACAACAACTGTTAAATTTAATGTAAAGTTTACAACAGGTTAATTGGTCGTCTCTATATGTAACATTATGAAAATACGTAAATGTACGAAGAAGAGTTGATGATTCTTTCACAATATATGTTTGAAGGAACAAGGAGTATGCACGTTAAAAAAAAATATAAGATAAACACACTGGGCCATCTGAGTCGTGATTGTGCGTCAAAGACCACTTCCAACAACGACTGAATAATAACTGATTTAAAAACATTTTGTTTACTCATGGACATTTAGAGGACAAACTGAGTATATTGTAATGACGGGCACATTTCTCCCGATATTGTAAATTTCCTGAACAAAGTGTGGATAGTTATATATGAACAGAACAGTTAAAAAATTCCCCCCCCCCCCCAATCAGTCTTCAAGGTTTCTAAGTGAGTATATTATAATGATAACCGGGGGGCTATATCATATTTGTAAAGCCAGTTGTAACATGTACATGTATAGTGCCAGGGCACGGACTAAGTGGTACCCCCCCCCCCCCCCCTTCGCACATAATGATTGTATACGTTTCTATCATGAATTTCTTTTACTGATTTTCATTTAATTGGGATAAAGCGCTTCTAAAGTTTGAAGAAACTGATATTATTTCAAATCATAATTTAAAGAAACTTTGAGACAAATTAAAGATTAAAACTTTGTCAAATTAATTTACATACAATGTCATGTATTTTGATTAAACTATTGAAAATTTCAAACATTTATATGCAATGAAACTTTCAGACAGGTTTATATTTGACTGTCGAGGCCTGTGGACTTCTCGTTACACATTACACATATACATGTATGAACTGTATACATGAAAATAGTCGCTCCCTGGGTTTTTTCGCCCCATTCGCCCTCGTTGTCAGAGGAAGAATTTAAGACTGGGCGCATTCTATGTTGCAAATGATATCTCTGTTTACACAAATACATCTCGGCGATTTCAAGACGAAACGAAATCGTTTGCAAGTGTAAAAGTGCGAAAATTGCACGGAGCGAAAATAACCCTGTATACAGTATATAGATTGACTGCTAACAGAAAACTAAGCAAGAATGAAAAATGTTTGCAAAATCTTATTATATAAATAGTGCCTGTTTGGGAGGGTAACAGTTGAAATTGACACCCCGAGAAAACCATTGTCAACCGACGCGAAGCGGAGGTTGACAATGGTTTTCGAGGGGTGTCAATTTCAACAGTTGAAATTGACACCCCGAGAAAACCATTGTCAACCGACGCGAAGCGGAGGTTGACAATGGTTTTCGAGGGGTGTCAATTTCAACTGTTATCCTCCCAAACAGGCACTATTTATTTTGTTATACTGAATGTCTTTTTTAAAATTTTTAAGAAAATTTTACTGCTTTTATATAGGAATAACGTGAATTCTACAGCGAACCGTACGCGCATAATTTTCGCGCATGTAACATTTTTTAATGTTACCCGTTGCCAAGTGCGTTGCTAACGCTGAGGGTAATAGTAAATATTATTAACTGCGTCTTAACCAATCAGATTTCAGTATTTAACATGAAAGTATAACAATAATCTATAACACATTTTAAGACCCAATGTTAAAATAACTATTATCATATATTTGAAAATTTCTGTATGGGTTTTATTGTTTTAAAATGATTAATATTGTGTTTATTCAGTAATCTTAATTAACAACAACTCATGAATTTTTTTCACGCCCCACTTTCGCCGACAATGGAGTGCTTTTTAGATAAATGTATTTTTAACCAATTTCTGTCATCGTAAAAAATATACATATTAATGAAATATTTTAATAATAAAACATGTCAAGTAAAAAAAACGAAGAACCCCCCCCCCCCCCCCCCCCACCAAAAAAAAAAGATTTTTTAACCAAAGTCAACATTAAAAGATCTCAGTCGATCAAAATTTGAATCAAGTTATGATCTTCTAATGACTAATACACAATTTGAATTAATTGCTGACCTATCAAAAATACATGTATATGTACAACTTCTTGTTTCAATTCTGTTATCATTGTTTTTACAAAAGTATTAACATTTTAATCGATTCTTTATTTCAGTAATACTGAAGGTGAACAAGAAAAGAAAAACACCAAATGACTTTTCAAAATAATAGATAAAATTTGACAATCACTGATCACTGAATAATAAATTAAGGGAGGCATGGTCACGATTTTGGTCAACATTTTTAATAAATATCTCGTATATTTAATGTTAACAAATGGTTCAGTAAGGCATTTTTAATAGTCAATCAAAATTTAAGAGTCAGTCATAGAGGTAAATTTAAAGCAAGATACAGATCTTACAGTTCTTTGTTAAAAAAGCTCAGGCTATGCTTTTGTTTACATTTTGAATGTTTATAGGGAAATTTCAGGTTTAAACCTAAAATAAATGTGACAAACAGTGGGAACTGTTTATTTATGCTCAAAACGATTAGCATGCATATAGAAATAGTAGCTTGAAAAGAGCTTTTATCGGTTAATTGAATCAATGTTACAAACGCATGGCACAAGCCTTGTTTTCAAAATATAGAATTGTGAGCGCTGTATCCTGCGATATATCTTGCGTCTATATGCGACTGTTGTATTATGAATGCGACTGTTGAAAGATAATGCGATAGAACATTATTAACAATAGAAATAGAGAAATCGTGATTATGCCCCTTTTAAGCATTATGCAAGGTTTTAAAAAATTGTAAGCTTTGGGTTTGACAATTTGTTTTTCACATTTTTAAGTTGTTTTTAATAATTACATCTTTAAAGAGTTCATGAATTACATTACAAAGTTTAACATTTTACTTCATACTTATCAATATTATTATTATTATACAACTCGTAAATTTTTTAAATATTTTGCTTGCCGATCCCCTTCCGCCTTATAAGTTTTTGCACGTAATAAGTCTTCACATACCATTATAAAATTATATATAAAACCAGTGAAAGTTAAGTCACTTGTTGATACTTCAGAAAATCTGATAATACATGTGTTACGATATCTGAATACGCATAATTCAGTGACTGAAAACCTGATAAAATAGAGTTGCAGCCCACGGATGATGAAATACGGTAGTCATTATATAATCAATAGATGTTGACGAAGTGAACCTGTGACATATGTATGGATATAAAAATAGCATGGTCAGGCAGTCCAATGGATTCTTACAAGGCTACCTCAGCTGAAAAGAAATGTTATATAATTATGTGTTTGAATTGATTAGACTGTTAATAAAAAATTGTGTATCATTTAAATCTATATCTTGAAAGGCATATTCATTTAAGACTTAAGATAGGAAAAAATTTCATAAATTTTAGATTTGTTCTTTAAATGTTTGAAATTAGTCCATTATTAGGTAAGTAATTGAACTATATTTCAACTATCTTAAGTCTTATGCTAGTAATTTATGTTGTTTTGATCTTAAAATGCTAAAGAAATATTTATTCAAATTTTTAAATAAATATTTTTATTGAAACTTTAAACTTGTTGAAATAAAAGGGGTTGTATTTAACTGAACAAAGGAATGTTTAATATTTGACAACGGTAAAATATATGAGCAGTCGTTACAATTGTATCTCTAGGTACATGAAAATGTTAAATTATGCTTGATTTTTTTCTATGCAATATAATCATTTATTCATCAGTTAATTATGTCTCCTCTTAACCTAGCTGACTAAAGGATATATGGCGAATAACGATTTAATTGACCTATAAATGGATTTTTTTGTTTGTTTCTATCAAATAGACGTATAACTTAAAATTTTCGCATTTCATTTTGAACCTATCGTATTGCTCTTGGAATTTTATTATTATTCTTCAAAGTCTGTTAAAACAGCATTCTCTTAGTAAAATGGTATATTTTTGCATGGACAGGCCTGCCCCTAAACAAATCTTTACATCTTTTTATGAGTTTTGTTCAAAGTAATGATATAAGATAGAATATTTTAAGGGGCCTACACCGGTCCTTTGGTTGAAATTTGCATAAAACCGACAAAATTTTCGGACACTGATTTCTATCATAGTGGTATATTTACATCAAGTATTAGTCCTAGATAGCTCATATGTTAAAGCGTTGTAACACGTGATGGTGTTTGTGCACTGGTTCAATTCCATTTGTGGGCATACTTTTAAAAAAAAATTAACGGCATTAATAAACACCATTTTATTTTTTTTTATTAATTTAAACTTCAATCTTCTTCATTGTCTGCATATTTGCTCTTTGAATCAAAGATATTGTTAAAAAAAATATATATACACGGAAAGTGCGTGTGTATTGGCAACATTATATGTCAAAAATGCAGGAGAAAGGCTTATAGATAAGAAAAAATGGGAATTGGTTGGTTAAGGTTTTCCGTCCTCTTGCCATCATGGCATTTGATACGTTCCCGCAACGGTTGAGGATTACTATAAAAATATCAACATTTATACGTTCAAAAAACGATGCATTTGTGATTGCAAAATGTTAATGTAATGTATTTTATCATTAAATGAAACAACATAAAAAATACTACTAAGTGTGGTCCTCTGAATTAACAGTCACGTGACATGTGTTGATAATTCTCCCGAATGGAGGTCATAAACAAATCCCGACATTACAAGGACACACCCTTATTTGAATTAAAAATAAAAATGATAATTAAATTTTACTTATCTACTTGATTCTCAAAAAGTGCTGCTGCTTCGCATAGAGTTAATCTTTTATTACAATAAATATAAAAGAAATGAGCTCCGGTTGAATTTTTAATAACCTTGGCCTTATATTGTACGTATTTATCAATTCAATCTAGAGAATTTACCAAAACAGCAGCACTTTTAATTAATTAACAATTCATTTAATTTATACCTAAAAAATCTTAATGATCTGTTAAGGGTATACCCTTGTAAAAAAGAATTTAGAAAGGCTTATCGATGTCAAACACATCGGACTTGTCACTTATTCTCAGAATGAGCAAGGTTTTGTACAGAATATATGTCTCCTGGCCCTACGAAGTAAAGAAGGTGAGATGGGAACGCCTAACGGTTTTTATAAAAATAAACTGTGATTGTACATGTAAACACAACAAAACAATAAACGTTAGAGTTATTATTTTGAACAAACGGGAAGCCAAGCGCTGTTGAATATTCTTAAAATTGCTTGTGGCCAAAGCGGTATCTTAAATTTGTACATTAATATAAAGTTTAGTTTATTTCAAAATCTCTTTTAAACAGCATAAAATCACGATACACATGTAAGGTCTGTTTTTCAAAAACGATAGACCACGATAAAGATTTATTCTATTTTTATCGTTACTGCCTGGCGTCGTCAAAAAGAGCGTAGGCTACATTGTTGACTAATGATATGTCGTTTCTAATGTTTAATAACCTTTATTTTCAGTGTTATTATTTTAAAAAGTTTCAGATTTTTATTTGTCAATGATATAATAATTATACCGATGTTGTCTTGATACATAATACATGATATCGTTTGCGGATGTATGCAGCCTGCGTATTTGATCCGTAGTTTTAAGCATGTAAGCTTTGTGGTGCTGAAAACGGCTATTAAAGTAAAGGTATTTATTTTGACCTATGTATATTTTTATAATAATTAGTGTATTGACCATTTCTAAAGCAAACATAAACATTCATTTGAACAAAAACTGGCAAGTTAACGTAATATCGGGTAATTGTAATTTACGTTGTGTAATCTTCGTTGCCATACTATTGGTATTGCGATATAAAACTTATAGCTAAGTATTTATTTGGATTTTACGATGATCGGTTTCGTTTTTGCAATTTACAATCATTACTTCCTATTACGTCACGTCCTTGAAATTGTGTTGAAGGGAAATTTCAACGTCGAAGAATTATTAATAACGCATTCATCGTCATTTGAGTTTTAAGGTAGGAATTGTTTTATTTTCTACTGAATCCAGTTTAAAAATACGCCTGTTACATATCACAACCGTTTAGTCTATCAACATAGTAAATATATTGTATTTGAGACCATATACAATATGTGATATGATTTCTGAAAATGGAAAGCTACGTTCTGAAAATGATTTTATTTCAATGCCATTATGTGATAACAATTCACGATAAACAATTTATATGATTACTATGAAAATACTTTAGATTAAATGTTCAATTCGTTATAACAAACACTTTGATTTGTGTAAATAATAGTTTACGGGGCTATATTTTGTCTTGATCACGTATCTTACTTAAAGTATCAAAACATTAAGAGTGCAAATAAAAAGGAAATAGTTAATTATAACTCATAATCAAGGTTGAAAACCAGACCCGCAATAATGTGTTAACTCTCGTTTACTTTTTAGATAAATATCAAATTTCTATTGTCTAAAAGATCCAAAGTAGAGATGATAACGTAAATTACCATTTTACAGAACGTAGTTTACTTTACAAAATGAAGTGATTTTTAATATTTGTTGATAAAATTTTATATTTTGCTCACAGCATAGAAAGAATAAATAACACAGCCTAAGATGTTGTTGATCAATTATCAAATCTAAATATCACCAAACCTCCAGGCCCAGACGGTTTCTCACCTAAGATTCTTAAAAATATCATACCTTCAATCAAACATCCAATCGCTAAATTATTTAACCTTACACTTCAAAATCAAGAATTACCTTTTATATGGAAATTGTCACATATTACACCTGTATATAAGAACAAGGGCAAACCAGAGGACCCCTCAAACTATAGACCAATTGCACTCACATGCACCTTATGTAAAATACTGGAAAAATTCTTTTTAAAACCCTGCACACTTATATAAAGGACCACAATCTTTTATTTAAAAACCAATCAGGATTTCAGCCCTCTGATTCCACTATTAATCAGCTTACTGAAATTTATAATATTATAATATCTAACCTTGATAAAGGTAAAGATATTATGTTCATATTTTGTGATATATCAAAAGCTTTTGATAAGGTCTGGCATAAAGGTCTCATGTATAAATTACAAAAAAATATGGAATCAGAGGAGAAATCCTTGGATGGATAGAAAACTATATTACTGATAGAACACAAAAGGTTGTCATCGAGGGCTATTCCTCAGGAATTGAAACCACTAATGCAGGAGTACCCCAGGGGTCAGTGTTAGGACCCTTCCTCTTTCTTATTTACATTAATGATATTGTGGAAAATATATGCAACCAAATAAGACTCTTTGCAGATGACACATCACTTTTTGTAGTAGTTGATGATAATGATAACAATTCAGCTAAATCATTAACAGCTGATCTCGAAAAAATCAAACAGTGGTCTAATCAATGGCTGGTGGATTTTAATCCAAACAAAACAATAAATAATAACTTTTCCAGAAAAAAAAAAACCCATCCCCAGGTCTCTTTTGGTAACACTTTAAACAATATTATCCAAAAAAAAATAATCATTGTCACTTAGGACTTACTTTGCAATCAAATGGGGGATGGTCACATCATATATCAAATATCTACGAAAAAGCATGCCAAAGATTGAACATGCTACGCATACTTAAATATAAAATAAATAGGGAATCATTGATTAAAATTTACTTTGCATTTATTCGCCCTGTGTTAGAGTATGGTGATGTAGTCTGGGACAATTGTACAGAGGAACAAAGTAATTTATTGGAAAGTATACAGATTGAAGCTGCACGAATAATTACTGGTCTTAGACGAAACTCATCTAAACAATACTTATATCAGGAATTAGGCTGGGAAACACTTAAGAAACGTAGAAATAACCATGAATCAATATTATTGTTCAAAATATTAAACAATTATACCCCTGAATACTTATCTAATATTGTTGGTGAATGTTTCCCCCCGCATAATACCTACAATCTTCGAAACAATATCATCTATCGCACTCCTGTTGCAAGAACAACATCTTACTTCAATAGTTTTATACCATCTACAATTATATTGTGGAACAATCTACCTCAAAATACAAGAAATATAACTACAGTTTCAGCATTTAAGAACAGCCTCAAAAATATCAATAGTAAAAAACTGTATATGCATAAATTATTTAACCATGGCAAAAGATTAGAAAATATTTGGCATTGTCAGTTGAGAAATAACAGTAGTAACTTAAATGCTGACCTTTACTCACACCACCTTATTGCTTCTCCACTATGTCAGAAGTGCTTTCTTGAAGTGGAAGACTCTAAACATTATTTCTTACACTGTCCATCATATGCCTCCCAAAGAAAATCTCTATTTGATTATATGAACGACAATTCCATACCAATCACAATTAAGAATCTACTTTTTGGAAGTGATAAACTAACATTTCAAAATAACTTACTATTATTTGATAAAATTCATTTTTACATAAAAAGTACAAACAGATTTAAGTAAATGTATAGGTAAAAATGTACACATTGTATAAAAAATGTATCAAAATGGGTACCACTGACTTTCCTTACACTCCTTTCTTTTCATTTATTATTGCTTATTTGTTCTCCCCCTCCCCTTCCCACCCCATCCCCCAAAACTTTCCATTTTTTCTACTCTGTTATCAATTTTTGTTTTGTTTTTATTACATGTTGTTTTCTTTTCTTTCTCATTTTTTCTCTACACTACATATACTTTTTTATTTTCAACCTTAGCAATAAACCATTATTTTTCTTTTTTTTTTTTTAATTTTCATTTTCCTATCATAAGCTATTTGTTTTGTTTATTTTTTTGCACTGTACCTCCTTCCAATGCTATTTATAATATTAATCTATTATACACAATTCTATTGAAATATATATGTATATATATCTTATATAAAATAATATAATTACTCATATTATACCTTGACTACAGGAGAGAACATAAATAGGCATTATGCCTGCTGTTCATTCCATTTCAATGTATTTATATACTTGAATAAAATACTTCTTAAATTTAATTAATATCAAAACATTAAGAGTGCAAATAAAAAGGAAATAGTTAATTATAACTCATAATCAAGGTTGAAAACCAGACCCACAATAATGTGTTAACTCTCGTTTACTTTTTAGATAAATATCAAATTTCTATTGTCTAAAAGATCCAAAGTAGAGATGATAACGTAAATTACCATTTTACAGAACGTAGTTTACTTTACAAAATGAAGTGATTTTTAATATTTGTTGATAAAATTTTATATCAATGAAGAGTTGCATAAAAAGATAAATGGTTTTGTGTATTATTTTTATTCAATTATTGACAGAAAAACATTTTCATTAATTGATATGATTGTGAAAGATATTTTTCACAATTTTTAGATTATGGGGAAATAAAAAGCAGAAATTCAGAGGGAATACAGTAAAAATCGTTTGGTACGAACACGGATATAACGAATTATCGGATATAGCGAAGTTTTTTGCGTCCCCGGTAAAGTTCTTAACAAATCTTTGCCAATTTTTACGGTTATTACGAATTCGAATATAACGAATTTACGGATATAACGAACTGATTTTGATTTTCGTAGAGGTTAATAATAACAACACTTTTATAACGAATTTCTTTACAGATTAAAAAAGTGTGCACTACCATTTAACATAATATTTTGAATGATTTTTTTTACTATAAATTTTTCGACCCACAATCCGTTTAATAAAGGTATTAAACAAATGTATTTTTATTCTAAGCATCAATGAGCAAAAATTATAGTTTGGTGGAAGAAAACATGTATAAAGTGAATTCGTTATAGTTGTTATTACGAATTCGTTATACGTATATAACGAATAACGGATATAACGAAGTAAATTCATTGGTCCCAATGACTTTGCTATAACCGAGTTTTAATGTATAGGGAAATCTTCTTTTCGAGAACTACAATGCATCAATTTGTCAGATAACTACGTAAGCACCCTCAAATAGTGTAGATTCGAAATTAAAAAAGCCGTGACCTCAATCTAATACTGGGGCCCCAAGAGGTGTTCAAAGTTTAAATTAGCATAGAAATATAGAGGGAAAATGTTGAAAAATCTTTTTCTAGGGAACTATAATGCTTCAGCTTGTGAGATAACTATGCAAGCATCCTTAAATAATGTAGATTCCAAATAATTAAAACTTTAGCACTGGACTAATACTGTGGCCCCAAGAGGGGTTCAAAGTTTAACATAGAAAGATATATTGAAAATGTTTTTAAAAAGTTTTTCTCGAGAACTATAATGCTACAGTTTGTGAAATTACTTTGCAAGGATCCTCAAATTGTGTAAACTCTAATGTAGTGGAACCAAGAGTTATCTTTCTTGATGTTCTGTATAGTCTGAGAGTTATTCCTCTTGAAGTGGAACTCTTCTCTTCTTTTTCAGGTTGTGTACGTGCGGTCCCACCGCAGTGCTACACATTTTAATTCCTATGTTACTATTTATGTTGTTCAAGCCAACCATAAACCTCGGACCATAACTGGGTCCCCAGAAAGGGGTTCAATGTTTAAAATAGAAAAAGCATATGCTACGAAATGTAATTTTACAAGGAACTGCTGTTCAGGTGAGCGATGTGGCCCATGGGCCTCTTGTATAATTATACATCTATGTTGATTTTTTTTTTAATGTCTCCGATGCTATTAATTATTATTGTTTTTTTAATAGGGAAAATTTTCTTTCAGCATGACCAGATTAAAGGCAAAAACTACTTGGGAACTACCAAAAAAATGACCCCTCAGTAATGGAACAGGCGGTAAAAGCTGTACAATCTGGGACTCTGTCTCTAAGAAAAGCCGCGGAGAAGTTTAATGTCGACAAGTCAACTTTGCACGACAGAGTGACGAAACGAGTTACTCTCGATGCCAAGCCTGGGAGAAAGCCTGTGCTCTCGAACAAAGTTGAAAAAAGAAGGGTTTCGGTATATCAAGAAAACAACTCCTTCATCGAGCTGGGGTTTTTTGTAAAAGGAACAAAATTACAGGTTTCGAAAACTTCAAACCAACTAAACACTGGTGGGGAGGTCTGAAAAAAAAGCACCCCGAGGTTGCATTAAGCAAGCCATTAAAGCTCGGCACAGTACGTGCAAGAATGCTTAATGGCTGTGTAGTAGATAAGTATTTCGCAGACCTATCTAAAATAGTTGTTAACCTTGATTTGCAAGAGAAATCAGAAAATATATGGAACTGCGATGAAACCGGCAAGCAGTTAGAGCACACGCCCGTCAATGTTATTGCCAGCCGTGGCAGCAAATCTGTTGTTGGCCGCACTGGCAATGACAGGTCAAATATTACAATCATGACCTGCGTAAATGCCACTGGGGATTCCATGCCCCCTATGCTTATAGTGAAGGGCAAGACTAAAAAGTCTTTATTCGGCTTCAAACAGCCGAGTCTCCCCAAAATTCAGTTTCTGCATTGCAGTGACCATTTAGATGTTCCAGAGCCCAGCGAAGAGGGATATGATTCCCTACACAAAATATCACCTGTCATCAACATACTAAATGAGGCATTTGGTAAAAACTACAGGTAAATTATACACTTATAAATGATACTTAGATCACACAATCAATAAACTGATAACTTATTAGAATATTGAATGTACCGGTAATTCAGCGTGAAAGCGATAATATTTATAAAAGTTTTCGGTAAGGGTAAATTTACGCGTATATACTACACGCACCTTTATAGTAAAAATATCAGTTTGTTACTACATGTATCATTTACTTTTATATGTTTATATGTAACTATGTTTGCAATTGCACATTTCTGTTTACATAAAATTACAAATTGTTTAACACACTTCAGATGTCATCACAATAATTACATACAGATATTCTTTATGAATTTCAAAGTAAATTTGAAACAACGTGTATAGTAATTTTTAAATTATTGAACAGCTTAAACAAAATTTAACACCCCCCCCCCCCCCCCCCCCGATGCACTTTATGGATAATTCAAACCTCCCGAGTTGTTCTTTTAAACGTGTAAAACTGTAAGCTTATGAGAAAAGAAAAAAAAGTTTTAATCAGGAAACTGTTTATCAAGTTAGCTTAAAATGAATTTGGTTCTTTTTTAAATATATCCCATTGATCTATTTGAATATACCCCATTGAGCTATTTAAGTTTATCCAATTGAGCTAAACAAGGTTAAAACAATTATTTATTGTTATATAAATTTCCATCATTTCGACTAAATCCCGAAAATGTTTAGCAAATGCACAAAATAAATTGGAATTAAAGAAAAAACTCAAATTTAAACTTATTAGGAAGTCAAAGTTAGGACAAATACAATGCAGCAAGATTGTCACATGATTACCTATTTTTGCTTTTTGAGAATCTCTTTATTTCGAAACAGGGTTGGAAACGATAGTAAAAGGAAAATTTCCAGGCTGAAAACCATGTATAAAATTGATAGAAACCTTTTATTGAATTGTGTAATGGACATTTTCCTAAATAAACGTGTTAATGCATCCAATTATACTACAGAAATTCACAAAACTATAGTATACCAAAATGTCGATTACAATTATATTAATCTTTATTTGTTCCCGCTGTTGTTAACGAATGGAATGCATTCTCAACGGATGTCCATGAAGGTGACTCCATTCGAATTTTTTAAGAAAAAATACATGTTTCTGTCATAAACAGAATGATATTTATTTACCAGGAGAACAATACCTAATTTTTAACTTATGGTGAAAGATTTTTGAATATTATTCATACTAGACTTCAAATTTTCAAAGTGCGTAATTTTTAAAAGGGCGTTGTATCATGGCATTGTTCTTGTCCGATGTAAATTTTCATCGGGGGCTTACAAAAGCACGGAGCAAACTGACCAATGACGATTTCGGCACATATTTTCTTAATGCGCTCGCTAATAACTAAATTTAAAAAGGAACTCAAAAGCCTTTAAAAATTGATACATGTATATAAATTATTTAGTTAGATTTATAAAATTTTAATTATCACGAGTTTCTCATATGATTGCGCCCATGAGAAAAGGGTCCTTTTGACGTTTTGTATAAAACAGAGAAAATAACGTCATAAAGAAATGACGTTACATAAAAGAAAAAAAACCTCGTATGATAGTACAAAACAGCGGCGCTGTAACTTTGTTACTTTGTTTATGAGCACGTGTCTTTATAGCAAACCCCTATAATGCAGTATCTTTTATTAGTCCCCTACCGGTTTCACCGGAGGGGACTATAGCTTTCCTCTGCGTCCGTCAGTCCGTCTGTCCGTCCGTCTGTCCGTCCGTCCGTCCGTCTGTCTGTCCCACTTCAGTTTTTCACACTTTTTTTCTTTATGCATTTGAGGAATAATATGAAATGTAGCGTCTAATTGACATATTTTCGAGAAAATTAATTTTTTATATTCCAATTTTTTAATGTTCGGGTTCATTATTGGATTCGGTGTGTATTGAATAAACGAGGCCAGTATGTAGTCAGTAATAATATCGTGCGTTACTTGTACCATTCCTTTTATCATTTCTAACAAACAAAAAAATTCTGTAAAATAGTGTCAAGCATTGTGTTGTAAATTTAATCGGCAGGTTTTTTTTTGTATTATAACAATCGGGTTCGTTGTCGGGTTGGGCTGTTTAACTGTTTGGTTTGATTCGGGGTACAGAAGACGGTAAGAAATGATATTGTGCATAACAGTGCATTGTTTTCACAATTTTTACCAGCGAATACAGACTAGACTTGGCGAAATTACAGGAGATGAAACAAAGAGTATTATTTTACTTGTTTTGTATTTAATTTCTATATCAACTATATAGTTTTAATTTCCTCTGTTCTTTTATCTCTGATTAAAGCATGACATCTCGTTTACAATAGCTTTGAAATAGTTGTGTGCTTGGAAGCTTTCATAGAATAATACAAACCGGTAGGGGACTTGTATTGCTTAAGCAATACTCTCAGAATGCTTGTTACAAATAAAATGAACATATAAATTTTTTTTTTTTTTGTATTTTACTCATAACTCACGATCGAATGTAGATTACGTGCTTGTTTGTTACGAACAAGAGACAACTCTTGATCATGGGGTTTTTTATGCCGATGATCAAGTGTTGTCTCTTGATCCACCCGTTAGCATCTGTTTACTCGTGCGGGCGACTTTAACTTTGCAGGTCTACCATTTTCATCTATATAAAGCCTCATAATCTCTGACAATTCGTGACCAAAAACAAGCTTAACAATTATAGATGACACCCATAGCCTTTTTATTGCACGATTAATACTTTAATCACTGTTTATAAAGGCATTTATATAGGATCCCTACGGAAAACAAGAAAGATAATCCACTTGTGTAGAAAATTCCATGAGGTTCCGCACGGGGAAATCGATAATAAAAAAAAAGTTTAATTTCTTTTATCTGTTCAATATTCATTAGTGTTATTTTAATCTAAATTAAAAAGACTAGTGAATGAATTATTATTAAAAATATAGGTGTTTAATTTATAGGTTGATACTACATGTAGATCTAGTCGTTTATCAATTGAATTTCAAATTGTACGATTTTTAGTTATGTCATTTTGTTGATTTTTGAAATTGATAATAATAAATGAAATTTGATAAATTCATTATGAAACTAAATTTTTAGTATGAATAATAATCTTTCTCTTTTGCTTCATTATTTATTTATACTTGTAACTTACAGTTATTTCATGACCTTTGCCCAAATAAATATGCTTTTCATGTTTCTAGCTAATACTAATATCAAAACAACAGACAATTATGATTCAGATATTTACCCTGATGTTTATACATTGGTTGTTTGGCGTAGTTGTCATGGCCGTTTAATCAAATGTGCAAAAATTAGATAAGTACATGAATATCAGATATATATCAGTCAGATATATAGTACATGTACATCAGATAGATTTCATACATGTACATTGAACTCGACGTGCGCCGTTCAAACATTATGGCAGTATATATCAAATATATATATGTAATATACAATATTAGAAATACTCTCTTGACCCGAGATGTCTGGAAAAAACAGTGCCCCACGGAGACAGTATTCTAATCAAAATTATGCAAAATGGATCAGGGACACTGTCACGTGAACCATCCGCCAATACCAGGCGGCAAATTTGACAACAATGACACCTGTAGATATGATACAAATGAATGTCCATTCTTGGACATTCTAGATTCAGATATATGTATATGATATATAATAAGATAGATAAGTAAAACGGACCATGACTTGCCAGAGATATTTTCAGGATAGGTGCGAGAGGAAGATGTCACAAACTGCACAATATTTGATAAATGCACCATTAAGCTTTTTCAAAAAAATGTTGCAATTGCACTATTTATTCTACGCCTAGAGTTTTCACCTTCGATGGTTGATAAAGACTGCCTCTAATTACTTCTAGGTAATATATGTGACCATACAATGAGAGTGTTTGGCAAGAGGTCTGCTGTTTGAGATAAAGTTAGTTTCATGAATTTTTGAATACTTTTTAGGGTATTTTGAGGGTCCCCAATATTATTACCACCGCAGTGAATTATCAAAATAGTTGGTTGTTTATTAGCTATTAACATACTTGACACGGTTGTATACAAGTACTCCCAAACCATTCCCCATCTACCATTCCAATTAATTGTAAAGTGGTTTAATCCAAGGTTTAACTGATTTGTGGTCTCTTCATATTTCTGTGCCCAATGAATAATAGATGAGACAATGATCCAAACTGAATCTGAAATTTATGTATGATTAAACAGGATAAAACTAAAAATACTATTAACATGGTCTTGTGTAGGATTTAAAAGCCGAGGAACTCCATCTACCCGTGTGCTTGATTTGTATTTCACACACCCCTTTTAAGTACGGGTAAAATGCACCTCCAATCCTAAATGAGTGCGACTTGAATGAATTTGTGGGTACTTCTAGGAATTCTAAGGATTTATACAGCATGGATGAAAACTGATATTGAGTCAATGGTTTAATATTGCAGTGGGCAAATAGATGTGTTGCTTGAATGCATTGCCCATGACTTTGAAATTTTTGAAAAAAAATTGAAACATCAAAAAAGAATTTGATGTTTTGGGTATTCTAATGAATGAACTGTTACCAAATTGATCTGTTTTTGAGCAACCCACAAAAACTATAAACTCATCCTCCAACATTTGAACATGATTTCTTTCCAATGCCACTAGCTCACTTACTCTCAATAAAGCAAAAAATGCAATGAGAAATGCTGACTGAAATAAATGTGCTTCATACGAAGAAATAGTTAAATGTGGAATGATACTGGTAATTTGTGTTAATAAAGACAATGTAATTGGTTGTCTAATGTCTCGAGTTCTGCATGACCTTATAAAGGGACATGGTCACGATTTTGGACGAAAACTATTTTTTCGATTTTAATGTTTACAATGCTTCAGTAAGGCAATTTCAATAGGCAACTAAAATTTGAGTATAATTTGATGAGATATAAGAGAGTTACAGAGCTTACAACTCTGTGCATTGTTAACAAAGCGTTTGTTTACATTTCGAATGTTGAAGTAAAAATTCCAGTTTTAGACCTAAAATAAATGTTTTAATAGTTGAGAACTGTTTATTTATGCTTAAAATGAATTATAAGATAGACAAACCAGCTTTAAAAAGAGTTTTACTGGTATATTGAACACTTGTAAACAAAAACAGGGCACGAGCCTTGTTCACATGCCGAAGAATTGTGAGCCCTGTATCTTGCTTAAATCTCAACGACTGGCACCCAAATTTCATTTGAATATTCGAAATGCATTCCTAGAGCATTGCAAATAATAAAAACAGAAAAATAAAATTTGACCAAAATCGTGACCATGCCCCATTAATTAAATCCTGCTAACAACTTTTTGACCAAAAAGGATTCTGTACCATTCTGCCAACCATGTAAATTTACAACAAAACTCAAACCAGCCATATATACGATTTTGCTGTTGAAAATGCAAATTCAGATTCCTTCATATAATATGATCTATAGGTGGTGGCCACAAATGCTCAAAGGAAGCTTGAACTCTGAAGTTAAAAAATGCTTGGATGCCTTGTTTATAAACTTTACTTGAGTTTTCAGATATACTGGCTTCTAACGGTTGATCTATAGTTGATGAATAATCTCCCAAAATGGAGCAGGAATATGACACGGAAAATTGTCTGCTGTAGGAGCCAACTGTCGGAATCTTGACCACTGAACGCGAGAAATAGCATCTGCTATATTGTTATATTTTCCCGGAACATGTATAGCTCTAACATGGATATTATAACTAAGGGTATACAATACCAACGCTCGAATCAAAACCATGACCCTGTTATTTTTTGAAGACTTTTGAAAAATGATATGAACTAACGAGAGATTGTCAATGTGTAACAATAACTTTTTTGCATAGAGTTGTTCTGCCCAAATAAAAACTCCCAAAACAATAGGCACAAGTTCAAGAAAAGTAATATCTTTTGTTGTCTCATAAAACCAATGTGAAGGCCAAGCAAAACAAGCATTCTGAGAGTATTGCATAAGCAATACACGTCCCCTACCGGTTTGTATTATTCTATGAAAGCTACCAAGCACACAACTATTTCAGAGCTATTGTAAACGAGATGTCATGCTTTAATCAGAGATAAAAGAACAGAGGAAATTAAAACTATATAGTTGATATAGAAAAATAGGAAATAGGTAAAATAATACTCTTTATTTCATCTCTTGTAATTTCGTCAAGTCTATTCTGTATTCGCTGGTAAAAATTTGTGAAAACAATGCACTGTTATGCACAATATCATTTCTTACCGTCTTCTGTACCCCGAATCAAACCAAACAGTTAAACAGCCCAACCCGACAACGAACCCGATTGTAATAATAATGCAAAAAAAAAACCTGCCGATTAAATTTACAACACAATGCTTGACACTATTTTATAGAATTTATTTGTTTGTTAGAAATGATAAAAGGAATGGTACAGGAAAAGGAATGGTACAAGTAACGCACGTTATTATTACTGACTATATACTGACCTCGTTTATTCAGTTACACACCGAACCCGATAACGAACCCGAACATTAAAAAAAATATGTCAATCGGACGCTACAAAAGTGTAAACTTGATCTGTAGTTTGACATTTTGAAGCTGTTCAGCAAGTTTCATATTATTCCTCAAATGCATAAAGAAAAAAAGTGTGGAAAACTGAAGTGGGACAGACAGACGGACTGACGGACGGACAGACAGACGGACTGACGGACGCAGAGAAAAGCTATAGTCCCCTCCGGTGAAACCGGTAGGGGACTAATAACACCACTGACTGCCAAATTTAACCCCAAACCCTTTTGAACCTGAGCTATCTGTATAAAATTTGAGTGTCTCATCATCTTGCCATGTCAAAGATGGAAAAGGGGTTAATCCATTAAACTTTGTAAGAAATTTTACCCACATTTCTAAATCCAATCTGATTTCTTTTGAAATTCTTATGAAATGGAAGATTTTTTACCTCCTGCTAAAGCCGCATATATACGATGACAAAATGCTCTTCCTGAGGGCAAAGCTTTAACCACAAATGCTAGTGACCCTGCTAATGACTGTAACGTTTAAACGGTGACCTTTTTACAACTTAAAGTATCATTAATGTTTTCCAAAAGTTCAGTAACTTTCTTTTTTAGAATGAAAATAGTTCTTGAAACTGTGTCAATGCCTAATCCTAAGAAACAAATAGATGTACATAGGCCTTCTGTTTTTTTTCTGGAGCTAATGGGATCCCTAAAATTTCAGATAACTTTATCATATGTGCGATTAACATCTCACAATCAGCTGTGTTTGCTCTACCTATAAATAAAAAAATCATCTAAATAATGAATGATCCCCCTTGGATTTGACCTTTGCTGCAGCTACCAGCTGTGTATGAAGGAAGAGAATATCACAAATAATGAACATGAAATTGAGCAACCCATTGGCAAGCATTGGTCAACATAATATGAATTTAAAAACTTGAAACCTACCAAGCAGAAATATTCAGGACAGACTGGCAACAATCTAAAAGCACTTGAAATATCCATTTCGGCCATTAATGCACCCTCCCCCAACTCCTGAATCAGTGACAAGGCTTGATCAAATGTAGAGTACGACCCTGAACAATATTGTTGATCAATGTGATCATTGATACTATTACCCACTGAGTGTGATAAATTAAAAATCATACGCCGCCCCCTTGCTTTTGGGGGAGGATACCAATAGGATACCAATAGGATTACACAGCAAATTTGATATAGGTGTACAGGTAAAGGGGCCTAAAATTCTACCGAATTTTATTTCTTTATTTTTTTTTCATGTAACTCAACAACATGTTCCTCTGCACACATCATGTTTTTAAATTCAACCTGTTTTCTAATGCCTGGTATATTGAAGCGAAAACCCATTTTTAAACCCATTTGATAGAACTGTTGCTATTTCTTTGTTTGGGTAATTTACCAGTATAAAGAATCGAAGTTAGATGTATTGATTGGAGTGCAGCCAATATCCTATAATTTATGTAACAAGTTACATATAGGTTTGTCGTCCTGTGGTTTGTTGTCGATTCCTGAAAAATTTTTTGTTGGAATTAAAATTTTCTGAACGAGCAGGTGCATTTTTTGGAATTAGATTAGATTGATTATTCTTCAATGTTAATGGAGGTTAATGGAGGGATGATATACATTTCATGTGATGCACTAATGCAAATACTTGCAATATTGTTTCTGACAAACACCTTCATAATTTTAGGCATAACATTTCAAATACCTACGAGTTGACGGATTTGACAATTGGGTTTTATTAACTGTTTGCATGTAAAACAACCATAGTTCATCATCAATAGATCCCCAGTTTAAAGAGGAGTCTACAGACCTCTTTAAGCGAAATCGCACATCATAATCCAACCAACCTGAATTGTTACTAGCAGCCCCCCTTTTAATTGTTGACATATACCTCAAGAGTGAAATGGCTTGTAGTGGATGTTTTTCTAAGTATATAGAAGCATATATGAAAAAAGCGTCCATCCATTGCGAGAAGTTTGTAATTTTTGTTTCTTTATTTTTTGGTTTGATCTGAAAAACACCCCCCTCGAAAACAATTTGATTTTGCATTTCAGTGCAAAGCTGTTGAAACAACAATTTGTTTAAATGAACAAATTCGCCATTCCAAATTTTATCTTTGAGAGCTTGGGATACATGTGACGACAACGCACTTGGTGCGTCAGGGGTGGGGTTAACTATGGGCGGCATGTTGTGAGAAATCATCCCAATCATCCCGCTCCGTGACATTCCCTGGCCTGCTTCAGTTGACGCCTGTGTCGAAGGAGCCGCTTGTGTCGGAGGAGCATTAATATTGGAACTGTTTGCAACGGGCGGTCTCACTTGACCTCCTCGACGATTTCCGCGACGACCTCGTGCCAAAACACTATTCGAGGCAACTGTATTTGTTCCATTTGGCACGGCTGCGTATGGGCTTCTCGCCTTAGATGCCATTTGGTTCCTCACCCTCAGCATGATATTGTAATAATATGACGGTATAAAGTAATAAAACTCGCCGATTATAACGATAAGACTTGATATATTTCTCTTGTTGATTTTTTTTGACTGACTCAGGAAACAGTTGAATATAAAAGGAAGAGCTTAACGCGCACGCTCCATACCAGGAAGTGTGGATTTACTGCCCTTGAATTAACATTACTAGAGTTATAGCTCTTGCCCCAAACAAAATGCTTAACTGCATGAAATAACAGGGTTTATCCATATTTGATCAATCTAATTATTCAAGTTAGAATATTTTGAAGAAATTATTCATGGCATGTCATTATTTTTTTTAAGTCCGTCTATTATTCCAGACTATTTTCATTGCATCTATTTCATATAGATTAGATATACACTCTGAGAATTGTTTTAACTGAATGTTATAAATAAAGAAAAATGTTTAAATATAACAAAATGTGTGCATACAGATTTAAGCGCAAATGCAAGTTAACTTTCCGATTGTCATTTAATTGTTGCAAAAATGAATTTATACAATATAAGCACCACCTTATTTTTGCCCCCGCTCTGTTTCTCCTGTGGTCTGTCAGTAATATAATTAGGCACAATAGCTGTGTTACCTAATAGATGCTTATAACGTGCTAATCCGATCATTCAGAATATAATATTTTTTTTTTTCAATTCTTCATTAGTTTTAGCGTTACAAAATTGTAATATTATATGTATTTCGCGTATCATGCAGGCATGGGTTTAGTCAAATACAACACACATACTTTAAACTTCAATAAAGACAAGACCTTTGGAAATTAAAACTATGTGAAAACGAGAAAAAGTATTCTCTTTTTTATCAAATGCTTAAACCCAGAGTAATGTTGTTTATTCCAACTCATTAAAAAACAAGCACCCCCCCCCCCCCCCCTCCCAAGAAAACTCTCAGAGCACTCGCTTAAAAATACTTCCCAGAGCAAAATGTTGCTGCTTTTATAATTATTTTATCATCATTTAAATTGATGAAAAAACCTTTTTGAATACTACACTGCAAACACATGTACTTCGTACACGTGCAATGAATTACAAAGTAATAAAAAAACAATGTCTTATGTTTTGGAAAATTGTCAAAAATTAATATTTATAGTCAATACTAGTAAAGCCTTGGTTACTTTTATGTTAATATTTCCTGATTTGATTATTATGTTCTTTCAAGTTTAAATCAAGATGTCTGTGTAGACGAACGCATGGTTGGCTTTAAAGACAGGTATCAGTTAAAGCAGTATATTTCCAACAAGAAAGCCCACCGATGGGGTATAAAGCTCTGGATGTTGTCAGACTCTATCACCGGGTACATGCATCACATCAATGTTTACAAAGGAAGAAGGAATGAACGCCATAGTCCCTATGGACAAGTATCTTGTCCTTTAATGCGCGCTTTTGTTAAACATTTTGGTTATATCTTATTTCAATAAAATGCAAAAGTATTTGTAGCTAATTTAAATCCCAGAAATGATATGAAAAGCATCCTGCTAATGGTAATAAGGAATTTCCTTAGGGTTATCAGGCCGTGATGGATCCGATGGAACCTCACTTTTACAAGGATCACCACGTCACTTATGAGAGCTTTTTCACAAGCCCTGCTC
This sequence comes from Magallana angulata, assembly GCF_025612915.1. Classification (NCBI taxonomy): domain Eukaryota; kingdom Metazoa; phylum Mollusca; class Bivalvia; order Ostreida; family Ostreidae; genus Magallana; species Magallana angulata. Next base: position 1,724,521 of record NC_069119.1, read on the forward strand.
TCGTCTACGACCTTCTGGATAAGCGGTCTCACAGTACCGGCACGGTCATCAACACTCGAAAGGGGATGCCTTCCAGTTTCAAAACCACACCAATTCAGAAGGGAGAGATTCGCGTGAAAACACGAGGTGGAGTCATGGCAATTCTTTGGGCAGACAAAAGAGTTGTTTCATTAGTAACTACAACCGGTTCCCCACGGTACGTATTTAGATTTGATTCACCACGGCGTCGTTTGACGGTTAAAACGCCCCCCCTCCCCCTTTCTCTGCAATATCTATAATTCTAATGAAAAATATTATTTGCAACGGATTTGCTCAGACAACAAATGGCAAAGGACGAGACATCTCTATATCAGCAGTTCTTGAAAAATACTACCACACAATGGGAGGAGTCGATCTCGGGGACAAATTAATTCTACAGTTTGAACCCTCATACCGAGAAGTCATTTGTTATATATTTTTTAAACATTATTAGCACTTGAAGATTACCAATTTTTTTTATATTTTTTTCTTAATCAAGCTTGGCTGTTTAATAATCAACGAAAATCCCTTTAAAAATTCCGGAAATCAGATGAATTTTTCGGATTTTACAATATTGCGCTTGCGCATAACATTCACGCTAAATCACGGGAGGCTCTTTAGTTTTTGTTTCCAGAATTGCACATGTGCATGGATAAATTCAGAAGCGATGTTACAAATACGTGTAAAATTTCATTGAACATTTGTCATATATATATATATATAAATTAAACTGTTTTAGTGTTGATGGTACACTAAGAATCGCAAACATATAGGTTAACTTATTTAAGATTAAGAAATTTGAAGGTAAATTGTAGAAACCTCATCAAGATTCGAATTCATGACTTGTACAGATTCATAGTAAGAGCTCTGACCCATTGTGTTACACTGTTAGCTAATAATTTTGAGAAAAAAAAATTACTTGATTTTATTGTTTATTTCGACAGGAAGTATGTCACGATATAGAGGTGTCCCATACCACCATAAACATTTCAGAATTGTTTTTCAGTTAACACATTCATTTGCTACCGCGACACTTTCCTGGTTCAACAAAAAATGAACCATTTAAAATTCCATCAGCAACTCTGCTAGGAATTGATAGGGGGATACAGACAGGGTAGCAGAAACATACAGATGAGACTGGTGCCTGTACAACACAGAACCTTAGCGAGGCTCATCGAGAGGCATTTTCCGTCCGTCATTCCAGAAGGGAAAAGGAAGAAGTGCGTGGTGTGTGCTGGAAATGACCGTTTCAGAAAAACACGCATCCAGTGGTGGTGTCAAGACTGTGAAGTGGGGCTGTGTGTCGACTGCTGCTTTAGGCTTTACCACACCCGCATTCATTTCAAATAAATGACCAAAATAGAGAAATAATGGGACTGTGCAAAAGGGAAAATGAAAAGGAGAGAGAGAGAGAGAAAAAAAAATTGTTGAAAACAAGTATCTTTAGCTATTGCTCTCTAAATGTTCTAATAATTTGTAAAATATTGCATCTATTATACGATTGATTTTTATTGCATTTTGAATACAAAAAGATTTGGAAGATTTAAACGAAATACAGACGTTATATACGTTATTCTCATATGTCGACTTTAACTTACTTCTCTGCTTACGTTGAAAAAATGTAAGTTAACTACCGGATAAAATTGTTTACTTATATATAATAGACATAAAAATAGGTATGATGAAATATTGAATTTTTTTAAAGTTTACTTTTGGTAGAGTAATAAATACAGTATTGGTGTGCAAATGTTATGAAATAAGCAGGTGCGACTTTTTAGGGTGCAATTCGACGTCCCGTTTTACCGCATTACTTAACGTTGACGTCACTTTATGACAAGAATGACGTTAAACACGTTACTGGCTATCGGCGTTGAAAGGGTTAAAGCTGAGTACCTAAATAAATCATTAAATTGCAAGGGCATACACTCACCTGATCCTGACAAACTTTAACATGTAAATTTGAAATATGCTATATAACTTAAAAACTTCTACGATCCTTGTAAAATCTTACAAATTAATTATTTTTTAATTAATTTAACCCTCTGACCTTCAAAATTAATCAACATATGCATTATAAATTACGGTTTCTAGTAACAAATAATGTTATCTTAAAAAGTTAGCAACGTTTTTTAAAATCTACGATATAACATCAAGTTATTTTATAATTCAGTTATGAATTTTGACATGATTATGCCCTTGCAATATTGAATTTTTTAAAAAACCACAAATACATCTGCTTGTACCATGCTACTGCCATAACACGTGACCACTATGAACAATAAATATTGTACTGTTATATATATATATATATATATATATATATATATATATATATATATATATATATATATATATATATATTAGAAATATGTTGCATTTGGGTGAATGTTATTGATTTTAAAAAAGGACATGCCAGTGGAAAAAAGTATACGTGTTTTTAATCACCAAAATTTGCCGATACTTTTAATGGCCGCCTTAACTGTAATGCGCCTCAACAACTGTAATTTCAGTCAGTTCTATGATTGTTAAACTCCCTGAAATTGATTAACAAAATCGCACCAGACGTAGGATAATTCGAGGTACAGCAAAATGTAGAAGGACAATTGAAAAGCTTAATGAGGAAAACAGAAACCTGAATCGCAGAGTTAAGACAATATCTAAACGATATCAGCGCCTTTTGACTCAAACCAAAAATGCTAAAACTCTAAAAAAGAATTAGTCAACTTGGCGACTGGAAAGCAAGTCCTGACACCGAGGAAAGGAACCACTACATAGATCAGGGAAGAGGATTTGACGCCAAGAAATATTCAGCGGAAGCTGCTTTGAGCAAATATTTTAACAGATAAACTGAAAGGTGCATGGAAAGAAAATAGAATCAAACAGAATCTTTCTCGGGAAAGTGGTTGAAGAAGAACAGAATGAGAAAATGTGCTGGTGGTTGCATCACAAAACAAATGTTTTGTTCGAAGGAAATCAACACTTTACCAAATATTCAGAAAAAAGTACAAGCAAGAGAAACCCCGCATAAGATAGCTATTAAATTCCTAAAAAGGGACGACAATAGTCGTATGATGCTAGGTAAAAACGACAGGAAGAAAGCTGAAAATAGACACACGCAAAAACAAGTTTGCATCAGAAACATCTGAAAAAATATCACTAGCCACAGTTTGTCGTTTAAGGCCCAATTATATTTGCTTGACAAAATTCATTTTCCGAAATACATGTTTATGCCAAAAACATCATAACATGACCCTGGCTTCAAAGAACATGAAATATGTGGGAGCTAAAATCCCGTCAAGCCCTGACGAGTTTGCCAGACTATTAAAGGAAAATATCATCAACTTTAATAAAATTGGTTCCGATATAAACGTTGAAATGGTCAAGTATGAACAGTGGAAGAGAGTTAAAATGCTAAACGGGAAAAGAGAACAAAGATCATAGAAAAAGAGATAACGAAAGAAGATTTTATAACTGCCATACAGATTCAAATTGGTGAATTCCAAGAACACGTTGCAAGGGTGAAACTTCAATAAAAAGCTCTGCACAATCTAAAGAAGAACTTAATTCAAGGACACGCCATCGTCCAGATGGATTTTGCTAAAAATTTACTCTGCAGAAGAAGTACACAGTACATACTGAAATTTGTCTGCAGTTACTCTCCACCCAGTAGTTACTTTCTACAGAGCAGAGGTTGGAACACTGACACACGATAATTATGTTTTCGTGTCGGATGATTTAGCTCACAATTTTGGAACAGTGTTCGCAATTCTAGATTAGCTGATGCCAAAGAAAGTCCCGTTTTTTGAAAACTGTCCATTACTAGACTTACAGCCCCAGTTCTCAGTTTCTTTTACATCGTTTCGGACCACGAACATGTGTTTGGAGTAAATGACGTCTGAAACTTCTTCGAATCAGGACATGGCAAAGGTTCGTGCGACAGCATTGGCGAAACCTCCAAGCGAACAGCTGATCTTACCATTAAGCAGGGGAAAACAACTGTTTAAGATGCGTGTGATTATTTTGATAAAGTACAGCAATATCACACCATTGCTGAATATGTTTTTGTAAAGTCAGAAGATTGCACTACTAAGCGCGAAACAGAAATTAACCAAAACCTGCAGCCAATGAAAGAAACAATGCAAATCCATTGTGTGATTAGAATGGAGAAAGGTATGATAGCAACATCAACAACTTCGTGTTACTGTTCCGACTGCCTTGACGCAAAGTAACACAATACATCAGAAGCTTGTTTGTTAAAAAAACAATTCTAAGAAATATGGTTAGTGATTCAGTTGAGAATGAAACTGCAAATGAAACTGAGCATGAACAAATAGACAGAGGAAATGTTTTGGCAACAGCAGACAATTATCTTGATGAGAGTGAATTGACAAATTGGTCTTTGACGCTTGAATTGAAAGTTGACAATTACGTTGCTGCCTGCTACGATATAGACGGGTTTGTCGGAGAGATTCTTGAAATTGTCGAAGAAGATGACGAACTTCCCATTACCTTTTTGCAACCATAAAAGAAAACATTACCAGGAACGCGACCATTATACAAATGGTTAGTCAATCATGATAAGTTATGGTTAAAGACAAATGAAATTTTGTTTCACATCTCTGAACCTAGTAAGTGTGGCAGAAGTGGCAGCAGTTTTGAAATATCACTGGAAGATTTTTAATTAGTAACAGGAATTTTTACGTTGAAAATGATGACAAAATAAACCGTATTGTGTAACGTTTGCCGATTGTACCGTATATTACTTAACAAAAAAAAAAACAATCTGCATGAATATAATACATGTTATAGTCTGTCCCGAGTTATTTTTGCCGCACATTTCCCTATACTCTGTCCCAAGATATTTTGGATTCACGTTTGGACGATTTTTAATAAAAATACACTTACCTGTGAAAGAAGTGCAATTGAAATAGTTGAAAGGGATATTTTCCAAGATAATTTCATTGACACATTATCATCTTTCACTCGGAAAAATTCACAGGAACGAAAACAGATTCCTTACGGAGATTTATAATGGGGAATGTTTACATCTTTTCTCCATTCGGAATACACTCGGAATACATCGCGCAATATTTCAACGTTATCATCCGGGCTTGCTGCAATGCAAAATCTCCGTAGACATCACATTTTTTAGCATTGTATTGAAACCTGATAAGCTAACAGGGGCGTTTTGACTGAGAAATCTTGGAAATTTTTCGTACTTTTGAATGAACATCGTTTGAATCCCGAGGTATTTATAAATATCAAGCAATTAAGCAAAATGTGAATCCAAAATATCTTGGGACAGAGTATAAATAAATCGATGTTTATGAAAACACCAGGGTTAAAACCATATTTTTTCACTAGAAGGAAAAAATCCCAAGACATCTGCCATAAAGACGTTTCACAAAGTCAAACGTCTTAACTATACGATACAAAAATAAAACCTTACGGGGAATTAACATTGGAGAAAATGGCTGCCACTTCGGCCGGGGCCAGTTATTATTTAGATTTGTTCGTGGCTTTACGTATTGTTACGTTGATGACGTATATCTCCGTCACGCACGTTGCCGTTGTAACGCTTACTTTCGGAATATCTCTGTAATAGCCGTAATTTTTAACGCATCCGTACCGAGGATAACTTATACATGTATGTAGATATAGTCTGCTGTTTCGTCTCGTACAATTTATATTAACACTAACTTGAAGAAGACAAGATGCCTAAAACCAAAGGTGCAAAGGCTGTAAAGTCCATGGAGGTATAATTGCTTATGAATTTTATATCGTTGATTATTATACATATACAGCACAAGTTTGCAATGACTTCATTGTCTCTATAGGCTATAGAACCCGACTGTTTTATTTTTTTTTTATACTTTAGGCCTGGCAAGAATTATACTATTTATTCATATAAATGTATCTTCATGTTTCTCTAAACTTACCTTTTGAATGCACCTTTGTCACTAAAATTCCTTACATCCCAATAAACACAATGTAATCAAAGCAGACGAAATTGTCTGGAAGATATTTCACAAAACATCATATATTATCACTACTTTAAGAGTCACATGTGCAATAACATCACAAAGATTTAATTCCACCACAAAAGGGCACAGTTCTCTATGCTGTCTGCTTAAACTGATGTGATGTCACAAGAAATGGCCGTGACCTTTTCAACCATAAATAAACGGGTGCCATGTCATTTCAGACCCAGGTTAATTGTATCCGTATACATGTACAGAATACAATGAAGTCAGGAATTGCAAATTTTATATATAGCTGGTAATATCATGAGCCATTCACAACTTGCAATAATTCATATATAATAAAAAGATGTCTGTACTTTTGTTTTGTTTTTTAATTTATATACCGGTATATTTTTTTTTTTGGGGGGGGGGGGGGTACTGAAGTTGTGAATGGACAAAGTATATTTATTTAACATGTACTTAGATTTTTGATAATAAACCAATATGAGCTATTCACAACTTAATAATTTATTAAACAATAAGATGTTAATGTATGTAAAGTTGTGAATGGACAAAATCAATATGTTGATAAAACAGTATGAGCTATTCACAACTTGAGGACTATTTATATGTAAAGTTGTGAATGGACAAAATTAATATATTTGTTTTGATGTCTGATGATAAAACAATATGAGCTATTCACAACTGAACTTGATTACAAACATATTTTTTTATCAATGTTAAGTTGTGAACGGACAAACACTCCTACATGTTGTTTACCTCTGCATTTAATATTAATAGAATGTAAAAAGTAAATTCAAAAGGCTCAGTTGCATTAATGGTCGCCTGTAGAATGAAATGACAATTCAATAATTTATCATATATAGGATCTCTCATAATTTGCGATGGTATATGATTTTTATCCAACGAGTTGTGCTTTCTATCCCCTCGCCTTACAACGAGTTGGATAAAAATCATATACCTACAAATCATGAGAGATTCTTTTTATCACATGTTTTACCACGTCTTTTGTTAAACCGTTATCTTTTCTGTAAATATTTTAATTGTGAGCTGCACAACACATTTAATATAAGATGCAAATCTATGCATGACAAAAAAAAAATCATTGTAGAATGATAAACAAGCATATCATTTTCTAACATATTTATATCAATTTATGAAAAAATGAAACAGCTTTGTTTGCGCCACATCCATATCCCTACACTTTTCAAATGAATGTTTTTGTAAAAAATTTATTCTATGTCAATCATCCACCTGAAGCTACGTAATGTTTATTTATGACGTCACGTGGTGTAAGAACACACAGTGGAATAAAACATAAAATTTATTACATGAGTAATATCCACCATATATTGAGCTAAACATGTGATAAATATAAATATATCATATACACTTAAGTAAAATGAAAAAGACAGACCTAAAAAATAAAATACCTAAAGGGCTTAGATGATAAATTTGTTCATGTCTGACTGTAAAGTGTATTGTGATCACCCTATATTATCAAAAGAATGATTCCTCAATATTATTATTACTTATATTTACATATATTTTGATTTTCAGCAATTGTATGATTAAATATTAAAATAGTCATTGATGAAATGTATTGGAATAAGCCCTACATTTACGGTGACCTTAAAATATTGATTTTAAATTAGATTGTTGTATTGATTGACATTCATTTATTCCATAAGTCAACGGAATTTTCAGTTTAATGAGTTAAACTTGATCAGATGTACTTGTCTTGCAAATGTTTCAGTTATATATGAGATAAATTAATAACAAATGTCTTCTCCAGGTTGTAGACCTTTTAACAAAGGTTTATGAACAGTTTTCAATAGAAAGTCAGGAGGGAAGGGTAAAATACCTGCAAAATCCTCTGAAGAGATTATCAGTTGCTACAGGTAACAATGATTTTGTTTCGAATAGACAACTTTATTTCTGTAATGAAAATATCTAACATTAAAGTAAAGTACTTATAATTTTACAAATTATTTTGCATCTATATAAATCAACTGTATTTTGGTACACGGTACTAATAAATATATATCTACCATGATTACTGAAATCTATTTTTACATATTTAGGAATATCTGAGAAAACATTGAAGGGGAAAGTAGACCCTGATCCGGTCGAAATGGTGGTGGAGGACATGCAAGTTCTAGCTCCAAAGAAGAAACGCGGTCCCAGTAGAAAGCTTGATGACTTCGATGAAGACTATGTGAAGAGGACCATTCATGATATGCAGTTGAAGGGCCAGTACGTTTCCCTTCGTCGACTGTCAGATGTTCTAGTAGAAAGGGGAGTCAGGATCACTAAGACACCACTGGGGAGACTTGTGAAGGATCTTGGGTTCAAGTAAGCACTTTGTCATCATGCAAAGATGAAGATTCGCATGCTCTCTGTAAAATAAAAGATTTAATTACATTAGTGATAAAAGAAGCAGATTTGCAAGTGACACAGGTGATCTAAAACATAACATGGGACTGTTAAAGCTTAGCATAATTTACATGTACACTTGCAAATATTTATCTTGAACTTTATAAAGAGCAAAATGTTCTTTTTTGTCATGACATCATGTCAAGAAGGTATGTTATAATATATAATATGGATAAATTTCCAGAATAACAAGAGGCTCATGGGCCTATTCACTCACCTGAGCAACAATAAGCATGATAATATCAGCTTAATGGAGTCATAATACAAAATATCTGGACAATGTAATATATTACATGTAGATCCTGTTTAAATAACAATCCATTTTCCCGTTAGATATTTTTATGTTTATAATTAATTCACTATTCTAACAGGATGATGATTTGATAGTCATATCACATGTTGAGGATCAGAGTTCTCAACAAGATCCTAGACAATAGTTTATACATGGGATATAAACCTACATCAAACTCTGAACCCCTTGTGAGGCCAAAGAATTGTTCACAACTTTGAACCTACACTACCTGAAGATGCTTCCACATAAGTTTCAGCTTTCCTGGCTGATTAGGTTCTGAGAAGAAGATGTTTGAAGATTTACACTAAATATTCCTATGTAAAAATTCAACCCCCAATTGTGGCCCAACCCTACCCATGGGGGTCATGATTTTCACAACTTTGAACCTATACTACCCTGAGAATGCTTTTACATAAGTTTCAGCCGTCCTTGCCAAATGGTTCTTGAGAAGACGATTTTTGAAAATTTCTCCAAATTTTCCAATAATTCCCAATTATCTCCCTTTGAGAAAGGGCGTGATCCTTAATTTTCTCAACTTTGAATCCCCTTTGCCTAAGGGTGCTTTGTGCCAAGTTTGGTTAAAATTGGTCCAGTGGTTCTGGAGAAGATGTTGATGTTGAAATTGTGAAAAGTTTACAGATGAACAGACTGACAGACAGAGGGAGGACAGACAAAATGTGATCAGAAAAACTCCCTTGAGCTTTCAGCTAAGTGAGCTAATAAAAAGCTAGTAAAATTAGAAATGACAACCAAATTTCTTTTAGATGTAAGGTGAAATATGGAATGCACCTATAGTATTAAACTACATGTATTAAAATTGTCTGTTTTTATCTTCAGATTCTACAAAGCAGGTTCCAACCGACGTTACATCGGGGAGAGGAATGACATCGTAAGTATGCGACATACTTACCTGAGGTCCATTAGGAAGTTTAGAGAGGAGGGTCGTCCTATTGTGTATTTGGATGAGACTTGGTTGAACACCAATCATGTAGCGAGGGGAGATTGGGTGGACTGTCCTAGGACATCTACCTCTGCCTTTGAGGCACATCGTGGAGGTCATGGGCGTTTTGTCCCATCTGGGAAAGGCTCTCGTCTGATAATTGTGGATGCAGGTTCTTCGGCTGTGGGCATGATCCCAGGATCTGCCCTCATTTTCGAGTCGAAAACAGGCAACCAGGATTATCACGACGAGATGAACTCAGAAAACTTCACAAAGTGGTTCACTGAGCAGTTGCTCCCTAACCTACCGGCTAATTCAGTCATCGTGATGGATAATGCTTCCTATCACAGTCATCTGGATCCTGAGTCTAGGTGTCCAACTTCCTCGGCACCGAAGGCTGAGATCCAGTCTTGGCTTGATAGTAAAGGTATCCATTACAATCCGCGAATGATCAAGGCTGAATTGGTCACATTGGTGAAGCAGCATAAGCCTCGTCCTAAATATGTGATAGACGATTTGGCTTCACAGTCAGGTCACACTGTTTTGCATCTACCTCCCTATCATTGTGAGCTTAATCCTATCGAGTTGGTCTGGGCTGAATTAAAAAGTTTCGTCGCCAGGAGCAATGCCACATTTAAGAAAGAGAAAGTGAAGGAACTCTTTATTCAGGCTAGATCAACTTATGGGGTTGAGAAGAGGCGTAAGGTGGAGAGTCACGTGATAAGAGAGGTCGAAGAAAAACTGTGGAAACTCGACTGAGTCCAGGATGAGGAGGTTGCTCCTGTGGTCATAGACTTGACGGACTCGGAAGACAGTGACAGTGACATGGACACAGATTCTGGTGATGACGAAAATGACTCTGACTCTGACGAATCCATGGGCTTCGTTGAGGAGTCTGACGATGAAGTCACTTGTTGCATATGTGGTGATTACAATGCTCCTGGAAAGTCTCGAAAGATTGTTTGGGTTGAGTGTGAAGTGTGTAAGAGGTGGAGTCACCGCATATGTAACAAGCCCTCTCTAAAGTCAGGTAAGTGTGTCCAATGTTGGAACGCTTTGTATGGATTGAACACCGTTCCTTCATGAGCCTCCCCATGGTGCCTGGAGAACTGCTCCCCTTTAAAGGTAAAAGAAAGAAACCTAATCACTGATTTTCACCAAAGTTTCATAAATAAAAATCATTTTTTTAAAATGATATTCTACACTATACATGTAGTTAGATTAAATGTGTGGAAAGAAAATCTCTGAAAATGTCTTAATCAATATTTTAGGTAATGTATCATATCTTTTGTCATTTTAACAACAACAACACATCATTTGAAATATTTAAAATGTTGTGTCGAGTTAAATTAATCCAGATAGGAATCCATAAATTCCACAAAGTATTGACATGAATACAGCGTACTCCACTTATATTGAAATCGCTTATTTTGAAATTCTGCTTATTTTGAAATAGAAATAAATCCTCAGTTTTTGCCTCTCATTTTCTTTGCATTGATTTAACGGATATAATGAAATCGGCTATTTTAAAATATTGCTTATATTGAAGCCACTGATCGGTCCTCATAGGGGATATAATAATATAGTTGTTTTTATAACGGTTATATTGAAGTTCTCCCTGGCGGCTGTCGTCACGGTTGGTGACAGTAATTATGCCAGACTGACCGTTTGATATACAAAGGTATGAATTGATAAGTTCTCATCATGTGTTTTTATACTTCTTTTAAAAAGTAAAATTTATTCACTGTTGAATTTTTTGTTTTTACGCATACGGATGTATTGAGGCTAGACGTAATATGCAAACTCCACGAAAAAGAAAAAACCTTATCTTCGGACACTAAATACGAACTAGTTATGGCTACTGATAAAAGGACAAAGCCTGAATACAAAATAGCTAAGGATTTTGAGATTATCACGAGTACACTTACGATGATATACATGTACAAGCAGTGTACAGCAGTATTTGAAGCGTTTGAGACTGGTGATTTTTCTCTAAAACGTAAAAGAATGCGATCGGAGATTATGATGAGGTTTAACAAAATGAAACTTACAAAACTTACGGATATAATTTTAATCAAACTTTCAAGGGCTAATATCCATGTAATCTGATCACTGTAATAGATAAATAAAGACCAAATAATTTGTTCGGGTTTGGTTTTTTATGCTTACATCCGGATTGAGCTTTCAAATAATGGTGGCTTCACATCAGTCAATTTCGCTTATATTGAAATACGGATATATTGAAATAATTCGCATGGTCCCCTGAATTTCAATATATCCGGAGTAGGCTGTATATGTATATTTCCTTAACAGTTGATAACAATTTTGTAGAAGTTTGGTATCAGTGATTAGTTTCATTTCTGAATGCACGGGACTGCTACATATAACTTAGCATCTTTAATAGTTTTATGAAGGTCAATACCAATAACCAATATTCTGAAGATGAAGAGGATGAGATAAACTTCTGGGATTTTAAAAGAAATTAAGTTTATATAAATTAATCTGATTACCAAAGTAACATTTCTTTGAGTTCTTAAATATATTCTAAAGATTTCCCTTTAAGTGATTTATACCTTGATTTATCAATTTAGAATATTTTGATAATTTTCAATGGTGGGAGACATGCCAGTCTCTAACTGTGAAATCATCTTATTCTTCTTCATTCATTTCAATGATTGTATTATACATAAAGATGGTAAGTTATAAAAAGCAGTCCGATTACTGAACTAGTATACCTGACTTTTGATGAGTGGTGAAACTTTTACTATTCTTCTGCTGCATATTATCAATGGCTTCGCCAGCAGGCCTTTATCTATAGTATCAATCTTTCTACTGTGATCAACTTCTTCTTTGGAACCAGGACTTCCATTATTATAGTACCTGTACAAAAATATGAATGTTATACAAGTTCAATCACAATTATGTATTAATAGCTTCCACCCCACATCTTTGATTAATTATGTTATTTAATATGAATTGAATTTATAAAATTTTGATTTATGAATTGTAAATTTCAATTTAATTGGTTGCTTACTTTACTATTACAAGTGGCATCTTTGTTGTTTTAAATTCGAAATTATAAATTTCAATTTGATTACATGTAATAACTGTGATACAGCACATCTGTGATTGGTTGCTTACTTTCCAAATACATGTACAATTGGCATCTTTGTTGTTTAATTTGAAATTATGAATTTGAATTTGATTACATGTAATAACTGTGATACAGCACATCTGTGATTGGTTGCTTACTTTACTATTACAATTGGCATCTTTGTTGTTTAATTTGAAATTGTAAATATCACTTTGATTACATGTAATAACTGTGATACAGCACATCTGTGATTGGTTGCTTACTTTACTATTACAATTGGCATCTTCGTTGTTTAATTTGAAATTATAAATTTCAATTTGATTACATGTAATAACTGTGATACAGCACATCTGTGATTGGTTGCTTACTTTACTATTACAAGTGGCTTCTTTGTTGTTTAATTTGAAATTATAAATTTCAATTTGATTACATGTAATAACTGTGATACAGCACATCTGTGATTGGTTGCTTACTTTCCAAATGCATGTACAATTGGCATCTTTGTTGTTTAATTTGAAATTATGAATTTCAATTTGATTACATGTAATAACTGTGATACAGCACATCTGTGATTGGTTGCTTACTTTTCTATTACAATTGGCATCTTTGTTGTTTAATTTGAAATTATAAATTTCAATTTGATTACATGTAATAACTGTGATACAGCACATCTGTGATTGGTTGCTTACTTTACTATTACAATTGGCATCTTCGTTGTTTAATTTGAAATTATAAATTTCAATTTGATTACATGTAATAACTGTGATACAGCACATCTGTGATTGGTTGCTTACTTTACTATTACAAGTGGCTTCTTTGTTGTTTAATTTGAAATTATAAATTTCAATTTGATTACATGTAATAACTGTGATACAGCACATCTGTGATTGGTTGCTTACTTTCCAAATGCATGTACAATTGGCATCTTTGTTGTTTAATTTGAAATTATGAATTTCAATTTGATTACATAAAATAACTGTGATACAGCACATCTGTGATTGGTTGCTTACTTTACTATTACAATTGGCATCTTTGTTGTTTAATTTGAAATTATAAATTTCAATTTGATTACATGTAATAACTGTGATACAGCACATCTGTGATTGGTTGCTTACTTTACTATTACAATTGGCATCTTCGTTGTTTAATTTGAAATTATAAATTTCAATTTGATTACATGTAATAACTGTGATACAGCACATCTGTGATTGGTTGCTTACTTTACTATTACAAGTGGCTTCTTTGTTGTTTAATTTGAAATTATAAATTTCAATTTGATTACATGTAATAACTGTGATACAGCACATCTGTGATTGGTTGCTTACTTTACAAATACATGTACAATTGGCATCTTTGTTGTTTAATTTGAAATTATGAATTTCAATGTTTGATTACATGTGTAAATAACTGTGATACAGCACATCTGTGATTGGTTGCTTACTTTACTATTACAATTGGCATCTTCGTTGTTTAATTTGAAATTATAAATTTCAATTTGATTACATGTAATAACTGTGATACAGCACATCTGTGATTGGTTGCTTACTTTACTATTACAAGTGGCTTCTTTGTTGTTTGATTTGAAATTATAAATTTCAATTTGATTACATGTAATAACTGTGATACAGCACATCTGTGATTGGTTGCTTACTTTACAAATACATGTACAATTGGCATCTTTGTTGTTTAATTTGAAATTATGAATTTCAATGTTTGATTACATGTGTAAATAACTGTGATACAGCACATCTGTGATTGGTTGCTTACTTTACAAATACAATTGGCATCTTTGTTGTTTAATTTGAAATTATGAATTTCAATGTTTGATTGCATGTAATAACTGTGATACAGCACATCTGTGATTGGTTGCTTACTTTCCAAATACAAGTGGCATCTTTGTTGTTTAATTTGAAATTATAAATTTCAATTTGATTACATGTAATAACTGTGATACAGCACATCTGTGATTGGTTGCTTACTTTCCAAATACAAGTAACATCTTGTCAAATTGTAGTTATATCTACTTTACTCTGTGAACATGACTTAATGAGTGTATATTTAATTAATATTATCAATTTCTGTAATACATAATAACTCAAAGTTCAGCTTTTCATGCCTAAAATAAAATTTGTATGAACTTTATTTGAAAAATGGGACATCAATAAATGTTGACAACATAATGATTATGTTGATTGTTAAACCTTTACATGTATGATAATTATGTAATTCCTGAAATCTAAAACATATGAATATTTTCATTGTTTTCATGCTGAAAAAATGTGGACATGTGTAATTATTCAAAATCATGATACTGTGATTACATCAAATAAAACAACTCATCATAACCATGAAAATATATAAATGCTATAATTATAACAATAACTTTGATCATTAATTAATTTTGGGGTAAAATAAACATCACAAAAGTATAATATTATTTCTCTGTTATTTGTTTTAACACTGTTAAGGCCAACATATAAGGATAATTTTGGTCGGGGCGTGATCAAATCCAATAAAACCTGAAGGGCTTTATGACAGATTTGATCACGCCCTGACCGAAATTATCACCTCATAATATTCAAAGAATGATTCCTTATTACTTATATTTATATAATTTTAAGCCATCGTACAAGTGTATCTTTATCTATAAATAAGCAAACCCCGCTGGCGCCTCAATTTGGCGTCATTTGTATTATGGGTTATATAGTACAAAATCGAAACGTAGTGTTATCACATACATAGACACTGGATGATGTAAATATTAATAATTAAAATTACTGGAATTTTAAAAAACAGCTATATCATTATTAGAATGTCATCTGATTTCAAGCCCCAAATGGATCAGAAAACAAAATACTGCATAAATTATGTAATTGATAGGTTCATACTTGGTTATTTACATAAAATGAATTCATATCATATATCAAAATAGACTATAACTGGCCTGGTTATCCAGTTCTATAAATTGAAAATAATTCAAATTTATTTTAAATTTCCAATGTAAAAATACCGAACAAATAAAATTTTTAGATGTGGATTAGAGAAACTCAAAATTAAAAAAATTATGCATGTCAGTGGAATGCCCTTAAACAATCCTGCCATTCCTGGTAAAGAAAAAGTTGGTTTGTTTGAATGTTGCCCCCACCCCACCCCAAATCTACTTTCATTCACATAAAACAATAACAGTGGTCCATAAATTTTCATTCTCAAATGTGTCAGTGTCGCATGGCAATAAAGCTATTATCAAGTTTATAAGGCTATAGAATCGATTTCTTTTTTACTTAGTCAAAACAAAAAACGCAGGGTTACCTACTTTCGCTTTTGAATTGCATAAAAGATTCATTTTTAAACCGTCTGAAGTATTACGATTGATACACAGGGGCTCGTCACGAAATTTTTCCAACCTTTTATATATACCACCTCTATACTATAAAATACACAAGGGAGGAATCAAAACTCGAAAAAATCGCTACCTCCCGATTTCGGTCGCCTCGTATTAATTCTTCTCGGACGTTAAACCCTGCACTCTAGGTATCATTAGATCGGGAAAGGACCATAGTTTTTAGGAATACCTGCAAAATTTAAACATCGGCAACAATCTTAGATGTTTTCACGCATTTTCTTCCAGTTTACTCTCCGGTGACACTTTCTTCGATCAGATGTTGCGCTCTCATTGGTCAATTCAATGTTGCTCAAGATAACTCGTACGCGGACTTGTATTTTAGAGGGATTTTCAAACGATATTCAAACTTGCTTTGATGCAAGAAATACATAGTCACGTCCTACCGAATGTCCGAGGTATGGTTAAAATATTCCTACATAAATATGAAAATTAATTCATATACTCACCACGTAATAAGAACTTCTTCACTCATCTTTTGAATATCCCTCTAAAATACGAGTCAACGTACGATTTATCTTGATCAACAAAATTAACCAATGAGAGCGCATGAATAAATTTGGTGCGCAACATCTGATCGAAGAAAGTGTCACCGGAGAGTAAACTGGAAGAAAATGCGTGAAAACTTCTAAAATTGTTGCGGATGTTTAAATTTTGCAGGTATTCCTAAAAACTATGGTCCTTTCCCGATCTAATGATACCTAGAGTGCAGGGTTTAACGTCCGAGAAGAATTAATACGAGGCGACCGAAATCGGGAGGTAGCGATTTTTTCGAGTTTTGATTCCTCCCTTGTGTATTTTATAGTATAGAGGTGGTATATATAAAAGGTTGGAAAAATTTCGTGACGAGCCCCTGTGTATTTTATAGTATAGAGGTGGTATATATAAAAGGTTGGAAAAATTTCGTGACGAGCCCCTGTGATTGATACCGTTAAACAAATCAGTTTCTGGTATAGAACAAAACATAAACATACCTTTATAACACCGTTCCAGTTGCGCTCTCAATGCAGCATTCACAGTTTCCAACAAAGACAGTTCATGAAGTAACGCCATGGCATGTGCAATATCATACAACGTTAAGTAGGTCATTGAACATTTATAGTATAGAGTGTAGTTGTACTGCATAACAGTCGGATTTATATTTTCCTGACATCTAATTGATATGAAAGTAATTTACAACCAGACTAAATGGCTCAATTATCATTTATATTCGCAATGATCAGAAAATCTTTTTTATTTTATTTTTTTCGATTTATTTTGACGCGCATTAAAAAATAATAACTACTCCCTCGTACGCTTGGCAGCAATGGCCGAAATTAACATTGGAAAGTCCCGTAGACTTTCGAAATCGGCTCGTACATGACAATTAGGTAAATTATGCGACAAAATTACTGTTATTTTGCTTGGGAATTTTTGATAACTTAAAAATCTGTTCAATTTACTAAAAAATTCTGTAATATAAATTGACAATTGTCAATTTATCTCGGAATAAAAAACCTGGGACAGACTATAATTGACATTAGACGTTACATATATCATGTCTTTTTGTCCACGAGTATATATAATTTCATGACCAGTGTTTCCTTAGTTAAAAGTTTGAGACGTTATATTGTCGAAATGTAATTGTGTAATTTACGTTATTATGAAATTACTGGTTGTAACTTTTACGTGCGTTATCCCCGAGTGGTAAAAATTTTCTGACATAAAGACATAATACCAAAGTTCAAAATAAAACCAAAATCATAACAACAAATAAATAATTAAATTTGTTTTACTTTCTATCTGAAAAAGCCCGCTTATTTTGTGAATAGGTGTTGTACATTTAACACTCAAAAAAATTAATACACGCTCAAAAGAATAACTACATGCTGAACCAAAACAAGCATCAAATTTATGATAACCTTGGAAAGGAAAACGTTTTATTAAAAACCGGTGATTATTTCAAAGAGGTGTTTATAGGGAGGGCTCAGTTGAAAACCCATTTTTTGTATTACATCTATAGGCTGTCCCAAAATATTTATGCAGCACATTTGGACGTTTTTAAATAAAAATACACATACCTTTGAAGTGCAATTGAAATAGTTGAAAGGGTCATTTTCCAAGATAATTTCATTGACACTTTATCATCTTTCACTCTGAAAAAGTCACAGGAACAAAAACAGATTCCTTACGGATATTTATAATGGAGAATGGTTACATCTTTTCTCCATTCGCATTGTATTGAAATCTGATAAAACCTATTTGGCTCATACTCCACACAAACAGAGCTTTTGAGTAAAGGGTGAGCGGTAACCTTGAACTAAGTTTTAAGGTCAAATGTGTAGGTCATACATATATGTAGAAAGTCACTTGTCTGTACTTCATAAGATATGACGTCATAGTTAACTTTGACGTCACGATCTGCATTCCTTTCGATCGTTCATAGGAAATGTATCGTAACGTAATAAGTGATATTCACTGTGCATAACATAAAACCGCTTCATTCTTTTACATAGATACTGTTATAAATACTAGTGATATTAAATTCAATATCACCGATATTGAGTATTAACAAATCAACAGTTTATAAAGCTTCGTAATAGGTAAATAACTATTCATAAACTAATGGTTTTGAGACTCCCCCTGCTACGTGTAATCAAATGAATGGTGATATGTATTTAAGGAATGAATTCAATATTTATTTGTTTTATACGATATAAAATGGTTTGGGGCAGTTTACGCTTTATAAACCGCGAAGCGGTTTATAAAAAAGCGTAAACTGTTTCAAACCATTTTATATCGTATAAAACTAATAAATATTGAATTCATTGCTTATAATTTGATTTCTTTTACTCTTCATTGTAGATAAAAACGGTCATTTGACCTTTAAAATGACGTTCATTTGTACAAAATTCAAACGAAACGTCAGGCGTATTGATACGTTTTTGACGTTAGTCTTACTATGACGTAGGCAACATTCTTTATACGATATAAAATAATTTTTTAGCCAATCAGAAAGCGCGTTACAACCAGAATTAAATTATATGCATATAAAAAAACGGCTTGGCGCAAGTGAAAGATAAAAACAATCTTAGTATATTTTAAGTTAAATCGGGAGAGAAAATAAGTACCAATGTGAATCTTGCTGGGGGAAACCTACCGATTGACCCCATTTTGTGTCAATCGAGCCTAAAAGGTAAAAATATGCCTAATTTGATGGCGGTGCGAAATGTTTTGACAATATTTCAAATAAACAAAATATTTACATGAACCCCTAGCAAGAACTGCAAAATACATTACTTATCGTAAGGATTTTTCATAAAAATATTTTTGATTTAATTTCATAATTCACAACGCCTCCTTACACAGGAGAGTTCAACACATTTGGAAGAAAAATGAAAAAGAGCCAAAGTTAACCACCCACTAATATGCAATGAGAGCATTTATTCTTTCAATAAAAACATTTAAAACCGAGTTAAAATCATGTTGTATGGTATGCTATGGTATGATATTACGAACGAGATTCTATGAGATTGTATGCTATGGTATGAGATTCCAATGCAATGCTATGAGATATCAATGCTTTGCTTTGAGATTTCAATGCTATGCTATGCTGTATGTTGTAAAAGTTATGCTTGAACTGATTGTAGGAGATAAAAATAAAACATCTTGTCCGGATCATATCTTTTTGTGATCGGCTTCGGCCGATCACTGTTGTGTCCATATGAGGCATCCGGCAAATGCTTCCACGTGCGCACACATTCCGCTTGCATACGTAGTTCTTATAAAAACTTGAAGCTTTGGTTTAGTATTTATACAACATTTTACTCAGTTTCATTTCAATTCATTTACCTTAAGAGATGCAAACATACATAGAATACAGTTCGACCTGTTAATTTATGAACGCACATTTTGTCTCACGCGTAAGAATTTCGATCGTAAGATTCATTAAGTAATGCAGTTGACCTCGATGAACTGACCTCCATCATAAGAAGATGCTCCATGAACTGACCTCGATCTATTGATGTTGCATAATAATAGCTAGGAAGACGGCTTAATTTATAAACATGGTTACGTTATAATGTGACCTTAATAGCAAGTTATTTTTTCAGTCGAATTAAATTATTTAAATACACTTTTTCTTTAATTTGTATACGTGTTAATGCTCTTTGAAGAATCCTACTCAGTATTCTGAAGAAGAAGAAGAAGAAGAAGAAGAAGAAGAAGAAGAAGAAGAAGAAGATACATTAACATTTACATACATTTAATAATTACGTTAAAAATATAAAACTAGACAATAAGTTTACGAACGGCTTTCCCCAAATTTTTCAAAATTAAATTTGTTGACGGTTTATAATGATGAAAGTATGGTGTACAGCAGGCTTGGGGTAATGCTAAATGTAATGGTAATGCATTGCAATGCATTACATGTTTTCAAAGTAATGCTAGTAATGTGTTATGCCACAAATTTAGCATTACAAGTAATGGTAATTAATGTAATGCATTACTTTTCAAAGTCTAGTGTAATGCTGGCATTACATGGCATTACTTTGCATTACTATGCTTTTTTATGCATGCTCATGTTCATAAAATTGTGATTAATTGGATAACTTAAATTGTATTTGATTAAAAATTGTTTTTAAGAAGAAAAATAATTCTTGAGATAAAAATATTAAGTTGTATGATTTTTTTAATCACACAACTCAATAGTTTTTAAAATTAAAATTAAAAATCCATTCTTAAATTGTCAATGTAACTGCATATAGCAACAAAATTTCATAACATTTTAAGAGTGTTGTTATTAAGCATTTCATATCATTTGAAACATTTAATCCAATTAGTTGTGCATTTAATAAATTCTTTACTTTGAAGAATGTGTCAACAACACACAATGCCCCGAGGATAATCTAAGTATCAAAACAATCTATTGTTTTAAGAGGTGCTAAACACCCCAATCCCCCACCCTTCTCAGGGATGTGTTCCATTAGAATAGAGAACAGACAGTAGCATACACCATTGAAAGCAAAAAAAATGACACTTAAGAGAATGCAGTGTCCAACCATGATCTCTGTAAGCTTAAAACTAACTTCTAGTATAATAACCCATTTGAAAATAATTTCTCTCTCTCTCTCTCTCTCTCTCTCTCTCTCTCTCTCTCTCTCTCTCTCTCTCTCTCTCTCTCTCTAATATCTGTGTTTTATATAAGTACAATAGTTTGGACTAATAAAAAATAAAAGATTCATGTATTTTTTCTATTATTGCCTGAACACTTATACCTTAGATTTTCAAACCCGACATAATGCAGTTAAAAGATGAACCCTTGACACTTTGATGATCATAAAGCGCAACAGCAAACTTGTACATTAAGTCATTAAATTTGAACGTGATAGTGAACAGAACATGCACCTATAAATATGTTTAATCATGTTTTAAATATGAAACGTTTTTCAAAAAAAAAAATTCAGCTTCTTAATCACTTTTTAAAAACTTATTGATTTTTAGACGGTGGCATATATGCCACCGTATTATATCGTCGCTCGAGTAGCTCATTTGTATGCATGATGGCACCCCTAGCGGCAGAAATGTGCGGAGGTGATAATCAAGTTTACGCAGAAGTTGATATATCAAAATGGTAGAGATATAATACTATACAACTTTCATAACCTGAAAGTAAACAAAATTTCTAAGTTATTTGATAAATGGTAAAGGTTTGCACAAAAAGACTTGAAAGTAAATGCTTATGAATATTCATGAAGTTAACGATGCTAAGCCATTCGGATCATGCTCGCCCTTTTCCGTAACCGTTATTTGCGGTGACGGAAATGGCCGAGTAGTTACGATTGGATGCTAAGCGAGTCGGGTTAGGTATTCAACCAGAGCTGTATTACATCCTTATAAATATTGCGCGTAGAAAAGTAGTTCAAAGTATATCGTAGTGTTTTTGTTGAATTTACATGTCTATATTTGTTTTCAGATATCTCAAACAGTTATTGCTATAAATATTGATAAGCAGGTATAAAATATCTTTGCATCTTACATTTCTTAATAAATGAAAATAATGCGTAAGAATATATCCTGACATTCGACATTTTCACAAAGAAGAAGACAGCCCAGAGGTCAGAAAACGACAACATAAACAAAGCCACGTGGAGAAAGAGAAGCGAATCAGAGGTGAATAATTTGTTTTCTTTTGAATATATATATAGGTATCTATTGTTTATTATCCTCGTCTGATAGTCATGTAGAGTAGGATTCAGACTACTGATGTTTTTTTTACTATCAATCGGCCATATTGGATTTTTTTCTCTGAATAGATTTCTTGTCTATTTTGATAAAGCCTAGTATATGTAAAGAGATCGACGTGTGGACAGACCAGCTATTATAAAAGATTCGATTTGTTTATTCATGATTTTATATTTTCGTTGTTGTTGATCGTCATTAATTGATCATCATCTAGGGCGTACAAGCTTACCCACGCTATCTGTCGACCATATTGGTATCGGGTTCGTTCGCCATAGTATAATCTGTAATTTGGTTTGGAAACTTCATTAACTTTTCATTTGATATTACGTGTATATCATTAATTTCAAATAAATAAATCATAAAAATTTATTGAAAAAAATTATTGGTGCTAAAATGTTTTGTAATTGATTATTAAAATTAAGACTATCTTGATTCTTGATAAGAAAATCAGAACTTTTTCAGTTTTTGAACAATTGTTCAATATATATATATGTTGGTAAACTTGAGATTTTGAGAACAATATGAGAACTTATTGAGAAAATTGACATCAACTTATCAATTTGAAAACAAAATGAGAAACTTTCATTGAGACAAATTTGAGAACAAAATGGGAAACTTCATAGAGAAAAATGAGATCATTTTGAGACTTCCTTTGAGCACTAACTGGCACTAACTTCAGAATATAAGTACAGAATGAGAAACTTGCTGACATTATCATAATTTGAGAACAATATGAGCAACTTACTTCAAGCAAAATGTGAATTGGAACGAATATGAATGAAGATTTATGAGCATATAAAGAACTGAATACATATATTGATTGAAATTAGAACTTCAGAAGGTTATCATTTGAACAAAAACAAGATTTTTGTGTACAGACAGTACATATACAATAGCATTTGGATTTGATAAAGTTGTGTGAGAGTTAGATTGAGAATCCAAGTAGAAGAGGCACTACTTTATGTATTTCATGCATAACACATCTCTAGTGCGACAATTTGACAATCAAAATTAATTAATACATGTATGCACTTTCATTGTATTGAACGTAAAATACTAACTGAAAGAAGCTGTTTTAATTGATACTCGTAGACTTCAAAAGTTTAGTTGATTTAGAATTTCAAAGAAGAAATACATATATTATGAGCTACAATGAGTGTCCAAAAAAATATGTTTAATTAATTATAGTTTCAAGCCAGAGTATTTAGATAACTTGATATTTCAGTTCTTAAAATATGGCCGAACAACAAAATTTAAGTGTGGAAAGACAACAACTAACTGTACAAGCAGATCATTCTCAAAGTGCGGAAATCTTCCCAATCAGTTCAAGGGGAAAACAATGTGTGACAAACAGTTTTATGTTTCTATTATTTTGTCATTTTTACGAAAACGCATCTTTCACAAAACATGATCTACATTCAGTTTTGGAGACTGGAGATGTTTTGTATCATTTAATCATTAAATCAAACTCATTTTTATTAGCTTCTGAACTACCAAATCACATTGAATTTAGAAATAACTATATTTCATCATTTGTCAGACAGACTTATTTTGGCAACATGGCACAAACTGTGGGAGAAGAGGTTGGTTTTTCATTAGAAAACAGTTTGAATATGTCATTTGCAAAATATGATGCTTGTATTCTGATTTTTCATTCAGCAGCAATAGCTTTGAAACAAAGAGGTGACAGATTTTTTGTGTTTGATGCTCATAATAGAGGAAATGATGGGCTTTGCGACCCTGATGGAAAGTGTACTATGACAATACACAACTGTTTTCAAGCTCTTTGCAATTTTGTACGACATCTGTGTATGTCTTTGTCTTGCATTAGTTTGGATAATGTGCAGTATGAAATCAGTGCCTTCTGTTTTAAGACTCTTTCCAACAAACCAAGAAAACCTGTAACACGCATTTGCAGTGAAAGTGACTTGTCATTAGGAGAAAATAGAACACAGTCGAGGAAACGATGTTGGTCAGAACATAATGAGAATAGAAATCCTAAATGTCAAGATCAATCATTAAGAAAAAAAGGGAAAACTGAAAAAATGGATAATGACGTTTGGAATAAGAGAGGAACCCAAAATGTTGTTATTGAAAATTATGTTGATAGTTTAAATTTACCAGAAGTTGAGGAAATAAGTAGCAATTCAGATTGCCAGATTGAAAATGATGTTTCAAGTTGTTCTAATGTGACCCCTTTAAGGGAAGGACTTGAACAAACTGAGGAAATTGCAGTAATGAAGTTTAAACAATTAGTAAAGGAAGGTCCATTATTTGTTTGCTCTTGCTGTACACAAACTTGGTTTAGGGATGGTGTTTCTAAGGCTCAGTTTCTGTATACATTAGATATAGCACACAAATGTTTGCAAGGTATCAAAAGTGCAAAAGATACAGAATGGATTTGTCATACTTGTAAGAAGTACTTGAAACTTGGTAAAATACCAGCTTTAGCAGTTGTGAATGGATTAGAATTTCCCCCCGAAACCTCCCGAATTAAATATTACTGAAATGGAAGAGCGTCTCATTAGTCCAAGAATTCCATTTATGCAGTTGATGGAAAAACCAAGAGGAGGACAAAAGAGTTTACGTGGGAATGTTGTTAATGTTCCTTCAGATGTCAACACTACTGTCAAATCTTTACCACGGACGTTAGCTGAAACTGAAACAATTCAAGTGAAATTAAAAAGAAAGTTGAGTTATAAGCACCATGTTTTGTATGAGGCTATACGACCAAACAAATGTATGAATGCACTCAAGTGGCTTTTAGAAAACAGTGAATTGTTTCGAAATGAAGGGATATCAATAAGAGAAAACTGGGACATTTTACAAGAACAGAGAGAGTTTTATGCTACTGAGCAAAAATCAGGTGAAAATGCTACGAGTTGTGAGAACACATCTTATACAAATGAATTGGAAAATGAGACCAGTTCTTTGCAAGATGAAGATGATGTTGATGAATGGACAGAAGATCCAAATTTTGAAAGTAGACTTACTGGAAATACAGACACGTTGCTGCATCCTGCAGATGTAAGATCATTAAATAAGACAATGTCATTTGCACCAGGTGAAAACCAAACACCTCTTGGGTTGTATCAAGATCCAGATGCAGAATATTTAGCATTTCCAACTATATACTGTGGTCAGAGAAGAATGTCTAACAAAAATCGTACGGTGCCAGTAACTTACAGTTCAATTTGCAAATGGGAGTTAAGATCCCAAGATCGCCGAGCAGCATGTTCAATGCCAAACCTTTTTTTCAAGTTAAAAAAATTACAGATAAAGCAAATTCAGGACAAAGTGACACTTGCAATGCGAAAGTGCAAAAGCGAAGGCAAAAAAATAACAGCTGGTCATGTTTTGAATCCTACTTCGTTTGATAACATTGTTAAATTAAATGAAGGGTATAGAGTCTTGAGAACATTAAGAGGATCACCAGCATATTGGGAAAGTGCAAAAAGAGATGTTTTTGCAATGATAAGACAGCTTGGTATTCCAACATGGTTTTGTTCTTTCTCAGCTGCAGAAACAAAATGGAAAAATTTGATTCAGATATTGAGCAAAAGTTTGAACAATGCAGAACTAACTGAGTCAGATGTTGATGAATTGACTTGGATCGAGAAATGTGAACTCATTAAAAGAGATCCAGTAACTTGTTCGAGATATTTTAGCCATAGGTTTCAGATATTTATGTCCAAAATTTTGAAAGGTGACTGCAGTCCTTTAGGGAAAATTGTTGACCATTTCTTTCGTGTTGAGTTTCAGCAAAGGGGATCTCCACACATCCATTTGCTTCTTTGGATAGAAAATGCACCTGTGTATGGAAAGTCAACTAATGAAGAGATTCAAAACTTTATTGATGAGCATTCCACTTGTTTCAAAAATGAAAATATTGCGGAACTTGTCAATTATCAAACACACAGGCATGCTAGAACATGCAAGAAAGCAGGAAAGAATATTTGTCGTTTTAATTTTCCTTTGCCTCCAATGCCAGAAACCATCATTTTAGAACCATTGGAGGAGGACAAATTTGAACAGAATGCAGATGTACAGCAAAATTACAGGAAAATATGTGAACTGCTCAATGATTCTAAATTGTGCAATGAAATGAGTTTTGATGAATTTTTGACAATGATAAATTTGACAAAGGAAGATTACATTTTGGCAATACGGTCTTCTTTAAAGTCTCCGAAGGTATTTTTGCGTCGCAGCATTGCAGAAATAAGAATAAACCCATACAATCAGATATTGTTGAGGTCATGGGAAGCTAACATAGATGTGCAGTTCATTCTTGATGCATATGCTTGTGCAGCATATATTGTGTCGTATATTTCAAAGTCCCAGAGAGGAATGTCTAATTTACTTCATGATGCTTGTGAAGAGGCAAGGAAGGGAAATTTATCTTTAAAGCAGCAAATAAGACAAATTGGAAACAAATTCCTCACACATGTAGAAATATGTGCTCAAGAGGCAGCATATTTGCTTTTGCAAATGCCATTACGATCAAGTAGTAGAAATGTTGTGTTTATAAATACATGTGATCCAGAAAATCGCACATTTTTATTGAAGTCTCTTGAAGTTCTTCAAGATATGCCAGAAAATTCAACAAATATTGAGTCAGACAACTGGATAAAACGTTATAAAAGAAGGCCAGGTGTTCTGCAGAACTATTGCTTAGCTGATTTTGTGTCAAAATTTGATGTTGTGCCACCTCTTAAAGACAAAAAACAGAACAATATTGAAGAGTTGTTACCAGAGGATGAATATGAGGAAATGAATGAAGACAATAGTGATGTGTCAATTAGTGATGAAGACAATTCAAATAGTCAAAAAGAATACCATATGAAAGATGGTTCTATTTTGAAACTAAGGAAAACTCAAAAAGTCATCAGATATGTTCGATACAACAAGGAACAAGATTCAGAAAACTATTTCCGAGAACAACTCATGTTGTTTTATCCATGGAGAAATGAAGAAAATGATCTAATTGGAAATCATACCTCTTTTGAATCACATTTTAATCAGCAACAGGAAAAAATAAAGAAAAACAAATTGCCTTATGAAGCAGACAGGGGTATAGTTGACGTTGTTGAAAACAATATGAATGATTTATTGAGTAATGTTGATCATATTGTTGCTGCAGAAGTACAACATAATGAAGAAATTGACTTTCAAGAAGATGAAAACTTGTGCTTAGATCATGGTTGTTTTAACCCAAAATTTGCACAGATGGAGTATGACTTAGGTTTTGATTTAGGCATAGCCAGAAAACAAGTGGAGACTGATGATATATCAGTAAACATGCTGAGTGATAAGGAATATAAACTCCTTGCAAGAAGTTTAAATCAAAATCAGAAAATATTTTTTTACCACATACTTCATAAGATTAAAACAAATGATCTACCAATTCATTGCTTCTTAACAGGTGGTGCTGGTGTGGGAAAAAGTTTGTTAACAACCTGCCTATTTCAGGCAATTGTTCGTTATTATGCCAAACGTGTAGCAGAGAAATGTGATGAGGTTAAGGCGGTGTTATGTGCACCAACAGGTAAAGCTGCATACAACATAGGAGGGCAAACTATACATTCTCTTTTCTGCATTCCAGCAAAGCAAAATTTGAAGTACAAACCTCTTGATGTACAGCAACTTGACAATATGAGAGTAAAGTTTCGCAGCTTGAAAATTGTCTTTATTGATGAAGTTTCGATGGTAGGAAATAAAATGTTCAATTACATTAATTTAAGGCTGCAAGAGATTTTTGCAAAAGGTGTTCCATTTGGAGGTATTAGCATCATAGCTATTGGTGATTTATTCCAGCTTAAACCTGTATTTGATGGCTGGATATTTGAAAATCTCACTGAAGGTTATGGACCATTAGCAACAAATTTATGGACTGATTTGTTTCGAGTCTTTGAATTAACAGAAATTATGAGGCAAAAAGAAGATAAAAACTTTGCTGAATTACTAAATAGACTAAGAGAAGGAAAGCACAATGACAATGATATAAACGTGCTGAGAACGAGAATCTGCACAGAAGAAATCCAAAATTTAAATTCAATTCCACACTTGTTTACAACCAATGTCAAGGTGAATTTTCATAATAGTCAAGCATATGAAAAAGCAGATTCAAATGACAAATGTATTGTGACGGCACTTGATGCTGTTACTGGAGATGTGTCCTCTGAAATAAAAAATGCAATACTCCTTCAAGTATCTGATGATCCATCTAAAACCATGGGACTATGTAAAAAATTGCAATTGGTGACCGATTTACCTGCTGAGGTTTGCATCAATATCAATGTCCAAGATGGGTTAACAAATGGAAGTCCATGCATAGTGAAGAAATTAGATTACAGAGTAATAGGTTCAAACAGGTGCAGTATTGTATGGGTATTATTTGATGACCCAGTAATAGGATTTTCTGCACGACAAAAATACTGTAATCTGTATTCTGAAGATATCTCTAAACATTGGACACCCATTCTTGAAGTGACTAAAAAGTTCACAGTCGGGAGACACAAATCCTGTCATGTCACAAGAAGACAGTTTCCACTGCGACTAGCATGTGCAAAAACAATACATAAAGCACAGGGTTCTACATTAAATAATGTTGTGCTAGATTTAGGAAAAAGGAAATTAGATCACATTCATTATGTCGGTCTAAGTAGAGTTCGAAAACTGCAAGATTTGCACATTTTGTCTCTAAATGAAGAAAAAAATAGGAGTTTCAGGAAATGTTTGTGAAATGGAGCGTATGAGAAATCATGCAGCATTGTGGACCTGCCTGCCTATTCTTGAAAACATAACCTCAGATTTGAAAATTATATATCACAACAGCAGGTCGTTGCATTTGCACATAAGTGACTTATTGTCGGAAAAAAACATTCTGTCAGGCGATATTGTAGCTGTTACAGAAAGCAGATTAAAAGCAAGTGACAACAGTGAAAATTATTTGTTACCAGGTTTTCATATTTATCGTTTTGATGAAGAAGAATCCTCTCATACAATGCGGCAATTTTATGGTTCAGTTATTTACTCCAAATATCCACTGATCAACGTGTCAAAAGCAGTTTTAAATGGCATTCAAACAGTAAAGGCAACACTTATGAAAAACAGTGACCTTGTTCAAATTATTTTCATATATTGTCCTCCAAAGTTTGCCACCATCACCAATATTTGTTGTTTTCTGGTTTCAGTCTTGAACTTATTAGATACTAGTCAACCTTTTCTTATTATGGGTGATACAAACATAGATTATATTACCCAAAGAGATCTCTCTTCAAATTTGAAACATTTAAATATCAGACAAATAATGCATAGTTCTACAACTGACTATGGAAGTTGTTTAGATCATGTATATACCAACTTAAATAGTTCTGCTGAAATTTCATGTGCTACTCTGGAATCATATTATTCAGACCATAAACCCATTGTTGTGTATTTGCCATTTTAAAAACTTATTATATTACGCGTTACTGCATTTCAGCTAAAAAAAACACATAATAATTAAAACAATCTCACCTCTTACAAATATGCATAATGAGTTCAAAATATGAAACAATAATAATCAATTGTCTGCAATATTAAAATACTCAACATTGTAAATCTATTACCATCGTACAAGACCATTATATTAAGTATCTATAGACATTCTTCAAGACTCTTAATTTATTTCTGTATTTCAGATGCTGCACAAAACTTTGGCAGAGTTGCAAAAAATGAAGTCAGGAGATTCCCTTCCATATCCCAATGCTTTGGTTAAAGCAACAGCCATCAAACCTGGCCACCTTTACCAATGCAAATGGAGAAAAGGGTTCTATTTTGAACTTTAGTGTTGCTAATGGAACTGAGGCCATGCTTGTCACTCTTAGTGATGAAGCAAAAATGCCAACTATCAAAGACGGAAGGACCCTACAAATGAGAAATTTCATTGTGTAAGGAAGTTGACTTGTACTGTCCAAACAATCAAAAATTATGGCAGGACCAGCTGTATACAAGTGCCAGAATCTTTAAAGGAAAAAGCAGTTACCATAATCATGCCACCATCACCTACAAAAACCTTGAAGGATGCAATGTCATCGCCTGTTAGAGAAATCCTGACTGTTCAAGGGCAAATTATTCGTGTACGTAACTCAACTTGATATTAAAGTTAAAAATCATCTAAAATTATAATTCATAATCAAATGAAATTAAAAACAATTGTACTTGTATTGAATTATACCCCTATAGTTTACTTTTCAATTGATTTTCTTTGCAGGATGAAGCAATCAAAACAGTGAAAGTTGCCCAGAAGGACACTAAGATTAGAGCATTGACCTTAGAAGAGAATGGACAGACAATGAAACTAACTCTTTGGAGAGAGCTGAGTGAACAAGAGTTGAAGATAGGGCAATACATTGAAGTTACTCATTGTCTTGTATCTGAATGGCTCAGAAAGAAGAGTCTTAACTCCACAAGAAACACCACCATCAAGGTAACAATAGCTTGATACATTCAACTGCATTTACATGTATTGAAAATCCAAGCATAGTACTAGTTTATTGTAAATTTACACAAGATTGGAAAAAAAATAATGTACTTTAATCATGCCAAAAAATATCAGCTATGCATATTATGTATAATAACGAATGAATACTTCATTGTTTCAGGCTGTACAACCTAAAGATATGGTTGTAACTGGAAATGTCGAAGCTCTGTCAATGACGGACACCCACTGTGAAATGTGTGTCAAGGAAGATGACATATATAAAGACTTTATTGTGGATCTGGACATGGTTCGTGCCCAAGTTCAAAGATATTTGGAAGAAGCCGGAACATTCAACTTACAACAGCTAGAAAATATGATTGTTGACAAACTTCTCTTCCCTGTGAAGCTTGTCATCAACGGCACAACAGTCATTTCCTTTGAATTGTTATAAACACTTGCCAACATTCCTACATTTGAACCATATCAAAATAAATACTTTTTGTAAGAACTGTTAAATTACTATAAAAAAAGTCAGTATGATTATTGATTAGCTATCATGACATCTCTTCAAATTGACATTTGCAAACAGGCTTATTAAATTTGTAATATTTCACTTACCTTATTTTTACCTTTTCTGAAACACCATAACTGTATATAGATCTAGTTTAATTTCTGGTTGTAAATATTTAATGAGCAAATGCAAACAGCAACTGTTTACAGAAATACCGGTACATGCTTTTCTAACTTTGCATGCACACAGTGGTTATACAAGTTAATTAATTTTGTTAACTTTGATAGTTAGTCTACTGTTATTGTTTTTGTTTCAAAAAACCATATGACCCTTTCATCCAATCTTCATTTGGGATATACAGATTGATTTCTGTTAATTATGTTGGTTTTTACTTTACTTTTCTCATTTTAGTAATATTCTTACTTGATGCATATTGTTAGTTTTAGTTGTATTTTTGTTGTTTTCATCTTCATTACTAACTCAATTGTTCAGTCTATAAGAGACATTCACATATGGTTATTTCTTTGACATAGATATATGGTGTGTTTATATATACAACATGTTTGTTTATACTTTTTTGTTTCTGATACTACCCTTACTTGATGCATATTCTAGTAGTTTAGTTATAGTTTACATACACAGCACAAAATCTAAGCAATAATTATCTTGCTGAAAGTGAAATGTATTGCAACTTGATCACGAAATACGCTACAGACTATAATCTCTGCATGCCATTTTACAATTCATCCATTTCTTTCTTTGAAATGTGTACATGTTCTAAATATGAAAAGAACATACTGCCAAATAATTTGTGCCAAATTTTCATTGCCATTGTCAATATACCAGTTGACATTCAGTTCATCTTAGAAAAACTAATTCTCCCAATCCACTCTAATAACATAAACAAAATAAAAAACCTTTGTGTAAATCATTATATTGTTAACTATTCTTTATATATATCTCATAATACATAAATTTCCTTTATTTTGTTTATCTCTATTTTCCAAACTGATATACTCTCAAATATACAAGATTCTGTATTGTTATTTAAAAGTTCTTCCTCTTTTATCAAACCTAGCTATGTGTTCAATAAACATTTGCCTCTTGATTTCGTTTTGTTGTTTTACCATACCTAAAGAAATCAGACAACAGTAGCATCTTGATAAACCAACCCAACTTTTCACGCCACCGTCTTTCAGTACTTTGATTCACAAAGTAATGGTAATGGTAATGCATTACTTTACTCATGAAATGGTAATGTAATGCATTACTTCAAGAACATTAAGTAATGGTAATGGTAATTTAATGCCCAAATTCATGAAGTAATGGTAATGTAATGCATTACTTTACAATGTAATTCGCCCCAAGTCTGGTGAACAGATTCAAAATATTCGATATTTTGTAAAAATACAGTACTTTTTTTATTATTTTACATCAAACTGATCATGTTGATTGCTTCTAGCTATCTATATATCATTATTGTCGATCATTCCTTTTAAAAGGAATACTTGTCTCCCTTTAGTTCAATCTAGCTCAAACTTCACTCAGAGAGTTCCTACGATCAAGGGGTGTGCAGTGACGTTGAATGATGTTTGTAGGTCAAGTGTCAAGGTCATATTAGATCTTGCAAAATTCTTTTTTCAGAGCATATATATACTCTCCACTTGGCCCTATTTCGCTCTTACTTCACACTAGCAGATCTTTTGGGTAAATGGTGTATAGTGACTTTATAATTTGAACCAAGCCAATGTGACGGTCATACCAGATCTAGTTATAATCAGTTTTGGACAAGAGATTATCCCCATTTGCTTAATCTACCTCAGGTTGAACAAAAATGCCTGCATGTAAGGGCAAATGAGATGTTTAAGTATAATGCCAGCTGAACAATTTTAAAGGTGAGAGGTCAAGGTCAAAACAAAATTCTTTGAAATGCATGTCATCCTATTGTCCATTATTTTCGCGGGGCCTTTTGAGATGGTCACTTTCTCAATGTTGTCTAGTTTTGTTTTGTTCGGTGTAACTTCCGGCTGTCACCTGAAACACTTCGTATTTTTTTTTACCTATTTATGTTATTTCACATATCAAAATGCTTTAAAAATATGAATTATTACATAAGTCATCATATCAATGCGATGCTAAATAAACAAAAAAGATTTACTGACTGTGAATTATATTAAATATCTCAAGTAGCTTTTTCAAATTAAACTGTGTATTCGCCAGATCTCAGAAACTATAAGTAATCAAAACACAATACTTATTTGATAATCGATGATTTTGGCGTGCTTCATTTTGTCGGAGTCACGGGACTTTGGGTGGGGGGGGGGGGGAGGAGTTTGGGGTTGTCTGTGCAATACTAATGCAAATTTAAGAAATTAGATTTTTCCATGGAGGTTTCAAGGGTCCCAATCCCCTGATCCCCTCTAAATCCGCATATGGTAACACGGGTAGACTGAATATGCTAATAACTATGTGTTGATACGGGTGATGAAGTTTATTGATGTTTACCTCAAGAGTGTCAATTTTTTAAACTGACTTTTCGTTCCTAAATAACTATCAAAACTCATGCTAACAACATTAATATATAATCTGCCTATTTCTTTATATAAAAAAAAAGCTCCATTGCTTCTTCATTTATGAAAAATATATGGAACGCCGTGACTGTCTTATATGGGGATTTAACATTATACACAATGTTCTCCTCATTATATTTGGTAGTATATTCATTATATGAGGTCTTTTTTACATTATATTGTGTGCATTTTCCATTATATATAGTGCTTCTTTCATTATATGATGTAGTTACTTCACTATATTATGTACAGTTATCATTATATGAGGTGCTTCCAACATTATATGAGGTGCCTCTAACATTATATGCGGTCGTTCTAACATTATATGTGGTGAACACAACATTATATTATGTACTTCTCACATTACATACAGTGTATTCATTTTTATATGTAGTATTTCTGTTATTATGATGGTGATGAGCGTTAAATATTATGCCCGGTCCTGTCAGCATTCCGTGCGGTAGATTTTGAATTTCGTTGTGATGTAGACACAGTATTATATGCTGTGCTTTCATCTTTATGATGATGATCTTTCGGAAGCTTATTTTCGGAATCTCTCTGAAATATCTAAACGCAGAGTTTTTAGTTCGACGAATCATTTGATAAAGTCGGTTTAGGTACGACTCGGTTTGGGTATGACTTCACTGTAAATCTATTATTGGAGATCATTCAGGTTTATGATTAAATTTCATATTGACAGTTTACCATTTGGTACAATTCAGTGGCGTCGGAAGCAAATTGAAAGTTTGTTTGTGTTTGTGGGGTTAGGGGTGGCCGGGGGGGGGGGGGGGTAGTTTAACTGTGACTATAAGTCCAATCTTACCTCGCATAAAAAAAAAATCCCAAATCATGAAATTCCTTATCGGTGGGGAAGAGGGGGGGGGGGGGTATACTATACCTGTGGCTCCAATTTTCGATAAAAATAAAAGTGGGGGGGCTGATCCCTCCATGATGCTATATTCCTAATGGTTAGGTCTATCTTTGCCAAAAAATGGGGGGCGGC
This sequence comes from Magallana angulata, assembly GCF_025612915.1. NCBI lineage: Eukaryota > Metazoa > Mollusca > Bivalvia > Ostreida > Ostreidae > Magallana > Magallana angulata. The sequence continues at coordinate 1,759,455 of NC_069119.1, forward strand.
TATCCCCTCCCCCCCCTCCCAGTTCCGACGCCTATGCAATTGAAGTAACAACAGTTCCATTGATTTATTGAAACGACAGAAGGATACATTATGCCGGGGGAGTGGGGGCATCTCGTGTGAAAACAGAAATATGTACATTTATATTCTATTTTCATCACAGGAGAGTTGTACATGCACATTTTTTTGGTTTACTTAAAAAATTAAATTAAATGCAAGTAGAGGTGTGAAACTGAACCCTAGTACTTGTGTGCATGAGCTCCAAATCGGACACGTGGACATAAAATCCATATAAAATAGTTTTACAAAATATAAATTGTCAAAATAAAAAAATATAATAGTGGGAACAGACCATATATAAGTTGTCAACATTTAATCTGTATGTGTGCACGAATGTAGGTCTTATTTCTTTTTATTACATACTTAGTAATAAAAACAGGTTTTTGCACATGTGATACAGATGACATCACAAAATCCGTATAGGCCTCCGGGGATCCGTATCACACCTCTTGCGGAACTCCTCTGCCTTTTTTCGCTTCAACATTTTTGCATGTTTAAAGACGAAAAATAAAACATTTTCAGCTACAGTCGACATTTTTAAGTGCAGTTGAAAACTTCAAATGCTAGGAAATGTTTTAAAGCTGTCAACTTTTTAAACCTGATGAAATTCCGTTCTGTAACTTCATGTTTGTTAAAACAAGAAGAACTCATATTTTTATTAAATACTTTTACATGTCCAGACTTTTTTCAAATGATATGAATATTTAATTTGTTCAAGTTAATGGGTTTCTTTTTAAATTTATTACTCAGTATGTAATAAATATAATAATAGATACCCTTTTCCATATCACAGCTTGTATCAGCCCTCGACCAATATCAACCCTCAGGCCTTCGGCCCTCGGGCTGATATTGGAGTCTCGGGCTGATACAAGCTGTGATATGGAAAAGGGTATGTATTATTCTCTATATAAATTCAATATGCCAATTATGTAATATGCATACATTACCGATGATTTTTCAAGCTCGAATGGCGTGCATTGAGAGAAGAATGGAAGGGGGAGGGGTGTCTTAAAATTTCAGTAACTGCTCATTCATCTTCATTAAATGCGGATGTAAAGTTTACTATTTGGGATAAATATAATCTAAATTAAAAATTCTAAGTAAACGATACTTATTAATTTGGCGGTACTTTAAGCAAAGTTTTGTCACAAGGAATAAATCTGTGAAATATGAAAGCAATTGCCCCACCAACTCAAAAGTTAAGGCCAAGATTTATATTTTTGCGGACAAACAGATGGACGAACAGGGCAAAAACTATATACTTCCGAATCATTGATTAGGACGGGGGCATAAAACAGCTTAAACTTAAAAATTTAAAATGTCTCTGTGCTAACTAACGAATTGTGTACCTTTAGCAAGCGAACATGTATATCACGGGAAGGCCCAACAATGAATGTTGTATTAAGTATTCAGGAACAGATCAAATAGTGTTTTCCACCCACCTCTTTTCCAAAACCAAGAAATAAAAATTCATTTACCGCTAAATGGGTATTTCTAAGAGAATAATTCAAAATTTTGGCAAGGTCCTAGAAATATGGATAAAAAACTTAACTTTAAATTATGAATTGTGATTTGTCTAGTATTGAATTTTTTTTTTTCTCTAACTTATCAGGTGAAAAGCTTAAATAGACAATGTGCAGATCTATTTTCATGCCTTATAATATACTTTAATCCTCATTAAGTATTTAAAAATGTTTAAGCATGGCTAGACAAATAGCATTGCCCGGTGTAATGAAGAATAATGACCCCCGTAGAATAATGACCGGGGGTCATTTTTCTACGTAGAATAATGACCCCCCTAGCTGAAGAATAATTGGATTTTTCTGAAGAAAAAAGACCCAGGGGTTAGTTTTCTTCATGTTAAACATGAAGAAAAATGACCCCCATAAAAAAATGACCCCCCCCCCCCCCCCGTTAACATGAATAGAAATTGGTTACCCCGTATCCAAGATATGACTTTGAAATTACTTAATTTTTCACTCTGTACAACTGATATTGAAGTTATTGTAGTTGAACACCGAACTTGTAAATAAATCGCTGTATATAGTTTTTCATATCCGTAGCAAGTACGCGCAAAACACTCTGACATTGCTACAAATTGATTGTTAACAGTTACGTTACTTCTCTCGTCGACATACGGCGGGAAATGACGCAAATAAAGATAAAATCATACACAATGAGGATATTGTGTGATAATTAACGAACAATAATCATGAAAGAATAATTGTTGTAATGATATAAGCAATATTCATTGGTGAGTGAATTGTCAATCGAAGAATGATACATGTATATATCTATATGGAAAAAGACTAAGGCGGCAGGTAACGTAGGAATATGAATATATACTTCTTATTTACATTTCTTGGGGAAAGTGATTTTTAAGGCGTCGAGCTAATGCTCGGCAGCCTTCTAGCGATCGTCTGGATTGGCAATCGTCCAAATATTCATGCTCTGCACCGCCTTTTAAATGCGCATAGGAAATTAGTTCCTTTCAGTATTAAACGTATTACAAGATTTTTATTCCATTTGCTCAACTAAATTGTGTACAAAAAACCCATCTTTGCCTCCCTGGTTATTGACAACTAATTGCATAGGTATATAAATTTTCTTAATCAAGAAATGGCGGATGAATATAATACGGTGTAAACATTAATTTACTAAATAGTAATTGAGTTTATGCTTACATTTTAATTGGAGACCGTGCCCGATAGAAATATAATCTGATATGTAAATTTATTTTTTATCGGGCACGGTCTCCAGAATAAATGTCAGCGATAAACGTATCTACTGATTTTGTTGCGATAAAAAAACACGATAATGCAGTTGGTTTTTGGTCGAGCATTTTAGATAGCACGTGTTTTTTATTTGTTTGTAAACATAGGTAACTGGAATTGATATAAATAAAAGTATGTTTTATCATTTTGATTAGGGACTTTTGAAACTGTGAAAATTGTTTAAAGACTGTTAAAAGCAGAAAGAAAATATTGTTTTTAACTTTGAAATTTCTTCGATTTTTGTATCCATGATGAGTTATTGTATTATAAACGCATCACTACCTATTTTATATGGAAATATACTGATTTTTGTTTTTAAAGTATAACCAAAACATAATTAATTTACTTTTTTATTCTAGCATTATTTGATATACGATTATTAGTTGCGAACTGGCCCTGGAGAAATTCAAGTTATTGATATTTATATTCTATATACATGTAAAAGAAAATGTGAGCTCGACGCCTTTGTGACCATTCCGGCCTTTGATTAAAAGTATCATTCTGCGTTAGTTTTTTGTTTTCTTCTACGTAATACATGAACATCAATATTCTAAACATTTGTTGTATTGTTATTTTTTTATCATGAATAAACTTTATTCTTTTAGAGCAAATTTGTGAAGAGAACCTGACTATAGTAAATCTTAATAGATAATAAACACTGATCGATTATAATAAGAAGAGATTGTTTCTAAAAGCGTTGATAAGAGGTTAGGGCCCATGTTAGGGGTTTATATCCCGCTTGATTTTGATGACGCGATCTTTATTGTATCCAAAGTTACCAATGCTCATACAAACTATTGAAGCATTAATCATCTTGATATTAACTAAACTTACTAAAGTATGCCAAGGATAAAGTAAACTATATTTTCTGTACGAGTACTCTCAGTACTTTGACGATTTTCCTTATTGGCCATTAACCTCTACTGGCGTAATGGCTGCTGTCAGTGCCTACTAACTTCAGCTTGGTTATAATGCCTAATAGTGGAGTAAACTTTTCATAATTTTGGTTTCATCATTAATTCTGGGTGATGAGCTTCTATACCCAGCAGTTTGTATTGTGGAAATCCTCAATGCAAGTATAATTCATGAACAATATGAAGAATATAGAAGATGCGACGGCGAAGCGCGAAGATGCGAAGACGAAAGTGCTAAGTTGCGAAGGCGAAGAAGTGATACTACTATCGCTTCTTCGCCTTTGCAACTTCGCACTCTCGCCTTCGAATCTTCGCGCTTTCGCCTTTTTAGCTCACCGAGACGAAGTCAATGGGAGCATATCCTATACCCCCAGTGTTGCCGTCCGGAGCTGGTTAAAGTTTTAGTTGCAGGTCCTGTATCTCAGCTATAACTTGTCTTCTCTTCACCAAAATTACATGGATGATGCATCTGGACTACTGAATCTGGTTCCTAACTTTCAGATGCTTGAGGAGGTTAAGGTTTTTGGAGCAGGTTAAAGTTCTTGTTGCAGGTGCCCTTTAATAGCGATATCTAAGTTACTGCTGTTCCGTACTTCACCAAACTTGCATGGATGGTGTGTCTTATGATACTGATGCACCAGACAGGCTTGAGTGCTGAATCTGAGCTATAAGTTTCGGATCCTGGAGGCGGTTAAGGTTTTTGGAGCTTGTTAAAGTTTTTGTTGCAGGTGCCCTCTAATGATTATATCTTAGTTACTACTGGTCCTAAATTCATTAAACTTGTATGGATGGTGCGTCTTATGATACTGATGCACCTGCCAGGCTTGAATGCTGAATCAGAGCTATAGCTTTATGATTCTTGATGAGGTTTAGTTTTTTGGAACAGGTCACATGTTTTATAGATGATATCTTGCATAGTTGATTTAACTATATTATAAACTAGAGCAGAGCTCGTGGCAAAGCCACGAGTAGGTCTTCCGTTGTTGCTGCGAGTTGAAAATGTATGAGACAGAGAAAGAGAGAGAGAGTGAGAGTTAACTGGTTAATGGAGTAAATTATAGATGACGCAGATGAGTGAACTATCTATCAACAATAGTTATAGTATAAAGTGACAAATCACGGTCTATAGTATATCCCAAGTTATTGCTTCCATCAAATTTTGATGATTTTTAATAAAAATACACATACCTGTGAAAGAAACACAACTGAAATTGATGAAAGGGAATATATCCAAGATATCTTCACTGAACAATTTTCACTCATAAAATTTCACAGGAACGAAAACAATTTTCTTACGGTGATTTTTAATGGGAAATGTTTACATCTTTTCTCCATTCGGAAGTACTCGGGATACCTCGCGCAATTTTTTAACGTTATCATCTGGGCTTATTAATGGCTGATGCAATGCAAAATCTCCGTAGACTTTCAATATTGGGATGTGTATTGAAACCTGAAGCGGTAGAGGGGGCGTTTCAACACATATAATCTAGACATTTTTCATATAAGTTGATGAACGTAGTTTGAGCACAAAGGTATTTACTATTATTGAAATATCAAGCAAAAAGTGGTGGAAGAAAAAACTCGGGACATGGTATAGTAGACCTTATAAATTTATGAATCTTTGAAGTGTTTTGAAATTCTTTAACCAGGGAACAACGATGTCTATATATAGACCAGTAATAGGATAAGGTAAATAATGTCAAACATCGAAGACTGTACGAGTGATTAAGAAACTGTTTTTATTACAAGTGTTACCGTTAATAATCAAATCAAAGTTTGCCGAATCCTCCTGGAATTAAACATAGGTTGTAAATTTACTTTCTTCATGGTTACTCAGTGTGAAACATTCTTTACCTTAGACGTTTTACTTTTCCACTAAGCATTCGCCTTCGTTGCCTTTCCTTTACACTACATCTAAATTCATCATGTTCATAAGTGATCATTTGTTCGCATTTCAAAATATTTAATGTCCGTATTCTCGGACTCCATGTTAGGGAATTTAGTTTGATATAAGCTACGTCATTCTTATCCATGTGCATGTTGTCGACGGCGTGCGGCCAAAGAAATTTTCACAATCGTTCTTTAAAACGCTTTAAAGTTATACAATATAGGATATACATGTAATTTTTATATACAGACCTTAATTAATTTGTTTGCAAGTTTATAACTAATGATTATTCCTTTATCGGCACCCATACCTGTTAACCTTTCAAAGCTGCTATGTGGGAGAATCTCCCCCTTACCAACTTGGCCAAGGGGGAGATTTTGCGTAAACGACGTTTTTTCACGTGAAATGCAAATATATATTAAAAATACTGTTAGATATCTTATTTTACCATTGTAATTAATGCATTTGCAATCATTTTAAATTTTATTATTTCTTTGACCACCAGTGTGCAATTACAACTTGTGTTGTGTTCAGAAAACTATTTATTTGTTTGCATGGTACAATACAAGAAGTCAATAGTGCCACTTTTTTATATTAAGTTTATCTTATTGTTGAGTATTGAACCATCACTGCATGCTGACATCTAGGGTAAACACAGAAAATTTATTTTGCGTATTTTGAATATGCAGTGAAACCCAGTTAAGAAAATACCAGTAAATAATATTCATTAAAATTATTATTGCCTTATATATAGGAAAGATTTTTAATTCACAAAACAACATGTATTTCCCCAGTATCATTTAAAAATGATCTCTGTTGTAATGACTATAGCATCCCTGTAATTCATAGTACCGGTACTATAAACTTTAAAAATTGTGAAATGCTTTTACACTTTTTCCTCGAGCTTCACTTTTTTCGGTAGCTTGTATAAACACTCGGTGTTCCATACTCACTTTGATTTTTACCGACCGTGCTCAGTGCTGGCCAGACAGAATTCGTCACGACTCACTGGACGTGGCTTGGGTGCTTTACCTGTGCACCTGTTAAGTGACACCACTGGCTGTGTATTGTTTTCTGTGGTGTTACACAGTAAAATCAAAATGTTTTAAGCTTTCACTTAATTTTTTTAAAATCAAACTCTGTGTATTTGTTTTCATTGGATGGTCAAGCGTCTCTTTTTTTTTGTCAATAGCCAAAGGAAAATTAATGACTTCAAGGTAATCGGAATCAGTATTTGATGAAGCATACAATTTAAATGACATAATATTTATTAATTATCTTAAAATTATTTAAACCACTGTTAACGGAAAACAAAGAGTCTTCGAAGTAATTAACACACAGGGATTCGCCTACGATGTACACAGTCTTGCAATTACTAGTAATTATTATGGGAATCTTTACGCATGGTAATTAATTCGAACAGATTATAATAATCTATTAATAATACACTGTACGCCGTTACACATGTACGAAGCGCCGGTAATATATACGAATATTGAGTCATAAATTTAAATTATTTTTATTTCTTGTTCTTTACAATACAATGTGAAATTACTTTCAGAAAAAAAATTCCGAAGTACTAATTACAACTTTCTTTTTTGTGTAATCATTTCAATTTTTTCTGAGGTACATGTACAGAACATGCTTATTTATGCGCGAATGATACGACATAGGAAAAAAATAATCGGTTGTTCGTAGAACATTTTTATCTTACGAATGTGACTAATTTAATTTTAAATATTTTTCAACATCACCAATGTAAATAATATTAGGTGTATTTACTGTTTGTGTTTTTACATCGTAATCTCTGAAACTAATAAAAATACTAATGTTAGCAGAAAAATCAAATCCCGCCGAATACTGAAAAACCGATTTCAGTTTGCAATCATACGGATTTTATTTTTGGTATTGACTATTGAGTTACGGTAACTTTTTTTCTGGATGATTTTATTATTTATTATTTTATGTAAAAGCACCATTCCAACTGTTACTCAATTATATAACAATTGATGACCTGGGGCTATATATGTTCCGAGCTGTGTGCGCTGAAGCGACACAAGACTCTCGGTCGCACGTGGCGCGAATCCGGTCGGGTGGTATCGTCGTCGGGTGCCGTGAAAACTTATCTAAATGTATTACGCCTATAGAAACAGAATGTAAATATGTTTATTGGTTTAGGGTGAAGGGTGAATTGTTTGATTGTGAGAATGATGTTTTATTTGGTTTTGTATACATCCCACCTCAATGTTCAAATTATAGTTCATCAGAAGCATTTAATGAAATAGAACTTGAGTACTTAAATTTAATTTCTCAGTTTGACTATGTGTGTTTAACAGGCGATTTCAACGCCAGAGTATCTGACAAGAAAGATTTTTTTGAGGAAAGTGATTTGTCAAATTTTGAAGTATCGATAGACACAGAGTGTGATATCCTAACTGATGTAAACAAGTTGAATATTTTTAACATTAATATTGATAGAAAAAGTTGTGATAAAAAAACAAACTTTTTTGGAAATCAGCTGTTGAATTTTTGTAAAACAAATAGTTTATATATAATGAATGGAAGAGTTAACGGAGATGCAGATAGTGGGAATTTTACCACTACAAGATCAAGTGTTGTTGACTATTTTATTTGTAATGCAGATTTTTTTAAGTTTGTTAAACATTTTGAAGTATTAGATTTTAACTGTCTGTACTCTGATATCCACATGCCATTGACTTGTCAGTTAAGCTGTGAAATGTTAAATAACGAAAATTATAAGGATATATCATATCATGTCAATCCTACACAAAGAATCAGATCATGGGATCAAACCAAGTCGAGCGAGTTTTGCCAAAATATAAATACATTAAATTTATTAAGTATTGAACAAACTATAGATGATAAAGTACGCGACTCTGTCGAAATAAAGAAGGAAGATGTAGATTTTTTGTTCAATAGTTTAGCTGATGTACTATTATCCTCAGCCAAAACCACTTTTGGAACATTTTTACCGCGCAATAGAACTTCGGTTAGAAATAGCAAAACAAAACAATGGTTTAATGCGGATTGTTTCACAGCAAGAAAAAATTGTAGGAAAATTAGACGCAAATTCAAGTTATATGGAACCAGCGTGTTTAAATCCGAGCTGCAAGGAGCACAGAAAAAATATAAGCGCATATTAAATAAATCTTACAAAGTTTATAGAAATAACCTACAGCGTAACATTAAAACATTAAGAAGTTCAAATCCAAGAGAATACTGGAAACTCGTGAATGATAAAAGCTGTAACGAATCTAACGATATTAACATAGTAGATTTTTATGACTATTTTAAAACTGTTAACGCGAACGAACATGATTTAGATATTGAATTAGACTATTCTTCCTTCAATGATAGATGCGAAGATACATTTTGTAACTCTTTGCTCAATGACCCAGTTACCGCGGCCGAAATTCTTGAGGTTGTGAAAACTATTAAAAATAACAAATCGCCGGGACCAGATACTGTTGTTAATGAATATATTAAGTCATCCATCAATATCATGATACCATTATATGTTAAACTTTTTAATTTAGTGTTTGATACTGGTATTATTCCGGAAGCCTGGTTGGTCGGAAACATAAAACCAATATATAAGAAAAAGGGTAGTTATGCTGACCCACAAAATTACCGTCCGATTACTCTTTTGAGCTGTCTAGGAAAGGTTTTTACTTCTGTATTGTGTAGAAGGTTAACTACTTTTGCTGATAATGTTAATCTTATCAGGGAAAATCAGAGTGGTTTTAGAGAAAATTATTCTACAATTGACAATATGTTTGTTCTTTACTCCCTGACTGAACTTTTTTCACTTAAGAAAAAGAAACTCTTCTGTGCTTTTATTGATTTTAAAGCTGCATTCGATAAAGTGTGGAGAATAGGATTATGGAAAAAACTCATTGAATATCAAATTAAAGGGAAATGTTTAAGGGTTGTTGTCAATATGTATAATGGCTGTAGATCAAGAATATTTTATAATAATGATTTTTCCGAATATTTCCCTTGTCAAAATGGTGTCCGTCAGGGAGAAAACTTATCTCCGTTTCTTTTTGCATTATATCTTAATGATCTTGAAGATTTTTTATCACATGAAAATGTCATAGGACTAAAAAGCCTGTCTGAACAAATTGAACAAAACTTAAATTGTTATCTAAGAATTATGATTATGTTGTATGCAGACGACACTGTGCTGATGTCCGAAACCGAAGATGATCTACAATATCAGCTTCATTGTTTTCAAATGTACTGTGAAAAATGGAAATTACAAGTGAATGTTGAGAAAACTAAAATTATTATTTTTGGCAAAGGTAGACAAACCTCAAATGTATCATTTTTATACAATGGTAACGAAATAGAAATTGTCAAGGAATTTAAATATTTAGGAGTTATCTTTTCAAGAACAGGCTCTTTCTACAGTACTAGGAAATATGTAGTGACTAGAGCTACCAGAGCTATGTACGCAATAATTAAAAAGTCAAGAGAATTAAATCTATCGATTGATTGTCAACTTGATATGTTCGACAAAATGGTTGTTCCAATTTTACTGTATGGTTCTGAATTGTGGGGTTTTGAAAATTTATGTATCATTGAAAAATTGCATCTTAAATTTTGTAAACTTATACTTAGTCTTAAGACGTCCACACCAAATTTTATGATCTACGGTGAACTTGCAAGATATCCATTGTGTGTGAAAGCAAAAATTAGAATGTTGAATTTTTGGATAAGATTGTTGAAAGGTAAAGAATCAAAATTGTCATATATATTGTATAGTTTTTTACATAGCCTAACACAAATCAACAATTATAATTTCAAATGGGTTGAATGTATACAGAATATTTTACATGAATGTGGTCTAAGCTATGTCTGGTTGACGCATAATGTAGAAAATGAAAAATGGATTTTAAATGTTGCTAAGCAAACTTTGATTGACCAATTTCAACAAAAATGGGTCTCTGATTGTAACGCACCTAGTAAAGGATTGATCTATAACTTGTTTACCAATAACACTTTTGTACCTAGAAATTACATAAACTCTGGTGCTTATATGAATAACATTACTACATTAGTTAGATTTAGAACAAGCAACCATAAACTGCCAATTGAGACAGGCAGATGGAACAATATACCTAGAAATCAACGATTTTGTAATTTATGTAAAAATAACATTGGCGACGAATATCACTATATCATGATATGTCCAGAATTGAAAGAATATAGAAAAGCTTATTTACCATCAATGTATTTTAGACGACCAAATGCTTTCAAATTTTTTGAATTATTTTCATGTAAAAAATTAGCTGTTATTAACAACTTATGTAAATTCATCAATATCATTAATAAGAGAGTCAACTCTCCAGGTTAATGTGTACAGTAAACACTCTTGCTTTTTGTTTAATATTGTATGTATTGTATATTTTCTCTATGTTGTTTTATACAATATGAGAATAAATAAAATGAAATGAAATGGCGATTGAATTTACACAGACTGACCGAATAAACAAACGGGTGGGAAAGTGAAACAAAATGTACACATGAGAAGAAGCCACCAAAAATGATTTTCGATAGATCTTGATATCGTTTTGACAATTAAAAACATCCAGCGCGAGCTCCTGTCAGCGGGGCTAGAGGGGGGGGGGGGGGGGGGGTAGGGCAGCAATGAGTTCGCTTCTACAAAGAAACGAACGACCATGTAGAAAAACTATACAGAAGTGATTAATATGTGACCGATAGAATCTAATCTAAAGTTGTTTAAAATTCATGTGAATTTTTTTTTAAATCATTGAATGCCTCAATTCAGGACATTTTTTTTATCGTGCTAGCACCTACCGCAAACATGTTACATGGAACTTTGATTATAATTTGATTTTTAAACTACCTTGTACGCTATCTATATATCAATGCTTAATCAACTGTACAAGTTTAATGAATTTATCTCTTCATCTTAAACAAATATAATAGTTGAAAACATAATAAGATATTGTTGTGTCCGTGCAAAATATGAAACATAAACGCGTGATAAGGTACATGTAGAAGAACACGAACCGACCGCGGATTACTTGTCCACTCGCGCCGGTTCTCCTCAGCCATGTGCGAGGGATGGTTTACTATTTGTGTGTGTGTGTGGGGGGGGGGGGGGGGGTTGATTAAAAACATTATTTGTGCAGTTTTTAAAATATTTTACATAAACAAACTAACCATTAATATATGTCTTACGATGTTTACAATTTGGAGCAATATCGCTCATTAATATTCATTTACACTCAAATGTTCAATTGAATAAATACAAGATGGACAAACTTTTATAGCATTAAATTAAAACAGTTTCTGTTTTTACGGCTATATTAACTCAAACACGTTCATATGCATGTAAGTGTGCGTCGCGGTGTGAGAATCTTGTGTATTAAATAACCCCTTAATTACCGCTAGGTAGTGCAGCCGTGGCTGATCTCATCGGCCGTGGGCGAAGGGTATATTACGTAAAGGTACATGTACAACGCACAGACAGGCACAGCTCAGAACCCAGGAAAATTTGAAAAGTTTACAGTATAATGACCATACTCTATCAAATAGAAGTTATTTATTTTAAACTTAAAACCCACAATTGATCTGTGTCTATTATTGCTTTAGATTGAGAATGACATTGCTTTTATTAATTAACTGAACGATTTCTTAATTGACACCCAATCGTTTAATCCATAAAAAATTATGTGTAATCAAAACGAAACCAATTCTTGAGTTCGCGGCTAAATAAACTCATACATGTATATGAGAGACACAGCTCTCGTGTATTTATAGATAACCGCTGACCGCTAGGTAGTCCAGCCGCGAGCATGGTGACCGATTTTCTCGGCCGCGGGCGAGGGAGAGCTTACGTAATGGTACACACACACACACACACACACACACACACAGCTCTGATTCAAGGTAGATTTTAAATGCATGGAGTTAATAAATAAAATGTAATGCATAGAGTTTTTTAATTCCATATTTTGTGGTTTAATAGAAAAGAAAAAGAATGTTTTGTTTTCCAATTGCCGTTTTTAATGATTGTGCACTATAAGAACTTAACAACAATGACTTAAACTCCTACCTAAAAAAAAGCATGTACTCCACCAACAAAAACATTCTTATAAATTAATGCCTCCTGTATAAACCAGCATACTTTCTGTGGCAACTTTATGCCAGTTGTACGCACAAAGACTTTCGTTAACATGTCAAATGAAAACAGGTACATGTCAACATGTAAAGCTTTTTACACTCATACTACACAAATCACTTACAAAATAATATTGTTACGACCTTTATGAGATCCCAACAAACAACTTTTCCAGCGACAGCCATATCAAAATCCTAACCGTTTTTGAGTTATTAAGCAAAAACTTTTAGGGGCTCTCGGCCCTTAATTTAAGGGGCCAGCCCTTTTTTATTGGTGTCAAATGAAAGCCCTTGTTATTCTGCACAACTTTTATTCTACATGTTTTGACAAATTATTTTTTGTTTAAAAGATACAAAGGAAAATATGACTAAATTTTCGCACTCTTCCGAATCCTGTTTTTTAACCCCCTACCTTTTCCTAAATAAGGAACGAAATCCAAAAACAAAAACCGATGTATACAACTTCAATGTCTTTGTTATTCAAATTCGTTCAATTCCCATTCCCTGCTATCATAGTCTCGGAGCCTTTGTCTGGAAACCAAAGGCCCTAAAAATTTTTAAAAGGGGAATAACTCGTTAACGGAAAGGAAATTCTAACTTTTATGAATTGATGAAGATAGTGTTTTGTAAATTCCATTAGCCCTGAAAATTTGAGCAAAAACCGTTCAGAAATGAGCACGATATGAAGCCTCAAAGTTCGCGTCTAGGAAGAAAAAAAACTAGAGCAAAGCTCGTTGCAAAGCAACGAGTGGGTTTTTCGCTAATGTCGAAAGCAACGCTAGAAGTACGTCTAAGAAGCAGAGTTCTTAATCTAGTAACAAAGAAACCTAAGTACAAAAAGATAAAAAAAAATCGAATGATTCTTGGTACAACTTAACATGATCCGAATGTTTTTAAGTACGACTTAACCAAAAACCCTTAACCATTTCAAGAACGACTTAACAAAAAAAACCAATGTGTTTAAGTACGACTTAACAAATTTGACTTCATTTTAGGTACAAGTTTACTTTACCTTGTACTAACATCTTTTTTCTTAACCCAGAATGCAAAATTAAAATTTATGTAAAAAATCAAGTTTGTTTAAAACATAATTCTGAGCAACTTTTCCTCTTCGCTGCTTTTCAAAAGGTTGACCTTTCGTACTGTGTGCTCGTTGCGTCATTAATTGTCAGAAACTTATCGATGTTAAGTTTACTTTACTGTACTTCTGTGAATATTTTCTATGTAAAATTACTATGAACCAGACAATATTGAAATGGTGAACATTTCAAAGGGCCCCGCTTATGTTATTTCAGAGAATTCTGCTTTGACCTTGACCTATAACTTGAAATTTTTCCAGCGTGCATAGAACTTTTAATTCAATTTCATTCACCCTAACATACATGCATTTTTGTTCAATCTGACCAAGATTAAGCATATTTGGAAAATAATCTACTATTTAAAACTAATTTTAAAAAGATCTGCTATGACCTTCACATTGACAGACTTGGTTCAAGGTCACTGCACGCCATTAACCAATAAACTCTGTAAAGGTAAAATATTAGCCAAATAGGGGCTAAAAGGAGAGTATATCTATGCTCTTAAAATATGGATTTTTGTGTGATCTGATATGACCTTGACTCTTCATCTACAAATATCATTCGAGGTCATTGCATATATTTTGAACAAAGGCATCATGTGGGTAAAGTATGAGGCTGAATGGAGCAAAGGGAGAGAAGATATACTCCGGACAAGGATTTTTAAAAATATAATTCTGATATGACCTTCACAGTTTCTTTTCACTGAAAATAGGTTCAAGGTCACTACACACCCTTTCACCCTTTACTCAAAAGCTCTGCTTATGTGAAGTCTGAGCCAAATAGGGGTTAGTAGAAATTATATATGCTCTCAAAAAAGGATTTTTGCATGATCCGATATGATCTTCACCCGTTACCTAGAAATTTCATGCAAGGTCACTGCACATCGTTTAACCATAGAGACACTCTGTGAGTATTAGCCAGATTGGACCAAAGGGAAAAAAGATATGCCCCAGACAAGGATTTTATATATGTAATTCTGCTATGACCTTAACCTTATACCTAAAAACATGGTTCAAGGTCACTGCACATCCTTCAACCAAAGGAACCCTGTGGATGAGCCAGATTGGGCCAAGGGGAGAGAAGCTATGCTCCTGTCAAGCCATCTCGGATGGACAGATGGACAAATTGATCACTAGAAGGCGCCCGCATAAACATGCCTTTTTATCTAATTTAAAATAGTATCCATGCTATCTGCCCATGCTGAATAGTCATCAAAACTATTCATCAGCAGAATTTGATTTCCCTCCTTTTTAAGGTGGTATGGGACATCTGTCGATATTAATGTGGATTAAAGTACTATATAATTGAAAAATTTTCACCGGTTTAGAATTTTCAAATTTTACAATATTTAACCAAAAAATAGCTTTTAAAAATATTTGAAAAGGTAAAAATTGTAAAAACCCCAGCGGGATTCGAACTCATGACTTACAGGTTCCTAGTATACCCTCTAACCCACTGTGCTAAGGAGTTAGGTGACCATTTTTGAAAAGAAACTACATGTACTTATATAATTACACTTTATTTTATTGTTTATTTCGATAAACAATATCACAACATGGAAGTGTCCCATATCACCTTAAACTCGGAGCACCTCTGACCTAATAAGATCGCCGCATTAAATACAAAGTTTGATTTTACTCTAATTTGTTTATCATCAAGAAATTCTGCATCGCTGACAAATAAAGTTTTCTTCTGTATAATGAAATACCAATTAACTGATTATTCAGACAATAGCAAGTTTATTGTCTCACTCCACAGCAACTATTTCCCTCGGCTTTGCCTCATTAAATACTTGCTGTCTTGGGGGACAATAAACTTGCTATTGTCCTCATACCCAGTAAATACTAAATAGGCATATAATATCCCATCCACCTACATTTCATGTTATATAACCTCCCGTTTGTAACCTTCAATTTCATTGTAAAGTCAACATATCTGTCATAGCCGCAAGTTTCACAATTTATTTCTGCTTCTCATGTACTTAAAATTAGGGGCCTTAATATTGCTTACCAATTCCAACAAGAGACATCCCTCTAACTATTCATAATCATTAAAATTCATTTCATGAATCTACGCAACAATGATAAACCTTCCAGTACAGTCACTCTCAATTTTACAAAAATATTGACGGTACTTTATCCGAAACTGTTCCTTGTACCTTTAACTTAGTACACTAATATTTTTATGAAAAGACGGTTTGTCTTAGAATAAGAAAGCTAATGCAATTCTGAGAAAAAGAATACCACATATTGCCAATTCCATTGAGGTTTAATAAAAATATGGCCATTTAAGTGAACCCACCATTTCCAATTTCCTTTAGTAAACACAGATTTATAGGGTTCTCCATAGTAAAACATCTTTACCTGACCTTTTAGAGGTCAATTGTTGTTCAACCACCTTTAAAAAGAAACCTTATTCAATACAACATACATCTACATGATATAATCATGATAAAAAGCTTCACATCACTTAGAAATGCCCTTACATGTATACCTCCCCCCCCCAATCTTTTGATTTTCACAAAAAGTAATGGTTTGAAATGTTTTACCTAATTTTATGAAACGTGTGGCAATTTCCTTGAGTCATTTCTCACACATATTTGAAAGCAATCATCAATGATTCTAAATTTTGATCTTTATTTGTTTATTGTATGATTTGTACCATTTTAATTAACAAATAGACAGCTGTCCTGCTTGTGATTTCTTGTTTTCATGAAAAAGTAAGCTAACAATCATATTTAGTGAATATCTAATCTTTTCTGATTTCTAGTCTCCTTCTAACCATGCTAAAACAGTAAGTTACAACCTACAAGTTAGACATCTGCCTTAAATTAAAATTAAATTCAAACACACCCATGCAGGTAGCTGGAGACAGATCGAGTTGATTTCCATGAAAAATGTTCAAATTTGACATGTTTTTCTACTTTTTTTATGCATATATACCTTAGAAAGGTAGAATTAGGTTGTTTCTTGTTCATTTCAAAAGTAATTAACATAGCAGATGTTATTTCAAAGTCAAATGTACATTTACATATCCTACATGTAATCTTAATGCAGACAATTGGATGGGGGGGGGGGGTTCAATTATGTAACCACATCTAAATACCTTTATAAAATAAAAAATAAAGGAAACATAATTGCATACTTTTATTGAAATTTTTTTTTTCACAACAATTATGAATTTCTTTAAATAGCCTTAATTTTGTTTTTCATAATATCTTAGCAAACACAAACCACAACATGGGATGATGCTTTCATAAAGTTCCATTATTGTTCATGCATTATCCGATTTAATTTGAATTACCGGTAAAAAGTCTGTAGAACACAAGGAATATGCATGTGGATAGAGGTGACAGGTTAATCTCAGGAGGTGACCCACAAGAATCAACAGGTAAAAGCAATGTGGTGCCATGTCGGAACAGGAGTCCGTTTTGAGCTGAAATAAAAAAAAAAATAATTAGCTGTGTTTACATACATGTACTAGTAATAGCTGTGTTTAC
Source organism: Magallana angulata (assembly GCF_025612915.1). NCBI lineage: Eukaryota > Metazoa > Mollusca > Bivalvia > Ostreida > Ostreidae > Magallana > Magallana angulata. Next base: position 1,776,839 of record NC_069119.1, read on the forward strand.
ATTAACATATGCATATTATTTCTGGAAAAAATACACTGACCATGCAGTGTAATAAGTTTTACATATCCCAATACATGACATATCATTTAGGCAGTACAAGATCAAAAATTTGCAAATCAAGTCATAATATAACATTAAAAAAACTTCTTAGGTATAGACACTTATCAGATTGAGAGAGAGTTTGAGAGAGAGAGAGAGAGAGAGCTAGAGTTTATTTCTTGTAGTGCAACAGTCAAAAATTTCAATTCGAAAATTACAAAGGAATATTATATATAATTACCCATCTGAACAGCGTCAAAGTACATGTATTTCCTTCTGGTATACCATGTTTTTTTCAATTCTACCGGGTTTTTTTTTTTTGCAAATAAATTTGGCGAGGGTTTTGGTTTCTTTTCTTTTAAATTACATGTTTTAAAAACAATACTATGTGTAATAAGCATAAAACATGTATGAGTAAACTTAATGAAGAATTTTTAATAGATTATTTTTCACAGAATGTGTTACATTACATGTATGTCAATCTTTATAAAAGTAGCGTATATTTCGTGCGTCATAAATTTGAAGTTTTAGTAAATATCATTTACTTGCATGGTAGCTATATATGTCTAACCCAAATTTTCTTCATAAAGCTACAGCTGTATGTACCACATAATTATATGTTTTGTCACATGTATACATTTTTAAAAAATACCCAAATTCCAACAGTTGAAAGTAACTCGATGAATTTTTCATTCCCTGATAAGTTCATTGCGTTTTGTGCGTGCATATATTATAAGTCTGCTGCAACAGCAGCCAATCAGCGGTAAGCTGAATCCACTAATAAGAAAGTTTGTGGTTTAGGAGCGGGTAAAATTGTTTATGCATAATGTAGCTGACACTGACTTGAATGCGATGCTGTCAAGAACACCACACCAAATAATATCAAGAGACATAAATATTCACTTAAATGTATTGTGTTGTAAAGTAAAGGTTTTAATACAATTATTGCATCTTGCAAAACATGAGATGACTCTTATAATCATCTGTAATATATCTGATATATATGTACAAGATGGGAAAAATAGTGACAGAACAGACTGGGATTCGAACCTTGCCCTCTGAATCTCCAGTCAAGTGCTCTACCAACTGAGCTACATGTATCTGGCACCGGTATTCAAACCAGTCTGACCGTCACATCCCCCCTCCCCTTTAAATGATCTTCACCCTCAAAGATCACCCCTGGCTCTTCCACTGGCAGGAGTTAACCTGTCAGTTCCAGGGGTTGGTTACAACACCAATATTGTATAGGGATGGAACGATCCACCGATGCACCGGTGCACATCACGGTATTTATTTTGAGGATATTTGGATCGTTACATTTACCATTAATACATTACGATACCTATGCGGACTTTTTTTATTTTCCAAAAATATCTGAGCTTCATATATCGGCTATTTTTAGTCTGCGCGCCTAATATGAAAGTACAAAGATGGCGGAAAACCTCGTAAAGTTGTCAAACCTGTTAGGAAGCTAAATCTGGAGTGTGGACAACTTTTGGATTACTTGTTAATGAAAAAGTAGTGTATATGAGACTTAAGTAATTTGTAAATTGAGCAACGCTCATTTTAGATATATCAAAATAACTTTGGACATGCGGTAATACATCGACAGATTGAATAAATTTTTTACCCGTATTCATGTTTTCATTTAGTTGCAATGTATCGTGATATGTATCGTATCGCATCTCATGTATCGTGATATGTACCGAATCGGCTAAGTACAGAATCGTCCAAGCCTTAATATTGTAACAGGATGGGAGAAATAATGAAGGACCAAACCAGGAATTAAACCTGGGCCCCCTGAATCTCTAGTTAGGTGCTCTACCAACTGAATACTGGTATTTAAACCGGTCTGACCGTCACATATATAAAAAGTTATTTTAAACAATGGTGTTCAATAAAAAATAACACTTGCAACCTTCAGTTTTTGTCTGTAATTAATCAATATTGGTGTGCGATCAGTTATCGTTGAGTACCATTTTTCATCAGTGCATTGTTACGTCATTTAATCAACACATAAAATTATATACAAAAATATGATGTAACATTGCACCAGCGAGAAATGGTCCTCGACAAGAACTGCTGGCATGCCAGTACTGCCAGTAGTCAGATTAAAAAAGAGAATATAAATGAAAAATTACATTTAAAACATTAACAAGGACAATTCAAGTACACATCAAAACTGCTAAACAAGAAAAATTATGTGAACTGGTAGAGTGGTACGCATATTTCTAACTTGTAACCTACATATACAAGTACATGTACCGGGTACCCGTTGGTCTGCTAAACCTCTCTAATGATACATTGATCGGCATCATAAAAATATTAAAGACTTTTTAGTCATGTTTTAACTCTGAAGTCTGAAGTATACAATTTTATTTTCTTGATGTTACATGTATGTCTACAGGGTATTTATGTCTACATTTGGAGTCTTCCGCACAAGAATATGATCATATGTTTCTAATTAGACCCTGCTTTGAATTTTTAGTTGAAATTCACAATCTGATTTTTTTTAAATAGATAAATTCGGTCATCCTTTCCAGTCACCCATGAACCTCGAGCAAGTCTAAACATCCAGTAAACAATGTAAAAATTACATGTTAGTAAACAAACACCCACACCTTAACAAAAACATCTAACTCTGTAATTCTTATAAAATTCTTAACCCAGCAGATGTTAAATCATCAAGATATATTTGTAAATTCATACGTGATGCACATAACATAAGAAAATCTATGTACAGTACCAACTACATGTATATTTGTATACTGTATGTATGACTTTCGCCACATGTGGATTTTCTCAATAAATTGAATTGTAATTTACACAAAATTCTAGTAAAAAGGAGAAAAAACAAGTGAAAGGTAAATTATTTGGGATTCAATTCCGTTAAAAGGATTTATATTGTCTGGACTAGAAAAATAACATACATCAGTGACAGTGTGCACGTACTTACATGTACATCTATAGACTAAATGTTAACCAGTTAACATGCTGACATTTTAACCACTATAGACAAGAAACTTTAAAAGGAGTAAAAAGCCTCACCTTCTTCAGTAACATCCACATAGATCACACACTTTAATGTCCATCTTTTCCCCTTTATTACTCGTAGCTTATCAACGGCTGATCAATGGAAACATAAGAGTGCGGGACGGTTCGCCCCTAAAGACCTTTCGCGCTGAGACGTTTCGCCCCGAGATGTTTCGCGCCTATTAATTATGTGGTAACAGTAAATTGATATCAGCATGGAGAGCCTCCAAATAATGAGTTATAACACCTTAGGGTAATTAGAAATTTGATGAGACACATAATTATGATTGCTTGATTTAGATGTTTTGCGGCTTTTAATTATGTGGTAACAGTAAATTGATATTAACCTACCATTGAGAGCCTCCAAATAAGTTAAAAATACAGCTCATATTGCTTTAACAATAACTTATAACAAATTTATATTACTTACCAGACATTCTCAGATGAATCTTTCAACTTCAACACTGAATTGATGATGATGAAAATGGAGAAGGGATCTTCGCATATGTAGCCGCTAGTTCTCATAATTAACACCCGTCTCATAATTAATTTCTCCTCTTTAGCTTGACATGGAGAGCCTCCAAATTAGTTATAATATCTTAATTAGAAAACCGATTCAGACACTTAATAATGATTGCTAAACAAACATAATTATATTTGAACGTGGATAGGATAATCGCTTTTTACATTATTAAACTTATCAGTGAATGTACCACATTAAACATGATCATTTGTAGATATGTTTTCAATAAAGTCAAGTTTAATTACATATGTACATGCATGCATATATATATATATAATATTTGCCTGAAAACATCGCAATATATATAATAAATAATATAGGTGCGAAACGTCTCAGCGCGAAAGGTCTTTAGGAGCGAAACGTCTCAGGGCGAAACGTCAATATGGGCGAAACGTCCCGTTCCCGAAACATAAACATCTGTCGACATGGTCGACAGAAGTGTGGCTGTCAGAATTTCCTCGTAAACGATTCACACGAGAATATATCCCTCCTTATACAAATATGTAGTATTGTTCCCTGTGCATGTTCATATGTTTCACAGTAACTTGAAAATGCATGTGTACACCGCAAAATGCACAACTTATCTTCTGCATTACGCTCTCTCCTTCTACAATGCCGTTCGTTACTGTTTACATTCGCGGGTCCGCGACAAACATTGCAAACATTTGTTCTGCGTGGCCGATTAGAACGTGTTAAATAAGTAGTTGAATTCATAAATGATATAGCCTAGATGAAAAAAAAAATGAAATTGAATCACAACAATTTATCTAAGACGCAACACAATGTAATGCAGTAAATGCCTGGGCCTTAAAACGGCATTTGTTCGCTTGTGTGTCTATGTAGACAAATTAACTCGTTCATGTACGATTCACTCATATTTGTTTTATGAAATTTGAAAAAAATAGGGCACAGAACTTTTAAAATTTGATACCAAATGACATTATTTAATATATTAACAATAACTGAATTAATTTTTTTTCATAAAATGATAACGATTTTTGCTATCAGAAAAATACGTGTATGAGCTGCTGACCCCTAATTATAGGGGCCAGCCCTTTTTTCTTAATTTTAAATGAAAGCTCTCGTTATTCTAAACAACTTTTGTTTTATATGTATTAACAAATTATTTTTAGTTTAAAGGTTATTATACAAAAAGCAACAAAATTTTAGACCCCCCAAAACCTTAAACTTTACCGGCCAAAAGCTTAAAAACTAAAAAACATTTTGCCAACATTTTCATGCCAGCAAAACTATAAAATGTTACCAACAATTCTGCTAAATTTCATGCAACTATCTTTTGTAGTTCCCGAGATCAACTCTGGACAAAAGACCCCCCAATTTTCAAATAAAGGGCAATAACTCATAACCGGAAGTGATTTTTAAAAATTAAAAAATACTCTAGATATTAACATTGTCTACAAACCCTGAAAGTTTCATAACAATCAGACAACAAATGTACGAGAAATGGCCTCCACAAAATTTGCGGATAAAAAAGAAAATAACTAGAGCAAAGCTCATTGCAAAGCAACGAGTGGGTTTTCCGCTAATGTCGAAAGCAACGCTAGAAGTACGTCTAAGAAGCAGAGTTCTTAATCTAGTAACAAAGAAACCTAAGTACAAAAAGATAAAAAAAAATCGAATGATTCTTGGTACAACTTAACATGATCCGAATGTTTTAAGTACGACTTAACCAAAAACCCTTAACCATTTCAAGAACGACTTAACAAAAAAAACCAATGTGTTTAAGTACGACTTAACAAATTTGACTTCATTTTAGGTACAAGTTTACTTTACCTTGAACTAACATCTTTTTTCTTAACCCAGAATGCAAAATTAAAATTTATGTAAAAAATCAATTTTGTTTAAAACATAATTCTGAGCAACTTTTCCTCTTCACTGCTTTTCAAAAGGTTGACCTTTTATACTGTGTGCTCGTTGCGTCATTAATTGTCAGAAACTTATCGATGTTAAGTTTACTTTACTGTACTTCTGTGAATATTTTCTATGTAAAATTACTATGAACCAGACAACATTGAAATGGTGAACATTTCAAAGGGCCCCGCTTATGTTATTTCAGAGAATTCTGCTTTGACCTTGACCTATAACTTGAAATTTTTCCAGCTGGCATAGAACTTTTAATTCAATTTCATTCCCCTTAACATACATGCATTTTTGTTCAATCTGACCAAGATTAAGCATATTTGGAAAATAATCTACTATTTAAAACTAATTTTAAAAAGATCTGCTATGACCTTCACATTGACAGACTTGGTTCAAGGTCACTGCACGCCATTAACCAATAAACTCTGTAAAGGTAAAATATTAGCCAAATAGGGGCTAAAAGGAGAGTATATCTATGCTCTTAAAATATGGATTTTTGTGTGATCTGATATGACCTTGACTCTTCATCTACAAATATCATTCGAGGTCATTGCATATATTTTGAACAAAGGCATCATGTGGGTAAAGTATGAGGCTGAATGGAGCAAAGGGAGAGAAGATATACTCCGGACAAGGATTTTTAAAAATATAATTCTGATATGACCTTCACAGTTTCTTTTCACTGAAAATAGGTTCAAGGTCACTACACACCCTTTCACCCTTTACTCAAAAGCTCTGCTTATGTGAAGTCTGAGCCAAATAGGGGTTAGTAGAAATTATATATGCTCTCAAAAAAGGATTTTTGCATGATCCGATATGATCTTCACCCGTTACCTAGAAATTTCATGCAAGGTCACTGCACATCGTTTAACCATAGAGACACTCTGTGAGTATTAGCCAGATTGGACCAAAGGGAAAAAAGATATGCCCCAGACAAGGATTTTAAATATATAATTCTGCTATGACCTTAACCTTATACCTAAAAACATGGTTCAAGGTCACTGCACATCCTTCAACCAAAGGAACCCTGTGGATGAGGTATGAGCCAGATTGGGCCAAGGGGAGAGAAGCTATGCTCCTGTCAAGCCATCTCGGATGGACAGACCGACAAATTGATCACTAGAAGGCGTCCGCATAAACATGCCTTTTTATCTAAAATAGTATCCATGCTATCTGCCCATGGTGAATAGTCATCAAAACCATTCATTAGCAGAATTTGATTTCCCTCCTTTTTAAGGTGGTATGGGACATCTGTCGATATTAATGATAATATGTACTTTATCCGAAACTGTTCCTTGTATCTTTAACTTAGTACACTAACATTTTTATGAAAAGACGGTTTGTCTTAGAATAAGAAAGCTAATGCAATTCTGAGAAAAAGAATACCACATATTGCCAATTCCATTGAGGTTTAATAAAAATATGGCCATTTAAGTGAACCCACCATTTCCAATTTCCTTTAGTAAACACAGATTTACAGGGTTCTCCATAGTAAAACATCTTTATCTGACCTTTTAGAGGTCAACTTTTGTTCAACCACCTTTAAAAAGAAACCTTATTCAATACAACATATGCCTACATGATATAATCATGATAAAAGCTTCACATCACTTAGAAATACCCTTACATGTATACCCCCCAATCTTTTGATTTTCATAAAAAGTCATGGTTTGAAATGTTTTACCTAATTTTATGAAACATGTGGCAATTTCCTTGAGTCATTTCTCACACATATTTGAAAACAATCATCAATGATTCTAAAATGTGATCTTTATTTGTTTATTGTATGATTTGTACCATTTTAATTAACAAATAGACAGCTGTCCTGCGTGTGATTTCTTTGAAATGTATTAACAAAATATTTTTAGTTTAAAGTTTATAATACAAAAAGCAACAAAATTTCAGCCCCGAAAAAATCTTAAACTTTGGCGACAAAAAGCTCAAAAACTAACAAAGAAATTACCAAAATTTTCATGCCAGCAAAATTATAAAATGTTACCGACAATTTCGCTAAATTTTATGCATCTATCATCTGTAGTTCCCGAGATCAACTCTGGACAAAAGACCCCCCAATTTTCAATTAAAGGGCAATAACTCATTACCGGAAGTGAATTTTAAAAATTTGAAAAAAACGTCTAGAGATATTAATATCATCTACATACCCTGAAAGTTTCATAGCAATCAGACAAAAAATGTTCGAGAAATCTCGTGCACAAAATTTGCGGGGAAAAAAAAATAATAATAAGAAACAGTAGAATAACAGAAGGGTTTTCCGTTGAAAAACGGAAAACCCTAATAATAAGAAACAGTAGAATAACAGAAGGGTTTTCCGTTGAAAAACGGAAAACCCTAATAAGAAACAGTAGAATAACAGAAGGGTTTTCCGTTGAAAAACGGAAAACCCTAAAAAAGAAAAATAAGAATAATCTTAACCCGCACAATAATAGAAAGGTCTTCCGTTGGAAACGGAAGACCTTAATGAAACGCAGAGGTTGATTTAGATGCAGAGCCTGATCTCCATTATCAAGGATGCTCGAGAAATCTCCTACCTCACTCAAACCTGCTTGATAGATAGATGTGGTTGTTGTTAAATGACGTAACATGATTCATATGACAAAGTATTGTATGATTTGAAACACTATTGTTTAATAAGGTACAATATAATATCATATGTTTTATTGTAAAACGTTATATGATACGATAAAATATTGTATCATTTTTTTTTTATATTTTATGATATGTTGTATCATGATATTGTTTTGTATAGTATTGATTATTATGATACAATATTATATTGTATTATTTATTAATTATTTAATCACATGATACTATTACATATGATATTGCAATATATAATATTGCATCCTATGATATTATATTGTATATTCTATGATATTTTATCATACAGTATTTTATATTATGATATTGGTTTTTGTAATATAGATTTATATAACAAGAAATTGTATGATATTGAAATATTATAAAATATCGTATCATACGCTATTGTATAATATAATATTGGTTTATATGATGTAATATCATATCACATGAAATTGTATTTTATGATATTCAAATATATACTATTGTATCATATGATACAATATGTATAATATGATTGTATTATATAATATTTTACTTTATCCCATGATATTGTATCACTTATATGATACAATGTTGTATCAAATGATATTGTATTATATAATACAATATCATAATATGTATCAAATATGAAACAGTATCATACAATGCTATATCATACTATAATATTTACATTCACTTTTTTTCCTCTATTAAATTGCATTGGTTGATTTGAGTGATATTTACGCCAAACACGTATGACCCAATCACCAAATCTGGTGCGTATGAATACATTTAGTATTCCTTCAGTATTTCTTGAAGAACAAGAACTGACTCTTCTCGCGACTTCAAACCGGATATCGACCAGATATTATACCTACGCTGATAAATATTTCATTGATGTAAATATATTTTGACAGTTAAATGAATTCAATTGATTAATTTCTTAGTTTACCAAGAGTAAATTCATTAAATTACAGAAAGAAAAATAGAATTGTGTACTATTTTTGTCAGCATATTTCGGCTGTTCCGGTGGCCATTCTGTTAATTTCGCATTACTCGTTGAATAAGACAGAGCTTTTAAAAAAAATCATATTTGCGGGAAGGAAATACATGTTTAAAAAACGTAAATATAAGCATTGATTCATTATTTCTTGAAAGATGAGGTCTTATAACTGCAATGATGAGTGCAATTTACAAACACTGTTGAAGTACAACTACAATTAAGATATTTTTTTTCAATCGTAGCTTTGAATGAATTTCTTCATTAATTTTTCTTTGAAAATTTACATTTTTTCTTTACATTTCTCTTTCAACAAAAATATCATGTTCTATGATATTGTATATTATTTGCACAATTGTGAACATCTTGTAAATTGCCAGAAAATCTATCCAAACCCCCTGTATATTGAATAATTATTTATTGATAAATATTATTATAAATATCACTATTAATATACATTATTTCAATTATTCGTTAGACTTCTTGCATTTCAAAATAGTTTGCAAATATGATATATAACTTCTCTCTTTCCAAATGTGTTCGTAATAGTGATTACATAGTTATGATTATAAGTAATTCATTCCCATCTACAATTAAAAAAAATAAATTCAATAGTAGTTGAACTTTAATGGTGTCTGTAAAGTAGTTCTTATCATGAAATTCATCCCCAACCTCTATTAAATCATTACTTCAATAGTAGTTGTATTTCAATAGTGGTTGGAAAGTGATTTTTCTAATGAAATACGTCGCCAACCACTATTGAAATAATTTATTTCAATAGTGGTTTTATTTCAATAGTGGTTGCAAGGTGATTTTTCTAATGAAATACATTCCCAACCACTATTGAAATAATTTATTTCAATAGTGGTTTTATTTCAATAGTGGTTGCAACAGTGCACACAAATTTTCATAATGCGCTAGCGCGCGTTATACAATTTGTATGCACACACCGTTGCAGTTATGAGACCACATCTTTCAAAAAATAATGATTCAATGCTTAATTATACAATATGATATCATATGTTTCAATGTTATGATGTATTATTGCAATATGATATTGTTTCATATAATTCTATATTGTATTATGTTTTATGATATTCTATTATTTGATCAAATACAATTATAATGTATAATTTTTATAAAATTACTAAAAAAAAAATTATCCAGGGGGATAGGGTCCGGACATCCTCTCCCGTTTTACTGCGTAGAATTAATAATATTGAATTTTCCGGGGGAGGACCCCCTCTCCCCCTCTAGATCCATGCATGAGCAAGAGGGGTGTCGCATAATGAAATTAGAATGTTACTGTGTCGGTCCACGGTAAACAGACGGCTGGTAAGTGACAGGAGTCTAGAAGTGCATATGTACACACGTTGGCAGACATTAAATTTTGTGTGGAGTATATAATGATTAGGCATAGCAAGCACTGGTTAACATATATGTTACATGTACACATTAAAATATTTATTAACATTCATAGTAAGCGCGATGGCCAAGCGCATGCGTACCAATAATAGCATGGATTAATCGGAAAACCTTGGCGAGTACGGTCCCTGTATTAAAATCTATGTAATCGACCGAGACTTGCTGAATGCAATAAAAAAAAAAAGGCGAAGGCGAAAGTGCAAAGATGCGAAGGCCAGAGTGCAAGTTGGGAAGGAGCGATAGTAGTATCGCTCCTACGCCCTCGCACATTCGCACTTTGGGCATCACATCTTCGCGCTTCATCGTCGCATCTTCGCACTTTTGCTCCCTCGCCTTCGCACTATCGCCTTTGCAACTTAGGTCGAAGTGGCCCTTTCGGAACACCATAGATATATGTAAATGTAATTGTTAAGATGACAACCATACCCCGATGCAATACGTCATTATCTTGTTATAACGGAAGGATTTTTATTTTCTGATATACCCCTTCTTTCACTTTAAGTTTATTTGAATATGAATTATAATTTATGTTACTTTCTGTACACTGCAGCAGTAAAAATTACAATTGTGCAAAGACTATTTCACAAATAATAAAAAAAATATACTGAAAAACTTTAATCTACAAGGGGGTCATTATTCTACAGGGGTCACTTTTCTTTATGTGGAGTGTGCTCATTTTTATGAAAATGACACTTATTCTTCAAGCAAAGGGGTCATTTTTCTACGTAGAATAATGACCGGGGGTCATTTTTCGGCGTAGAATAATGACCGGGGGGGGGGGGGGTCATTATTCTACGTAGAAAAATGACCCCCGGTCATTATTCTACGGGGGTCATTATTCTTCATTACACCGGCAATGGGTACATCCATCTACAAATTTAGCCACCTTAAGGTCCCGTAATATATCATCCATTTTTTTTCATAGCACGACTTCCGAAATAAAGCTTCCGAAAGATCATCATCATAAAGATGAAAGCACAGCATATAATACTGTGTCTACATCACAACGAAATGCAAAATCTACCGCACGGAATGCTGACAGGACCGGACACAATATTTAACGCTCATCATCATCATAATAACAGAAATACTACATATAAAAATGAATACACTGTATGTAATGTGAGAAGTACATAATATAATGTTGTGTTCACCGCATATAATGTTAGAACGACCGCATATAATGTTAGAAGCAACTCATATAATGTTGGAAGCACCTCATATAACGTTGGAAGCACCTCATATAATGATAGATGTACATACTATTATGAAATAACTACATCATATAATGAAAGAAGTACTACATATAATGGAAAATGCACACGATATAATGTAAAAAAGACCTCATATAATGAATATACTACCAAGTATAATGAGGAGAACACTGCGTATTACGTTAAATCTTCATATAAGACAGCCCCGGCGTTCCATAATAATACATATAAAATTGACATTTTCATTCACGGACAATGTTATCAATAAGTTTAATGATAATCGTTTGATAAAATTTCACACCTTTTAAGCCCCTGAGGGAGTAAGAAAAACGATGTCTACTTTTCAGTACTCTCTAAATTTTTCAGTACCATCAGTAAAAAGTGTCAGTACTTCACTAAGTTTTCAGTACTTTTTAAGTTTGTAAGTACTTTTTTAAGTTTCTCAGTACCGTCAGTAAAAATCACAGTCATTAACTAAGTGTATCAGTTATGTCAGTACATTTTCATTAAATGTCTAAGTTTATCAGTAAGAAAAATAGGAATGTCAGTACTTTGATGACTTAGTAGTGTCTTGTCTCTACGAAATCTAAAAAAACAAAAAACGGCGAAGAATTCAACAACCAAACTTTGTGGAATGATTAACTTTTGCATAAGGATATGTTTAACATGTTTTGCTTGAATCGGCGTTAGTTCCTGTCGTCACTTGAAGTAGTCAAAAAAATATTTTTTTTTTACCTCTCGATGTTTGACAGGAAAGTAAGTTCTGTATGTTTTTATTCTAATTACTAATTTCCACAGACATCGTTACTTCATTCCGATAAATTTTGTATACATCTACGTCCCTACCCTCTTTTCAAAAACCTTAGGAAAAATCACATAATCCCTCTTTAACTTCTTTTTTTACATTTAAAAATAAGTTTTCGAATAACCATGGATTTATCGTCTTTGTTGCCTTTAAAAATAATTCAAACATTAAAGATTCAAATAGCTCCATCCTTGCAGATACAAAAAGGAATAAGTAAGTAATGTGTTAAATTTGTTGATAAATTATTTATTTAAATACATGTAGGCTACACGATTTACCGTGCTCTTTTTTACTCCTCGTACTTAAAAATTTCCAATTACTTGTGGAATCATACTCAAAATAGTACTTAGCGGAGAACGTACTCCAAAACTTTTATAACCTCGGTGTTTAGAGTCGTGCTCAGTGGAGCACATACTCGGAGTAGGGAGTACGAGTTGGAGTATGGGTATCAAAAACGTTTTCAAAAATCGGGGCTTGGTTGGCATTGCGGTTGCAAAGAAGGTTCTAGAACCGTCGGGTGCTGTGCCCATGTTGCTTCTGTTGTATGGTATTTCGGTTACGCTCGTAATCAGCCACACACATTAGCTCCTTCCTAAAAATCCCAAAATTAAAGATACCGCAAATACTCTTGTGTAAATCTTCTTTAATACGGTACTGTATGCATTATTCCAAACTTCCAAGTTGTGTACTGTTTCATCGTTTTGTTGAAATGCTGCATGGAATCTGAAAACTGTACTCTGTAATCGTTTCAACAAGGAATGCATCTGATTCTGTTTTGAATTAAAAATGATAATAACGAACTGTTAACCGTCTCAAAAATCATTTCTTACAACAATGACATTTTTAAAATTCAATGTATTATTTCAAAAGAAATGATTTGTAACAGGGACGTATACATTAACATGATTGGGAACGTCTTCACCGCCATGCCTACCGTTTGTTTACTTCCGAAAATATCATGCACGGCTTGACAATATCGCATATTTTGCATAATCCTGATCAAATTATTGTTCTTGATTGATTGAAACGAATTTGTCTTTTATAATTTCAATTATATGTTTTGCACTGATTTAGACCAAAAAAAAAAAAAAAAAAAAAACCAAAAAAAACAACAAAAAACAGGAGGCCCAATGGGCCACATCGCTCACCTGAACACTGGCTTTAAATGGGCGTTCAAAAGATATTGTTCCTTGTGGCCCTTAGGTAGATTAAGGATGACGTTTACTCAGAATAAAAAAAAATTCCACTGATGATAATGAAAAACCAACTATTGTGTGTTATAGACCTTACATGGTAGTGATATTCTTCACTTTCAAAAAAGTAGGTCAATGACCTATTTTTGAGTTAATGGCCATTGAATATTTTTTATAAATTTAAGAAAAATCCATAAAAATTTTACATTAAGATTGAGATTTTCTTAATTGTAAAAATAATACAAATTGCTTAACTCTTTAACAAATGAAATACAGTTTATGAATGGTAGTGACATTAAATAGATACAAAGCATAACGTTCTCATTCACAATTTTTATAGATATTCTAGTTCGAATTTCCTCTTTCAGTTTTCAAATTACTACCCATTTTTGATTCAATATAACAAAAAACTGAATGATGATAATGCTAAAACATTTATAGTATTAAACTAAGTATATTGACCTTTTTCTGCTGGCATAAAATTTATATGAGGTCAATGATCAAAATTTTAAGATATGGTGTCTTTTATCATTTTAAGGCATTTTTCAATATTTTTGTAGTGTGTTCCATACAATTATCTAAAAGAAAAAGCAAGATAAAACCAACAAAAAAATATGCAAAATTATGTTGACTAACAAATTAAATCTTAACTTTAAATATTACAGTACTACCAAACATATTTCAGTGGAAATCAAAATCTGAAAAATTTGGTCCGAATATCCTCTGTTTTGCTAAAAGTCAAACTTTGTCAGAGCCTAATTCCATAATTTAGTAAAAACATCGACTGTTATGTCAATAATAATTCATTTCATAAATACATTTTGTATTTAAAACAAATTTTACTCATTAAATTGAACATTTTAACAATCGGATTTGAGAACTCAAACCCTGAGTAAACAACGTCCTTAACCAAAAATGAATATCCGAATTTTCACTTATTTTTTTCATATACTTAATCTTTGACATATTTACCTTCATGTAATATCATGTTTACCGAAAATAAGATCATATGCAATAGAACTAACATAATTTTCAGTTGGTGTTCACAGTTAACTTCCAGTCCCTTTATTTTAGCCCCCCGCCCAATCACTTTATAGAACGATTAAAATACATGAGGGCATAAAGGTACATTTTCTCCCTCCACTACTTGCTAGTTATTGAATTTTAAAAATATTCTATATGTGAAAGAAGAAAAGTGTACCTCAATGCACCAGAATGAATGCGCTCAATTCCTCAAATTAAAAACATTGAAAAATTTCATTGGCCTTTTCCATTATAGATGATTGTCATTTAACAGGCATGAATTCATTTCGTATGACCTTTTATATCCTTACTCACTTGATTGAAGAAAATAAACTTAACTGAAAATGTTGTCACATATGTTAAAGAGCTATAATTCAAATTAATGTATTGGCAGGCATGTCGCTCTATTGTAACAAGGCCCTTCCATTATTTTCATCTTCATTAAAAAACAACAAATGTGTACAAACGAAGATGATTTTCCATTGCAATAATTTTTTAAGAACACCGATAATGCTTTTATCCTCATAATAATAATGTGTCAGGCCTATGGAAACTGTTTAAAAGGCATTGTTTTCATTTACTTGTGTTTGTAAAAATATCAAACATTTGTGTAGATTTTATGCAATTCATCGTTGAAGAAGGGGTACTAGAAAATAATTACAGCATATCATCCTTTTAGCAAGACATTGCTATTGATCAACCAAAATTTCAGTGTCAATCGTAGAATCATAAGGAAGATCAATAGCTTGGTTTGAGTCATGTTTTTGTTCACATGAGTTTATTACATTTAACTTAAGAATTTTAAACTTGGTATTTCCTATTCAGCATAGCTGCATTTAAAATACAAACAAACTAAAGCATGACCTCAGCTTTGTGTACAAACATATAGTAGCATTGTGCACAAAGCTCTGTATCTTGCTTATAATTCGAAGCTTGACTCTCAGGTTAGTAAAATTATAGGAATTTGTAAACAATTAAAACAAGAGAAAACTGCACAAAAACAAAGAGAAAACTCAATTTATTTTTCATCATATATATACTTTAGTTATATATTTCTAGCAGCGAGAATAATCTCCGTTTAGATTGAAATTGCTGACCATCTTGATAGAACATGTTGTATTAATCAACTATTACGTAGAGATAATACCGAATTACACGCACCACAATAATTTGACCCCCCATGGTGGCCCCAACCTATCCCCTGAAATCATTGTTTAAAAAAACTAGAATGAATCAACACTACCATAGGATGCTTCCACACAAGTTACAGCTTTTCTGGCCAATTGGTTTTTGAGAAGAAGATTTTTAAAGATTTTTAGCTATGTATTCCTATGTAAAATTCGACCCACCCACTGTGACCGCACTCTACCCCCGGGAGAACAAATTTGAACAAATTCGAATCTACACTACCTGAGGATGCTTCCAAACAAATTACAGCTTTTCTGGCCTACTGGTTTTTGTTGAGAAGATTTTTCTCTATGTATTCCTATGTAAAATTTCGACCCCCCATTGTGGCCCCACCTTACCCCCGTGGATCGTGATTTGAAAAATGTTAATCTACACTACCTGAAGATGCTTCCACAGTTCCTGCTTTTCTGGCTAACTGGTTTTTGAAAAAAAAAGATTTTAATGATTTGTCTCTATACATTTGTATCTAAAAATTTGATCCCCAATTGGAGCCCCATCGTACCCCCGGGGATCATGGTTTGGACAAGCTTAAATCTACACTACCTGAGGATGCTTCAACATAAGTACAGCTTTTCTGGTCGATTGATTCTCTGTATATTTCACCTCAGGTGAACTAACAATTATTCATGTCTCTACTACATGTACACAAACTTAATATTTCCATCCGCAATATTAATCTCCGTTTGAACTGAATAGACGAGAATATACTTACAACAAGCCTAAAACACATTGCAGTAATCAACTATTACGCAAAGACCATACCGTATTACCATTAGAATTTGTATTTTAGTTGTTAAAGTACCGTACCCGTTAATGTAACTTATTTTCCGCAAGTAACAGTCAGCTGTCTTACTTTCCGATGTCTTTATTTGATTGATACGTAAATATCACAAAATACAGGCGATAGTTCCCTTAAGTCATAAACCGTAATTCATGAAAACGAAACGAAAATCAAAACAATCTAAAACCACCGTCAAAGGTGAAAATGTCAACGCATTGGAATATTTAATCTCAATTTCTTCACAAAATCGGAATTAATGTATCTTGCACATTTCAAATATTCCTTTCGCACGCAAACTGTTCCACAACAACTAAATACATCTTTATCAGATTGACCCATTTCTTATACGTTCAAAATGGCCGCTTCTTTGTTTCAAAGAGGATTTTAAGATATGGAATACCGAACCCGAAGTTAAACTGATTGACCCTCATTCTCTCTGTCTTATTATCATTCTCGTAAATTACTCAAATTTGAAACAGATATGCCTTTAATTTTTGCAATTTATTTTTTCCTTCCAATAAGGATAATTTATGCTAAACTACGTTCAGTTTGACTTAGTAATTCTTGAGAAGATTTTTAAAAATGCACCTCCCTTTTTCTACAGTTTCGAGGTTATCTCAGCTTTGAATAAAGATAGGTCTTTCATTTCTGCAATTTATATTTGCCTTACAATAAGAATGCTTTGTGCCAAATTTGGTTGAAATTGGCAAAACAGTTTTAGAGAAGAAGTTCAAAATGTAAAAAAGTGTTCAGACAGACAGACAGACGGACAGACAGACAGACGGACGACGGACAAAATGCGATCAGAATAGCTCACTGGAGCTTTCAGCTCAGGTGAGCTAAAAAAACAAAACAAAACAAAACAAACAAACAAAACGAAAACAAACACCCTTTGTTGCAACAGCATTCGAAAGATGCAAAAACGGTGTCAACGAACATCGCACGTTCGCTACTATCAGCTATTGGAGCCACGAATGGCCAAAGAGTGTGTTGTCTATGGAATATGGTAGTCTGTGTCTACAATGAATCAAAGTACTGATAGTACCGAAAAGCGCTTACCTAGATTGGTTTTAGAGGAAATGTACTTTGAGCAAGCTTAGAAAGAATCGATTTCATTTTTCTACATGTCAGCTTCTGTATACGCAATATAAATCCTCACCACTGCGTGACAGCTCCTGGACTGATGTATTCAAGCCCTGCACATTAGTTCGTGCAATTGTATGCGTTAACAACTGAAACTGATTTCAAAACAAGTGTTAATGATGTACATTAATGCTTATAGGAATGAGAGTACCAATGCACCGGACGTTGACATCAGACCAGTGTTAATACAAGATTGAGCCGAGCAGAAAAAGGTAGAGTAAATTGTTGAAATAATGATTATTTTAAAGTAAAATTATCAGTGTTTAAATTAAATGATGGAATTAGGAAGTACTACAGAGAGTAAGGAAATTAAAGGGGTTACATGTAAAGTAGGAAGTAGTTGTCATTGGGTTAATCTGCTGCAGATCACTGTAAGTTGTTAACAAGTTCAATTTTTACCTACAAACGCCATGGGAAGATATATATATTTCTTGTGAATTTCTTTTAGTGCTTGGAATGAACATTCAGATTTTACCAAGGGAACATGTATGTCTGTAAGTAATATAGCAAAGTAGGCTAGGGGTGTTTAGGTTAATTGAGTTGATAAAGATAAAAATTAAACACTATAATTGAGTTTTATGGGGAAATAATTGGTACTCTTTTCCCAATAGTGACGGTTATTTGATGCACAGGAAGTAGACGCGGGGGTGTTAAGGAAGCATATGGAATCTGAGTTACATGTAATTCCGTGAAATCACAAATCTTAGTTATTATGTACATATTCAAATATCTAAGCAACGAAACGTAGATCAAAAACAAATAAAAAATACTGTAGACAATTTTTTTCCAGAAATTAGTTGGTATTACGTAGATTTACACATTGATGACGTCATGACTAAAAGTTGAATGCCGTGTGATTTGATCGGAAAGCATTGTAAACATATTCAAAATATAACTAATCTAAGAACTCTAATAAAGTATTGTGGTGTGATTTATTGAGAATTGAACATCAAAATACTGGGGGATATGTTAGTTTTATCAATCATTCGCTAAAAGGTATGTAAATTTGCTTTTCTTTCTCGGCCAGGCTTTCCTCTGTCGTTGTTTACGATATTAAAAACCGACTAGAACAACACTACCCCGTATATATTGAACTTGAAATTTTATACGTATCGTTAGTTTGATCAATGCTTAAATTGAAAAGTGCTGCTAGAATCCCATGTTGTGTGTTGTTTTGATGCAATTTGCCGTTTTCCGTGCAAACTATATAAAAGTTGGGAAGGTTTTATGAGAACCGGATTAATAACTTTATGATAAGGAAAAACATAGGATTCTAGCAGCGGTTAGACTGATTAAACTGAGATGTTGTGCTTTCATTTGGTATGTTTATTTCATTTTGGAAACCACGGGGTAGTGTTGTTCTATCTCATTTTATGTTAAGGAATATACGTAATCTATTTATAGTTGTCACGTGATAATGCACCAGTGTGGCAGTAATGTACTACCCGATTTTACTGCACTGACATCTATTTTAAAGGACAATACTAACTTTTTGATCTTATTCAAAATAATTATCTAATTGTACGATTTTGAATAAAACAGTCAAAATAAGACGGTAAATTGCCCATATGCTTCCTTAACACCTCCGCGGAAGTCTAGCGACAATATGCTTAGCGCTTTGAAAAATAACAGTCTCTAAACATTGATTCTTAAAGGTACAATTTTATAGAGAACTCGAAATAATGACATCAAATATAATCATTTTGTATTATGTATTTGTATAAACTCTGTATTTTACTACAAATCTACTTTGTAGATAAATGTTCTTGGATAAGAAAGAGATAAAGTAAGTTATTAGAAAATAATGGTTTGTAACAACATGAGTATGTGCTTTACTCGGCCTTAAAATGCTCTAAATTGTTAATACATGTAAACAAGCTTAGTCGTTTTCACAATTTCATAAAGTTTTATTTAAAAATAAATGACTATTTTTTTTTTCAATTAGTTTCCGATATTCAATACAAAAAGACCATTTGCAAAAGACCATGATCGGGTTCGTTATCGGGCTCGGTGTGTACTAAACGAACGAGGACATTATGTGGTCAGTAAAAATATCGTGCATTATTTGTATCATTACATTTATCATTTCTAATAACAAACAAATAAGTTCTGTTAAATGGTGTCAAGTATTGTGTTATACATTTGAACGGCAGGGTTTTATCATTTTTATTATTACAATCGGGTTCGTTATCGGGTTTGGGCAGTTGAATAATAGACTAGACTTCTGGGTTTGCTTTGCTTCAAATATGTATTTTTTTTAATGGACTTTTGAGATTGTTTGTTGTTTATTATATTCATTTTTCATAAAATCATACTATACAATTACTACATTTATGATAGGGGATATTTAATATACAGGGTCTCAAACTTTTGCCATTCTCAATCAAAGGGGTTACCGGTAGGGGACGTGTATTGCTTATGCAATACTCTCAGAATGCTTGTTATTTCGAGAAAAAAAAGTACAACCGATATTCAATATGCATACAGTTGATATATATTTTTATTCAATATCACAGATATACAAATCAAAAAAATAACATGTTATATTTAACTACTTGGCGAACGTTATATCACATTAATGCTACAAATTGACTTTGCTTAAATCAGAATAACAAAATCCTATTGTTTAATATTATGACAAATATAAAACATCTATAATAATAATAAAAATAATTGCTCAATTTTGCTACATATCTTCAATATTAAAGTTTTCATTATGTAATCACATTAAACAGTAACACGTTTGAACGTCAAGGTAACCGAAGACATTAACTTGTACTTGATTTCTTGGATGATTGTTCTTCTGAAATGATAAAAAAAATAATTAATATTTTGCAGAAAAAAATGTGTTAAAGTTGTGCGTTTTAAAGTATTGTCCTATAGAGTGAGCTTTAAACTTTGTATTTTGAATGTGCACCCATCTAGAGCAGAATAAAAATATTTGACTAATTTACCCAGGCAACAATTGCGGCCTTAGGTGTCATGGAATTAAACTAACGATGACAGCTCAGTGATATGTGAACCTGACATGAAACTAATTGAATAATTGAAAAAGAATTGTTTATACAGACATTTCTGGATTCGCCTTCATCAAAAAAGACAATTTATGCATATGGCAATGAGTTCGTTTTTAGGCAAATACCTTCAAATTTACCCATATTTAAAAAATTTAAAAGAGAAAAAAAAACTTACATGCAAATTCAAAATGTCATAGAAGACACAATGACGTTGACAACTGTTCTTCCCAAATAAAAAGGTTAATAAAATACTTTATTTATTAAAGGAGCATGGTCACGATTTTGGTCAAAAATCATTTTCTCGATTTTTATGTTTACATTGCTTCAGAATCAGCTTTAAAGGATTTTTTGCTGATATATTGACACTATGTAAACGAAAACAGGGTACAAGCCTTGTTTACATGACAAAGAATTGTGACTCATGTATCTTGCTCATAACTCTACGACTGACTTTCAAATTTCACTTGATCTTAAGAAATACATTCCTAAAGCATTGTAAAAATAAAAATAGTAAAATTGAATTTGACCAAAATCGTGACCATGCCCCTCTGAAAATGGATTATCGGAATTCATTTTATTTAATCCGCTATTTAGGTTTCAATTTCCTCTGACCACTAAAAAAGTAAAAATTTTTGAAGTGACCCAAGCCAGAAAAATTGCAAAAAATACCTTTTCCTATATGTCACTTATTTTTTAAATGTTTTTTTTTTTTTTTTGTTGCTGTTGAAGAAATGATAAAAAGCAACAAATAAATAATAAATAATTAGAAAAAAGAAAATAATCACAGGACCAGCCATTTTGACGTCTTCGAGAAAGACCATTCGGAATATTAACCAATCAAAATGAGTTTCACATTAGCTATCGCAATGGCCGGCCGTGTCAGAAGTGGAAATGGCTGCAGAATAAAAGCTCAGTTTGGAGGGTATTTAAGTATCTTAATTGAAATTTGAGGATGTAAATAGCTTGCGTTTGACGTGAAATTTTGAAAGAAGAGTGCGAATGTTTCTCGATTTGTTGAAATACTGTTGTTGTTATAGGCAAAGTCCCATCGTGAGCCCTTGATCGGTATATGTCCGAGCAAAAATAAAATGGCGACTTTGAGAGAATAATGACGTATATCTCCGCTATTTAAAGACCAATTAACTTAAAATTCGGCATGTGTGTATCTCAGGCATCACTTTTCTGAAAACTACATTCATAAGGAATATTATTAAATAGAAATTGAATATTTAGCTGGTAGTTTTTTTTAATCTAGGTCAGAGTCCGACTCCTTTCTAGTTTATATGGTTACATTGAAATTAAAGTTAAAACCTGTTATAATAATTTTTGAATTTCCTCGGGTCTCTGTTAAAATAAATTTTGCCAACCCTATTAACCTGTTAGAAAATATGTATAATTCAGTTTAAAATGAAAATTTCTTTCAACGGCTAATACTGTGAACCTGCACAAGTTCTTGTAGAAAAAAACAATGAGTTAAGTTGCAAAGACTTATAATGATAAAAAAAACTGAAAATCCGAATTTCCTCTGATCTGACCTTTTGCACAGTCACTCTGTGCGCTTCATGAAATTTGATATTGCCATAAATGATTGTATGTCTAAAATCCAAACATATAAAGAGAAGAAGATTCTTTAATTTGACAATTTTTTCACCTCCATGTATATCAAAAAGTTTATTTTGAAGGTAAATAACAACCTAAGTGTCATAGTTGTGCATCTGATATAATCAAGAAACTCTGGTCTTCGTGCACAAAAAAGGAAAACATGCATGAACAGGTTAATACCTAAAATATTTTATTAAGTCTTTGTTGAAAGATTTTAAAAGACATTTGAACCCAATAGATAACAGAAGTTTCATAAAAATCATTAATTATTAATTAATTAATAAATTTGAATTTCCTCTATCAATTTTCTAAATCATACAAGTATCATCTGATTGGACTATACAACACTGCAGATTCTGAGATGATTTATGATTTGTCCTTATTTACATGTATATACATGTATGCATTCCTATAATTCCTCTATATGCTGATCTTGAAACCCTTCATCGGTCCCCATATTGTTCTTGATGCTATTTATAACGTATGATTTAGACTTTATCAGAAAGAATATGCAGAGTAATATATTACAATGGTTCAGACTCAATTTGAACAAAAAAAATAAAAAATATGTAAAGCAACACCAATAAAATCTCATTTTCATCGGTTCTACACGCTCGTGTTTAAAGAAAACAAATAATATTATTATGTACCGCCTAAAAATTTATTAAGGTCTTTCGTTTTTCAAAAGAAGACCTTATTGTTTTCGTTCGGTTTCTTTTTTCTTATCATTATCATTTTTTTCTTACACAATTTGTCAACGCTATTTTTCCGTAATGGCTCAACCGTTGAAACTTTCAGATGTATTAGATATTGATCTGAACTTAATATACATATTTTTTATTTTGATGACGTCATTTTCGTTTCAGAGATATTGACGTTTTAGCCATTTTTAGAGGGTCAGCTTGTTTATCGAACTCCTCCTAAACGATAAAAGATATCAAATTCAAAGTTTTAGGAATTGTAGACGAATAATTGTAGTTTTGCATAAAGTGAATCATTTATGTCTGGCACAAAAGGCACCGAAGCTCGCCTGGACCCGAAAAATGAGATATAAAAAATGAAGTGATTTTTCTTGGCTTTCTTTATGTATCTCTTTTCTCGAAAATATTTTGTTAAAACATGGAGAGTATGTTCATCTAACAGTTATTTAATTATACATTCTAAATAAGTATTTCATGAATTACGCAATTAGGGATTTTAAGATTTTAAGAAGTCCAAAATATCGGTCACATATATAAAAAAGGACAAATATTTTGAAAAACAATGTAGAATAAAAGATGCTTTAAATGCTTATCTAAACAATATTCAACCATCAAAAAATCGTTTTCTGGCCCTGATAATGAGATAAGGCGCCAGCACCTGAAACGTTCTTTTCCAGATAGCTCAAGAACGGTAACGAATTTCTAAGCAAGTTGTTGAACAAGATATCTTTAATTTTAAAAGACTTTTCATTTGACACCAAGAAAAAAGGCTGGCCCCTCAAATTAGGGGCTAAAACGTATCTGAAATCTATCATTCATAGCACTTTACTGACAAATATTTCGTAATAATGTTTAAAAGGCAAAAATGTTCATCTTGTAGTATTTAACTAAACATTATAAAAAAAAAAATCATGCGTTATGTAATTGAGGGTTTTAAGGGGCCATTAGTCCAAAATATCGATCACTTGTATCACAAAAAGGACAAATATTTGAAAAGCAATATAGAATATAAGATTCTTAGAATGCTTATTTAAACAATATTCAAACATCAAAATTTCGTTCTGTGGCCCCAATAAGGAGATAAGGGGTCGGCCCCTAAAACGTCCTTTTCTAGATAGCCGAAGAACGGTAACGAATTTCTAAACACTTGTTAAACAAAACATGTTTGTTATCAAAAGACCTATTATTTGACATCAAGAAAAAAGGAGTGAACCCTTTAATTTAGGGGCCAAAAGGGCTCTGAAGTCTTTCATCCATATTCATACACACAGTCTTATAAGATTTGAAATTGTCAGGTTTAATTACATAAATCTGAAATTTCAAGATTAGAATAAAATGTTGACAATTTTGAGTTTTACCTGATATCAAAATTTTATATACAATAATCCATTTCTATAACGTTCTGTCTATCTATGTTTTTATAATATGCCCGTATGATTTTTTTTTACATGTAGCTTCTTAAAATCATGATGACAACCTTTCATAAGATTCATTCGTATATGTTTTAAGTAATAGTACCTATAATATTGTTTTGTTGTTTTTTTTTACACTAATACAAGACACAATGCAGAAAAATATGAGACTAAAGTAAAGAACTGAAACCACGAAGTGCTGATTATTGTTTATCTTATGTTCATCCTGATAAAGCCTTTCCCGATTGATGACTTGAATCATTTATTTGGTACTTCAATGACGCAAATATTTTTTTTAACAATTATAATATGATATTAAGACAATTAATAAGCAATACAACATACCTTGAAATGTGAAACTGGACTAAACTTGTGATAAATTTACCATCTATTAAATGTACTACGTGGATTTGAAAACCATTTACTGTTCATGTGGAGTGACTGATTTTTAAAATATGTCTTATGTTTATAATTATGTTTAATTTTATGATTGAATAGTATATAAAATCATCATGTCTGTCTATCACTGTCTGTCTGTCCATCCATTAACTTGTCTGAAGGATGTTTAATTTTATAACCCTGATGAGGTTAATGATGTAGATCAAGTTCAGATCATCATTATGACACTTATATACAACAAGCCTCACAGAAAATATTAGTCTTTTTAAATGACGGAGTCTTTGAATGAGCTACATTGTATGAATTTATGGTTGAGTAAAATTATTATTCAAGATACTTTTTGAAATGATTTTTGTGAATAAGAGAATTTGTTGTTATATAGATATTTTATCTATATTTTGCATGAAAGAAAATATACATATCCTAGTTAGGCCACACCAATATAATTTCTTGTTCGTCGAACATTCATTGGAAATGGGTACTAGCCGGCGAGCGATCAAATAATAATAAAAACTAGACACGATCTCGTTCCGAGCAACTAGGTCTTCCGTCCGATTTTCAGAAGAGGAAATGAAATTGCCTTTGATCTTCATTAACGAAACATATCAGGATATGCGAAGGGGAGATCTAAAGTGTGATGAATGAAGGATTATATACCCCTTTGGATCTTGAATTTGATGGGGAAGCCCCGTTTTCTTGATGTCAAATTTTGTTCAACAAGTGTTTAGAAATTATATACCGTTCTCGAGATACCTGGAAAAGATCATTTTAGGGGCCGACCCTATAACTCTTTTTAGGGACCGGTTAACAAAAAATATGATGGTTGCATATTGTAAAGCACATTATTTTAAAGCATGTATTGTTTAATTTTACCTTTCAAAATTTGTCTCCATTTTAAGATATTGAAAATCGAAATTTCTGACTTCTGGCCCCTTAAAATCCCCGATTACGTAACAAAGGAGTAAACAATTGTCATTTATAGGTTTATAATGTTTTGATGAACATAATTGTTTCTATGTATTACAAACTATTTCACAATTAAAAGTTATAACCAAAATATTTCTAGACCCTTAAAATCCCTTATTACGTAATATATGAGAAAACTTTTATCATAAATGGATGCATAACTGGAAGATGAACATTTTTGCTTCTTAACATATTACACACTATTTTATTTCTCAGTTAAGTGCTATGGATGAAAGCCTTCAGAGCCCTTTTGGCCAATTCATTGTGGGGCTAGCCCCTTTTTTGATGTCAAATAGCAGGTCTTTTGATATCAAACATATTTTGTTTAACAAGTGTTTAGAAGCAATGTATTGAATAAAGATTTTTTTTTTTCAAATGGCTTAAAGGTGGCTAAAAGAAGTTTGGACATTAAGGACCTATAAGTTCACCTTAAAGATGGATTAAAGACAGTCTTTAAGCTGCCTTTAAGGACCTATCAGTCATCTTTAAGCCACCTTTAAGCCATCTTTAAGCCACCTTTAAAGAGAACTTAAAAATGGTCATTCATCCTGTGTATTCTCATACCCAAGCACGTATACTTACAATTATTCACGTGTAATTGATTGAAGTCTGATTGAATAATAACTTAAAAGAATGTCTTCCGCGGATCTGCCATGCACAGATCTTGATTTTAGGGTTTGGTGTGAAAGGGTGTTGGTCCCCCGATACTAATGTTTTAATTTTATGAATTCATAAAATAAAGTTACTCCCCAACACCTATAAGAAATCAAAAAGGGCTCTTTTGAACTTTTGTCCATGCAGATACATTATTTTCCCGAATTTTCTACCCATAACCTTTTCTGATCTACACATTGTGTTTGTAATTATACCCGTAGAAAATGAAATTTTGTAACATTTATTTAATATTTTTATTTTTTAACATTTAAAGTCCCATAGACAATATTGATCGACTTAAAAACCCCAAAGTATCAAACAATTTTGATTGAAAAATGAAAAATATGTTAATTACTTCTATCGCAACAATACCTTGGTGTCTTATAAAATTCCTAAGGTTATTTTCATCTTTTTTAAGGTCTTCCGTTTCTAGCGGAAGACCTTATTGTTTTCGTACTGTTTCTTATTATTAAGGTCTTCCGTTTCCAACGGAAGACCTTATTGTTTTCGTTCGGTTTCTTTTTCCCTATTATTATTATTTTTCTTTTTTTTCTTACAAATTTTGTGCACGCGATTTCTCAGAAACCACTCGACCGATTTTCATGAAACTTTCAGATGTATTAGATAGTGATCGGAACCTTATAGGTATTTTAATATATTGATGACGTCACTTCCATTTTTGAGATATTGACGTTTTAGCGTTTTTAGAGGGGTGGCTTGTTACTCTAACTTCTCCTAAACTATAAAAGATATTGAGTTCAAACTTTCAGGGATAGTAGACAAAAGATTGTAGATTTGCAATTTTATATTCATTTTGATCTGGCTAGAAAGGCGCCGAAGCTCGCCTTGACCCCAAATTTGAGTTTAAAAAAAACGTCGTATTTTTTCTGGTTTTCTTTGTTTATCTCTTTTCTGAAAAATATTTTGTTAAGACATGTAATGTAAAAAAGATTTATATTTACAGGACCTTTCATTTGATATAAAAAAAGGGGCTGGCCCCTCCAATTAGGGGACCAAACGGCTCTAAAGTCTTTTATCTGTAGCCCTTTACTGAGAGATATTTTGTGAAACGTTATAGAAGCAAATGTGTTTATCTGACAGTTAGGTATCTAAGTAATATTATGATTTTATCATGTGTCACGTGATTAAGGGTTTTTAGGGGCCAAAAGTCCAAAAGTTTTATCACCCGTATCTCCGAAAGGAAAAATATTTTAAGATGCAGTACAGAAAAAAAGTTGTTCAAAATGATGTTCTCAACAAAATGCAACCTTTGAAATTTCGTTAAACGGCCCCAATAAGGAGATAAGGGATCGGCCCCTAAAACCTTCATTCTCATATATCTCCAGAACAGAAACGAATTTCTAAACACTTGTTGAACAAAATTTGTTTAGAATTAAATGGCCTTTCATTTGATATCAAGAAAAAGGGCTGGCCCCTCCAATTAGGGGACCAAAGGGCTCTAAAGTCTTTAATCTGTAGCCCTTTACTGAGTGATATGTTGTTAAAGGTTATAGAAGCAAATATGTTTATCTTACAGTTATGTATCCAAGTAATGTAATGATTTAATCATGTGTTATGTAATTAGGGGTTTTTAAGGGCCAAAAGTCCAAACTTTTGATCACCCATATCTCAGAAAGGAAAAATATTTTGTAATGCAGTACAGAAGAAAAGTTGTTCAAAATGATGTTTTTTACAAAATGTAACCTTCTAAATTTCGTTAAACGGCCCCTATAAGGAGATAAGGGATCGGCCCCTAAAACCTTTTTTCTCATATATCTCTAGAGCGGTAACGAATTTCTAAACACTTGTTGAACAAAATTTGTTTAGAATTAAGTGGCTTTTCATTTGATATCAAGAAAAACGGGGTGGCCACTCCAATTAGGTGACCAAAGGGCTCTAAAGTCTTTAATCTGTAGCCTTTTACTGAGAGATAGTTTCTTAAATGTTATAGAAGCAAATGTGTTTATCTTACAGTTATGTATTCAAGCAATGTAATGATTTTATCATGTGTTTGTAATTATGGGTTTTTAGGGGCCAAAAGTCCAAATTTTGATCTTCCATATCTCCGAAATAAAAAATATTTTAAAATGCAAAACAGAACAAAAGTTGTTTAAAATGATGTTCTTAACAATATGAAACCTTCAAAAGTTATGTCATGTGTTATGTAATTCGGGGTTTTTAGGGGCCAAAAGTCCAAACTTTTGATCACCCATATCTCAGAAAGGAAAAATATTTTTTACTGCAGTACAGAAGAAAAGTTGTTCAAAATGATGTTTTTAACAAAATGCAACCTTCAAAATTTCGTCAAACGGCCTCAAAAAGGGGATAAGAGATCGGCCCCTAAAACCTTCTTTCTCATATCTCCAGAACGGTAACGAATTTCAAAACATTTGTTGAATAAAATGTGTTAAGATGTAAATGACCTTTCATTTGATATCAAGAAAAAGGGGCTGGCCCCTTAAATAGGGGGACCAAAGGGCTCTAAAATCTTTAATCTGTAGCCCTTTACTGAGGGATATTTTTTGAAAGGTTATAGTAGCAAATATGTTTATCTCACAGTTATGTATCTAAGTAATATAATGGTTTTATCATGTGTTTCGTAATTAAGGGTTTTTAGGGGCCAAAAGTCCAAAAATTTAATTACCCATATCTAAGAAAGGAAAAATATTTTGAAATGCACTACAGAAGATAAAATGATGTTTTTAACAAAATGCAACCTTCAACATTTCGTCAAACGGCCCCTATAAGGAGATAAGGGATCGGCCCCTAAAACCTTCTTTCTCATATATCTCCAGAACGGTAACGATTTTCTAAACACATGTTGAACAACATTTGTTAAGAATTATATGAGCTTTCATTTGATATCAAGAAAAAAGGGCTGGCCCCTTAACTTAGGGGATCAAAGGGCTCTAAAATCTTTTATCTATAGCCCTTTAATGAGAGCCATTTTGTGAATGGCTATTAAAGCTAGATTAGGTATAATACGTTTATACACCTAAAAATATAATGATTTCCTCTTGTGTTACCCAATAAGGGTTTTTAGGGACCAGAGGTAAACAAGATTAATCATTTTCATCTTAATTGGAAAAAATGCAAGTATTTAAATCAGCAATGTAAGAGAACTTATAAAAAGCGATACAATAAAGCATAAGTACTTCACTCCTTTTTCCATATCATGTTTTGTTGTCAAAAATCAAAGTTGATGATGTCATATTTCCTTCTAAAAATCAGACGGAAGACCTCCTCGTTGCTCGCAACGAGATCGTGTCTAGTTTTTATTATTTTTTTCCCCAAATTTTGTGCACGAGATTTCTCGAAATCTATTCGACCGATCTCAACCATTTTTTCACAGATGGTTGGTCGTGATCTAAACGTAATACCATTTTCTTAATTTTTTCGTAGTCACTTCCGGTAATGAATTGTCGGCCATTTTGTAATTTTTGACGACTCATTTTGTGCAGCTATAAACTCGGAAACCATAAGAGATATGAATATGAAATTTTCAGGATAGGTAGACTATAGTTTGAAGTTGTGCAGCATGTAGTTGTTAAATGCCTGTTGCGCCATTTCTTGGAGCTCGCCTGGGCACGAAAATTGGGTATGAATTTTCATTCAAAATTTTCACACGTTTTGATTTTTATCTTTTTATCAGTTGATATTTTGTTAAGACATATATAACAAAAGTGGCAGAGAATCAATAGTTCTTTCCAACAAAATCAAGAAAAAGGGACTGGCCCCTTTATTTAGGGGCCAAGACACTCTTAAACTCTATCACAAATAACTTAAAAACGATAAAGATTTTGTAACGCATTATAGAAGCAAAGTTGTTGATCGTACCAATATCTATTAGAAAAAATCATTGCCACGCCCATTTATTACGTAATTAGGGATTTTTAGGGGCCAAAGTACTTAAACTTTGACGCAATATAACTAGAGAAGTAGACATATTTTGTTAGACACCATAGAAGAGAAAATGTTTGAATTTATGATTTAAATCGATTCCACTTATCAAAACATGAGTTTCTGTCCCCATTAAGGAATCTAGAGGGCTGTCCCCTAAAATATTCATACATTTGTATCTCAAAAATGATCAACAATATTAGATGGGTGTAAGAACAAAACTGTTAGTATTCTTAAGACCTTTTCAAAGAAATCAAGAAAAAGGGGCTGGCCCCTTTTTATTTGGGGGGGGGGGGGGGCAAGAAACTCGTAAAGTCTATTACAAATTACATAAAAACGATTAAGATTTCGTAATGCATTATAAAAGCAAAGTTGTTAATTGTAGCAATATCTATCTGCAAAACTCATTGCAACACCCATTTATCATGTAATTAGGGATTTGTATACATTATCTGAAAGTGTGTTTTGGGGGGGGGGGGTAATTCTAAAATTATATCGATTATTCATGGTATGATTAAAAACAGAAATCGCAAGGAAGACCTACTCGTTACTCGTAACGAGATCGTATCTAGTTTCATCCTCTTTTCTCAAAGTTAAGACCTAATATCTCACAAACTACAAGATGCAGAAAATTTGTAAGCATAAAATTTTGTACAATTAGACAAGATACATCTAATTCATTTAAAATATGAATGATCTAATTCAAAAACTAAGGCTTATATTGTGTATAATTGAATTTTGAGTATTTTCGTTGTGAAAACCGGATTTAGCGAAAGCGCAAGTCCAACACCTTACCCAAGTTTTTTGTTAGAAATTGCGTTAAAACAATTACACAATTATTTCATTATTCCTTTCCGTTTTCAATAAATTGTTGACGAAACCCCTGTCGAGAATAATAATAATAAAAACTAGATCTCGTTTCGAGTAACGAGTAGGTCTCCCGTCCGATTTTGTTTTATATGATACGACGAAATATCGATACTCTCTGCCAAATCTGAGATCCTGGTAAAACTAAGTTTTTTGTTTCGAGACTGGAAACGGACGAGCGAAAGTGATTAATGAAAATAAAAGCTGTTTTTTTTTCTGGGTACATTTTCCTAGTGTACATCACTGTTTATCATACTAGATAAAACACTCAAGAAAATCGGTTAAACTGTTAAAACATGTTTGAATCCTTCCGGGGAGTACCGGAATGACAGTTGACCAAAATAAAACCCTTTAAACACATCTTCAATCAATTGTCTATCATTCATTAAAGTCCGTGTCTCAATCACTTTCAGTAATTGAGACACAATTGAGACACAGTGATTGAGATACAATTACATATATTTGATAAAACTCACCGGAAGTAAAATACGATTGCTTATGTAACATTGTATAGTTCGTGCAATGATATACCGGTATTCATTCCATGTGAAAAAAAAGGAGAATTTTTTTTAAGTGCTTTCGGTGACGACCGGAAGTGACAACGATTCAAACAAAATAATGTTAACACGGATACAAACTTAGGGCTATCATCCCACAAAGTTTGTTTGTTCAAGTCATCACCGTTTTTGAGATCTCGTGGAGTCGTAGTTTTTTGTCTCTTGACAGGAAATAGACAAACGGAAATGCTCAGTGAAAATAAAAGTTAGTATTTCCTGAACATAAGACAACTGTACTTTATTGTTTATCAATTTTACTAAAATTGTCAAAGAAAAACAGTTCAACTTTCAAACAGCTTGATTTGTTGAAACCCAACCGTCACGGTCGACAAAAGGAAAACATTTAAACGCAATTTGTATCAAATGTCTATCATCTGTGTAAGTTTTGTGTCTTGATCACTTACAGTTTCTGAGATTTCGGAGATGAAACACTTGTTCTTTAAAACGCTGAGATATTTGAGATATCTCACCGGAAGTGGAATTTTTCTGTTGATTGAATATGGGATAGATGACATATGTAAGTATTAATACTTCTGTTTCAATTCTACATGAAATGAAGTAAATGCAAAAAAAGAAGATTTTCGAAGTGCTTCCGGTTACAACCAGAAGTTATGACGAACAAAACAAAATAGTTTGAAATATTTTAACGTATACGTCTATAATCCTACAAAGCCTAAATGTTCTAGTCCTAATCATTTTTGAGATCTCGATGTTACAAGCTTTTTGTCGCGGGTCAGGAAATAGACAACAGGAAGTTAACTTTGGAAAAAATAAAAATAAAATCCTCGAGATATAATTTTTCTCTTTATCATTCCTTAAAATTTCAAGAAAATCTATCAAGCAATCATTGAGAAATCCTATCCTGAAAATTTCATATTCATATCTCTGATAGTTTTTGAGAAGAAGCGTGCACAAAATGGGTTGAAAAAGTTACAAAATCACCGTAAAATCGGTACCGGAAGTAACGAGGGCAAAAATATTGTAAACGAAATATGTTCAGATCACTTCCAATCATCGGTGAAAATAAAATGGCTGAAATAAGTTGGATAGTTTCCGAGAAATCGCGTGCATAAAATTTGTGGGGGAAAAATAAGAAGAAGAAACAGTACGAAAACTATAAGGTCGTCCGATGGAAACGGAAGACCTTAAAAAAAACATAAGTATTTTCTATCGAAAACTGAAAAGCCCAATAAAGCAGAACAAAAACAATTATAGATTTTTTGACCGAAAGTCGAACATCCCTAATAAAAAAATCAAGAGAAACCGAATACATACAAAATGTTAAGGATCAGGTTAACAAGTTGTATTAGTTTAAAAAAAATAATTATCGTACGTACACTTGACGACCAAAAGATAAATCAGAGAATAATGGCTTCCTCGAGCTCAGCTTTATTAGATATCATTTTATTAGATACCAACGCAAAAAAACTGATCATGACCACTAGTCACTTACATGTGTTATGCCATGTTTAGGTGCTTTTCGAATCATTGACGTCTTCAATTGCCATACTTTGCGAGTTAGCTGTAACTGGCTGGTCTTCATCTTCCAACACAGTTGCACCTAGGTCCTGTTCCGATGAGGATTGTTGGTGAGTAGAGTTTTCGTAGCTATTTTTTAGTTGGTCTAAATTTTCTTTGAGGAGATACCTGAAATCTATGGGAATATAAATGCGTATAGACATATCTATTAAACATACAATGCATCGGATCATCGATGCATTCCTTCTATATGTACTATAAATGAAAAAAAACCCATATTTATTATTTCTTACAATGATTTGATTAAATAAAAGTTAAATAGGCTGATCGCTCAAAGCGATCAGCCGCATGACCAACACTTTCGAAACTATTTTGATACAATCCATGATGTAGTAGCTGTTTCTTTAGCAGTTTCTTTAGAAGTATTTGTTGTAGAGTTAGTTTATGTGTTGTTTAATTCTAATATATGTAATTCATTTCTTGTTGTCTGACGAAAGAACTTGTTGTCCTGCAAATTTCGCAATAAACAAATAAATAAATGGAGAGAGAGAGAGATAAGTAGATAATGACACAATACTTCAATGATTTAATCTAAAGCGCGTTCGCCCTCTCGGCTTTTAACATTAATTCTATGTAAAGCCCTAAAAGTATGTGGTGACGCTTTATCGTTGAATTGAACTTTATCTTTCTGACTGGAAAAGGTGTTCCATATGGAGATTCTATGTGGATACATTTATTTTGACAATACACACTCAGTTTCTATAACAACGGCATTGAACTATTTTGCTTGAGGCAAAAATGACATATTTCGTATTTTGAAACAAAACGATGAAATATCGAGACAATTTTTAGAACCCTAGCCCTTTTCAGATAAGGTATAGGATTGCTAAAATCTTTAAAAATACTCAACATTTTTTGTTATATACAGTACCGATCAGACCCAACCTAACAGAAAGTAAACCCCAACTAAACCCTGGGTTTACTTTGTGTGTTTCCTTCGGGTTTACTAGAGTGGACCCAGAGTAAACCCACAGTGGACACAGAGAGTGAACCCAGTCAGAAGTATACCCCTGAAAGCTGACGTTAACTGTGTATTCGGAATATGCAATGGCTAGGAATTACAGGCAGTATGATAGTAGGATAAAAAAGTAGTCTGCTTCACACTTCAGTGCATATAGTTAACTTTAAAAACAATTTCAAAGTAAACCCAGAGTAAACCAAGAGTATACCCAAATTTTCAAAAAATAAACCCAGAGTAAACCCCAAGTAAACTAAACAAGAGGACAATTGGCCTTATCTGTCACCTGAGTAGCATATATCCCATACACAAACTTGTCATGGAGTCTCAAATATGCATCTAATTAATTAGGTTTCATACTGGAGTAGAAAAACTATAAATTTGTAATGACGACCACATTTCAAAAAGAACTGTGAAACCTATAATTTTTGTGAAAAACTAAAATATCTGGTCTACAAAATCATGAATTCAGTTTTCGTTTCAGGTGTGTGGGGGTAAAGAAAATAATTTTGTAACGTTATATGCATTAACATCTATACATCCATTTTGGCCCTGCCCTAGAGTCAAAACCCATACCCCAGGGGACATGAAAATTAAAATTTCAGTAGAGGACTTCCTGGTAAACGTAAGTATTAGTCAGTTTTTTTTATACAGATGTGGGAGAATAGAGAAGTAGATTTTTAAACATTATACCAGGTATGCATTAACACTTTATTGCCATATTGCCCCCCCCCCCCCCCTCATGTCCTGAACCCCTGACCCAGGGGCCATGAATTTCACAATTTAGGTAAAGGAGATTGTGGATATCATAACCATATATTCAGTTTTTTGCCCACATGTGTTGGAGTAGAGAAGAAGATTTTTTAAGATTTAAAAATATGTTTACTATATGGCCATATTGGCCCCACCCTAGGGCCTAAACATCTAACCGAGGAGTCATGAATTTCACAATTAAGGTAGAAGGCTTCATTGACATCATAACCATGCATTTAGTTTTTAACAAATATATATGGGAGAAGAGTAGAAGATTTTCTAAGGTTTAATACATTTTTACTATTTGGCCATATTGGCCCCACCCTAGAGCCTGAACCCCTGACCGAGGGGTCATGAATTTCACAATTTTGATAGAGGGCCTCGTGGACATCAAAATCATGTATTTAGTTTTTAACAAATATATATGAGAGTAGATAAGAAGATTTTCTTAGATTTAATACATTTTTACTATACGGCAATATTGGCCCCACCCTAGAGCCTGAACCCCTGACTGAGGGGTCATAAATTTCACAATTTAGTTTGATGGCTTCATGAACATCATTATCATGCATTTAGTTTTTAACAAATATATATGGGAGTAAAAAAGAAGACTTTCTAAGATTTAATACATTTTTACTATTTGGCCATATTGGCCCCACCCTAGAGCCTGAACCCCTGACCCAGGGGTCATAAATTTCACAATTAAGGTGGAGGGCTTCATGGACATCATAATCATGCATTTAGTTTTAAAAATATTTATATATATATATATAGTAGTAGAGAAATTTTTTTTCTAAGATTTAATACATTTTTACTATATGGCCATATTGGCCCCACCCTAGAGCCAGAACCCCTGACCCAGAGGCCATAAATTTCACAATTTTGGTAGAGGGCCTCATGGACATCAGAACCATGCAATCAGTTTTTTCCTCACATGTGTGGGAGAAGAGAAGAAGATTTTTGGAAATTTGGCTTTTTTGCATATTTGGCCCCGCCCGTGGCACCCCAGGGGTGGTAGAGCCATAAATTTCACAATTTAGATTCTTCTTACCATAGAGAT
Organism: Magallana angulata; assembly: GCF_025612915.1. Taxonomy (NCBI): domain Eukaryota; kingdom Metazoa; phylum Mollusca; class Bivalvia; order Ostreida; family Ostreidae; genus Magallana; species Magallana angulata. The sequence goes on from NC_069119.1 coordinate 1,813,052, forward strand.
GCTTCACACCAAAAATGGTAACGATTGGCCTGGTAGTTTTCAAGAAGAAGTTAAAAATGTAAAATTGTTAACGCACGACGCACGACGCACAGCGCACGACGACGGACGAAGACCAATTGCAATAGGTCACCTGAGTGACTCAGGTGACCTAAAAAGTAACACAGGATGAATGACCATCTTTAAATTCTCCTTAAAGATAGCTTAAAGATGCTTAAAGGTAGCTTAAAGACGATCTTTAAGCCACCTTTAAGCTACCTTTAAGCTATATGTGTTGCTTAAAGATGGCTTAAAGAAAGCGTAAAGATGGCTTAAAGGCAGCTTAAAGACTATCTTTAAGCCACCTTTAAGCCACCTTTAAGGACAACTTATAGGTCCTTAATGTCCAAACTTCTTTAAGCCAACTTTAAGCCACCTTTAAGCCACATTTAAGCTACCTTTAAGCCACCTTTAAGCCATTAAAAAAATTTATTTCAATATTGTGCATAATTTCCAACAAAATGTATTAACTTTATGAAAGAAAAGGTATTAAAACGGTTTTTGTTCTAGAAAGAAAAATGAAAAAAAAAACAAAACAAAAAACCGGCCACGGCGAGAATTGAACCCGGGACCCTTAGTTTACTAGCATCACCTCACTTCCTCTGCGCCACGGCAACTTACATATATCTTAGCGTTTTTATATCCTATATATCAGTGGATATTGAATCACTGTATTGAATGTGTTTACTTGAAAAGATTTTGACAAACCATTCAGTTTGTAACAATTAATTATATCTAATTTATAAATAACATGCATGCGTGTATTTAGAATGAAATACGGAACTTGGTCTTCAGTGAACAAAAATATATTATACCTAAATGGAAACCGTTAGATTCACTATAATAGGCTTTCTTAGTTAATAAATTTAAACCGAGTAGATATATGTTCATCTAATCGGTAGCTATAAAAATGTAAGAAAGAAAAATGAAATCATTTCTTTTATGAAATGCATTGATACTATTAGGGTATTAGTTCAATTTCCCGCAATTTCCCGGTTTTCATGATCGCGGCGCCGTTCCAATATGTTTAAATATTTACATGTAATTGTATGTACATCATTTTTAAACTATCAATTCTATAACAAACAAAATTACTAATTACCGGTGACGTATTTACTGCATGTGGCAATTGCAAATGACTTGTATATACAATTGTATGATGTGCCAGGCCGGGTATATTTGACATATTTACCCTTATACATATATTTAAATAATCAACCCCTATTTATGATCACCGGTACATTAATTAATTAGCTTCAAGATTTTACTCTTACATACATGTATCGTTAATTTGTAGACGTAACATCTTTGAAACCCAGAGCTAGGAAATAATACTTTGAAAATGAATTACAAATGTAAATTAACTTTTATTCACTAGACTTATCGTATGCTCGTACATACTAAGATTCAACGCCTTTAGAAACCCTGACGTGCACCTGGGCACACGACACACCTGTTGTGTATATCTTGTATATTCTGTGTTAGTTCCAGGGGTTTTCTTAAGTTGGACAAACAATAGACTTTAATTAGATATACACAAACATGCACCTGGGCACACGACACAACTGTTGTGTATATCTTGTATATTCTGTGTTAGTTCCAGGGGTTTTCTTAAGTTGGACAAACAATAGACTCTAATTAGATATACACAAACGAACAAAACTATGTCTAGACAAACAAAGCAGTAATATCCTGCCCGATATAACAAAGGCAGTTGAGAGTCTTTTCATCTTTAACATGTATCTAGCAGATCTAGAGTTAGAAATAATGAAAATTGAAAAAAAAAATACAGACCTTAAACCGATTATCAAATCAAATTATGCATTTTTGGTTCATTATCTTTATTTTGTTTAATAACCGGAGGAACAGAGAGAGAGAGAGAGAGAGAGAGAGAGAGAGAGAGAGAGAGAGAGAGAGAGAGAGAGATTTTTTTCATCGATTAATTTATAATAGGAAACAAACATACTTTAATTAGTTTTATGCACATATTAAGATCATCCCTACAATAATTTTGAAACCCCCAAAAAACTATAAAGAATTTTATAACGGCAATCTGTGTCCATCGGAGCGGTGCTGATGATAGTGATCTGTGTTTAATAGAGCGACGATTAAAACCGCCCGGAACACACCCCCCCTTCCTTGGAAATTATATTATCACTCGGATGACCCCCTCCCATCTCTATAAAAGAGCTTTTGCATTTAATATATGTTTTTATTGTTCAGCTTGATCAATATTGACTTAAAGGCCACTTAAAGACAGTGTAAAGGCAGTGTAAAGAGAGTTTAAATGCCACTTAAAGATGCTTAAAGATGGCTTAAAGGTGGCTTAAAGAAGTTTGGACATTAAGGACCTATAAGCACTTGCTTAAAGGTGACTTAAAGGCGGCTTAAAGGTTGTATCGCCTTTAAGCTCCTTTAAGTCACCTTTAAGCCACCTTTAAGGACTTGCTTAAAGATGGTTTTTCGCCCTGTGTAAACCCAGGGTTTAGTTGGGGTTTACTCTGGGTCTACGTTAGGTCTGATCGGTACTGTATGGCGTATTGAAGATCAGCGATTTCAGTCCCCTAAACTCCTTACTAAATGGGTGTGGCAATGAGTTTTTCAAACAGATATTGCTACGATCAACAACTTTGCTTCACAATGCATTTCAAAATTTTGATCGTTTTAAAGTTATTTTTTATAGACTTTACGAGTCTCTTGGCCCCTAATAAAAGGGGTCAGCCCTTTTTTCTTAGTTTCTTACGAACGGTCTGACGAATACTAACTTTTTTTTTTACACCTATCTAAAATTGTTGTTCATTTTTTATACTAATGATTGAATAATCTAGGGGCCGGTGTAATGAAGAATAATGACCCCCGTAGAATAATGACCGGGGGTCATTTTTCTACGTAGAAAAATGACCCCCCGGTCATTATTCTACGCAGAAAAATGACCCCCCGGTCATTATTCTACGTAGAAAAATGACCCCTTTGCCTGAAGAATAAGTGTCATTTTCATAAAAATGAGCACATTCCACATGAAGAAAAGTGACCCCTGTAGAATAATGACCCCCTTGTAGATTAAAGTTTTTCAGTATATTTTTTTATTATTTGTGAAATAGTCTTTAAACTATTGTAATTTTTACTGCTGAAGTTTACAGAAAGTAACAGAAATTATAATTCATATTCAAATAAACTTAAGAAGGGGTATATCTTAGGAAATAAAAATCCTTCCGTTATAACAAGATATTGACGTATTGCATCGGGGTATGGTTGTCATCTAAACAATTACATTTACATATATCTATGGTGTTCCGATTGGGCCACTTCGACCTTAGGGCGAAGATGCGAAGTTGCAAAGCTGATAGTGCGAAGGCGAAAGAGCAAACGTGCGTAGATGCGACGACGAAGCGCGAAGATGTGATGCCTAAAGTGCGAAGGCGAAGGAGCGATACTTCTATCACTCCTTCCCAACTTTGCACTCTGGCCTTCGCATCTTCGCACTTTCGCCTTCGCCTTTTTTGATTGCATTCAGCAAGTCTCGGTCGATTACATGGAATTTAATACAGGCACCGTACTCGCCAATGTTTTCCAATTAATCCATGCTATTATACATGTAGGTACGCATGCGCTAGGCCATCGCGCTTACTATGAATGTTTATAAATATTTTAATATGTTCATGTAACATCTATGTTTACCAGTGCTGGCTATGCCTAATCATTATCTACTCCACACAAAATTTAATGTCCGCCATAATGTGTACATATGCACTTCCAGACTCCTGTCACTTACCAGCCGTCTTTTTACCGTGGACCAAACACAGTAACAATGTAATTTCATTATGCGACACTCCTTGCTCATGCAAGGATCTAGAGGGAGATAGGGGGTCCGCCGCCTGCCCCCCACCCCGGAAAATTCAATATTAATAATTTCACGCAGGAAAAGGGGAGAGGGAGTCCGGACCCCATCCCCCTGGATAATTTTATTTTATTAATTTTATAAAAATAAATTTCCAAAATATGCCTCGGAACCCTTTAAACGATGGAGAGGTCCGCAATTATAAAACATAGGTAATCACAGATTACAAAGCTCACCGAGACGAGGCATCACCTTTATGAGGCATCGCCTTTATGAGACCACCTGTATCATATTATATAAAAACCATCCTTTATGTTCTTGGATATTCATGGATTCTGTTTTGAAACAATATCGTATATCATGATCATCTGTTAAAAAATTGCATGTTAATCATATGTTCATATGTTTATCAATACAATAATATAGAATTGTATAACGCGCGCTAGCGAGTGTCTGCACTCATTGTTGCAGTTATGAGACAACATCTTTCAAAAAATAATGATTCAATGCTTATATTTACGTTTTTTAAACATGTATTTCCTTCCCGCAAATATGCTTTTTTTTAAAGGCTCCGTCTTATTCAACAAGTAATGCGAAATTAACAGAATGGCCACTGGAACAGCCACAATATGCTGACAAAAATAGTATATACGCAACGTTTTAAATTCTAATAACACAATTTTATTTTTCTTTCTGTAATTTAATGAATTTACTCTTGGTATACTAAGAAATTAATCGATTAAATTCATTTAACTGTCAAAATATATTTACATCAATGAGATATTTATCAGCGTAAGTATAATATCAGGTCGTTATCCGGTTTGAAGTCGCGAGAAGAGTCAGTTTTTGTTCTTCGAGAAATACTGAAGAAATACTGAAGCATTCATACGCACCAGATTTGGTGATTAAGTCTTCTGTGTTGTGTGTAAATAACACTAAAATTAACAAGGGAAATTTAATAGAGGGAAAGAAAGTGAATGTAAACATTATAGTTTGATAATTGTATTGTATGAGACTGTATCATATTTGATACATAATATGATATTGTATTGTATGATACAATATAATTTGATAAATATTGTATCATACTATACACAGTGTATCATATGATACAATAATATATATTAAAATCTTATAAAGTACAATTTCATGTGATATGATAATATATCATATAAACCAATATCATATTATACAATATCGTATGATACGATATTTTATAATATTACAATATCATAGGGATCATGTTACATCATTTAACAACAACTACATCTATCTATCAAGCAGGTTTGAGTGATGTAGGAGATCTCTTTAGCATCTTTGATAATGGAGATCAGGCTCTGCATCTGAAGCAACCTCTGCGTTTCATTAATAATATAATTAAATCAACTATGCAAGCTATCTGTCTAGCTATAAAACATGTGACCTGTTCCAAAAAACTAAACCTCATCAAGAATCATAAACCTATGGCTCTGATTCAGCATTCAAGCCTGTCAGGTGCATCAGTATCATAAGACTAATCAATGCAAGATTGGTGAAGTTAGGACCAGTAATTACTAAGATATCGTCATCAGAGGGCACCTGTGTCAAAAACTTTAACCAGCTCTCAAAATCTTAACCCCCTCCAGTATCCGAAACCTGTGGCTCAGATTCAGCATTTAAGCCTGTCAGGTGCATCACTATAATAAGACGCACCATCCATGCAAGTGTAATGAAGTTAGGACCAGTAGTAACTAAGATATTATCATTAGAGGGCACCTGCAACAAAAACCTTTACCTCATCCTGCATCCAAAACCTATAGCTCAGTTTCAGCACTCAAGCCTGTCTGGTGTATCTTTATCATAAGACACACCTTCCATGCAAGTGTGGTGAAGTACGGACCAGCAGTAACTTAGATATTGCTATTTAAGGCACCTGCAACAAAAACTTTAACCTGCTCGAAAAACCTTAACCTCCTCCAGCATCTGAAAGTTAGGAACCAGATTCAGTAGGACCAGATGCATCCTCCATGTAACTTTGGTGAAGAGAGGACAAGTAATAGCATAGATACAGGAGCTGCAAATAAAACTTTAACCAGCTCCGGACTCCGACGCCGGGGGTATAGCATATGCTCCTATTGACTTCGTAAAAGCGCGAAGATTCGAAGGCGAGAGTGCGAAGTTGCAAAAGCGAATATGCGGTAGTAGTATCACTTCCTCGCCTTCGCAACTTAGCACTTTCGTCTTCGCGCTTCGCCGTCGCATCTTCTATATTCTTCATATTGTTCATGAATTATACGTGCATTGATGATTTCCGCAATACAAACTGCTGGGTATACAAGTGCATCACTCAGAATTAATGATGAAACCAAAATTATGAAAAGTTTACTCCACTCACTGTTAGGCATTATAACCAAGCTGAAGTTAGAGCCATTACGCCAGTAGAGGTTAACGGCCAATAAGGAAAATCGTCAAAGTACTGAAAGTTCTCGTACAGAAAATATATTTTACTTTATCCTCGGCATACTTTAGTAAGTTTGGTTAATATCACGATTAATAATGCATCAATAGTTTGTATGAACATTGGTAAAGTTGGATACAATAAAGATCGTGTGATCAAAATCAAGCGGGATATAAACCCCTAACATGTGTCCTAACCTCTTATCAACGCTTTTAGAAACAATCTTTTCCTATTATAATCGGTCAGTGTTTATTATTTATTAAGATTTACTATAGTCAGGTACTCTTCACAAATTTGCTCTAAAAGAATAAAGTCTATCCATGATCACAAATACAACATTACAACAAATGATGTTCATGTATTACGTAGAAGAAAACAAAACTAACGCAGAATGCTTTTTTAAAAAAATCACTTTCCCCAAGAAATGTAAATAAGAAGTATTCATTTTTCTACGTTACCCCCCCCCCCTTAGTTTTTTTCCATAAAGATATATACATGTATCATTCTTCGATTGACAATTCATTCACCAATGAATATTTGAATATTGCTTATATTATTACACTAATTATTTTTTCATGATTATTGTTCGTTAATTATCACACAATATCCTCCTTGTGTATGAATTTTTCTTTATATGCGTCATTTCCCGCCGTTTGTCGACGAAAGAAGTAACGTAACTGTTAACAATTAATTTGTGGCAATGTAAGAGTGTTTTGCGTGTGCTTGCTACGGATAGGAAAAACTATATACAGCAATTTATTTACAAGTTCGGTGTTTATAACCTCAAAATCAGTTGAACAGAGTGAAAAATAAAGTAACTTCAAAGTCATATCTTGGATACGGGGTAACCAATTTCTATTCATGTTTCATGGGGGGGTCATTTTTTTTTTGGGGGGGGGGGGGTCATTTTTCTTCATGTTTAACATGAAGAAAAATAACCCCTGGGTCTTTTTTCTTCAGAAAAATCCAATTATTCTTCAGCTAGGGGGGGTCATTATTCTACGTAGAAAAATGACCCTCGGTCATTATTCTACGGGGGTCATTATACTTCATTACACCGGCCCTGTAAATCCTTAAAAGGGACAGACATTGGTGTTTTGATTAGTTGAATGGATTAGAATCATCAATGCCGACATTTTCTCTTCTAAAATGCTTATCAAAATATGTCTCCCTCTCTAGATATATTGCGTCAATGTGATTAAGGCCCCTAAAAATCCTCAATGGTGTACCAATGACTTTTTCAAACAGATATTGTGCCGACTACCAACCTGGCCTCTATAATGTATAACACAATCTTGATCGTTTTGTAAATTATTTTTAATAGACTTTACGAGTTCCTTGGCCCCTAGTTAAAGGGGCCAGTCTCCTTTTCTTGATTTCGTTGGGAAAAAAACCTTTTAATACTCTACCACTTTTATAATATATGTCTTAAAAAAATATCATCTGATTAAAAGATACCGATCAAAACGTGTAAGGATTTTAATTCGAAATTCGAACCCATTTTTCGTGCCTAGGCGAGATCTAACAAGTGGCGCCACTGGCGTAAAACACAAAAAATAGGCACAACTTCAAACTATGGACTACCTATCCTGAAAGTTTCATATTCTTATCTCTGATAATCTTCGAGATCAACTGTTCACAAAATGGGTCGTAATGATCTACAAAACCAGCATTTAATCCGTACCGGAAGTAACGACGGCAACAAATTTTGAAAACAAAATAAATTCAGATCACTTGTAATCATCTGTAAAAAATGGTCGAAATCAGACACATAGTTAAATTATCGGAAAAAAACGCTTGAACATCATTTGTTGGGAAAAAATAAGAATATACTGTACGAAAATGGAAGACCCGAATGAAGCATATCTTTATAAAAATGCATGCTTTGCACTCTCCTTAGTTAAATCATCGTTTTTTTGTATAGCGTTGCAAATAACAGGAATATATAAAGAGCGACGAATCTTATTATACACAAATTGCACAAGTGTATGTACATAAGGGGCATATTTCCCCTTAGGGTTGTCTTGGGTGTAGAGGGTGTTAAAATATCAATTAATGTAGGGCTTGGTTTCTTTTGGGGGTAAATCATTATAAGGTAGGTATATAATACAGAATTAAGCGTTTTCTGAAGTGAATACCTCGCACGCATAGCTCCAGAAATAAATATCTTAATATGATTTTCCGTAGAGCGATATAAATAACAGTAGTATAATTTATTTTAGTTCGACAAATCTTATTATGCATCAATATAACAAGATAAGTACACAAATCTTAGTTTCCACCAAAAGAGTTTTTTAAATTTTGTTTTTGTATTGGGGGAGGGGTGGGGAGCAGTAAAATATTATATTAGAAAAAGGGGCATTGTTTCTTGAAAGTAACATGTAAGTCAATAAAAATAGGTTTATTTATAAGAATAAAGCGCTTCTTTAAAGTGCCTGCCTTGCACGCAACGCCCCAGAGTAAAATCACCAATGTTTCGATAAAGCGTTGCAAATATCAAAAGTATATAAAGAGCGACACATCATACTCTTAGGTGTTTTTCAATAAGATATAATCGATATATAGGGGCAGTTTCCTCGGGAATAGGGTTTTTGCGTAAGTATCAAAGAGAATTTGGTTTGGTTTCTTTTAGCAAATTAAAAATTTAAATCTGAATGAATAATGAAAATTCTAAGCACCCAATGTTAAATTGGGAAAAATTTCAATATCAGTGTTCACAAAGGGTAGGATATGACAGTAGTGGTCATTGTCCATAATCCTTATTGGACGGATTATGATTATATTATCGACATCTTGTTTAGAAATAGGGGTTTTATTTATCTTTTTAGACTGATTCATTTATATTATTTTCAAGTTTCAATCTAGCGTTTTAATAGGGAGGCATTTATCTATACAAATTTGAAGAAAAAAAATGTTGCTTTAAACACATTAAGAAAAAGATATTTTTGCTACAGTTTCTTAAACGTTCTTTTTTCCCACTTTAATGGTGAGTTAACGATGAAAGCACGCAGAACTAATGATAACGCACTCTGAGCAAACGGTGAGCGCATGCAGAATGGAATTTGGTGATCGCTTATGAACGGTGAGCAGTGAGTGAACGCAAAAGCGAAAACAGCGCTAACGCGAGCATGAAGTTATAAGTGAACACATGGTAAACGATATGTGGACGCTATGAAAACGATTAACGATTAATTTGGAGTGCCTAGGGTTATCCTTACATATTGTTTCGTTGGTAATAAGGAAAAAATAACAAATAAACTGCATGTATGTATTGTTATCAGCCTAAATACTATATTATCTGACTAAACGGTAACTGAAACGAACAGTGAGTGCAATGTGATCGCATTGTGAACGAACGATGAGCGCAAACGGAGCAGAGCGTAACTTAGAGCGAAAGCGAACGCACTTTGAACGCACTGTGAGCGCACGAAGAAATGGGAAAGTAGAACGTTTCAGGAACTTTATATGAGCACTGGTAATAATATCTAATATAATATAGATTTTAATAAGTATCTGATTGCATGTTAAGTGTTAACTTTTACGTGTAATACATTTACATGTAGATATTTACCTTCATATCCTTTAAAAATAGGACTTTTGCTGCTGTTGCCTAAAATTGGACAAATGTATATGACAATATAGAAAACGTAATTCAGCAATAACAATGATGATAGATTACTTATACCTAAACCCGAAATAATGCAATAGCAATAATTTGTTTGGATATAAAACACTTGAGTACACACTGTGTGGGATATAAAAAGAGTTAAATCTGAAAACAAATAGACAACATTGAGATGGTGACCATCTTAAAAAAAACCGCTTAAATAATGGACATTAGGGTTATACGCATTTCAGAAAATTTTGCTTTGACCTTGACCTTTGTAAGTTAGAAATTTTCCAGTTGGCATAAAACTTTGAATTCAATCTCATAACATGTACCCCTACATACAGGCCTTTTTGTTCAGCATGAGCAAGATTAAGCGAATGGGGAATATTCTACTGTCTAAAACTGAATATAAAGAGATCTGCTATGACCTTCACATTTACTTAATTCAAATTGTAAAGTTACTGCACAGTGCATATCATTAACCCAACAGCTTTGATTATGTAAAATAGGAGCCGAATTAGCTTAGTGGAGAATTTATATAATATCGATTTTTTTTAGTGAGATCCAATATGACCTTGGCACTTTACCTACAAACATCATTCAAGGTTAATGCACACTCATTGATCATAGGCACTTTGTGAGTGAAGTATGAGCCAGATTTGAACAAAAGTAGAAAAGATGTGCTCCAGACAACGATTGTTCATATAATTTGGCTTTAATCTTCGCGTTTGACATTGAAACTTGGTTCAAGGTCACCTAAAGCTCAAGTGAGCTATTCTGATCACCTTTTGTCCGTTTTCCGTCTGTCCGTCCGTCTGTCCGTCTGTCTGTCCGTCCGTCCGTCTGTCCGTCTGTAAACTTTTTACATTTTAAACTTCTTCTCTTAAACTGCTTTGCTAATTTCAACCAAATTTGGCACAAAGCATTCATATGGAAAGGCAAATATAAATTGCAAAAATGAAAGACCGACCTTCATTCAAAGCGGAGAAAACCTCGAAACTGTAGAAAAGGCGGGTGCATTTTTGAAAATCTCTTTCTCAAGAACTACTGAGTCCAATTCAATGTAAGTTAGCATAAATAATCCTTATGGAAAGGAAAATATATTTTGCAAATATTAAGGGCCAATTCTGTTTCAAATCTGAATTATTACGAAAAAAATAATAAAGAAAAGGCGTGTTTTAATCAGTTTATAGCTTCGGGTTCGGCATCCATGAGTCTTGGTAAAATGGGTAGGCAAGACTGGACCTACGCAAAACAAAAGATTGGCAGTTATTAATCAGCCAATCTCATTAAAATTTCAGGATATTTGACGGACCAGTATATTTGTATTCGCTGTATTTGCTGCAAAATAATGCGTATTTTGAATATTGACGATTGCCGATCTGCCCTGGCTTTATTTTTCCACGGCCCGGGTTTGCTTACCCATTTTACCAAGACTTGTATTCCATACTTCTAAAACGAGGTTCTTTGTTTAAAGCAGCCATGACATTAAACGATAAACATTGCTTGTTCTGATTTTCGTTTCGTTTTCATTATTTATGCTTTATAACCTGGGAACTATCGTCTGTTTTTCGTGATTTTTACGACTTCGGTAAATCAAACAGTTAACTGTTTACCTGCGCAAATTAAGCAAAATCTGATGTATTAAAAAAGTCCTAAAATACAATTCATTCTCTCGGTAATTTGGTTTGATCTTTTGCGTAATTGTAGATTAATGCAATAGATTTTGTTGAGATGCTCAGCATTTTCTCGAGTTTATTCAGTTTAAATAAAGTTTAATTTCGCTGACGGATATATGTAGGTATATACATGTAAATGATTCATTTCGAAAAAATAAATTGTGTTTTTTATTTGTTAAAGTGCATGTTTCTTGTGTTTAATTGTTTACAGTTTTTTATTTACTAACCATATTTGAGTGTTAAGCTTCAAATTATCAGCAAGATACAGAGATCTGCTCACAATTTTATGTTTGTACACGGATCTTAAAAACTAAAGATTAATAAACGAAAAAACTTGTCAATATTTATTAAGAAAATTGACAAAGTCTATTCTTCCAGAAACCAACTTTAACAACCTTTTGTATTGTAAACTTAAACGTTTTTCGTCATTATTACTCCTACTGTACATGTGATCCTTGACTGTGTTTGTGTACATTTGAATATACTGATTTTGAACCTCAAATACCAGCGAACTGGTCTTGAGTGAATAAAGGAATTGAAAATCTTAGGCAATTTTGTTTTCCATTTTAAATGCTGAATAGGAAATACCATGTTAAAAATCTTAAGCTGAATGTAATAAACTCATGTGAACGAATATGACTTAAACGTCGCAGAACTGTGAGCTCTGTATCTTGCTTATAATTCTACGATTGAGGCTGATATTTTGGTTGAACATTAGAAATTCTATATGAATTAGAGTATGTTAAATACCTGTACAAAAAAATTAAAGAATGATATTCTGTATATACCTACTCTCTGGGGCCCCCTCTTTATACAATAAATAATGTGAAATCTACATCAATTTTGATAGTTTTTCAGACACGAGTAAATAAAAACGACATTTTTAAAACAGTTTCCATAGTTCTGACAAATTTCTGTTGCGGGGATAAAGGAATTATTGCTATTCCTAAGAAAATTGTACAGCGGAAAATTATCCTGGTTTGTAGCCATTTGTTATTTTTGAATAAAGATGAAAATAATGGGTGAGCCATAGTAAATTAGAGTGATGTGCCTGTCAATATCGTAACATCTTTTTTTATATATATATATATTTTTATAGCTCTTTTACATGGCACGTGACAAAATTTTTCATTCCAGTGTATTCATCAATCAAGTGTGGGTAAAGTTATAAAAGTCACACGAGTTTACACGAGGTAAATAACAGTCATTTAATTATAATGGAGAAGAAAAATTAATTTTTTGAATGTTTTTAATTTGAGGAGTGCATTGAGGTACAATTGTCTTCTTCACATCTATACATGTAGGACTTTTAGATAAAATACAATAACTATTATATTTTGTTTAAAAAATACAAGAACTAGTACATGTAAGTAGTTGAGGAAAAAATGTACCTATATGCTTTCATATATTTTGATCGCTTTACAAAGTTGGGGGGGGGGGCAGAACGAAAATATTAAGAGGGAATTGGAAGTTAACAGTGTACCCCTACCAAATGTTTAGTTTTATATCTTGCGTAGGATTTTATTATATGGGTAAAAATAGTATTTGTTGAAGGTACAATGTCAAAGATTACGTGTATGCAAAATTAAGTGCAAAATTCGAATACTTTACAATATTTATTTTTTATTATTCTACCGAGGGACCATATGGCACAATATCTGTTGAACACCCATTGTTGCTCAGGTCAGCGATTTGGACCAATGGGCCTCTTGTTTTTCAAAAGCTCTGTTTATACTAAGTATATACAAATAAGGGCTAAATAGAGATAATACATAATTATGCTTTGAAAAAAAATTGCGTGATCCAATATCACTTGTACTCTGTGAGTGAAGTATGAGCCGAATTGGACCAGGGGAATGAAAATATGTACAAGACAAAGATGCTTCTTATGTTTCTTTCCCCCTGATCCAATTTTGCTGCAGTTGAAACCATAACGCCATGGCGTCAACCAAGCAAAAAGATGACGTCACAATGGAAATAAAACGCAGCGCAAAAGCGGTAAAATGTTTGTGTTTTTTATCATTTTGCACCTTAATTTTTTCACGGGAAAATCACAATGCAAATAATTAATGATCTTGACCTTTAAGCATCGTCCCTAATGTCACCATAGTTTCGATCACTGCTTAGTCTGCTTTTCTTTATTGTCAAAAATAAATGACAACAGATATTTACACAACATGTTTTGGCCGTCATAGCCAGACAACTAATTGAATAAAAAAAATTAATATTTACTCAACCATGTCCTTGATAAATGTGTCATAATCAATAAAATAGAATCCAAATGATTAAATGGAACAATAGATCACATGTACATGGAAAGGTCTAAAGAACGATTAAAACGCTTATACGTAGCTATAACTTACCCGCGAATCCAACCCCTTCTTCATCAACAACACAATCTTGCATGTCATTTGGTCCACTTTCTAGAATAAAATACATAATGATTTGTTTCAGTAAAATGCATGAATAATTGTAAAATGAAGATGTTTAGTACATGTATACATGTACGCAGCTAAGATAAGGCTGTCCAAAAGTTAATTCATATAGTATTGGTACTTGTATAGCGTTACAAAGCATTCCCAGAGAACCGTCGAAAGGAACGCATATTTTGACGTAAACATTAATTATGACGTGAAACCGTATCAAGTGCCGACAAATGACTTTCTACACATTGCTGTGAAATCAATCGGAAAGCCCTAACAAACCCGCGTTTATGGCAACGAGCTTTGAAAAATTACGCATTTTGAAAAGTTTCTTATATGATGATTTGTATACAGTAGTTAATCTAGTTTACCGTATTTAAAAACAGAGATGGGGGTGAAGGTGGGGGGTTTTCTTTAAGTTTAACGGCGGGGTCTAATTTGATTCTGCCCTAGATATTTTTAATAAAATTTTTTATATGAATTTCTACTGAAATAATTATAATTTTAAAAGAAAAGAATCAAACATTCACTACATCGTTTGTTTTAGGGGAAATCTCAAAGTATGTTAATTTTTTGTCATAGGACTCTATAGGATTTTGCTTGAAATTTATAAATTTTGCACATTCTTAGCTCACCTGAGCTGATAGCTCAAGTGAGCTATTCTGATCACATTTTGTCTGTCGTCCGTCTGTCTGTCTGTAAACTTTTCACATTTTTAACACTTTCTCAAGAAGCAATGGGCTTATTTCAACTTAACTTAACGCAAAGCATCCTTAGCCTAAGGGGATTCAGAGTTATGAAAATTAAAGGCCTCGCCTTTTGCAAAGGGAGATAATAAAGAATTTCTCAAACGTTTTTCAATATTGGCTAATTTTTATTTGACAAAGGCGGAAATTTTGATCTTTACATTGTTATCAAACATTTAGATATATTTAAGCACTAAAAATATATAATATCAGATAATAAGGGTCATCAATACAAAATACATGGTTCCTGTCTTGAAATACATGTATTAAGCTGGGTATTTAGTCGGGGCAAGACAACGTGACAGATGGCTAGGCTTTGTGAATCCTCTTCACATTTACGACCCGAGCCAAAATATAGCTAAAACATCAAGAGATTTACATTTTTTTACAATATGATATCAATTTTACGCCTCAGACGAGCTATATTCGGCAATTTTGCTGAAGGTCTGCAGATGAAACTATAAGACCATGGCATCAACCAAGCAAAAAGATGACGTCACAATTCAATAAAACGTTGCGCGAGAGCGATTAAATATTAAGGTTTTTTGGTTTTTTTTTATCATTTTGTACCTTAATGTTTTCACGGGAAAGTCAAAATTCAAATAATTAATGAATTTGACCTTAACGTATCCTCCCTTATGTCACAATAGTTTTGATCACTGCTTAGTCTGCTTTTCTTTATTGTGAAAAATAAATGACAACAGATATTCACACAAATGTTTTGGCCGTCATAGCTAGGCCACTTATATAAAAAAAAATAATATTTACTCAACCATGTCCTTGATAAATGTGTCATAATCAATAAAATAGAATCCAAATGATTAAATGGAACAATAGATCACATGTACATGGAAAGGTCTAAAGAACGATTAAAACGCTTATACGTAGCTATAACTTACCCGCGAATCCAACCCCTTCTTTATCAACAACACAATCTTGAGTGTCATTAGGTCCACTTTCTAGAATAAAATACATAATGATTTGTTTTAGTAATATGCATGAATAATTGTAAAATGGAATGTATCGTGCATGTATACATGTACGCAGCTATGATATGGCTGTGCGAAAGTAAAACGATATTGGAAAACGGTACCGATTTAATTATCGAAAAAGTAGTTTAACAGGGCGAATTTCAATAAATCTTTATAACATTAACTAACAGCGATATCCAACATTATATTTGATGTATTTTTGTGAAGTCACATGTGCTACTTAATAACGTGGCGTACCTATCCTAGCATGGCAAATGATCTATACAAATTGCATCGGCGCAAGTGATTAATGACATTAAATCAAAAATATTTTTATGAAAAATCCTTCGATAAGTGATAAATTTTGGGTTCATATTAATATTTCTTTTACATTAGATATTGTAAAAACGTTTCACCCCTTTCTCGAAATTTGTTAGATTTTTACTATGGAAGCTCGATTTAATCTAAACTTGGGAATATTGGTCGGGTTCTACCAGCGTGAGTCACATTGGTACGTATTTTTTCTCCAAATTTTAGGCAAAATTTATTAAAATTTTATCGATATTTCACTTGCTTCAAGCTACATGCATTGAACATCTCCATTTATTGGTTTACATGTAGGAGGAAGATTCTCCAAACTAATAGTTTATAAATAGGCATTTACAGTAGTAAATCTAATTTACCGAATTTAAGAACGGAGATGGGGGTGAAGGTTGTTTTTTTTTTTTTAAGTTTAACGGCGGGGTCGAATTTGATTCTGCCCTAGATATTTTTAATGAATTTCTACTGAAATAATTATCATTTTAAAAGGAAAGAATCAAACATTCACTACATCGTTTGTTTTGGGGGAAATCTCAAAGTGTGTTAATTTTTTGTCATAGGACTCTATAGGATTTTGCTTGAAATTTATAAATTTTGCACATTTTTAGCTCACTTGAGCTGATAGCTCAAGTGAGCTATTCTGATCACATTTTGTCTGTCGTCCGTCTGTCTGTCTGTAAACTTTTCACATTTTTAACACTTTCTCAAGAAGCAATGGGCTTATTTCAACTTAACTTAACGCAATGCATCCTTAGCCTAAGGGGATTCAGAGTTATGAAAATTAATGGCCTCGCCTTTTGCAAAGGGAGATAATAAAGAATTTCTCAGAAGTTTTTCAATATTGGCTAATTTTTATTTGATAAAGGCGAAAATTTTTATCTTTACATTGTACTTAAACATTCAGATATATTTTAGCACTAAAAATATATAATATCAGATATTAGGGGTCATTAATACAAAATACATGGTTCCTGTCTTGAAATACATGTATTAAGCTGTATTTAGTCGGGGCAAGAAAACGTGACAGATGGCTAGGCTTTGTGAATCCTCTTCACATTTACGACCTGAGCCAAAATATAGCTTATACATCAAGATATTTACATTTTTTCTACAATATAATATCAATTTTACGCCTCAGACGAGCTATATTCGGCAATTTTGCTGAAAGTCTGCAGTTGAAACTATAAGACCATGGCGTCAACCAAGCAAAAAGATGACGTCACAATTCAAATAAAACGTTGCGCGAGAGCGATTAAATGTTTATGGTTTTTTTCACCATTTTGTACCTTAATGTTTTCACGGGAAAGTCAAAATTCAAATAATTAATGAATTTGACCTTAACGTATCGTCCATTATGTCACAATAGTTTTGATCACTGCTAAGTCTGCTTTTCTTTATTGTCAAAAATAAATGACAATAGATATTCACACAAATGTTTTGGCCGTCATAGCCAGACTTATAGAAAAAAAAATTAATATTTACTCAACCATGTCCTTGATAAATGTGTCATAATCAATAAAATAGAATCAAAATGATTAAATGAAACAATAGATCACATGTACATGGAAAGGACTAAAAAACGATTAAAACGCTTATACGTAGTTAAACTCACCCGCGGATCCAACCCCTTCTTCATCAACAACACAATCTTGAGTGTCATTTGGTCCACTTTCTAGAATAAAATACACAATGATTTGTTTTAGTAATATGCATGAATAATTGTAAAATGAGGATGTTTCGTGCATGTATACATGTACGCAGCTATGATAAGGCTGTCCGAAAGTAAAACGATATTAGAAAACGGTACCGTTTTGATTATCGAAAAAGTAGTTTAAAGGACATATCGCATTTTTCTAAAGTATACGACATTTTACATTTTTGGGCTTCCTTGTGTATCTAATAATTACTCCTAACAGTTTGTTAACGGTATAAAAGCGGTAATTAGCCATAATATCAATTTAAATTATAGCCCCAATCGTTTAATTAGATAGCGTGTCACGTGGTACAGTCACTTCACATGCGACCTTCTTCGAACAGCTGATTGTAAACAAATTGTAGGATTAGCATTATCTTCTTTAAATCTTGACATTCATTCACCATGTAAGTTTTTTTTTCATGCTGACTAAATTAAAAGAATCTTATTAGTCAGTCGTACATGTTTGAGCCACTAGTACGGATAAAAACGATGATATTGCCGAAAAAGCGACGATGAACTCGGCAATGACGATCAAATTGATCGACGTGTAAAAATTGTAAACACAACTTAGTAAGGATTGTAGCTCAAATAAATCTGTTAAAGGTGTTTATTTATTAAAATCTACAACAGTCTTGGTTTTTGGCGTTCCTAACGACTCAGAATGTTCATTATTGTAAAAACTGTGGTGCACAAGAAGTTTGTTTCTTCGGCAGTAACTGATCACAACTTTCCTAGGTTATTTACTCTATATTACACTGGATTATAAAAGCAGGCAAGGACGTTTTCCTTAATCATTGTTCATTTCTGTAAGAACCCATCTCCGTATTTTTTTTATCCATTTACGTATAAATGAATATCAACAAACGTTGTCTATTTCTCGCGTAAACAATCAATATCGACAACTCGATCCATGAATTCTCCCACAAAAAAATAAAACTAACAGAAATCTCACCTACCGTACTAAAATTATGATTTCTGCAGAGGTGAGCTACATGTATTAATGAAGAAATCATGTATACAAAACCGATGCATACATGAACGTATAGTTTAACAATAAGAAAAAGAAGGTGTATCTATGTTAAATAAAATTCATATAATATTGGTAATAGTATAATGTTACAAAGCATTCCCAGATAACTGTCGAAAAAAAGGCATATTGTGACGTAAACGTTAATTATGACGTCATACCGTATCAAGTGCAGACAAATAACTTTCTACACATTGCTGTGAAATCAATCGGGAAGCCCTAACAAACCTGCGTTTATGGCAACAAACTTTGAAAAATTACGCACTTTGAAAAGTTTGTTTTAAATTGCGTTACATTTTGGACCAAGTTAACCCACTTCGAAAAAATTATTGAAAGTGTGAAATGAAGGTACATCAACATTTTTTAGTATCGAGACTCTTAACGCACTTTCAAAAAAAATATGTGTAAATTACTAATTCTGGACTTAAAATTTCTAACTTGTTGATTATATGATGATTTGTTTACAGTAGTTAATCTAGTTTACCGTATTTATGAACGGAGATGGGGTGAAGGTGGGTTTTTCCTTAAAGTTTAACGGTGGGATCTAATTTGATTCTGCCCTAGATATTTTTAATAAAATTTCTTATATGAATTTCTATTGAAATAATTATCATTTTAAAAGAAAAGAATCAAACATTTACTTCATCGTTTGTTTTGAGAGAAATCTCAGAGTTTGTTAATTTTTTACATAGGACCCTATTTGATTTTGTTTGAAATTTATAAATTTTGCATATTTTTAGCTCACCTGAGCTGATAGCTCAAGTGAGATATTTTGATCACATTTTGTCTGTCGTCCGTCTGTCTGTCTGTCTGTAAACTTTTCACATTTTTAACACTTTCTCAAGAAGCAATGGGCTAATTTCAACTTAACTTAGCGCAAAGCATCCTTAGATTAAGATTTGTGAAAATTAAGGGGCCTCGCCTTTTTGCAAAGGGATATAATTAGGAATTTGTTAAGATTTTCGAGAACCATAAGATAAGGATAGCTGAAACTTGTGTGGAAGCATCCTTAGGTAGTGTAGATTCAAAGTTGTGAAAATCATGGTCCCCAGGGGTAGGGTGTGGCAACAATGGGGGGTCTAAATTTTACATCGGAAAACATAGAGTAAATCTTTAAAAATCTTCCTCTCAAAAACTAATCAGCCAAGAAAGCTGAAACTTGTTTGGAAGTATCCTCAGGTAGTGAAAACTTAAAGTTGTGAAAATCATGATCCCATGGGGTAGGGTTGGGCCACAGTGGGAAGTCAAATTCTAACAAAGAATTTATGGAGTAAATCTTTAAAAATCTTCTTCTCAGAAAATAATCAGCCAGGAAAGCTGAAACTAGTGTGGAAGTATCCTCAGGTAGTAATCCCCAGAGGTAGGGTGGGTCCACAATGGGAAGGGAGGATCGAAGTTTTACATCGGAATAGGTAGAGTAAATTTTTAAAAATCTTCTTCTCACAACCTAATATGCCAGGAAAGCTGAAACTTGTGTGGAAGCATCCTCAGGTAGTGTAGATTTGGGAAAACCATTATCCCCGTAGGTAGGTTGGGGCCACAATAGAAGGGGGGGGGGTGAGAGTTTAACAAAGGAATATATAGAGTAAATCTTTTAAAATCTTCTTCTGAGATACTAATCAGCAATAAAAGCTTACACTTGTTTGGAAGAATCTTCAGGTAGTGTAAATCCATGTGAAAATCATGATCTCCAGTGGTAGGATGGGGCCAAAATTGGGAAGGGGGGGGTCGAAGTTTTACATTGAACTATATACAGAGTAGATCTTTTAAAATCTTCTCAGAAACCAATCAGCCAGGAAAGCTGAAACTTGTGTGGAAACATCTTCAGGTAGTGTAGATTCAAAGTTGTGAAAATCATGATCCCCAGGGATAAGGTGGGCCACAATGGGGAGTGGGGTGGGGTCGAAGTGTTACATCGGAATATATAGGGTAAATCTTTAAAAATCTTCTTTTCAGAAAATAATCAGCCAGGAAAGCTGAAATTTGTGTGGAAGCATCTTCAGGTAGTATAAATTCAAAGTTGTGAAAATCATGATTCTTAGGGGTTGGTGGGGCTACGAGGGTCAATCAAAAAATACGAAGACATTGTGGCTGTCTATCATATCTTTTTTATGAAAGTCATACTTAACAAATTAATTTGTGCACCAACACTTATGTTATTGATATGCAAAGTTTTAGTCCATTTTATGAAACGGTATTTTTGTTACCCCTTTTTAAAAACAACATGTTTTGTCACCACGGCGCACGGTAACGTTCAAAACATGACGTCAAGATTAAACGCGTACAGTTTATAGATATACCCCATCTTTTTATCACGATTAGTCTCTTGTGTCTTTAACCTTACAATTTAAAATGGCACTGAAGCACTAAACATCTTATTTGTACACATTTGTTCGAGAATCATAAGTTAGTTTTTCAAAGTTTTCATTTTCTAACCGTGTGTCTCTTAGTTTACAGTAAGGATAACCCTGAACGTCGGTTGACGTTACTTATTTTTTGACCAAATATTTACAGATATTCGACTCTCTAGCGGACTGTTTTATATTCAAAATACAATTATCACCACCCCCACAAAATTTATTACAGTTAAACACAAACTTGCAAATAATTGTTGACCTATTTTTTGCACCATTGAACATTTTCACAGCTTATATCGGCTTTTTCCTGAGTAAAATCCATTTTGTTTGTACTTCTCGTTGCGCCGTGACGTCCGGCGACGTCGATGTTTTTAGTCAATTCTAAAGAGGACTATCTGTCTTTAGTTACTAATATCTGTTCGACAAAACAATATATCCCGTCATTATTTGGAACATAGAATACCATGACTATACTTAATTTGAGGTTTCAATATTATTTGGTTTTAAGCCCAAATTATAGAGATATTATTTTCAACATTATATGGTTTATTGTTGACATAACACACATTTTGACCGTGCGCCGTGACCTCATTTTTGCAGGATTAGATTATAAATAATTCTTAGAAATAAAAGAATTTATTAACTTTTTTTCTTGTAAATTGTTTGAAACTACCGCTTAATTATGTCCACCAAATTAAGTAATGATATGACGTTAAGTAACATAGCTATGACAAAAGTCTTCGTATTTTTTGATTGACCCTCGTACATTAGGGGGAGGGTGGTTTAAAATTTTACCTAAGAACATATAGAGTAAATCTTGAAAAATCTTTTTCTCGAAAACTAATCAGCCAGAAAAGCTGAAACTTGTGTGGAAGCATCCTCAGGTAGTGTAGATTCAGAGGTTGTGAAAATAATGATACCCTCGGGAGAAGGGTGGGGCCACAACGGATTTGGGGTTCAAAGTTTTAAATAGGAATATGTAGAGTAAACCTTTAAAAATCTTCTCACGCGGCCATATTAAGGCTGTCCGAAGCTAAATATAGAAAAATGAAACTATTTTAATTATCGAAACTTTTTTTAACCGAGTGAGTTTTTTTAAAATCTTTTATTATATAAAAATTAACAGTGACATCCAACACTATATTTGATGTATTTTTCTGAAGTCATAAATGTTTTCTTAAGCACGTTACGGGTGTATTCTAACACGGTAAATAATCTAAAAAAGTTGCATCGGCGCAAGTGAAATCAAAAATATTTTTATAAAAATCCTTTGATAAGTAATGTATTTTGCAGTTCTTGCTTGGGGTTCATATAAATATTTCGTTTATTTGAAATATTGTCGAAACATTTCGCATCGCCATCGAAATTAATCACAGTTTTACCTTTTAGGCTCGATTTACACAAAATCGGGTCAATCGATAGCTCTCCCCAGCAAGATTTACTTTGGTACTTATTTTTTTTCCCGATTTTACGTAAAATATACAAAGATTGTTTTTATCTTTCACTTGCGCCAAACCGTTTTTTTTTATGCATATACATATCACCATTCATTAAATTACACGTAGCGGGGGAGTCTCAAAACCATTAGTTTATGAATAGTTAATATTTACCTATTACGAAGCTTTAAAACTGTTTATTTTTTTTATACTCCATATCGGTGATAATGAATTTAGTATCACTAGTATTTAAAATAGTGTCTATGTAAAGGAATGAAGCGGTTTTATTATGCACAATGAATATCACTTATTACGTTACACTACATTCCCTATGAACGATCGAAAGGAAAGCAGATCTTGATGTCAAAGTTAACTATGACGTCATATGACTTTCTGCATATCGCTGTGAAATTAATCGGGCAGCCTTAACATAGCCGCGCAGAAACTTATCAACCAGATGATTCTTTGTTAAGACTTTGGCCCCAGGACATTTTTTCGGCCTCACAAGAAGGTTCAGAGTTTGATGTAGGTTTATATCCCATATATAAACAATTGTTAAGGATCTTTTTGAGAATTGAAATACTCAACATGTGATATGACTATCAAATCATCCTGTTAGAAAAGGGACTAATGATCATAAGCATAAGAATATCCAGGGGAGATGAATTTTATTGATACAAGATCTACATGTATTATTGTACATTGTCCAGATATTTGTATTATGACTCCATTAAGCTATTTTTATCTTATTGTTCCTCAGGTGAGCGATGTTGCCCATGGGCCTCTTGTTTTTCAAAACTTCTGCTGTAGGGATTTTTTCCTGTTCTATATATGAGGGTTATTGCTAAAAGGCACCAGGGGTCTTATCAAAGTTCTGTTTGCATGCCCAATTTCTCAGACGTTGTTGCAATATTGGCTAATTTTTATTTGACAAAAGCGGAAATGGTGATCTTTACATTGTTATTTAAACATTCAGACATATTTAAGCATTTAAGATCAATTCTATGTAAGAATCAAAGATTTATAAAAGGGTCTGGCCAGGCATAGTGACCAAATTTCCTTATATTTCATACATGGACACAACTAGGAGTAAAACGCAAATATCCACTGAAAGTTGGTGGCTAGAGGTAACCGTTGCAATAGTAATCGAAGCTACAGATGGAGAAATAGCAAAACTTACCTACTTTGAAGCCATATTAGAAAGTTTTGCCCACTAATGTAAACTATCAAAGACATTGAACAGCCTTTGTCGTATTTTCAATTATCTAATAATATCAGAAAATCGATGGAGAAACCAATCCTTTTTAAATGTTACCATGGAAACCGTTACAAATTTTTGAAATCATTTTTCTGCTGTTTTAAAATAAGCCGAAATGGGAAACTGTTAAATTTTTACATCCACATCAATGTCTGTACTATATATATTTTATTATAAAAATTGACATACAATTGCTATGGCAACAAGGCCAAACAATAGGAAAACTGAAAAAATTGAAGATGGTTTTAATATTCTTGAATTTACGATTTTAGAATGTTTTTGCAATTGTTTTACTTAGAATTTGTAAAAATATATCTAAATTTTCATTACATACCACAAAAAGCTTTGTTATCCTTTGTTATGCTTATACACAGAAATTCATACTCTTTGAAAAGCCCATAGCAACGGCAGTTATTTTTAGAAACTTCAGATTTTTTTTTCAACTGTCATAAAAGTAAAGGACATACTTTATTTTTTCTCATAGTTTATTTTTTCTCACCATTTGATTTAATATATTTATTTATCTTAAATGAATAATATCCTTTCAAAGATGCCTATAAATATTCTAATTTTTCGTATTTTTAAGCTTGTTACCATAGCAACAGTTCTAAATTTTCATATTTATATTCTTAATACACGATCATAATAATCTAAGATTTGCACTTTTTTTCAAATAACTAAAGAAACCAGATTCTAAAATTTTTGTTTTGTAACTATGGAAACGCTCTAAAAATGTGCGTTTCTCCATGAATTGTTTTCTTTCTCTTGAAAAACGACAACTATCATAGTAATATACTCTACCCCGGAAACCCAAAGTTCTGCAACCTACTCACAATATGTTCTCAAATAAACATCAAGATGCCATTTTTACATCTTTACCCTCGGTTACCATGGCAACGGGATCACATAGCAACAAACAAATGGTGTTAGGCTTTTTTACTCACCAAAGTCTATCAAATTGTTTAGTATGAAGAAAATCCGCGACTATGCATGGCCAACAAATTTCGATTTTTACATAGAATTGATCTTAAAATAAATAATATCAGATATTAAGGGTCATAAATACAAAATACATGGCTACTGTCTTGAAATACATGTATTAAGCTATATTTCATCGGGGCAAGAAAACTTGACAGATGGCTAGGCTTTCTCACGTTTTCGACCCGAGCCCAACTATAGCTTACACATCAAGAGATTTACATTTATTCTACGATATAATATCAATTTTACGCATCAGACAAGCTATTTTCGACAATCATTTTGCACCTTATTTCTTTTCATTGGAAAGTCACAATGCAAACGATTGATGAATTTGACCTTAAGGCATCGTCCATTATGTCACAATACTTTCTATCACTGCTTTTGTATGATTTTCTTTATTGTAAAAAATAAATGACAACAGATATTCACACAATTTTTTTGGCAGTCATAGCCAGACCACTAATGAAAAAAAAATATTTACTCAACAATGTCCTGAGATAAATGTGTCATAATCAATAAAATAGAATCCAAATGATTAAATGGAACAATAGATCACATGTACATGGCAAGGACTAAATAACGATTAAAACGCTTATACGTAGCTATAACTTACCCGCGAATCTAAATCTTTCTACACCAACAACACAAACTTGAGCGTGATTTAGTCCACTTTCTAGAATAAAATACATAATGATTTGATTTAGTAATATGCATGAATAATTGTAAAATAAAAATGTTTCGCACATGTATACATGTACGCAACTACAAGGCTGTCCGAAAGGAAAAGGATATTGGAAAATGGTACTGTTTTGATTATTGAAAAAGTACTTTAACAGGGCGAATTTTAATAAATCTTTATAACATTAACTAACAGTGATATCCAACATTATATTTGATGTATTTTTGTGAAGTCACATGTACTTCTTAATAACGTGGCGTACCAGCCTAGCATGGCAAATAATCTATATAAATTGCATCGAAGCAAGTAATTAATGACATTAAATCAAAATTATTTATGTATTGTTTTGTTCTTGCTGGGGAGTTCATATGAATATTCCGTTTACTTTACATATTTTCAAAACGTTTCGCCCCATTCTCGACATTTGACAGATTTTTACTATGGAAGATCGATTTAATCTAAACTTTGGTATATTTGTCGGGTTCTTTCAGCGTGAGTCACATTGGTATGTACTTTTTCTCCCAAATTTCAGGCAAAATATATTAAAACGTTATCGATATTTCACTTGCGCGTATTTCTTTTCAACATGCATCAAATAACTTCATTTATTGGTTTACATGAAGGAGGAAGATTTTCCAAACCAATAGTTTATAAATAGGCATTTACCTAACACTACTGTAGTAAAAAAAAACCTGAGACTATCAAAAAACCCTGAGGAAACCCTGAGTGGCAATGAGCAAACCCTGAAAGACACTGAGGTCGGCACTGAAAATACTGATGAAACCCTGAGAGACCATGAGGTTTGCACTGAGGGTAGTGAGGAAACCCTGAGGGACCCTGAGATTTGCACTGATGGTACTGAGAAGGCCCTGAGAGACCCTGAGGTCGGCACTGAGGGTACTGAGGAAGCCCTGAGAGACCCTGAGGTCGGCACTGAGGGAACTGAGGAAACCCTGAGAGACCCTGAGGTCGGCACTTAATACGAAAAATTAAAAATCTTAATTAAATCAAATATTAATATAAACATGAGTAACATTGCATTCATGTGGTTTAAATTTATTTTACTGATGCAATTGCATATGATCAGACTTTCTCATTTAAACAGCATCTTTAATTAATTGTAAAGGGAAAATAAAGAAACACAAAGGATGAGTATGTATTCTGTACTTATTGTATGTATATTGTATACTGGTTTAACATGCGAAAAGCGAGGGACCCCATGTTTTAATTTATTTATTATTTAAAAATTTTAAAAAAGCCGCTTACATATACAGTATTATTCCGAAATGAAATTGTAGTCGGCCGTAAAATGTAATGTTTTTGAAATAAATAATCATGTTCATTTTTATTCATTTAATTAATCATCTTAGTCGCCCTAACAAAACATAGTTGACTAATGAGCATTCAAAGATTCAATTACCGGTATTTCTAATTTGAAACAAGACAGTGTAGATGTATTTTGATATATCATATCGCATGTTCTTGTACAGTATGGGAAAAAAACCATAGATCGGTAAACTATTCTAATGCTTAGACAGTAAAATGGAGTAAGGTTAAAAAACTCCATGTCTCTCTCTCTCTCTCTCTCTCTCTCTCTCTCTCTCTCTCTCTCTCTCTCTCTCTCTCTCCTAGGTAAGGAAAACGAAATAGAACTTCATTTAAAAACCCGAATAAAATATGGAATAAACTGATTTTGATCGCTATTATAATATATATTTCCTAAATCCCGATTTTGAGCGATCACTTTATAAATGTAGTCCTTGTTCAAAATTCATATCCTTTACTATGATTTGATTTCCATGTAGACCCGGGCGAAATCACTTTTTATATTAACATAAAAACTCATACTCCTTTGTTTTACGGTGTATTTCCGATGAACCTTAATTCCCCGCTGTTTGCAGCTGTTCATTTTGATACTACAAGACAATTTCACAGGTGGCCAATATTCACACCTCGCCGCGGTCTTTCTTTTGGAAAATGATGTTGTTGGTTTACAAAGCATAAGTAATGAAGTCGAAAACGAGTTATTATTACATTTGAAACTACGTATTTTATTATACGCTGACGATACCGTCATAATGGCGGAATCTACGGAAGACCTTCAAAATGCCCTCAAAGAATTATATACATACTGTACGCAGTGGAAACTCAATGTTAATGTTAATAAAACAAAAATAATGGTTTTCTCCAAAGGTCCAACTTCGAAAAAGCTTTTTTTTTTTTATTATAAAGGAGAAGTTATTTAAAATGTTAAAGAATTCAAATACCTGGGTATCGTTCTGTCAGGAACTGGTTCATTTATTAAAGCATAAAAACATTTGTGTGAACAGGCTCAAAAGGCTATGTATGGTGTTATAAGAAAAATTAGAAATTTTAATTCACCAGTAAATTGTCAATTTGATTTGTTTGATAAGGTTGTTTTACCAGTTTTATTGTACGGCTGCGAAATTTGGGGCTTTGAAAATCTAGATATTATTGATCGTGTACATCTGAAATTTCTCAAAACAGTACTTAATTTAAGAAGCACAACACCGAATTTTATGATTTATGGAGAAACAGGTCACTACTCGTTGTATATTAATGTTTATAAAAGAATAATTACATATTGGGGAAAATGCTAATAAGCCCCGATAACAAAACTGTATATACAGTGTACAGATATTCATTTTCACAACATTTTATTAGCGATTGTAAAAGCCCATGAATTGATTGTAATCAAAAATTTTTAAACATGTGCGGGCTACAATATGTTTGACAGAACCATAATTTTGTCAATATAGAATGGTTATCTGCTACTGTAAACCAAAGATTAAAAGACCAATATTTGCAAATATGGTCCAATGATATAAATTGTTCTTCCAGAGGTCATGTGTATAAAATTTTAAAACCATATATTGGCTTTGAGAAGTATCTTGATATTTTACCTGTAAAACTTAGAAAAAAAATCATTAAATTTCGTACATCAAACCATCGTTTCCCTGTAGAGACAGGCATATGGTATAACATTCCTTTGAATGAGAGGCTATGTCTTTTGTGTAATAAAGGTCTCATTGGTGATGAATTTCATTTCATTTTAGAATGTTCGGCACTAGAAGAAATAAGGAAAAAAAAAACTAAACACAAAATATTGGAAAAGACCAAATTTTATTAAGTTTTCTGAACTCATGACTAATTGCAATTGTAAATCGCTAAGAAAATTGTGTGTATTTATTTCAAATATTTTTGATGCTGTCTGCTCCTCTTTGTTGTTTTCCAATTATGATCCTTTATACCAAAATCTTACATAAGTAGTGATTCTATAGTCTGTCCTTTTTTATTTACATTTTCTCCCTGAATAAAAATGTACCTGTTTAATGTACCTTTGACGATTTGTATTAGTGTGTATTATATATATTTTCCTCTTGTACCAAATTATTTGGTTTGAGCGAATAAACTGCACTTGAACTTGTCACTCTGTCGCGTGTATAGTCTGAGCCTTGTCTGTTATTTCGAGGTTTTTCTTGATCCCAGACAAACAAAAGAATGTGTTCTGTACTTATACACAAAGGAGACAGTACATCGTTACACAGGGCGAAAAACCATCTTTAAGCAAGTCCTTAAAGGTGGCTTAAAGGTGACTTAAAGGAGCTTAAAGGCTATACAACCTTTAAGCCGCCTTTAAGTCACCTTTAAGCAAGTGCTTATAGGTCCTTAATGTCCAAACTTCTTTAAGCTACCTTTAAGCCACCTTTAAGCCACCTTTAAGCATCTTTAAGTGGCATTTACGCTCTCTTTACACTGCCTTTACACTGTCTTTAAGTGGCCTTTAAGTCAATATTGATCAAGCTGAACAATAAAAACATATATTAAATGCAAAAGCTCTTTTATAGAGATGGGAGGGGGTCATCCGAGTGATAATATAATTTCCAAGGAAGGGGGGGGGGGTTCCAGGTGGTTTTAATCGTCGCTCCATTAAACACAGATCGCTATCATCAGCACCGCTCCGATGGACACAGATTGCCGTTATAAAATTCTTTATAATTTTTGGGGGGTTTCAAAATTATTGTAGGGATGAGCGCAGTCTCTGTGTCTTAATATGTGCATAAAACTAATTAAAGTATAGTTGTTTCCTATTATAAATTAATCAGTGAAAAAATCTCTCTCTCTCTCTCTCTCTCTCTGTCAGTTCATCTGGTTATTAAACAAAATAAAGATAATGAACCAAAAATGCATGATTTAATTTGTTAAATGGTTTAAGGTTTGTATTTTTTTTTCAATTTTCATTATTTCTAACTCTAGATCTGCTAGATACATGTTAAAGATGAAAAGACTCTCAACTGCCTTTGTTATATCGGGCAGGATATTACTGCTTTGTTTTTCTAGACATAGTTTTGTTCGTTTGTGTATATCTAATTAGAGTCTATTGTTTGTCCAACTTAAGAAAACCCCTGGAACTAACACAGAATATACAAGATATACACAACAGTTGTGTCGTGTGCCCAGGTGCATGTTTGTGTATATCTAATTAAAGTCTTTTGTTTGTCCAACTTAAGAAAACCCCTGGAACTAACACAGAATATACAAGATATACACAACAGGTGTGTCGTGTGCCCAGGTGCACGTCAGGGTTTCTAAAGGCGTTGAATCTTAGTATGTACGAGCATACGATAAGTCTAGTGAATAAAAGTTAATTTACATTTGTAATTCATTTTCAAAGTATTATTTCCTAGCTCTGGGTTTCAAATATGTTACGTCTACAAATTAACGATACATGTATGTAAGAGTAAAATCTTGAGGCTAATTAATTAATGTACCGGTGATCATAAATAGGGGTTGATTATTTAAATATATGTATAAGGGTAAATATGTCAAATATACCCGGCCTGGCACATCATACAATTGTATGTACAAGTCATTTGCAATTGCCACATGCAGTAAATACGTCACCGGTAATTGGTAATTTTGTTTGTTATAGAACTGATAGTTTAAAAATCATGTACATACAATTACATGTAAATATTTAAACATATTGGAACGGCGCCGCGATCATGAAAACCGGGAAATTGCGGGAAATTGAACAAATACCCTAATAGTATCAATGCATTTAATAAAAGAAATGATTTCATTTTCTTTCTTACATTTTTATAGCTATAAATTAGATGAATTACGTATATCTACTCGGTTTAAATTTAATAACTAAGAAAGCCTACTATAGTGAACCTAACGGTTTCCATTTAGGTATGATATATTTTTGTTCACTGAAGACCAAGTTCCGTATTTCATTCTAAATACATGCATGCATGTAATTTATAAATTAGATATAATTGATTGTTACAAACTGAATGGTTTGTCAAAATCTTTTCAAGTAAACACATTCAATACAGTGATTCAATATCCACTGATATATAGGATATAAAAACGCTTATGAATATGTAAGTTGCCGTGGCGCAGAGGTTGTGTGGTGATGCTAGTAAACTAAGTTCAATTCTCACCGCGGCCGTTTTTTTTTTTGGTGTTTTTTTTCATTTTTCTTTCTAGAACAAAAACCGTTTTAATACCTTTTCTTTCATAAAGTTAATACATTTTGTTGGAAATTAAGCACAATATTGAATTAAATTTTTTTTAATGGCTTAAAGGTGGCTTAAAGGTAGCTTAAAGGTGGCTTAAAGGTGGCTTAAAGAAGTTTGGACATTAAGGACCTATAAGTTGTCCTTAAAGATGGCTTAAAGGTGGCTTAAATATAGTCTTTAAGCTGCCTTTAAGCCATCTTTACGCTTTCTTTAAGCCACCTTTAAGCAATACATATAGCTTAAAGGTAGCTTAAAGGTGGCTTAAAGATCGTCTTTAAGCTACCTTTAAACACCTTTAAGCTATCTTTAAGGAGGACTTAAAGATGGTCATTCATCCTGTGTTAATCATACAGAGTACTTTTTTTTATCATGGACTTTGAATGAGAAACAAGACAATCAATGATCAATAAAAATTGGAATACACGATTTTAAACACTAGCAATATTACCGCATGCTACATTTAGTAGTACTAAACATATATAAAGTATTTGTACATGAGAGAAAGAGAGAGAATGAGAGAGAGAGATAGAGAGAGAGAGAGCATTGGAAGGTACTTCGTACCGGGGCGGCGAATTATTTGGTCGAAGACGAGAGGAGGGGGGGGGGGGGGTTGTGAACCGAATTTGACTTGAAATGACTTTTTACGATGTGTCTATTTTTTTTAAATTTAATGTTACATTGTATTATTGACACTTATTTGTATTAATGGTACTATAAGATACAAAAGCAAAATCACTGCACTTCAGGTTTGTTTTAATGACACACACATTTCATAAGAGGAGTTTTGTTTTCATGTATAGACATCTATTTTGATTCAACTTATCAGTCTCTGTTGTGCATCGTAAACATTCAAAATTGAATATCCGTGATTCCCGTGCTATGTTAATATTGAATTCTTTGACTGGTCCTTTAATTAATATTATAACATTGTAATACAAGACAGACATACCTCGGAATTTCCCTTCCCCTGTCTCGGCATTTCCGGTAACAAGAAATATCAAAATTCAATCGGGTGAAAAATAATTCTAAATTCAGAAAGTTCAACATTTTGAAATTGAATTTCTACTAAAAAGGAGGGGACTCATTCATGTTGATTCATATGTAATACAAGTTAAATGTTTGTTGAGAGAAAAATCGATGCTACGTGCCTGGGATGTACGTGTTTAAGCCTGTATTTGTATGAGTAATAGAAACATTAGTTAACTTAGTGGGTAGTGCGAAGCAGTGTTTAAAACTTACTACATTGGAGAATTTTTTTGACATTACACTTCACAAACGTCTTTCTTAGACTGAAATTGACAAATGCACAATGCTGCAGTAGGAAGTTCAGATCAACTTTAAAATTTAGTTTTGTTTTCTGTGCTGTGCTGTGACAAGGCAGACAGTTCTTGATTTTGACTACGTGTCAAAACAACGAACGGTTATCTTTACAATCATCAAAATACCGGACACGGGTATAAGTGAAATTTTTGTTCATTTAAAAGTTGGTTTAACGTTGTCAATTAAAAGAACTCTCAAACTGATATCATATTTCAATTTTCAAAATAGAGATTCTAATTTACAAGTAAATTATACAATATTAAGTAACACCATCGCTTAGCTAGATAATCCTAAGTTATTAAACCCATTTTAGCAATACACTTCATTAAATGTGTGCATGTACATGTATCTTTATATTATTAAATGCATATAAATGAAATTAACTACATTTTATAATTATTTTAAAATTGTGACATATTTCAAACCTTGTCTCGGGCACCTGTTACATGCACTACATGTACCAATCAGTTGTGTTAAACTTTGACATTGTTTGCTACTTTTAAGTTTTTCTTTTACAATGATTATTTTACATATTAATATACGCAACTGACTCTTCAGTTGAATCTATTCGCGGCAATTTCACAGCTGTAATATATTTCCAATATTGCTCTGGGCACCTGTTCTTTACATGCAGTAAACTGGTGTGTGTATATATTGTATATTCTGTGTTAGTTCCAGTGTTTTTCTGATCATGGGCAAACAGTGGAATTGACAATTGATATACACAACGGAAGTTTTAGTAGAAGGTAATATGCAGTGTTTAAGAAAAACAGTACAGTGGAAGTTCTATTTAAATCAGATGTCAAATTGAAATAATTTAATTCTGGTTGTAACACGCTTTCTGATTGGTTGAACAATTTATTTTATATCGTATAAAGAATGTTGCCTACGTCATAGTAAGACAAACGTCAAAAACGTATCAATCCGCCTGACGTTACGTTTGAATTTTGTACAATTTGATGTCATTGTATAGATCAAATGACCGTTTTTATCAACAATTGATAGCAAATAAATTAAATTATAAGGAATGAATTCAATATTTATTAGTTTTATACAATATAAAATGGTTTGGAACAGTTTACGCTTTTTTATAAACCGCTTCGCGGTTTATAAAGCGTAAACTGCCCCAAACCATTTTATATCGTATAAAACTAAAAAATATTGAATTCATTCCTTAAATAAATGTCATTATTTATTTAGAGAAAATGAAACAAAAATCTTTGTTGTAGTTTGAACAAAGAAAAAAAAAATAAGCGTTTTGTTTAAAAATAAAGCCTTAATATAATCAGACAATATAACATAGCTCATACCCGAACATTATTCCTTTTCTTACTTGATCTCAGAGTTGCTAAAAAGAAATTTCGACAAAATAAAAATAAAAATAATCATTATAAAAATTAATTATAATAGCTTTTATAACTTTATTTTAATCGAATAATTTGGATCGTTTTCTATTAAAAGTGACTTCAGGGTCTTTCAGGGTGTCTACAGTACCCTCAGTGCAAACCTCAGGGTCTCTCAGAGTTTCCTCAGTACCCTCAGTGCAAACCTCAGGGTCTCTCAGGGTTTCCTCAGTACCCTCAGTGCAAACTTCAGGGTCCCTCAGGGTTTTCCTCAGTACCTTCAGTGCAAACATCAGGGTCCCTCAGGGTTTTCTCAGTGCCACTAAGGGTTCCTCAGGGTTTTTGATAGTCTCAGGTTTTTTTCATTACAGTAGTGTAATACCAAGATTAAAAACTGGTAATTTTTTCATACTCAATATTGATTATATTGAATTTTGTATTAAAATTATTTACAAGATACTTTATGCAAAGGAAACAATGAAATTTCTTATAGGAATTTCTTCTGGAATAATTATCATTTTAAAATAAAAGAATCAAACATTTACCACATCGGTTGTTTTGGGGAAATCTCAAAGTTTGATAATTTTTTTTTATATAGGACCTTATAGGATTTTGCCTGAAATTTATCAATTTTTTTCATTTATTTATAATTTAATTCTGGTTGTAACACGCTTTCTGATTGGTTGAAAAATTTATTTTATATCGTATAAAGAATGTTGCCTACGTCATAGTATGACAAACGTCAAAAACGTATCAATCCGCCGGACGTTACGTTCGAATTTTGTACAATTTGATGTCATTTTATAGATCAAATGACCGTTTTTATCAACAATTGATCGCAAATAAATTAAATTATAAGGAATGAATTCAATATTTATTAGTTTTATACGATATAAAATGGTTTGGAACAGTTTACGCTTTTTTATAAACCGCTTCGCGGTTTATAAAGCGTAAACTGCCCCAAACCATTTTATATCGTATAAAACTAAAAAATATTGAATTCATTTCTTAATTAAACCTCCGCCCCAGGGATTTTTTTCCTGTTTTATGTATGAAGTTTATTGCTAAAAGGCACCAACTGATCATATCAAAATAACCTTTTTCCTCCTTTTTTTCCAGAGGTCTTATCAAAGTTCTATTTGCATGCTCAATTTCTCAGAGATTGTTGCAATATTGGCTAAGTTTTATTTGACAAAGGAGGAAATGGTAATCTTAACATTGTTATTTAAACATTCAGACATATTCAAGCACTACAAATCAAGCACAGTTTTATTAATGTTCAATAAAATTGATATAGTATTGGTACTAGTATACATTCCAAAACATGTACATTTCCAGAGAACTATCGAAAAGAACGCATATCGTGACGTAAAAGTTAATAATAACATCATATCGTATCAAGCGCAGACTTATGATTTTCTACACAATGCTGTGAAATCAATCGGGAAGCCTTAGCAAACCCGCGTATGAAAAAACGTACTTTGAAAAATTACGCACTTTGAAAATTTGTTTCAAAATTCGTAACATTTGGCAAAAAAAATATTGAAATGTGTTATGAAG
Source organism: Magallana angulata (assembly GCF_025612915.1). NCBI lineage: Eukaryota > Metazoa > Mollusca > Bivalvia > Ostreida > Ostreidae > Magallana > Magallana angulata. The sequence continues at coordinate 1,848,319 of NC_069119.1, forward strand.
GTACATAAGCAGTTTTTAGTATCGGGACTCTTAACGCACTTTGAAAAAAAAAATTTGTAACTCACTAATTCTGGACTTAAAATGTCTAATTTGTTGATAATATGATGATTTGTGAACACTAGTTAATCTAGTTATCCGTATTCAAGAACGGATATGGGGTGAATTAATGAATTTGACTTCAACGTATCGTCCCTTATGTCACAATGGTTTCGATCACTCCTTTAGTCTGCTTTTCTTTATTGTCAAAAATAAGTGACAACAGATATTCATACAACTGATTTAGCCCTCATAGCTAGACCACTAATAGAAAAAAATTCTATTACGATCCTTTTTGAGATCTGCACAGAGGTAATCAATTAAATGTATCGCCTTATCTACTAATACTCGGTAACACAGTAATATTATAATTTTTACCATTTAGGAATTATAATGATTGTACTACTGATAGTGGGATCGGTTAACATTTTTAATACATATTTATGCTCATGTTTTCCAGGTTTTCTTAACGTAGTTTTCTACGGGCATTTTTGATTACACAACAATGGACATTTTTTTTATACATAAAATGTATTAAATTAAGCTATGAATATGTAAATGATTTTCTTTTATATAAATATTGGCATAAAAAAAAACTAAATGAATTACCTTCATCATCAACTTCATAGTCACTTTCTAGTCCTGCAAATTAAAAAAACACGTGTAATTTGTTGACTTTTACTGTGTCTATGTTTGTTGAACAATTTTTGTTTTTAATTGGATTGATTAATCAATTCTTTGACGAATAATAACTATCTTAAAACAAAACCTACATTATGTTTAAATCGAACCCATCCCCCTGCCACAACAAAAAAAAAACAAAAACAAAAACAAAATAAACAAACAAACAAAACCACAAAAAAAAAAAAAAACCCAAAAAAAGAAAAAAAAATTAACCCCCCCCCCCCCCCACAAAAAAACCTTTCTTTTTGTCTTCAAACTGTTTCTTTGAAGACCAAAATGTGCATACCTTTAAAGATATAAGTACATGTATTTTTGTTATCATTTGTTTTTGGAATTCTGTAATTCTGTATTTTGTTTATTTTTTCTTAACTTTGAAATCCAAAAAAAAAAGCAAACCCTTAGATCATTTAATATTTGAATTGAAACAATATTTTTAAAACAATCATTTTCAGAAGTATGAAGTTTTATGGCAATAAACATGACTCTTATGAAGAGTACTGTTTAAATAAAACAACAAACCTCCAGTATCATTTCGGATTCTTCTTGGTGATGCTAAAAAAAGAAACCGTTTTAATTGTTTTATTATTTTTCATCTTCCTTTTTTTTTTTGGTGGTGGTTGGGGGTTAAACTGACTCTATTTAAAAATACTGTGTCTTTAGATAAAACGTACCCCCAGAATCCTTTCTGAAGTCACTTTGTGATACTGTTAATAAATCAAACGTTTTATAGCTTAACTTTTTATCGTAATCTATTTTCTCGGGTGAGGATTTTGATTCTAAAAAAGCAAACGTTTAAAATGTCTTATTTGTTTTTTTTTTCATTTTCTTTGTTTAAGGAGGGGGATTCTTAACTCGATTTTATTTAAAAATACTGTTTCTTTAAAACAACACCTCTAGGATACTCTTGGGTGTCCGTAAGTGATACTGAAATAAAACAAACGATTTAATGCTTTTTTCCTAATCTATCTTTTGGGGTGGGGATTTTGTTTTTATCAGTCTGTTTTTCTAAATTGTTACCCCCAGTAAGTCCCATTTCAGTGAAATCAAATCGAGATTGTTTGCAGCTGAACATGTAATTCATTAAATTTTAATTAACCATTTAAAACTAGGTCATGTGTACAACAAAATCAGATTTTATCATCTGAAAACAAAGACACACTACTAAGCTGGGAACAATTTTTTTAAGGTGCTGAGTTTTCCCAGTTATCTCTCAGTAAGGCAAACGCAAAACCATTAAATACATGCATTGTAACACTCTTTTATACAAATTTTATATCGATAAAAAAAAATCACAGTGTTAAACATTAATTAATATGTCCTTGTACGATCCTTTTTTCGATCTGCACAGGGGTAATCAACTGAATAGGTCGCCTTATCTACCAATACATATGTACTTGGTAATACAGTGATATTATGAATTCAACGATTTAGAAATTATATGTAGTATACTATTATAGTGGGATCGGTTAACATTTTTAATACATACTTCTGTTCAATATTTTTTCAGGTTTACTTAAAGTAGTTTTTTACGGGCATTATTGATTACACAAGAATGAAAAGGTGTTTTTTTTTATATAGAATGTATTAGATTGATTAATTATGAAGAGCTATGAATATTAAAACGATTTTCTTTGATATAAATATTGGTATAAAAAAAATTAAAGAAATACCTTCATCATCGACTTGATAGTCACTTTCTAGTCCTGCAAATTAAACAAACACGTGTATTTTGTTGACTTTTATTGTGTGTATGTTTGTTTAATTTTTTTTGTTTTTAATTGGATTGTTTAATCAATTCTTTACAAATAATAACCATCTTAAAAAAAACCTATATTACATCTAGATCGAACCCCCCTACCCCCCCCCCCCCAAAAAAAAAAAAAAACTAGATTCGATCTCGTTGCGAGTAATGAGTGGGTCTTCCGTCCAATTTTTGAATAGATTAGATTAAACTTATCAATTGAAAGATAAAATCGTAAATCTAAGCGAAAAATAGAGAGAAAAAAAATTTGCGGCACTCGGGGCTTGAACCCGGGTCGCCTGGGCCATGTCCACGACTCTGTCGACTGAGCTACTCGGACTTTAGCTTCACAACTTTGATGCTTAATTTCTCGAGAATGCCTTGATCGATTTTAAAACAAATTACATATTCTGAATGAGTAAAAGGGTCACTATCATCTAATCGGAAAAAATATATAAAAACAAAAAGTTGAAAATTTTCATTTTTTAAATTTCCTTCCGGTGACGACCGGAACTGACGGCCAACATTCTCTTGACCGAGGTACACGAGGATATTGCTAGATCTATCATCTCTAAAAATTTCAGTTCTCTATCTTTACTCGTTTTTGAGAAACATTGCCGACAAAATCGACTTTTAAAAATCGTTAAACGACGATAACTTCCGACAGGAAGTGAATTTTTAAAATTGTTCCGGGGGTATAAAATTCATATCACTATGCATCAGCCCTGAACATTTTAAGGAAATCAAACGAGGTGCACCAGAAAAACGGTAGATCCATCATCTCTGAAAATTTCAGCCCTATATCTTTACTCGTTTTTGAGAAACCTGACCGACAAAATTGACTTTTTAAAATCGTAAACGGATGATAATGTCCGACCGGAAGTGTATTTTCAAAAATGGATAAAAAACGATAAACTTCAGATAAAATCGCGTTATTCTTTAAAATTTGAATAAAATCGGTTGAGCCATCTCTGAGAAATCGTCTGCACAAAATCGGTAAGAAAAAAAAAGAATAATAACTAGATTCGATCTCGTTGCGAGCAACGAGTGGGTCTTCCGTCCGATTTTTGAATAGATTAGATCAAACTTATGAATTCAAAGATAAAACTGTACAACTAAGCGAAAATTAGTAAAAAAAAAAAATTGCGGCACACGGGGCTTGAACCCGGGTCGCCTTGGCCATGTACACGACTCTTTCGACTGAGTTACTCGGACTCTCGCTTCAGAACTTTGACGCTTAATTTCTCGAGAATGCCTTGATAGATTTTAAAACAAATTACATATTCTGAATGAGTAAAAGGGTCACTATCATCTAATTGGAAAAAATATATAAAAACAAAAAGTTGAAAATTTTCATTTTTTTTAATTTGCTTCCGGTGACGACCGGAAATGACGCCTAACCTTCTCTTGACCGAGGTACACGAGGATAATGCTAGATCTATCATCTCTAAAAATTTCAGTTCTCTATCTTTACTCGTTTTTGAGAAACATCGCCGACAAAATTAACTGTAAAAAATCGTAAAACGACGATAACTTCCGATCGAAAGTGAATTTTTAGAAATTGTTCCGGCGGTATAAAATTCATATCACTAGGCATCAGCCCTGAACATTTGAAGAATATCGAACGAGTCATCTCCGAGATATTGCCTGCACAAAATTTGTAAGACAAAAAAAGAATAATAACTAGACACGATCTCATTGCAGGCAACGAGTAGGTCTTCCGTTCGATTTTTAGAAGAAAATATGACATCATCGGCTTTGATTTTCGACAACAAAACATGTTATGGAAAAAGGAGTGAAGTACTAATGCTTTAATGTATCGCTTTTTATAAGTTCTATTTCATCGCTTTTTAAAATACTTGTATTTCTTCCAATTAAGATTGAAAAAATTAAATTTGTTTACAAATGGTTCCTATAAAACCTAATTGGGTAACGCAAGAGCAAATCATTATATTGTTAGGATATATAAACCTATTATACCTAATTTAACTTTAATAACCTTTCACAAGATGGATCTCATTAAAAGGCTATAGATACAAAAAATTAGAGCTCTTTGATCCCCTAATTTAAGGGGCCAGCCCTTTTTTCTTGGAATCAAATGAAAGGACATTTAATTCTGAACACATTTTGTCAACACGTTTTTAAAAATCGTTAAACGACGATAACTTCCGACAGGAAATGAATTTTTAAAATTGTTCCGGGGGTATAAAATTCATATAACTATGCATCAGCCCTGAACATTTTAAGGAAATCGAACGAGTCATCTCCGAGAAATCGCCTGCACAAAATTTGTAAGACAAAAAAAGAATAACTAGATTCGATCTCGTTGCGAGCAATGAGTGGGTCTTCCGTCCAATTTTTGAATAGATAAGATTAAACTTATCAATTCAAAGATAAAATCGTAGATCTAAGCGAAAAATAGAGGGAAAAAAATTCGCGGCACTCGAGGCTTGAACCCGGGTCGCCTGGACCATGTCCGCGACTCTATCGACTGAGCTACTCGGACTCTCGCTTCAGAACTTTGACGCTTAATTCCTCGAGAATGCTTTGATCGATTTTTAAACACATTACATATTCTGAATCAGTGAAAGGGTCACTATAAGTGTAAAAATTTCAAAGAAAAATATTAAAAAATTAAAAAGTCGAAAAATTCAATTTTTTAAATTTCCTTCCGGTGACGACCGGAAGTGACGGCTGACATTTTCTTGACCGAGGTGCACCAGAAAAACGGTAGATCCATCATCTCTGAAAATTTCAGCCCTATATCTTTACTCGTTTTTGAGAAACCTGACCGACAAAATTGACTTTTTAAAATCGTAAACGGATGATAATGTCCGACCGGAAGTGTATTTTCAAAAATGGATAAAAAACGATAAACTTCAGATAAAATCGCGTTATTCTTTAAAATTTGAATAAAATCGGTTGAGCCATCTCTGAGAAATCGTCTGCACAAAATCGGTAAGAAAAAAAAAGAATAATAACTAGATTCGATCTCGTTGCGAGCAACGAGTGGGTCTTCCGTCCGATTTTTGAATAGATTAGATCAAACTTATGAATTCAAAGATAAAACTGTACAACTAAGCGAAAAATAGTAAAAAAAAAAAAATTGCGGCACACGGGGCTTGAACCCGGGTCGCCTTGGCCATGTACACGACTCTTTCGACTGAGTTACTCGGACTCTCGCTTCAGAACTTTGACGCTTAATTTCTCGAGAATGCCTTGATAGATTTTAAAACAAATTACATATTCTGAATGAGTAAAAGGGTCACTATCATCTAATCGGAAAAAATATATAAAAACAAAAAGTTGAAAATTTTCATTTTTTTTAATTTGCTTCCGGTGACGACCGGAAATGACGCCTAACCTTCTCTTGACCGAGGTACACGAGGATATTGCTAGATCTATCATCTCTAAAAATTTCAGTTCTCTATCTTTACTCGTTTTTGAGAAACATTGCCGACAAAATCGACTTTTAAAAATCGTTAAACGACGATAACTTCCGACAGGAAGTGAATTTTTAAAATTGTTCCGGTGGTATAAAATTCATATCACTATTCATCAGCCCTGAACATTTTAAGGAAATCGAACGAGGTGCACCAGAAAAACGGTAGATCCATCATCTCTGAAAATTTCAGCCCTATATCTTTACTCGTTTTTGAGAAACCTGACCGACAAAATTGACTTTTTAAAATCGTAAACGGATGATAATGTCCGACCGGAAGTGTATTTTCAAAAATGGATAAAAAACGATAAACTTCAGATAAAATCGCGTTATTCTTTAAAATTTGAATAAAATCGGTTGAGCCATCTCTGAGAAATCGTCTGCACAAAATCGGTAAGAAAAAAAAAGAATAATAACTAGATTCGATCTCGTTGCGAGCAACGAGTGGGTCTTCCGTCCGATTTTTGAATAGATTAGATCAAACTTATGAATTCAAAGATAAAACTGTACAACTTAGCGAAAATTAGTAAAAAAAAAAAAATTGCGGCACACGGGGCTTGAACCCGGGTCGCCTTGGCCATGTACACGACTCTTTCGACTGAGTTACTCGGACTCTCGCTTCAGAACTTTGACGCTTAATTTCTCGAGAATGCCTTGATAGATTTTAAAACAAATTACATATTCTGAATGAGTAAAAGGGTCACTATCATCTAATTGGAAAAAATATATAAAAACAAAAAGTTGAAAATTTTCATTTTTTTTAATTTGCTTCCGGTGACGACCGGAAATGACGCCTAACCTTCTCTTGACCGAGGTACACGAGGATAATGCTAGATCTATCATCTCTAAAAATTTCAGTTCTCTATCTTTACTCGTTTTTGAGAAACATCGCCGACAAAATTAACTGTAAAAAATCGTAAAACGACGATAACTTCCGATCGAAAGTGAATTTTTAGAAATTGTTCCGGCGGTATAAAATTCATATCACTAGGCATCAGCCCTGAACATTTGAAGAATATCGAACGAGTCATCTCCGAGATATTGCCTGCACAAAATTTGTAAGACAAAAAAAGAATAATAACTAGACACGATCTCATTGCAGGCAACGAGTAGGTCTTCCGTTCGATTTTTAGAAGAAAATATGACATCATCGGCTTTGATTTTCGACAACAAAACATGTTATGGAAAAAGGAGTGAAGTACTAATGCTTTAATGTATCGCTTTTTATAAGTTCTATTTCATCGCTTTTTAAAATACTTGTATTTCTTCCAATTAAGATTGAAAAAATTAAATTTGTTTACAAATGGTTCCTATTAAACCTAATTGGGTAACGCAAGAGCAAATCATTATATTGTTAGGATATATAAACCTATTATACCTAATTTAACTTTAATAACCTTTCACAAGATGGATCTCATTAAAAGGCTATAGATACAAAAAATTAGAGCCCTTTGATCCCCTAATTTAAGGGGCCAGCCCTTTTTTCTTGGAATCAAATGAAAGGACATTTAATTCTGAACACATTTTGTCAACACGTTTTTAAAAATTTGTTACCGTTCTGAAGATATATGAGAAAAAGGGTTTAAGGGACCGATCCTTCATCTCCTTATAGGGGCCGTTAAACAAAATTTTGAAGGTTGCATGTTGTTAAGAACATCATTTTGAACAACTTTGTTTGTATTGCATTACAAAATATTTTTTCTTTCTGAGATATTGGTGATCAAAATTCTATAATTTTGACCCCTAAAAACCCTTATTATGTAACACAAGATAAAATCATAACATTGCTTGGATACATAACTGTGAGATAAACACATTTGCTTCTATAACCTTTAACAAAATTTCTCTCAGTAAAGAGCTACAGTTTAGAGACTTTAGAGCCATTTGGTCCCCTTATTTGAGGGGCCAGCCAGTATTACTTGATATTAAATGAAAGGTCATTTAATTCTAAACAAATTTTGTTCAACAAGTGATTAAAAATTTGTTACTGTTCTGGAGATACATGAGAAAGAAGGTTTTAAGGGCCGATCCCTTATCTCCCTTTAGGGGCCGTTTGACAAAATTTAGAAGGTTGCATTTTGTTAAGAACATCAATTAAAACAACTTTTCTTTTGTACTGCATTACAAAATAGTTTTTCTTTCTGAGATATGGGTAATCAAAATTTTGGACTTTTGGCCCCTAAAAACCCTTAATTACGTAACACATGATAAAACCATTACATAACTTGGATACATAACTGTAAGATAAACATATTTGCTTCTATAACATTTCACAAAATATCTCTCCGTGAAGAGTTATAGATTTAAGACTTTAGAGCCCTTTGGTCCCCTAATTTGAGGGGCCAGCCCCTTTTTCTTGATATCAAATGAAAGGTCCTGTAAAATATAAACCTTTCTTGCATTACATGACTTCACAAAATATTTTTCAGAAAAGAGATAAACCATGGAAACCAGAAAAACATACGACATTTTTAAAAAACTAAATTTTCGGGTCCAGGCGAGCTTCGGCGCCTTTCAAGCCAGATCAAAATGAAAATAAAATTGCAAATATACAATCTTTTGTCTACTATCCCTGAAAGTTTGAACTCAATATATTTTATAATTTCGGAGAAGTTAGAGTAACAAGCCACCCCTCTAAAAATTGCTAAAACGTCAATATCTCAAAAACGGAAGTGACGTCATCAATATAATAAAATATCTATAAGGTTCAGGTCACTATCTATTATATCTGAAAGTTTCATGAAAATCGGTCGAGCCGTTTCTGAGAAATCGCGTGCACAAAATGTGTAAGAAAAAAAAAAGAAAAATAATAATAACTAGACACGATTTCGTTGCAAGCAACGAGGATGTCTTCCGTCTGATTTTAGAATTTGAGATATATGTTAGATCTTGACTTTGCTAAACATGATTTAGAATAGAAAAACGGGGTCTACATTCCAAGAGCCAGATACTATTTTGTTTCAGGGATAAGAGCTTTGTTCAACAAGTGTTTAGAAATTCGTCACCGTTCTTGAGATATCTGAGAAAACAAAGTTTTAGGGGCCAGTCCCTTACCTCCTTATTGGAACCGCTGAACCAAATTTTGGAGGTTGCATTTTGTAAAGTACATCATTTTGAGTATCTTTTCTTCTACACTGCATTTCAAAACATTTTCCTTTTTGAGATATAGCTGGTCATAGTTTATGGACCCTTGACCCCTAAAAAATCCTTATTCCATAACACATGAAAAAATCATTATATTACTTGGATACAGAACTGTAAGATTAACATATTTGCTTCTATAGCCTTTCATTAAATTTCCCCCAGTAAAGAGCTACAGATGAAACATTTTAGAGCCCTTTAGTTTCCTAATTTTAGGGGCCAGCCCCTATTTTGAAATCAAATAAAAGGTCAATTGAATCTCAACACATTTTGTTTAACAACTGTTTAGAAATTCGTTACCGTTCTTGAGATATATGGGAAAGAACGTTTAAGGGCTGATCCCTAAACTCCTTATAGGGGCCATTTAACGAAATTTTGAAAATTGCACCTTATTAAGTATATCTTTTTGAGTATCTTTTCTTCTTTACTGCATTTCAAAATATTTTTCCTTTCTGAGATATTGGTGATCAAAATTCTATAATTTTGACCCCTAAAAACCCTTATTATGTAACACATGATAAAATCATTACATTGCTTGGATACATAACTGTAAGATAAACATATTTGCTTCTATAACCGTTTACAAAATATCCCTCAGTAAAGGGCTACAAATAAAAGATTTTAGAGGCCTTTGGCCCCCTAATTTAAGGGGCCAGCCCCTTTTTTCTTGGTATCAAATAAAAGGTCATTTAATTCTACACAAATTTTGTTCAACAAGAATTTAAAATATCGTTACCGTTTTGGAGATATATGAGAAAAAAGGTTTTAGGGGCCGGTCCCTTAACTCCTTTAAGGGGCCGTTTAACGAAATTTTGAAGGTTGCATTTTGTTAAGAACATGATTTGAAACAACTTCTCTTCTGTATTGCATTACAAAATATTTTTTCTCTCTGAGATATGGGTGATAGAAATTTTGGACTTTTGGCCCTTCAAAACCCTTAATTACGTAACATATGATAAAATCATTACATTACTTAAATACATTACTGTAAGATATACATATTTGCTTCTATAACATTTCACAAAAAATTTCTCAGTAAAGGGCTACCGATAAAAGATTTTAAAGCCCTTTGATCCTCTAATTTGAGGGGCCAGCCCCTTTTTCTTGATATTAAATGAAAGGTCCTGTAAATATTAACCTTTCTTACATTACATGTCTTAACAAAATATTTTTCAGTAAAGAGATAAACAAAGAAAACAAGAAAAAAATACATTTTTTTAAACTAAATTTTCGGGTCCAGGCGAGCTTCGGCGCCTTTCAATCCAGTTCAAAATGAAAATAAAATTGCAAATCTACAATCTTTTGTCTACCATTCCATGAAAGTTTGAACTCAATATCTTTTATAGTTTAGGAGAAGTTAGATTAACAAGCCACCCCTCTAAAAATCGCTAAAACGTCAATACAATTAAAAACCTATAAAGTTTCGATCACTATCTATCATATCTGAAAGTTTCATGAAAATCGGTTGAGCCGTTTCTGAGAAATCGCGTGCACAAAATTTGTAAGAAAAAAAAAATAATAATAATAGGGAAAAAGAAACCGAACGAAAACAATAAGGTCTTCCGTTGGAAACGGAAGACCTTAATAATAATAGGGAAAAAGAAACCGAACGAAAACAATAAGGTCTTCCGTTGGAAACGGAAGACCTTAATAATAGGGAAAAAGAAACCTAAGAAAAACAATAAGGTCTTCCGTTGGAAACGAAAGACCTTAATAAGAAACAGTACGAAAACTATAAGGTTTCCCGTTGGAAACGGAAGACCTTAATAATAACTTGCGAGCAACGAGTGGGTCTTCCGTTCAATTTTTTAATAGATTAGATAAAAATTATTAATTCAAAGATAAAACCGGAGATCTAAGCAAAAAATATTAAAATAAAATTTGCGGCACTCGGGGCTTGAACCCGGGTCTCCTGGGCTATGTCCACGACTCTATCGACTGAGCTACTCAGACTCTCGCTTCAGAACTCTGACGCTTAGCTTCTCGAGAATGCCTTGATTGATTTTAGAACAAATTACATATTCAGAATCAGTGTAAGAGTCACTATCATCTAATTGGAAAAAATAAAAAAAAAAACAAAAATTTGAAAATTTTCATTTTTTTAATTTGCTTCCGGTGACGACCAGAAGCGATGGCCAACATTCTCCTGACCGAGGTACACGAGGATATTGCTAGATCTATCATCTCTGAAAATTTCAGTTCTCTATCTTTACTCGTTTTTGAGAAACATTGCCGACAAAATTGACTTTTAAAAATCGTAAAACGACGATATCTTCCGACAGGAAGTGAATTTTAAGAAATAGTTCCGGCGGTATAAAATTCATATGACTAGGCATCAGCCTGAAAATTTGAAGGAAATCGCACGAGTCATCTCCGAGAAATCGCCTGCACAAAATTTGTAAGACAAAAAAAGAATAATAACTAGATTCGATCTCGTTGCGAGCAACGAGTGGGTCTTCCGTTCGATTTTTGAATAGATTAGCTCAAACTTATCAATTCAAAGATAAAACCGTAGATCTAAGCGAAAAATAGTAAAAAATAATTTGCGGCACTCGGGGCTTGAACCCGGGTCGGCTGGGCCATGTCGACGACTATATCGACTGAGCTACTCGGACTCTCGCTTCAGGACTTTGACGCTTAATTTCTCGAGAACGCCTTGATCGATTTTAAAACAAATTACATATTCTGAATCAGAAAAAGAATCACTATCATCTTATTGGAAAAAATATATAAAAATAAAAAGTTGAAAATTTTCATTTTTTAAATTTGCTTCCGGTGACGAGCGGAAGTGACGGCCAACATTCTCTTGACCGAGGTTCACGAGGATATTGCTAGATCTATCATCTCTGAAAATTTCAGTTCTCTATCTTTACTCGTTTTTGAGAAACATCGCCGACAAAATTGACATTTAAAAATCGTAAAACGAAGATAACTTCCGACCGGAAGTGAATTTTTTAAAAGTGTTCCTGCGTTATAAAATTCATATGACTAGGCATCAGCCCTAAAAATTTTAAGAAAATCGAACCAGTCATCTCCGAGAAATCGCCTGCACAAAATTTGTAAGACAAAAAAAGAATAATAATAATAACTAGATTCGATCTCGTTGCGAGCAACGAGTGGGTCTTCCGTTCGATTTTTGAATAGATTAGATTAAACTTATCAATTTAAAGATAAAATAGTAGATCTAAGCGAAAAATAGAGAAAAAAAATTTGCGGCACTCGGGGCTTGAACACGGGTCGCCTGGGCCATGTCCACGACTATATCGACTGAGCTACTCGGACTGTCGCTTCAGGACTTTGACGCTTAATTTCTCGAGAATGCCTTGATCGATTTTAAAACAACATACATATTCTGAATCAGCAAGAGGGTCACTATAAGGTGTAAAAATTTCAAAAAAAAATAAAAAAGTCGAAAAATTCATTTTTTCAAAATTCCTTCCGGTGACGACCGGAAGTGACGGCGGACATTCTCATGACAGAGGTGCACTTAGAAAACGCTAGATCTATCATCTCTGAAAATTTCAGCCCTATATCTTTACTCGTTTTTGAGAAACCTGACAGACAAAATTGACTTTTTAAAATCGTTTATTGACGATAACTTCCGACCGGAAGTGAATTTTGAAAAAATGTCACGGGGGTACAAACTTCAGATGGCGAGGCATCATCAGTGAAAATTTGAAGGAAATCAAATCAGCCATTTCCGAGAAATCGCCTGCACAAAATGTGTAAGGAAAAAAAGAATAATAATAATAATACGAAAATTGAAAAAGAAACAATAGAATAATAGTAGGGTCTTCCGTTGAAGACGGAAGACCCTAATAATAAGAAAAGTGAAAAAGAAACATTACAATAATAGAAGGGTCTTCCGCTGAAGACGGAAGACCCTAATAATAACTAGACACGATCTCGTTGCGAGCAACGAGGAGGTCTTCCGTTCGATTTTTAGAATGAAATATGACATCATCGACTTTGATTTTCGACAACAAAACATGTTATGGAAAAGGAGTGAAGTACTAATGCTTTATTGTATCGCTTTTTATAAGTTCTCTTGTTTTTTAGATACTTGCATTTCTCTCAATTGAGATAGAAAAGATCAAACTTGTTTACCTCTGGTCCCACAAAAATCCTAATTGGGTAACGCAAGAGAAAATCATTATATTGTTAGGATATATAAACGCATTATACCTATCTAGCTTTAATAACCTTTCACAAAATGGCTTTCATTAAAGGGCTATAGATAAAAGATTTTAGAGCTCTTTGATCCCCTAATTTAAGGGGCACTCCCTTTTTCTTGGTTTCAAATGAAAGGACATTTAATTCTGAACACATTTTGTCAACAAGTGTTTAGAAATTCGTTACCGTTTTGGAGATATATGACAAAGAAAGTTTTAGGGGCCAATCCCTTATCTCTTTTTAGGGGCCGTTTAACGAAATTTTGAAGGTTTGAACTGTTCTTCGTACTGAATTACAAAATATATTTCCTTTCTGAGATATGGGTGATCAAAATTTTGGACTTTTGGCCCCTAAAACCATTAATTACGTAACACATGATAAAATCATGACATTGCTTTGATACATAACTATAAGATAAACACATTTGCTTCTATAACATTTCACAAAACATCCCTCAATAAAGGGTAATAGATAAAAAACTTTAGAGCCCTTTTGCATCATTTTGAACAACTTTTCTTCTGTACTGCATTTCAAAATATTTTACCTTTCTGGGATATGGGTGATCAAAATTTGGGACTTTTGGCCCCTAAAAACCCCTAATTACCAAAACACATGACAAAACCAATACATTGCTTTGATACATAACTGCAGGATAAACACATTTCCTTCAATAACATTTCACAAAATATCCCTCAATAAAGGGTTATGGATAAAATACTTAAGAGCCCTTCGGTCCCCTAATTTTAGGGGCCAGTCCCGTTTACTTGATATTAAATGAAAGGATATTTAATTCTATACAAATTTTGTTCAACAAGTGTTTAGAAATTCGTTACCGTTCTGGAGATATATGAGAAAGAAGGTTTTAGGGGCCAATCCCATAACTCCTTATAGGGGCCGTTTAACGAAATTTTGAAGATTGCATTTTGTTGAGAACATCATTTTGAACAACTTTTCTTCTGTATTGCATTACAAAATATATTTCCTTTCTGAGATATGGGTGATCAACATTTTGGACTGTTGACCCCTAAAAACGCTTAATAACGTAACACATGATAAAATCATTACATTGCTTGAATACATAACTATAAAGTAAACACATTTGCTTCTATAACATTTCACAAAATATTTCTCAGTAAAGGGCTACAGATTAAAGACTTTAGAGCCCTTTGGTCCCCTAATTTTAAGGGCCAGCCCCTTTTTCTTGATATCAAATAAAAGGTCATTTAATTCTTCACAAATTTTGTTCAACAAGTGTTTAAAATATCGTTACCGTTCTAGAGATCTATGAGAAAGAAAGTTTTAGGGGCCGGTCCCTTATCTCCTTATAGTGGCCGTTTAACGAAATTTTGACGGTTGCATTTTGTTGAGAACATCATTTTGAACAACTTTTCTTCTGTACTGCATTACAAAATATATTTCCATTCTGAGATATGGGTGATCGAAATTTTGGACTTTTGGCCCCTAAAAACCCTTAATTATGTAACACATCATAAAATCATTACATTGCTTGAATACATAACTGTGAGATGAACATATTTGCTTCTATAATCTATTACAAAATATCCCTTGGTAAAGAGTTATGGGTAAAAGACTTTAGAGCCCTTTAGGTCCCTAATATTAGGGACCAGCCCCTTTTTCTTTGTATCAAATGAAAGGTCATTTGATTATAAAGACATTTTGTTCAAGAAGTGTTCAAAAATTCGTTACCATTCTTGAGATATCGGAGACAGAATGTTTTAGGGGCCGGTCCCTTATCTCCTTATTGGGGCCACTGAACCAATTTTTTTTAGGTTGCATGTTGTTAAGTCATTTTGAGCATCTTTTCTTTTATACTGCATTTCAAAATATTTTTTTTGAGATATAGGTGATCAAAGTTTAGGACTGTTGACCCCTAAAAACCCCTAATTATGTAACATATGAGAAAATTGTTATACTGCTGGGCTTCAAAACTGTAAGATAAACATATTTGCTTCTATAATCTATTACAAAATATACCTCGGTAAAGAGTTATGGATAAAAGACTTTAGAGCCTTCTAGGTCCCTAATTTGAGGGGCCAGCCCATTTTCCTTGATACCAGCAGAAAGGTCTTGTAAATGTTAACTTAATTTACATTTAATGTTTTAACAAAATATTTTCCAGAAAAAAGATAAAGAGAGAAAAACACAAAAATTCACGACGCTTTTTTAATGTCAATTTTCGAGCCATAGCGAGCTTTGGCGCCAGTAGTGCTAAACATACAAAACAACAATCATGCAAAACTTCAATCTTTCCTTTACCTACCGTAGAAATTTGAGCTTAATATCTCTTATAGTTTAGGAGAACAACAGAAGACAAAATACCCATATAAAAATTTGTGACGTCATCAATACAAAACATTTCCAATCAAGTTCAGACCACTATCTATCACATCCTAAAATTTGATTGAGATCGGCCGAGCCGTTTCTGAGAAATTGCGTGCACAAAAAACGGAGAAAAAATTATAATAATGAGAATAGGGAAAAAGAAACAAAGCAATAACAATAAGGTCTTCCGTTGGAAACGGAAGACCTTAACTAGACACGATCTCGTTGCGAGAAACGAGTGGGTTTTCCGTACGATTTTTGAATAGATTAGATCATACTTATCAATTCAAAGATAAAACCGTAGATCTAAGCGAAAAAAAGTAAAACAAAAATTTGCGTCACTCGGGGCTTCAACCCGGGTCGCCTTACCCATGTCCACGACTATATCGACTGAGCTACTCGGACTCTCGCTTAAGAACTTTGACGCTTTATTTTTGAGAATGCCCTCATCGATTTTAAAACAAATTACATATTTTAAATCAGTAAGAGGGTCACTATCAGGTGAAAAAATTTAAGAAAAAAATATTAAAAAAATAAAAGTCGAAAAATTCAATTTTTCAAATTTCCTTCCGGTGACGACCGGAAGTGACGGCTAACATTCTCTTGACCAAGGTGCACCAGAAAAATGATAGATCTATCATCTCTGAAAGTTTCAGCCCTATATCTTTACTCGTTTTTGAGAAACCTGACAGACAAAATTGACTTTAAAAAATCGTTTATTGGCGATAACTTCCGACCGGAAGTAAATTTTGAAAAAAAAATGTCACGGGGGTACAAACTTCAGATGGCGAAGCATCATCAGTGAAATTTTGACGGAAATCGACTCAGCTATGTTAAGGGCGTCCATACAAAAATAGCGATATTTATCACATAAAATGTTAGCCTTTGAACAATCTTGGTATTCTACTCCAAACATTTGTTAAACAAAAATAATTTAACGCTGTGAATTTCACTAAAATAATGCTAAAATGTTGTTTCTGTTCACACCAATCATCATTATAGAATTGTTCAAATTGGAAAAACAATAATTTCATTATAGTTTCCCTTATTGGGGGGAGGGGGGGGGGTTGTAAGTGTTAAGTTTGTAATTTACACATTTATGTTTCATAATAATTTATGTTACTATGCTGGTGAATAAGTTCTTTTAATGTATAATCAGGTTTACTTGTAATCATAATTGATATTTTAGTACTAATTAAAGAAGGTTAGAAGAAACAATATATCAATATTATCCAGAATTTATTTTGATAATCAACTTTACAAATACTATAGAGATTGCTTTTCTGTGACAAACTGTTCAACAAGACTAGTGTTTTCTGATTTTTAGTATTTTTCAGTCATAATGTGTAATTTATGGAAATTGACAATTCTTCTTGCACACAATATGTTCTTCTCTTCTGTCTTTTTGATATTAGGATGTAGTCCAGTTGATAAGAAAACCAATACCTGAAATGATGAATATATATCAATTTCAAATTTCATTTCAATAGATATCGATGCAAATTATTATAATAGGTTACATTAGTATCATTATCAATATGATATTAAAAACAACAAACTATGCATGAAGTTGAAGTTAGTGAGTAAAAGAAATATTTATATACATTTGTAGTACCTATTTTTTATCAACATCCCAAGAAGTGTTTTCAGTGGACCATCTACTGCCTAAGTAACCCTGAAAATGAATAATGTGTCATAATTAGCATAAGCTATTGTGTTAAAGATAACATGAAAATGAAACATTACTCTATTATTGGGTATATTAATGGCGGTTTCAATTTCAGTGATATTACAACAGGCATAATCAAATGTTTATTTTTTAAAATGTGTGGAAATTCAGTTTGAACACACTTTAATTTTGTCTTAAATAAAATTAATTAGATCTTCATAAAAGAAGGCTGAATAAAATAACACATTTCGATTTACTTAAACAAATAACAATCTTGTCTATAATCATTCCAGATCCTCACAGTAATCTTTGTAGTGCTAGCACATACAGTGTTTGGC
Organism: Magallana angulata; assembly: GCF_025612915.1. NCBI lineage: Eukaryota > Metazoa > Mollusca > Bivalvia > Ostreida > Ostreidae > Magallana > Magallana angulata. Next base: position 1,865,886 of record NC_069119.1, read on the forward strand.
CATGGACTTTTTATTGTGTACTTTGAACATGGAGGAAATGCGATCTAATATTATCGCGATATGAGACAAGTAAAAAGCTACAATGAGCCTCAACGCTCTCTATGATCAAAACTTGCGAAACGCAGAACAATTACTTTGCCTGACTGAGTCACCAAACTGATGTTTAAACACAATATTACATGAAAAACAAATGTAAACAAGTAAACAAAATCGAAGCCGAGGAATTTCACTTCATTTCCGTTCCATCCAACAATATTAGGTAATATAAAACAATATCTAGGGGAAGTACAGATAAATCCTACCTTGTTCAGTTGAATCCTATGCCTATTTCTGTCCACGCTGGTTGTAAACGAGTTAAATTCCGAGATATATCACTGAAGTCCACATGTTTACTCTGATCACAGCTGCAAGCGCCGGTGTGACGTAGTCAACCTCGACACGTCATCAGACGACTTAGGAATTTCATGATTTCGCGAGATATAAAGAATAGTTTATGATTTTATTTCAGTACACCTTTCTTGAACCATTCAAACCCAATAATTAATCATATTCATTTTGGTAGATGTTAGTTATTTACCGAAATACCTATATCTCGTAAAATTTCATGAATAAGGGGCGGGGCTCATGCAAATTTTTCTAAATCACATGTGGTAGAATTCTTAGACCTTCCTTTACATAGCTGAGGAATCAGCCATTTCCGAGAAATCGTCTGCACATTATGTGTAAGGAAAAAAAGAATAATAATAACTAGATTCGATCTTGATGCAAGCAACGAGTGGGTCCTCCGTCCGATTTTTGAATAGATTAGATTAAACTTATCAATTTAAAGATAAAATCGTAGATCTAAGCGAAAAAAAGAGAATTTTTTTTTTGGGCACTCGGGGCTTGAACCAGGGTCGCCTGGGCCATGTCCACGACTCTATCGACTGAGCTACTCGGACTTTAGCTTCACAAATTTGACGCTTAATTTCTCGAGAATGCCTTGATCGATTTTTAAACAAATTACATATTCTGAATCAGTAAAAAGGTCACTATCATCTAATTGGAATAAATATATCAAAACAAAAAGTTGAAAATTTTCATTTTTTAAATCTGCTTCCAGTGACGACTGGAAGTTACGACCAACATTTTCTTGACTGAGGTGCACGAGGATATTGCTAGATCTATCATCTCTGAAAATGTCAGTTCTCTATCTTTACTCGTTTTTGAGAAACATCGCCAACAAAATTGACTTTTAAAAATCGTAAAACGACGATAACTTCCGACCGGAAGTGACTTTTTAAAAATCTTTCCGGCGGTATAAAATTCGTTTGACTGGGCATCAGCCCTGAAAGTTTGAAGGAAATCAAACGAGTCATCTCCGAGAAATCGCCTGCACAAAATTTGTAGGAGAAAAAAAGAATAATAACTAGATTCGATCTCGTTGCGAGCAACGAGGAGGTCTTCCGTCCGATTTTTGAATAGATTAGATTAAACTATAAAAACGTAGATCTAAGCGAAAAATATGAAAACAAATTTGCGGCACTCGGGGCTTGAACCAGGGTCGCCTGGGCCATTTCCATGACTCTATCGACTGAGCTACTCGGACTCTCGCTTCAGAAGTCTGACGATTAATTTCTCGAGAATGCCTTGATCGATCTTAAAACAAATTACATATTCTAAAAAAGTGAAAGAGTCACTATAAGGTATAAACCTTTCAAAAAAAAATATTAAAAAATAAAAAAGTCGAAAATTTTAATTTTTTTTATTTCCTTCCGGTGTCGACCGGGAATGACGGCGGACATTCTCTATACCGAGGTGCACCAGAAAAACGGTAGTTCTATCATCTCTGAAAATTTCAGTTCTCTATCTTTTATCGTTTTTGAGAAACTCGACCGACAAAATTGACTTTTTTAAATCGTAAACGGACGATAACTTCCGACCGGAGAAATCGCCTGCACAAAATTTGTAAGAAAAAAAAAAGGATAACTAGACACGATCTCGTTGCGAGCAACGAGTGGGACTTCCGTCCATTTTTTGAATGGATTAGATCAAAGTAATCAATTCAAAGATAAAACCGTATATCTAAACGAAAAAAAGTAAAAAAAAATTTGCGGCACTCGGAGCTTGAACCTGGGTCGCCTTGGCCATGTCCACGACTCTATCGACTGAGCTACTCGGACTATCGCTTCAGAACTTTGACGCTTAATTTCTCGAGAATGCCTTTATAGATAAAAAAAAATTACATATTCTGAATCAGTAAGAGAGTTACTATAAGGTGTAAAAATTTCAAAAAATAACATTAAAAAATAAATAAGGCGAACAGTTCTATTTTTCAAATTTCCTTCCGGTGATGACTGGAAGTGACGACGGAAATTTTCTTGAGTGTGTTACACCAGAAAAACGGTAGATCTATCATCTCTGAAAATTTCAGCTCTATATCTTTACTTATTTTTGAGAAACGTCGCAGACAAAATTCGCTTTTAAAAATCGTTTATCGACGATAACTTCCGACCGGAAGTGAATTTTAAAAAATGGACAAAAACCGATAAACTTCAGATACAAACGCGTTAGTGTTTAAAATTTGAATGAAATCAATCGAGCCATCTCTGAGAAATCGTCTGCACAAAATCAGTAAGAAAAAAAAGAATAATAACAATAAGAAAAGTGAAAAAGAAACAGTAGAATAATAGAAGGGTCTTCCGCTGAAGATGGAAGACCCTAATAACTAGATTCCATCTCGTTGCGAGCAACGAGTGGGTCTTCCATCCGATTTTTGAATAGATTAGATCAAACTTATCAATTCAAAGATAAAAACTTAGATCTAAGCGAAAAAAAGTAAAAAAAAAATTGCAGCACTCGAGGCTTGAACCTGGGTCGCCTGGACCATGTCCACAACTCTATCGACTGAGCTACTTGGACTCTCGCTTCAGAAATTTGATGCTTAATTTCTCGAGAATGCTTAATTCGATTTTAAAACAAAATACATATTCTGAATCAGTAAGAGGGTCACTATAAGGTGCAAAAATTTCAAAGAAAAAAATCAAAAAATTAAAAAGTCGAAAAATTCAATTTTTTTAATTCCTTCCCGTGACGACAGGAAGTGACGGCTAACATTCTCTTGACACAAGTGCAACAGAAAATCGGTAGATCTATCATCTCTGAAATTTCAGCCTTTTATCTTTACTCGTTTTTGAGAAACCCGACCGACAAAATTGACTTTTTAAAATCGTCAACGGACGATAACTTTCGACCGGAAGTAAATCTTTAACAATTATAGCGGCGGTACAAATTTCAGATGACCTGGCATCATCCCTGAAAATTTAACCCAAATCGAGCGAGCCATCTCCGAGATATCGCCTGCACAAAATTTGTAAGAAGAAAAAAAAAAGAAGAATAAGAAAAGTGAAAAAGAAACAATAGAATAAAAGAAGGGTCGTCCGCTGAAGACGGAAGACCCTCATAAGAAAATTAAAAAAGAAACAATAGAATAATAGAAGGGTCTTCCGCTGAAGACAGAAGACCCTAATAACGAAATAAACAAACAAACCAAACCAAAAACACAAAAAAAAAACTGCAAGCAAAAACACAAAAAAAAACCCAACCCCCCCCCCCCCCCCCCCCAAAAAAAAAAAAAACCCACCAAAAAACAAAACATAACAAAACAAAACAAAAGGGTAAAAAAAAACACAAAAAGGAAAATTTTCTTTTTGTCTTCAGACTGTTTCTTTAAAGACCAAAATGTGCATACCTTTAAAAATATAAGTAGATGTATTTTTGTTATCATTTTTTTGGGAATTCTGTAATTCTGTATTTTTTATTTTTTCTTTACTTTGAAATCCAAATACAAGCAAACCCTTAGATCATTTAATATTTGAATTGAAATGATATTTAAAAAAAAAATCATTTTCAGAAGTATGAAGTTTATTCCAATAAATATGACTCTAATTAAGGATACTGTTTAAACAAAGCAACAAACCTCCAGTATCATTTCGGATTCTTCTTGGTGATACTAAAAGAAAAACGTTTTAAGTGATTAATTATTTTTCATCTTCCTTTTTTTTTGGTGGTGGTGGTGGTGGGGGGGGGGGGTAAACTGACTCTATTCAAAAATACTGTGTCTTTAGATAAAACGTACCCCCAGAATCCTTTCTGAAGTCCCTTTGTGATACTGAAAAAAAAAACAAACGTTTTATAGCTTAACTTTTTATCCTAATCTATTTTCTCGGGTTGGGATTTTGATTCTTAAAAAAGCAAACGTTTAAAATGTTTAATTGGTTTTTTTTTTCATTTTCTTCTTTTAAAGAGGGGTGGGGGATCGTTAAATCGACTCTATTTAAGAATACTGTTTCTTTAAAACAACATACCCCCTAGATCCTTTTGGATGTCCTTAGGTGATACTGAAATGAAACAAACAATTTAATGCTTTATTCCTAATCTATTTTTTTGGGGTGGGAATTTAGTTTTTATCAGTATGTTTTTCTAAATTGTTACCCCCAGTATGTCACATTTCAGTGAAATCAAATTGAGATTGTTTGCAGCTGAACATGTCATTCATTAATTAACCAATTAAAACAAGATCATGTGTACAACAAAATGAGATTTTATCATCTGAAAACAAAGACACACTATTAAACGGGGAACAATTTTTTGAAGGTGCTGAGTTTTTCCAGTTATTTCACAGTAAGGCAAACGCAAAGCCAATTCTTACATCCATTTAAACACTCTTTTATACAAACTTTACATTTATAAAAAAAAAATCACAGTGTTAAACATTGATTAATGTGTCCTTGTACGATCCTTTTTCGATCTGCACGGAGGTAATCATCTAAATAGGTCGCCTTATCTACCAATACATATGTACTTGGTAATACAGTAATATTATAATTTCAACCATTGATCAATTATATGTATTATACTATTGATAGTTGGATCGATTAACATTTTTAATACATACCTCTGTTCAATTTTTTTCCAGGTTTACGTGAAGTAGTTTACTACGGGCAATATCGATTACACAAGAATGCATTTTTTTTTTATATAAAATGTATTAGATTGATTAATTATGAACAGCTATGAGAATATAAACGATTTTCTTTTATATAAATATTGGTATAAAAAAATCAAAGAAATACCTTCATCATCAACTTCATAGTCACTTTCTAGTCCTGCAAATAAAACAAGCACGTGTAATTTGTTGACTTTAATTGTGTCTATGTTTGTTTGAAATTGTTTGTTTTTAGTTGAATTGTTTAATCAATTCTTTGACAAATAATATTATTTTTAAAACAAAACATTTATTACATTTAGATCGAAACCCACCCCCACCCCCCCCCCCCCCAAAAAAAAAAGGAAAAAAAAAAACAGGACAAACAAACAAACCAAAAAAATAAATAAATAATGAAATAAAAAACAAAAAAAAAAAAACTCAAAGAAGTAAAAAAAAAACCCCAAAAACAAAATTTTCTTTTTGTCTAATTTTTTGACATGAAATAATCATTTTGAAACAAAACATTTATTACATTTAGATCGAAACCCACCCCCCACCCCCCCCCCCCCCCCCCATCCCCAGAAAAAACAAAACCAAGAAAAAACAAACAAACCAAAAAAAAAAAAAAAAAAGAAGTAAAAAAACCCCCAAAAAACAAAATTTTCTTTTTGTCTTCAGACTGTTTCTTTGAAGATCAAAATGTGCATGCCTTTAAAGATATAAGTATATGTATTTTTGTTATGAATTTTTTTTTTAGAATTCTGTAATTCTGTATTTCTTATTTTTTCTTAATTTTGAAATACTAAAACAAAAAAAACACCTAGATCATTTAATATTTGAATTGAAACGATATTTAAAAAAAAAATAATTTTCAGAAATATGAAGGTTATGGCAATAAATATGACTCTAATTAATAATACTGTTTAAATAAAACAACAAACCTCCAGTATCATTTCGGATTCTTCTTGGTGATACTACAAAAAGAAACCGTTTTAAATGTTTAATTTATTTTTCATCTTCCGTTTTTTGGTGGTGGGGGGAAGGGGGGGGGGGGTGGTAAACTGACTCTATTTAAAGATACTGTTTGTATAGAAAAAACGTACCCCCAGAATCCTTTCTGAAGTCCCTTTGTGATACTGAAAATAAAAGAAACGTTTTATAGCTTAACTTTTTATCCTAATCTATATCCGGGGTGGGGATTTTGATTCTTAAAAAAGCAAACGTTTAAAATGTTTAATTGGTTTTTTTTTTCATTTTCTTCTTTTAAAGAGGGGTGGGGGATCGTTAAATCGACTCTATTTAAGAATACTGTTTCTTTAAAACAACATACCCCCTAGATCCTTTTGGATGTCCTTAGGTGATACTGAAATGAAACAAACAATTTAATGCTTTATTCCTAATCTATTTTTTTGGGGTGGGAATTTAGTTTTTATCAGTATGTTTTTCTAAATTGTTACCCCCAGTATGTCACATTTCAGTGAAATCAAATTGAGATTGTTTGCAGCTGAACATGTCATTCATTAATTAACCAATTAAAACAAGATCATGTGTACAACAAAATGAGATTTTATCATCTGAAAACAAAGACACACTATTAAACGGGGAACAATTTTTTGAAGGTGCTGAGTTTTTCCAGTTATTTCACAGTAAGGCAAACGCAAAGCCAATTCTTACATCCATTTAAACACTCCTTTATACAAACTTTACATTTATAAAAAAAAAATCACAGTGTTAAACATTGATTAATGTGTCCTTGTACGATCCTTTTTCGATCTGCACGGAGGTAATCATCTAAATAGGTCGCCTTATCTACCAATACATATGTACTTGGTAATACAGTAATATTATAATTTCAACCATTGATCAATTATATGTATTATACTATTGATAGTTGGATCGATTAACATTTTTAATACATACCTCTGTTCAATTTTTTTCCAGGTTTACGTGAAGTAGTTTACTACGGGCAATATCGATTACACAAGAATGCATTTTTTTTTATATAAAATGTATTAGATTGATTAATTATGAACAGCTATGAGAATATAAACGATTTTCTTTTATATAAATATTGGTATAAAAAAATCAAAGAAATACCTTCATCATCAACTTCATAGTCACTTTCTAGTCCTGCAAATAAAACAAGCACGTGTAATTTGTTGACTTTAATTGTGTCTATGTTTGTTTGAAATTGTTTGTTTTTAGTTGAATTGTTTAATCAATTCTTTGACAAATAATATTATTTTTAAAACAAAACATTTATTACATTAATGCAAACATTAAAATTGTCTTAATTGTTTTTTTTTCATTTTCTTTTTTTAGGAGGGGAGGGGTTGTTAAATTGACTCTATTTAAGAATACTGTTTCTATAAAACAACATACCTCCAGGATCTTTTTGAATGTCCTTAGGTGATACTGAAATGAAACAAACGATTTGTTTTTTTCCTAATCTATCTTTTGGGGTTGGGATTTTGTTTTTATCTGTTTGTTTTTCTAAATTGTTACCCCCAGTATGTCCCATTTCAGTGAAATCAAATTGAGATTGTTTGTAGCTGAACATTTCATTCATTAAATTTTAATTAACAAATTAAAACTAGGTCATGTGTACAACAAAATCAGATTTTATCATCTGAAAACAAAGACACACTACTAAACGGGGAACAATTTTTCAAGGTGCTGAGTTTTCCCAGTTATCTCTCAGTAAGGCAAACGTAAAACCATTAATACATGCATTGTAACACTCTTTTATACAAACTTTATATTTATAAAAAAAATCACAGTGTTAAACATTAATTAATGTGTCCTTGTACGATCCTTTTTTCGATCTGCACAGGGGTAATCAACTGAATAGGTCGCCTTATCTACCAATACATATGTACTTGGTAATACAGTAATATTATGATTTCAACCATTCAGAAATTTTATGTATTATGCTATTATTAAGGGATCGGTTAACATTTTTAATACATACTTCTGTTCAATTTTTTTCTCAGATTTACTTAAAGTAGTTTACTACGGGCATTATTGATTACACAAGAATGAACAGGTTTTTTTTTATATAAAATGTATTAGATTGATTAATTATGAAGAGATATGCATATTGAAACGATTTTCTTTGATATAAATATTGGTATCAAAAAATCAAAGAAATACCGTCATCATCGACTTCATAGTCACTTTCTAGTCCTGCAAAATAAACGAACACGTGTATTTTGTTGACTTTTATTGTGTCTATGTTTGTTTAACATTTTTTGTTTTTAATTGGATTGTTTAATCAATTCTTTACGAATAATTACCATCTTAAAATAAAACCTGTATTACATATAGATTAAAACCCCCACCCCCCGAAAAAAACAAAAAACAAAAAATAAAAAACAAATAAACCAAACCAAAAACACAAAAAAACCCAAAAAACCACAAAAAAAAAATAAAAATAAAAAAAATAAAATAAAAAAAGTAAAAAAAAAAACACAAAGCAAAATTTTCTTTTTGCTTTCAGACTGTTTTTTTTAAAGACCAAAATGTGCATACTTTTAAAAATATAAGTAGATGTATTTTTGTTATCGTTATTTTGGGAATTCTGTAATTCTGTATTTTTTATTTTTTCTTTACTTTGAAATCCAAAAACAAGCAAACCCTTAGATCATTTAATATTTGAATTGAAATGATATTTAAAAAAAAAATCATTTTCAGAGGTATGATGTTTTATGGTAATAAATATGACTCTTATTAAGAATACTATTTAAACAAAACAACAAACCTCCAGTATCATTTCGGATTCTTCTTGGTGATACTAAAAAAGAAACCGTTTTAAATTTTTAAATATTTTTCATCTTCCTTTTTTTTTTGGTGGTGGTGGTGGGGGGGGGGGGTTAAACTGACTCTATTCAAAAATACTGTGTCTTTAGATAAAACGTACCCCCAGAATCCTTTCTGAAGTCCCTTTGTGATACTGAAAAAAAAAACAAACGTTTTATAGCTTAACTTTTTATCCAAATCTATTTTCTCGGGTTGGGATTTTGATTCTTAAAAAAGCAAACGTTTAAAATGTTTAATTGGTTTTTTTTTCATTTTCTTCTTTTAAAGAGGGGTGGGGGATCGTTAAATCGACTCTATTTAAGAATACTGTTTCTTTAAAACAACATACCCCCTAGATCCTTTTGGATGTCCTTAGGTGATACTGAAATGAAACAATCAATTTAATGCTTTTTTCCTAATCTATTTTTTGGGGGGTGGGAATTTAGTTTTTATCAGTATGTTTTTCTAAATTGTTACCCCCAGTATGTCACATTTCAGTGAAATCAAATGGATATTGTTTGCAGCTGAACATGTCATTCATTAATTTACCAATTAAAACTAGATAATATGTACAACAAAATCAGATTCTATCATCTGAAAACAAAGACACACTATTAAGCGGGGAACAATTTTGAAGGTGCTGAGTTTTTCCAGTTATTTCTCAGTAAGGCAAACGCAAAACCAATTCTTACATCCATTTAAACACTCTTTTATACAAACTTTACATTTATAAAAAAAAATCACATTGTTAAACATTGATTAATGTGTCCTTGTACGATCCTTTTTTCGATCTGCACGGAGGTAATCAACTGAATAGGTCGCCTTATATTACAATACATATGTACTTGGTAATACAGTAATATTATAATTTCAACCATTTAGAAATTATATGTATTATACTATTGATAGTTGGATCGGTTAACATTTTTAATACATACCTCTGTTCAATTTTTTTCCAGGTTTACTTGAAGTAGTTTTCTACGGGCATTATTGATTACACAAGAATGCACAGTTTTTTTTTATATAAAACGTATTAGATTGATTAATTATGAACAGCTATGAGAATATAAACGATTTTCTTTTATATAAATATTGGTATAAAAAAAATCAACGAAACACCTTCATCATCAACTTCATAGTCACTTTCTAGTCCTGCAAATTAAACAAACACGTGTAATTTGTTGACTTTAATTGTGTCTATGTTTGTTTGAAATTGTTTGTTTTTTGTTGGATTGTATCTAATTTTTTGACATGTAATAATCATTTTAAAACAAAACATTTATTACATTTAGATCGAAACCCACCCCCACCCCCACCGTTTTAAATGTTTAATTTATTTTTCATCTTCCTTTTTTTGGGGGGGTGGGGGGGGGAGGGGTGGTGGTAAACTGACTCTATTTAAAGATACTGTTTGTATAGAAAAAACGTACCCCCAGAATCCTTTCTGAAGTCCCTTTGTGATACTGAAAATAAAAGAAACGTTTTATAGCCTAACTTTTTATCCAAATCTATATCTTGGGTGGGGATTTTGATTCTAAGAAAGCAAACATTAAAATTGTCTTAATTGTTTTTTTTTTCATTTTCTTTTTTTAGGAGGGAGGGGGGATTGTTAAATTGACTCTATTTAAAAATGCTGTCTCTATAAAACAACATACCTCCAGGATCTTTTTGGATGTCCTTAGGTGATACTGAAATGAAACAAACGATTTAATGCTTTTTTCCTAATCTATCTTTTGGGGTGGGGATTTTGTTTTTATCAGTCTGTCTTTCTAAACTGTTACCCCCAGTATGTGAAATTTCAGTGAAATCAAATTGATATTGTTTGTAGCTGATTATTTCATTCATTCAATTTTAATTAACCAATTAAAACTAGGTCATGTTTACAACAAAATCAGATTTTATCATCTGAAAACAAAGACACTACTAAACGGGGAACAATTTTTTTAAGGTGCTGAGTTTTCCCAGTTATCTCTCAGTAAGGCAAACGCAAAACCATTTAATACATGCATTGTAACACTCTTTTATACAAATTTTATATTGATAAAAAAAATCAAAGTGTTAAACATTGATTAATCTGTCCTTGTACGATCCTTTTTTCGATCTGCACAGGGGTAATCAACTGAATAGGTCGCCTTATATTCCAATACATATGTACTTGGTAATACAGTAATATTATGATTTCAACTATTTAGAAATTATATGTATTATACCATTGATAGTGGGATCGGTTAACATTTTTAATACATATCTCTGTTCAATTTTTTTTTCAGGTTTACTTAAAGTAGTTTTCTACGGGCATAATTGATTACACAAGTATGCACATTTTTTTTTATATAAAATGTATTAGATTGATTAAATATGAACAGCTATGAACATATAAACGATTTTCTTTATATAAATATTGGTAAAAAAAAATAAAAGAAATACCTTCATCATCAACTTCATAGTCATTTTCTAGTCCTGCAAATTAAACGAACACTTGTAATTTGTTGACTTTTATTGTGGCTATGTTTGTTTGAAATTGTTTGTTTTTAGTTGGTTTAGTGCCACGTACATCAAGCAAACAAAGACTTCACAATTTCTACTGTTTTATTTCATATGTTGGGTAGAGAATATGTCAATGATCATTTGGTAAATAACTGCAAAAAATAATAAAAAATAGTTCTAAGAAAAAATACAGGAGATAAAAAATTTCATATAAATAAGCTGATAAATTAATCGTCCAACTTGTTTAAATTATAAACTAGTATACTTTATAAACTCTCAATTAAAGATTAGAAAACATAATTCACAGTAGTAAACACTTTATCTTTGAATTTCTTCTTAAATAATAATACTAAATAATACAAATAATTTATGCAAACAAATATATCAAAATTAACTTACATGGTGAGGTGACATGCATGGGGCTTATGGTAAATAGTTCTAAAGTGGTGCAGAAAAACACAAAATACACTCCGCTCATGGAGCTTGCACGGGAAAAAGGAAAGGCAGAAAATGAACTTCCGCCAAGGGAAGATAACTCACAAAAGTGATACGAAGCAAAGAGAAATAACTTTTGCTAATAACTACAAACAAGTTAGCACACTCCCCGTCTGATGTTAATAACATCACTACTAAAGGTTCAACAAAATAGCTGACGAAATGAAAACAATTTTTTCACATATAAGTATACTAGTAAATAATCAAACATTGACAATGTCCCACTATGACATGACATTATTTACTCAGTATCAAAATTGTGCATGTCACTACCTAAAATGCACGAGTTAAACTGCCAACAATGGGATAATTTGTGACATCGGTCTAATAAATGTCACAGATTGATTGTTCTTAAACATTTTAACTTTCACTTTCCTCACTAAAGAGTCCTGACTTTCGTACACTTCCTGAATCGTTGATAGTGGCCATTGACATCTAGGTTCGTCACTTTTCACTAACACAACATCACCTTCTTTCACGTTAGGGGTGGTTTCCTCCCACTTCCTGCGCACTTGTAACAGATGAAGGTATTCGGTCTACCAACGCTTCCAAAACTGGTTTGCTAACCCTTGTACTCGTTTCCACGCGGACTTGATCATATCTTTCCGATTGAATTCATTACACATAAATTCACATTTATCACTAGACACAAACTTCTGAGTTAACAAAGTATTGGGTGTTAACACAAATGGTGAATCTGGGTCCGTAGAAACGGGAGTTAATGGTCGTGATTTGAAGATAGCCGTAACCTCGGCAAGAAGTGTACACAGAACTTCATGTGTTATATTGTGGTTGTTTGGATCCAACATCATGCCATCAAGAATTCTTCTTACTACGCCGATCATGCGTTCCCATGATCCTCCGAAATGCGAAGAATGTGGAGGGTTGAAAATCCACTTGATTCCAGAGTTGAACAGGTACTGTTTTGTTTTATCATCTTTAACATTGATTTTGTCTATATGTAGGTCATCTCTTGCACCTACGAAATTGGTGCCCCGATCTGAACGGAAAATCTGTACTTTTCCTCTGATACTGATAAACCTACATAAAGCACTGATAAATGCTGATGAACTTAGCGAGTCTAGAACCTCAATGTGTATGGCTCGGATGACAAGACACGTAAAAAGTACTCCCCATCTTTTGAAGAGGCACTTCCACCACGAGTTTTCCGTGTGACCACCTGCCATTGACCGAAGACATCCACTCCAACGTTGGTAAAAGGAGGGTTTGGTTCAAGTCTATCTTTTGGAATATCAGCCATTTTCTGAATAGCTTCTATGCCTCGTAACTTTTTACATGAGACACAGTTTCTTAACCCGACGAAATGAGACGTTTTCCACTTGTGATCCAATATCCGACAGCACGAATGGCACCTTCCGTTAGATGACGACCTTGATGTTTAAGGGATTCAGGATGATGACGTACAAATATTGCTGCAAGTGAGTGTGATCCAGGAATTATAACTGGTTTTTTCTCATACTTGCTCAGTTGTATTTGATTGAGTCGTCCACCTATGCGCAGTATTCCACTGTTATCTATAATGGGTCCCAATGTTTTCAACGTGCTGTCCTTTGGTATTGGTAGTCCCCTCAAAAGGCATCGAATTTCTTTTTTATAAGATTCTTTCTGCATTGTTTTTATAATGAATTTCTCAGCTTCTTCAAATGTCTCTAAGTTCTTCCAAATTCTACAATCATGCTATCCAAAACATTTAGAGTCACAATCTTTTTCGTCATGTTTGAATGAATTTGCCAAATGTCTAAGTCTTGCAACACACTTCACAACTTTAAGCCATTCGGAAATTCGTGCTAGACTGTCACCAATCACAAAATCTGATGTATTGGTCTTTAAACATCTGACTTCCTGTTTAATTTCTTTGTCAGATTCTGGATCTATTAGTTCATATAAAATCTTTTCTTGAGAACTTGGATACAGTTCTGACTGTTCTGGTCTTTCCAACCATTTGCTGTGCTGCAACTCAGAGGCGTGAATTGGTCTTGTTGCTTCATCTGCTGGGTTTCGTTCACTTGGAATATAAAACCATTGTTCGGACTTTGTTACTTTATGAATTTTCATCACTCTGTTAGAAATATATTGGTAGAATCTCCTAGAATGATTTGAAATGTATCCTAAAACCACCTTGCTATCACAATAGAACTTGAAATGTTCAATAGATATTTCTAGCTGTTCGGACACTGATTGAGCAATTTCAACTGCCAATACTGCTCAACATAACTCCAAACGAGGAATTGAATGTCCGTGTAATGGAGCCAGCTTTGATTTTCCTAAGATAAATCCATATTGTCCTTGGTTTTCCACATAGGCCACTGCTGATATGGCAACCTCGGAAGCGTCACAAAACACATGGATTTTCTTCTCGGTGGTTCGAATCCAGGAATCGTGAAAATACATTCTCGGAATGAATAAAGTCTCTAAAACATCTAACGACTCTTTCCAGTTCTCCATTTGTACTCCTGATCTTGCGGTAAAGGTTCATCCCAGTTGGAAGTTTCTTGAAGCAGACTTGTCATGATTGACTTTTCTTGGACTATCACTGGGGCTAAAAACCCAGGGGGTCAAAAATACTGTTAATGGTTGATAGAACACCCCTTTTTGTGTAAGATTTGGAATGTTTTGATATTTTGAAGAAAAATGAATCTGATTCTAAATTCCAATTCAGTCCTAGACTACGTTGTGTTGGTAAACTGTTAACAGCAAAATCCAAGTTTTTCAGATCACTTGAAAGGTCTTCAGTGTCAAAAGACTTCATAACTTCAGAATTGTTAGATGCAATTCTGTGTAAGCGTAATTTTCCTGACTGAGAGCCTTGTGCGTACGCTTCATCAAATCAACTGCATCCTTGACACTCTGCTGTGATGTTAGACCATCATCCACATAGAAATCACGTTCAATGTAATGGGTCACATCTGTTCAATAAATGTGTTCCACTTTCTTGACAGTCCTTCGCATTCCGTATGTTGCAATTGCCGGTGAAGGACTGTTCCCAAAAACATGGACTGTCATACGGTATTCAATAAGGGGTTTGTTTACATCATTGTCCTCATGCCATAAAAAACGTAAGAAGTTTCGATGAGCCGGAAATACTCGAAAACAATAAAACATATGTTCCACGTCTGCCATGATAGCCACTTCTTCTCTACGAAATCTTATTAGTACTCCTAGTAATGAATTGGTGAGGTCTTGTCCAGATAAGAGAACATCATTTAAAGACTGTCCTTTGCATTTCGATTATGAATCAAACACTAATCGAATTTAGTTAGGTTTTTGTTGGATGGTACACTCCAAACAGCGGCAGATACCAACACTCTTCATCTGATGAAATGGGTGGTGCGACCTCTGCATGGTGTTTCTGTATAAGTTGATCCATGACATGTTGTCGTTTGGTTTCATTTTTCATAAGACATGAAGAGAATTGCTTAGCTCTATTAAGAGCCTGTTTATCATTATAAGCCAGTCTCTTTCGATTTTTGCGAAAAAATGAGGGAGCTTCCAAGTATCCTTTGGAATCTTTATGAAACTGTGAATCCATGATTTCTAGAAAGTCACGATCATCAACAGAGAGTCCAATCTTCTCATCTTCTGTAGTTTTCTGGAAAATATTTTTCCCGAATTCACTTTTAACATTAACCACATCAGTCATTTCAACAAAGTTCTCTTTGACATGAATATCATTATCACAACGCAGCATTACAGACGGACGACCATTTGACAAAATACAAGTTTTCATTGTGTTGATCACCAAGGGTTGATGCACTTTCCCTAGACACGTTTCACCAATAATAGTCCAGCCAAGATGCAATTTCTGTGCATAAGGAAGATTGCCAGGTCCGACTTTCTGATCAAGAACATGATGAGCTATAGTTATTTCTCTCCCAATAAGCATCATGATTTCAGCTTTGTTGTCGATAGGTGGAATGAAGTCTGCTATACCACGCAAGTGTTCATAATGGAGAGCAATCTCTGGTGTTGGTATTTCATCTCGAGCATTTAGAATTTGTTCACATTCAATGACAGATGGCAGCTCAAAAGAAATATGTCCATCAATAGATTCGATCAGCAGATTGTCAGTTTTCCTCCCATATGTTTGTTTTCTTCCTGCACATGATGCTAATACATAATTTGTTACTATGGTATTGATACCCATCATATTAAAAAGTTCAGAACTTGCTAAAGTTTTGTTTGATTGATCATCAATCACTGCATACACTTTTTTTTGTTTCTGAGGACAGTTTTTTGCATACACATCAACAAGTACAGTTTTTGCACAAGATTTTCCTTTGAAATTGAATGGATCTCAACATATCTGGGTACATTTGGAGTTCACGTTCTCTCAATTTCTGTATCCTGTATCCTCCCCGCCATCAGGTCTAATAAAAACGAATCTATTCACGGACACTGGTTTTCGTTTCACATGTAAAGGTGTTGAGTGATATGAATTTCCACAC
Organism: Magallana angulata; assembly: GCF_025612915.1. Classification (NCBI taxonomy): domain Eukaryota; kingdom Metazoa; phylum Mollusca; class Bivalvia; order Ostreida; family Ostreidae; genus Magallana; species Magallana angulata. The sequence goes on from NC_069119.1 coordinate 1,882,101, forward strand.
TCAGCACATTTCACATCAGATGTACATTCATGTTGTTTGTGGGTTTTACTTAAGCACTTAAAACACATATTGTTATCTTTCAGAATCGTTCTTCTCTGATCAAGCGGTTTTGCACGAAATGCTCGACAATGTTCCAGGGAATGATTGGATCTATGAATAGGACTCAAGTTTTCAATGTCACTTGATAATGTTTCACTCACAGAAGTTTTCCTAGTGAGGACTATTTCTGCTTTGGTTCATGTTGTGTTTCTATGACTGGTAATTTTGTTGGTGGAGGACGAGGTCAAAGATGAATTGTACATAAAACTGGGATTGTTCTTTATACAGTACCCGCAACGTTATTTTTTACAATTCTATCCTATCGTATCGTGTATCAATCCTATCCTATCGTGCGTGTATACTGTTCTAACGTGCGTTAATCCTATCCTATCGTGCGTTAATCTTATCAGGTTTATCGTTCAATTTTAAAGTTTTTCCGTTTATCCTATCGTGTAAATCGTTGCGTGCCTTTTTATAAACAAGTAAAATTTATTTCAAAGTTGCAAGTCGTTCAGTGCGCCGAATACGAAAATGTATTGAACAAGAATTGTAAAATCCTTTCCAGCATTTTATTATGATACTAATTTCATAATGTTTTAGATCAAAATTAACCAATATTACATGTAAATCATTGAAAATGAAAAATTAATGTAAACTATCGAAATTCTTAAGAACAAAGTAACTTATTTACCTGTATATCAAAAACATGTATATTACATTGTACGCGGAGTGTATACCTGCGTAAACATTAACTTTAATGCAATATAATTTGTGTTTTATTCAACACGTTTTACAGTAAGTATTTACGATATAATTTATATTTAATTAAAACCAGAGTCGTATATAAATTAAACCCGTTATTTTTTGTGTTATATATTGTTGATTTTGGGCTGAAATGTTCTCGGCAATCGGCTAGGGTGTATGGTTATGAAAACAATGTTAACAAATTGTACGCAGAATGTGGAACTGCGTAAATATTTATTTAACTTGTATGTAGTATATTTTGTTTTTATTGCATCATTTTCTTACACAGAAAGAAATTTAATTATGATAGATTATATATTGCTTAAGAGTTGGATTTTTATAATTGAACCCGCTATTTTTTCCGTGTAATTTGATCTCGGGCTGAAATATTTACGGCGATCGGCTACGGTGTTCGGTATTGAAAACAATATTAACAATACAGAAAGTTTATTGATTATTTAAGCTCATAATTTTAGTGAAAAATTTAATTGGTCATTTTTATACATTTTATAAACAATGCAGCGATGATTAACAACTCGACAATTGTTACTGAAAAGAAATTCCACGTAAATCTTTGTCTGTACGTGTTCTTGCTCAAATTTTGCCATTATCAATTTATCCGTGATGATCGTTTCAAGCGAGTATACGTTTATCATGAACATCGTTTATCATTTCCTATCGTGTATCAATCATATCCTATCGTGCGTGTATACTGTTCTATCGTGCGTTAATGCTATCCTATCGTGCGTGAATCCTATCCTATCATTTATCTTGTAAAAAATAACGTTGCGGGTACTGTACGACTTTGCTCTTGAACAAATCGAACAAACACATGAAATGGAGGATATACCGCATTGTGTTCATTTGTGTATTTCACAGCTGTATTTGTCCATTTCTCTTGCAGGTTGTATGGTAATTTCATCACAATGGGATTTACTCCTACCGAAGCATCATAGTATGCAAAAAGTGGTTCATATCGTTCATCTCTCTTTAGGGATAAAATTTCTTCTAATCAATCTGATAGGTCACACAAACGATGCAACTCTTTTTTTTGTAATAGGAGGAAAAGAGTTCAGTTTGGTTTTCAAAGACGTTTCAATTAAATTTTGACTTCCAAATCTCTCTTCTAGTCTCGGCAAGATTTGTTTGTAGACATCTTCTAGGGTTGTGAGAATTTGCTGATTTTATGCTGATGATTTGTTGTTGAGACGAATTCGAAGTGTATTTTATAAGAAAGTCAATTTCGTCTTCTGGTTTTGCATCTAATTCAAGCATCACAGATTTAAATGAGTTCTTCCATGATGGATGAAATTCAGGTTTGTTGTTGAATTGGAGCAGACGAGAAACGAGCAAGTCTTTTTTCAAAATGTATCGTGTAAAATCTGCTGGGATACCGATGAGTCTGTATTGAAGATGCATCAGGTACTGGTCGTTGGCAGATAGATTGTCTTATCACACTTGATGGTCTTTCATAATTCACAGCAGGTTTTCTTCTGTCAGAAAAGAGTGACGCACTAGAATGCAGTTCCACATATTTCTTTGTACGTTCGGTTTGACTTTCAATTTCAATGTCACCAATATTTCGATCACACACTTCTTCACTTTAAGCGCTACAAACTTCAGCTTCAGCAACAGCTACTTCTTTTTGATATTTGATAACTCGAGGTCAGCTTCTAAATGTTCAGATCTTTTCTGTGATTTGGCACGTTCTAAAGCAAGTAACGACTGTTCTTTCTTGATCTGCATTTTTATTTCAGAATATTTTAATTTTGCTTTAGCAATGTCGGCTTTTTGCGTTTTTCTGACAATGATGATCGACTACTCAAATCCCTTCCAGATTTTGATGAAAGTTTATCACTGCTGTGTTTTGAAGATAACTTCTGAGAAGTTGTTGTTGATGTAAAGTTTGTATTATCATCATCATATAACAGTAAATCATCATCACAAGAACTCTGTTTTGCTTTCCAGTCATGTTGTTCCAGTTTGAACCTTAATTTCGTAAAGGCTGCATTGATCAGTATGTCATGACCTTTATGTGTTGTTTTCAAATTTTCTAATTGTTGAAGACTATTTTCCGTTCTTTGTCTTTCAAGAAATATCACAAAGTCAAGATAATCTTCTTCATAATATTTTACACTTTTTTTCTAACGATTCTCTGAGATTAATGTAAGATTCAATATCACTTTCAGTAGACAGTCTATCTAATTTTGTAAGGATCTCATCAATATTTTTCCATGATTTGTAGAAATCTATGGAATATTTTTCATAGTTCTTCAGATAAAGATCTTCTCCTTTTGAGGTTAATTGAAGTCGCCGTAAAGAGTAAGAAGCCTCTGGTTTTTTCGGATCATCGGCCTGCGTCATGCTGTGTCGTTGTACACATTTATTTACATTAGTGCCATGTACACCAAGCAAACCAAGACTTCACAATTTCTACTGTTTTATTTCATATGTTGGGTAGAGAATATGTCTATGATCATTTGGTAAATAACTGCAAAAAATAATAAAAAATAGTTCTAAGAAAAAATACAGTAGATGATAAATTTCATATAAATAAGCTGATAAATTAATCGTCCAACTTGTTTAAATTACAAACTTGTATACTTTATAAACTCTCAATTACAACAATTAAAGATTAGAAAACATAATTCAAATTAGCCGCCATTTTTTTTACAACAGTTCACAGTAGTAAACACTTTATCTTTGAATTTCTTCTTAAATAATAATACTTATTAATACAAATAATTTATGCATACAAATATATAAGAATTAACTTACATGGTGAGGTGACAAGCATGGAGCTTATGGTAAATAGTTCTAAAGTGGTGCAGAAAAACACGAAATACACTCCGCTCATGGAGCTTGCACGGGAAAAAGGAAAGGCAAAAAATGAACTTCCGCCAAGGGAAGATAACTCACAAAAGTGATACGAAGCAAAGAGCAATAACTCTTGCTAGTATCTACAAACAAGTCATCACAGTTGGATTGTTAAATCAATTCTTTGACAAATAATAATCATCTTAAAACATAACCTGTATTACATCTAGATCGAAACTCACCCCCGCCCCCCCCCCCCCCAAAAAAAAGAAAATAATAAAAATAACAGAACAAACAAACAAACCAAAAATAATAATAAAAAAACAACCAAAACAAAGAAGTAAAAAACTCCAAAAAAACAAAATTTTCTTTTTTGTCTTCAGACTGTTTGATTGAAGACCAAAATGTGCATACCTTTAAAGATATAAGTACATGTATTTTTGTTATCAATTTTTTTTTTGGAATTCTGTAATTCTGTATTTTTCATTTTTTCTTAATTTTGAAATCCAAAAACAAACAAACATTTAGATCATTTAATATTTGATTTGAAATGATATTTTAAAAAAAATCATTTTCAGAAGTATAAAGTTTATGGCAATAAATATGACTCTAATTAAGGATATTGTTTAAATAAAACAACAGACCTCCCGTATCATTTCGGATTCTTCTTGGTGATAATAGAAAAAATCGTTTTAAATGTTTAATTATTTTTCATCTTCCTTTTATTTTTTGGGAGGGGGGGGGGTAAACTGACTCTATTTAAAGATACTGTTTGTATAGAAAAAACGTACCCCCACCACAATCCTTTCTGAAGTCCCTTTGTGATACTGAAAATAATACAAATGTTTTATAGCTTAACTTTTATCCTGATTTATTTTCTGGGGTGGGGATTTTGATTCTAAAAAAGCAAACATTAAAATTGTCTTAATTGTTTTTCTTTCATTTTCATATTTTAAATCGACTCAATTTAAGAATACTGTTTCTATAAAACAACATACCTCCAGGATCCTTTTGGATGTCCTTAGGTGATACCGTAATGAAACAAACGATTTAATGCTTTTTTCCTAATCTATCTTTTGGGGTGGGGGTTTTGTTTTTATCAGTCTGTTTTTCTAAATTGTTACTCCAAGTATGTCCCATTTCAGTGAAATCAAATTGAGATTGTTTGTAGCTGTTGATCACATTTCATTCATTAAATTTTAATTAACCAATTAAAACTAGGTCATGTGTACAACAAAATCAGATTTTATCATCTGAAAACAAAGACACACTACTAAGCGGGGAACAATTTTTTCAAGGTGCTGAGTTTTTTCCAGTTATTTCACAGTAAGGCAAACACAAAACATTTATTACATGCGTTTTAACACTCTTTTATACAAACTTTATATTTATAAAAAAAATCACATTGTTAAACATTGATTAATGTGTCCTTGTACGATCCTTTTTTCGATCTGTACAGGGGTAATCAACTGAATAGGTCGCCTTATCTACCAATACATATGTACTTGGTAATACAGTAATATTATGAGTTCAACCATTTAGAAATTATATGTATTATTCTATTATAAAGGGATCGGTTAATATTTGTAATACATACTTCTGTTCAATTTTTTTTCCAGATTTACGTAAAGTAGTTTTCTACGGGCATTATTGATTACACAAGAATGAAAAGTTTTTTTTTTGGTATAAAATGTATTAGATTGATTAACTATGAAGAGATATAAATATTAAAACGATTTTCTTTCATATAAATATTGGTATAAAAAAATCAAAGAAATACCTTTATCATCGACTTCATAGTCACTTTTTAGTCCTGCAAATAAAACAAACACGTGTATTTTGTTGACTTTTATTGTGTCTATGTTTGTTTCAATTTTTTTGTTTTTAATTGGATTGTTTAATCAATTTTTTGACGAATAATAACCATCTTAAAACAGAACCTATATTACATCTAGATCGACCCCCCCCCCCCCAAAAAAAAAAAAAAAAACAAAAACAAAAACAAAAAAAAAACCAAAAAAAAAAAACCTAGAACAAAACAAAAAAGTAAAAAAAAACCCAAAACAATTTTTTTTTTGTCTTCAGACTGTATCTTTAAAGACCAAAATGTACATACCTTTAAAAATATCAGTAGATTTATTTTTGTTATCATTTTTTTCTTTTGGAATTCTGTAATTCTGTATTTTTTTTTCTTTACTTTGAAATCCAAAAACAAGCAAACCCTTAGATCGTTTAATATTTGATTTGAAACGATATTCAAAAAAAATCATTTTCAGAAGTATGAAGTTTATTGCAATAAATATGACTCTAATTAATAATACTGTTTAGATAAAACAACAAACCTCCAGTTTCATTTCGGATTCTTCTTGGTGATGCTAAAAAAAGAAACCGTTTTAAAGGTTTAATTATTTTTCATCTTCCTTTTTTTTTTGGAGGGGGGTGGTAAACTGACTCTATTTAAAAATGCTGTCTCTATAGAAAAAAACGTACCCCCAGAATCCTTTCTGAAGTCCCTTTGTGATACTGAAAATAAAACAAACGGTTTAAAGCTTAACTTTTTATCCTTATCAATATCTGGGGTGGGGATTTTAATTCTAAAAAAGCAAACGTTAAAATTGTCTTTATTGTTTTTTTTTTTTTTAATTTTCTTCTTTTAGGAGGGGGGGGGTGATTGTTACATTGACTCTATTTATAAATACTGTTTCTATAAAACAACATACCTCCAGGATCCTTTTGGATGTCTTTAGGTGATACTGAAATGAAACAAACGATTTAATGCTTTTTTCCTAATCTATCTTTTGGGATGGGGATTTTGTTTTTATCAGTCTGTTTTTTCTTAATTGTTACCCCCAGTATGTCCCATTTCAGTGAAATCAAATTCAGATTGTTTGTAGCTGAACATTTCATTCATTAAATTTTAATTAACCAATTAAAACTAGGTCATGTGTACAACAAAATCAGATTTTATCATCTGAAAACAAAGACACACTACTAAGCGGGGAACAATTTTTTCAAGGTGCTGAGTTTTCCCAGTTATCTCTCAGTAAGGCAAACGCAAAACCATTTAATACATGCATTTAACACTCTTTTATACAAACTTTATATTCAAAAAAAAAAATCACAGTGTTAAACATTGATTAATGTGTCCTTGTACGATCCTTTTTTCGATCTGCACAGGGGTAATCAACTGAATAGGTCGCCTTATCTACCAATACATATGTACTTGGTAATACAGTAATATTATGATTTTAACCATTTAGAAATTATATGTATTATTCTATTATAAAGGGATCGGTTAATATTTGTAATACATACTTCTGTTCAATTTTTTTTTCCAGATTTACTTAAAGTAGTTTTCTACGGGCATTATTGATTACACAAGAATGAAAAGTTTTTTTTTGGTATAAAATGTATTAGATTGATTAATTATGAAGATATATAAATATTAAAACGATTTTCTTTCATATAAATATTGGTATAAAAAAAATCAAAGAAATACCTTTATCATCGACTTCATAGTCACTTTTTAGTCCTGCAAATTAAACAAACACGTGTATTTTGTTGACTTATATTGTGTCTATGTTTGTTTAATTTTTTTTGTTTTTAATTGGATTGTTTAATCAATTCTTTGACGAATAATAACCATCTTAAAACAGAACCTATATTACATCTAGATCGACCCCCCCCCCCCCGAAAAAAAAAAACAAACAAAACCAAAAAACAAAACAAAAAACAAAAACAAAATTAACAAACAAACCAAAAACCAAAAAAAGAAACAAAAAAAAACAAAAACAAAAAAAAAAACCAAAAAAAAAAAAACCTAGAACAAAACAAAAAAGTAAAAAAAAAACCAAAAACAAATTTGTTTTTGTCCTCAGACTTTATCTTTAAAGACCAAAATGTACATACCTTTAAAAATATCAGTAGATTTATTTTTGTTATCATTTTTTTTCTTTTGGAATTCTGTAATTCTGTATTTTTTTTTCTTTACTTTGAAATCCAAAAACAAGCAAACCCTTAGATCATTTAATATTTGATTTGAAACGATATTTAAAAAAAATCATTTTCAGAAGTATGAAGTTTATTGCAATAAATATGACTCTAATTAATAATACTGTTTAAATAAAACAATAAACCTCCAGTATCATTTCGGGTTCTCTTTGGTGAAGCTAAAAAGAGAAACCGTTTTAAATGTTTAATTATTTTTCATCTTCCTTTTTTGGGGGGAGGGGGGGGGTGGTAAACTGACTCTATTTAAAAATACTGTCTCTATAGAAAAAAAACGTACCCCCAGAATCCTTTCTGAAGTCCCTTTGTGATACTGAAAATAAAACAAACGTTTTATAGCTTAACTTTTTATCCTTATCAATATCTGGGGTGGGGATTTTGATTCTAAAAAAGCAAACGTTAAAATTGTCTTAATTGTTTTTTTTTTTTAATTTTCATCTTTTAGGAGGGGGGGGGGTTGATTGTTACATTGACTCTATTTATAAATACTGTTTCTATAAAACAACATACCTCCAGGATCCTTTTGGATGTCCCTAGGTGATACTGAAATGAAACAAACGATTTAATGCTTTTTTCCTAATCTATCTTTTGGGATGGGGATTTTGTTTTTATCAGTCTGTTTTTTCTTAATTGTTACCCCCAGTATGTCCCATTTCAGTGAAATCAAATTGAGATTGTTTGTAGCTGAACATTTCATTCATTAAATTTTAATTAACCAATTAAAACTAGGTCATGTGTACAACAAAATCAGATTTTATCATCTGAAAACAAAGACACACTACTAAGCGGGGAACATTTTTTTCAAGGTGCTGAGTTTTCCCAGTTATCTCTCAGTAAGGCAAACACAAAACCATTTAATACATGCATTTAACACTCTTTTATACAAACTTTATATTCAAAAAAAAAATCACAGTGTTAAATATTGATTAATGTGTCCTTGTACGATCCTTTTTTCGATCTGCACAGGGGTAATCAACTGAATAGGTCGCCTTATCTACCAATACATATGTACTTGGTAATACAGTAATATTATGATTTCAACCATTTAGAAATTATATGTATTATACTATTATAAAGGGATCGGTTAACATTTTTAATACATACTTCTGTTCATTTTTTTTCCAGATTTACTTAAAGTAGTTTTCTACGGGCATTATTGCTTACACAAGAATGAATTTTTTTTTTGTATGAAATGCATTAGATTGATTAATTATGAAGAGATATGAATATTGAAATGATTTTCTTTTATATAAATATTGGTATAAAAAAAAAACCCAATGAAATACCTTCATCATCGACTTCATAGTCACTTTTTAGTCCTGCAAATTAAACGAACACGTGTATTTTGTTGACTTTTATTGTGTCTATGTTTGTTTATTTTGTTTTTTGTTTTTAATAAGATTGTTTAATCAATTCTTTGACGAAAAATAACCATCTTAAAACAAAAACTATATTACATCTACATCGGCCCCCCCCCCCCCCAACAAAACAAAAAACAAAAAAAAAACAAACAAAAAACAAAAATTAACAAACCAAAAACCAAAAAAAAAAGACCAACCCCCCCCCCCCCAAAAAAAAAAAAAAAAAAAAAAAAAACAATATTTTCTTTTTGTCTTCAGACTATATCTTTAGAGACCAAAATGTGCATACCTTTAAAAATATAAGTAGATATATTATTGTGATTATTTTTTTGGAATTCTGTAATTCTGTATTTTTATTTTTTCTTTACTTTGGAATCCAAAAACAAGCAAATCCTTAGATAATTTAATATTTGATTTGAAACGATATTTAAAAAAAAAAAACATTTTCAGAAGTATGAAGTTTATGGCAATAAATATGACTCTAATTAAGGATACTGTTAAAATAAAACAACAAACCTCCAGTATCATTTCGGATTCTTCTTGGTGATACTAAAAGAAAAACGTTTTAAATGATTAATTATTTTTCATCTTCCTTTTTTTTGGGGGGGGGGGGGGGGTGGGGGGTGGGGATGGGAAACTGACCCTATTTAAAAATACTGTTTCTATAGAAAAAAAACGTACCCCCAGAATCCTTTCTGAAGTCCCTTTGTGATACTGAAAATAAAACAAACGTTTTATAGCTTAACTTTTTATCCTTATCAATATCTGGGGTGGGGATTTTGATTCTAAAAAGGCAAACGTTAAAATTGTCTTAATTGTTTTTTTTTTAAATTTCTTCTTTTAGGAGGGGGGGGGTGATTGTTACATTGACTCTATTTATAAATACTGTTTCTATAAAACAACATACCTCCAGGATCCTTTTGGATGTCCCTAGGTGATACTGAAATGAAACAAACGATTTAATGTTTTTTTCCTAATCTATCTTTTGGGGTGGGGATTTTGTTTTTATCAGTTTGTTTTTCTAAATTGTTACCCCCAGTATGTCCCATTTCAGTGAAATCAAATTGAGATTGTTTGTAGCTGAACATTTCATTCATTAAATTTTAATTAACCAATTAAAACTAGGTCATGTGTACAACAAAATCAGATTTTATCATCTGAAAACAAAGACACACTACTAAGCGGGGAACATTTTTTTTAATGTACTGAGTTTTTCCAGTTATTTCACAGTAAGGCAAACGCAAAACATTTATTACATGCATTTAACACTCTTTTATACAAACTTTATATTTATAAAAAAAATCACAGTGTTAAACATTGATTAATGTGTCCTTGTACGATCCTTTTTTCGATCTGTACAGGGGTAATCAACTGAATAGGTCGCCTTATCTACCAATACATATGTACTTGGTAATACAGTAATATTATGATTTCAACCATTTAGAAATTATATGTATTATACTATTATAAAGGGATCGGTTAACATTTTTAATACATACTTCTGTTCATTTTTTTTCCAGATTTACTTAAAGTAGTTTTCTACGGGCATTATTGCTTACACAAGAATGAATTTTTTTTTTTGTATGAAATGCATTAGATTGATTAATTATGAAGAGATATGAATATTGAAATGATTTTCTTTTATATAAATATTGGTATAAAAAAAAAACCCAATGAAATACCTTCATCATCGACTTCATAGTCACTTTTTAGTCCTGCAAATTAAACGAACACGTGTATTTTGTTGACTTTTATTGTGTCTATGTTTGTTTATTTTGTTTTTTGTTTTTAATAAGATTGTTTAATCAATTCTTTGACGAAAAATAACCATCTTAAAACAAAAACTATATTACATCTACATCGGCCCCCCCCCAACAAAACAAAAAACAAAAAAAAAACAAACAAAAAACAAAAATTAACAAACCAAAAACCAAAAAAAAAGACCAACCCCCCCCCCCCAAAAAAAAAAAAAAAAAAAAAAAAAACAATATTTTCTTTTTGTCTTCAGACTATATCTTTAGAGACCAAAATGTGCATACCTTTAAAAATATAAGTAGATATATTATTGTGATTATTTTTTTGGAATTCTGTAATTCTGTATTTTTATTTTTTCTTTACTTTGGAATCCAAAAACAAGCAAATCCTTAGATAATTTAATATTTGATTTGAAACGATATTTAAAAAAAAAAAACATTTTCAGAAGTATGAAGTTTATGGCAATAAATATGACTCTAATTAAGGATACTGTTAAAATAAAACAACAAACCTCCAGTATCATTTCGGATTCTTCTTGGTGATACTAAAAGAAAAACGTTTTAAATGATTAATTATTTTTCATCTTCCTTTTTTTTGGGGGGGGGGTGGGGGGTGGGGATGGGAAACTGACCCTATTTAAAAATACTGTTTCTATAGAAAAAAAACGTACCCCCAGAATCCTTTCTGAAGTCCCTTTGTGATACTGAAAATAAAACAAACGTTTTATAGCTTAACTTTTTATCCTTATCAATATCTGGGGTGGGGATTTTGATTCTAAAAAGGCAAACGTTAAAATTGTCTTAATTGTTTTTTTTTTAAATTTCTTCTTTTAGGAGGGGGGGGGGGTGATTGTTACATTGACTCTATTTATAAATACTGTTTCTATAAAACAACATACCTCCAGGATCCTTTTGGATGTCCCTAGGTGATACTGAAATGAAACAAACGATTTAATGTTTTTTTCCTAATCTATCTTTTGGGGTGGGGATTTTGTTTTTATCAGTTTGTTTTTCTAAATTGTTACCCCCAGTATGTCCCATTTCAGTGAAATCAAATTGAGATTGTTTGTAGCTGAACATTTCATTCATTAAATTTTAATTAACCAATTAAAACTAGGTCATGTGTACAACAAAATCAGATTTTATCATCTGAAAACAAAGACACACTACTAAGCGGGGAACATTTTTTTTAATGTACTGAGTTTTTCCAGTTATTTCACAGTAAGGCAAACGCAAAACATTTATTACATGCATTTAACACTCTTTTATACAAACTTTATATTTATAAAAAAAATCACAGTGTTAAACATTGATTAATGTGTCCTTGTACGATCCTTTTTTCGATCTGTACAGGGGTAATCAACTGAATAGGTCGCCTTATCTACCAATACATATGTACTTGGTAATACAGTAATATTATGCTTTTAACCATTTAGAAATTATATGTATTATTCTATTATAAAGGGATCGGTTAATATTTGTAATACATACTTCTGTTCAATTTTTTTTTCCAGATTTACTTAAAGTAGTTTTCTACGGGCATTATTGATTACACAAGAATGAAAAGTTTTTTTTTGGTATAAAATGTATAAGATTGATTAATTATGAAGAGATATGAATATTAAAACGATTTTCTTTCATATAAATATTGGTATAAAAAAAATCAAAGAAATACCTTTATCATCGACTTCATAGTCACTTTTTAGTCCTGCAAATTAAACAAACACGTGTATTTTGTTGACTTTTATTGTGTCTATGTTTGTTTAATTTTTTTTGTTTTTAATTGGATTGTTTAATCAATTCTTTGACGAATAATAACCATCTTAAAACAGAACCTATATTACATCTAGATCGACCCCCCCCCCCCCCAAAAAAAAAAAAAAAATCAAAAACAAAACCAAAAAACAAAACAAAAAACAAAACAAAATTAGTAAACAAACCAAAAACCAAACATAGAAACCAAAAAAACAAAACAAAAAAAGAAACCAAAAAAAAAACCTAGAACAAAACAAAAAAGAAAAAAAAAAACCCAAAACAAATTTTTTTTTTGTCTTCAGACTGTATCTTTAAAGACCAAAATGTACATACCTTTAAAAATATCAGTAGATTTATTTTTGTTATCATTTTTTTTCTTTTGGAATTCTGTAATTCTGTATTTTTTTTATTATTTTTTTCTTTACTTTGAAATCCAAAAACAAGCAAACCCTTAGATCATTTAATATTTGATTTAAAATGATATTTAAAAAAAATCATTTTCAGAAGTATGAAGTTTATTGCAATAAATATGACTCTAATTAATAATACTGTTTAAATAAAACAATAAACCTCCAGTATCATTTCGGGTTCTCCTTGGTGAAGCTAAAAAGAGAAACCGTTTTAAATGTTTAATTATTTTTCATCTTCCTTTTTTTTTGGGAGGGGGCTGGTAAACTGACTCTATTTAAAAATACTGTCTCTATAGAAAAAACGTACCCCCAGAATCCTTTCTGAAGTCCCTTTGTGATACTGAAAATAAAACAAACGTTTTATAGCTTAACTTTTTATCCTTATCAATATCTGGGGTGGGGATTTTGATTCTAAAAAAGCAAACGTTAAAATTGTCTTAATTGTTTTGTTTCTTTAATTTTCTTCTTTGAGGAGGGGGGGGGGGGGTGATTGTTACATTGACTCTATTTATAAATACTGTTTCTATAAAACAACATACCTCCAGGATCCTTTTGGATGTCCCTAGGTGATACTGAAATGAAACAAACGATTTAATGCTTTTTTCCTAATCTATCTTTTGGGGTGGGGATTTTGTTTTTATCAGTCTGTTTTTTCTTAATTGTTACCCCCAGTATGTCCCATTTCAGTGAAATCAAATTCAGATTGTTTGTAGCTGAACATTTCATTCATTAAATTTTCATTAACCAATTAAAACTAGGTCATGTGTACAACAAAATCAGATTTTATCATCTGAAAACAAAGACACACTACTAAGCGGGGAACAATTTTTTCAAGGTGCTGAGTTTTCCCAGTTATCTCTCAGTAAGGCAAACGCAAAACCATTTAATACATGCATTTAAAACTCTTTTATACAAACTTTATATTCAAAAAAAAATCACAGTGTTAAACATTGATTAATGTGTTTATGTACGATCCTTTTTTCGATCTGCACAGGGGTAATCAACTGAATATGTCGCCTTATCTACCAATACATATGTACTTGGTAATACAGTAATATTATGATTTCAACCATTTAGAAATTATATGTATTATACTATTATAAAGGGATCGGTTAACATTTTTAATACATACTTCTGTTCATTTTTTTTCCAGATTTACTTAAAGTAGTTTTCTACGGGCATTATTGCTTACACAAGAATGAATTTTTTTTGTGTATGAAAGGACTATGTGCGGTATGGTCAAATATTTGCCCCCAATTTCAACCAATTCTTAAAAAGTATCGTATAAAAATGAGATCTTCACAAATCATTGTAAAGAGGATGCCTATAACTTTAATCTTGATTTTAGTCATCATTGCTCACTCGCTGTTTATCTATGACGTCACCTAAATGACCTAATTCCCGCAAATTTGCAAACAAATGAAGATATTATAATTTTTGCTCTATATTTTGCATTCGGAAATATAGAGCGCAGGTCTGCTCAAGTGCGATTTTAACATATGTTTTTCTTCAGATAGTTATACATATCATACTAAAAAATGGTACTTGAGCAAGCCTGCGCTCGATGTTTCCCAGTCGAAAAATCATTGGCAAACACCCATATTTTGCCACAAAACATCAATTTATCAAAATAATGCAATCTTCATGACGTCATTTCTACATTATGACGTCTCTGTGGTGATAACCTTTTACACCTTTATTTCCAATATGATTTTAACTATCTTTCACCTTATTTTAAAACTCTTTCTAGAACTTTGATTTTGGGGGGCAAAAATTGCATAAAACCGCACTTAGTCCTTTATTAGATTGATTAATTATGAAGAGATATGAATATTAAAATGATTTTCTTTTATATAAATATTGGTATAAAAAAAAACAATGAAATACCTTCATCATCGTATTCATAGTTACTTTTTAGTCCTGCAAATTAAACGAACACGTGTATTTTGTTGACTTTTATTGTGTCTATGTTTGTTTATTTTGTTTTTTGTTTTTAATTGGATTGTTTAATCAATTCTTTGACGAAAAATAACCATCTTAAAACAAAAACTATATTACATCTAGATCGACCCCCCCCCCCCCAACAAAACAAAAAACAAAAAAACAAAAAACAAAAATGAGCAAACAAACCAAAATCAAAAAAAAAGACCAAAAAAAAAGACCAAAAAAAAAAAAAAAAAAGAAAACAATATTTTCTTTTTGTCTTCAGACTATATCTTTAAAGACCAAAATGTGCATACCTTTAAAAATATAAGTAGATATATTATTGTGATCATTTTTTTGGAATTCTGTAATTCTGTATTTTTATTTTTTCTTTACTTTGGAATCCAAAAACAAGCAAATCCTTAGATAATTTAATATTTGATTTGAAACGATATTTAAAAAAAAAATCATTTTCAGAAGTATGAAGTTTATTGCAATAAATATGACTCTAATTAATAATACTGTTAAAATAAAACAACAAACCTCCAGTATCATTTCGGATTCTTCTTGGTGATACTAAAAGAAAAACGTTTTAAATGATTAATTATTTTTCATCTTCCTTTTTTTTTGGGGGGGGGGTGGGGGGTGGGGATGGGAAACTGACCCTATTTAAAAATACTGTTTCTATAGAAAAAAAACGTACCCCCAGAATCCTTTCTGAAGTCCCTTTGTGATACTGAAAATAAAACAAACGTTTTATAGCTTAACTTTTTATCCTTATCAATATCTGGGGTGGGGATTTTGATTCTAAAAAGGCAAACGTTAAAATTGTCTTAATTGTTTTTTTTTTAAATTTCTTCTTTTAGGAGGGGGGGGGGGTTGATTGTTACATTGACTCTATTTATAAATACTGTTTCTATAAAACAACATACCTCCAGGATCCTTTTGGATGTCCCTAGGTGATACTGAAATGAAACAAACGATTTAATGTTTTTTTCCTAATCTATCTTTTGGGGTGGGGATTTTGTTTTTATCAGTTTGTTTTTCTAAATTGTTACCCCCAGTATGTCCCATTTCAGTGAAATCAAATTGAGATTGTTTGTAGCTGAACATTTCATTCATTAAATTTTAATTAACCAATTAAAACTAGGTCATGTGTACAACAAAATCAGATTTTATCATCTGAAAACAAAGACACACTACTAAGCGGGGAACATTTTTTTTAATGTACTGAGTTTTTCCAGTTATTTCACAGTAAGGCAAACGCAAAACATTTATTACATGCATTTAACACTCTTTTATACAAACTTTTTATTTATAAAAAAAATCACAGTGTTAAACATTGATTAATGTGTCCTTGTACGATCCTTTTTTCGATCTGTACAGGGGTAATCAACTGAATAGGTCGCCTTATCTACCAATACATATGTACTTGGTAATACAGTAATATTATGATTTTAACCATTTAGAAATTATATGTATTATTCTATTATAAAGGGATCGGTTAATATTTGTAATACATACTTCTGTTCAATTTTTTTTTCCAGATTTACTTAAAGTAGTTTTCTACGGGCATTATTGATTACACAAGAATGAAAAGTTTTTTTTTGGTATAAAATGTATTAGATTGATTAATTATGAAGATATATAAATATTAAAACGATTTTCTTTCATATAAATATTGGTATAAAAAAAATCAAAGAAATACCTTTATCATCGACTTCATAGTCACTTTTTAGTCCTGCAAATTAAACAAACACGTGTATTTTGTTGACTTTTATTGTGTCTATGTTTGTTTAATTTTTTTTGTTTTTAATTGGATTGTTTAATCAATTCTTTGACGAAAAATAACCATCTTAAAACAGAACCTATATTACATCTAGATCGACCCCCCCCCCCAAAAAAAAAAAAAATCAAAAACAAAACCAAAAAACAAAACAAAAAACAAAACAAAATTAGTAAACAAACCAAAAACCAAACATAGAAACCAAAAAAACAAAAACAAAAAAAGAAACCAAAAAAAAAACCTAGAACAAAACAAAAAAGAAAAAAAAAAAACCAAAAACAAATTTTTTTTTTGTCTTCAGACTGTATCTTTAAAGACCAAAATGTACATACCTTTAAAAATATCAGTAGATTTATTTTTGTTATCATTTTTTTCTTTTGGAATTCTGTAATTCTGTATTTTTTTTTTCTTTACTTTGAAATCCAAAAACAAGCAAACCCTTAGATCATTTAATATTTGATTTGAAATGATATTTAAAAAAAATCATTTTCAGAAGTATGAAGTTTATTGCAATAAATATGACTCTAATTAATAATACTGTTTAAATAAAACGATAAACCTCCAGTATCATTTCGGGTTCTCCTTGGTGAAGCTAAAAAGAGAAACCGTTTTAAATGTTTAATTATTTTTCATCTTCCTTTTTTTTTGGGAGGGGGCTGGTAAACTGACTCTATTTAAAAATACTGTCTCTATAGAAAAAACGTACCCCCAGAATCCTTTCTGAAGTCCCTTTGTGATACTGAAAATAAAACAAACGTTTTATAGCTTAACTTTTTATCCTTATCAATATCTGGGGTGGGGATTTTGATTCTAAAAAAGCAAACGTTAAAATTGTCTTAATTGTTTTGTTTTTTTAATTTTCTTCTTTTAGGAGGGGGGGGGGGTGATTGTTACATTGACTCTATTTATAAATACTGTTTCTATAAAACAACATACCTCCAGGATCCTTTTGGATGTCCCTAGGTGATACTGAAATGAAACAAACGATTTAATGCTTTTTTCCTAATCTATCTTTTGGGGTGGGGATTTTGTTTTTATCATTCTGTTTTTTCTTAATTGTTACCCCCAGTATGTCCCATTTCAGTGAAATCAAATTCAGATTGTTTGTAGCTGAACATTTCATTCATTAAATTTTCATTAACCAATTAAAACTAGGTCATGTGTACAACAAAATCAGATTTTATCATCTGAAAACAAAGACACACTACTAAGCGGGGAACAATTTTTTCAAGGTGCTGAGTTTTCCCAGTTATCTCTCAGTAAGGCAAACGCAAAACCATTAAATACATGCATTTAACACTCTTTTATACAAACTTTATATTCAAAAAAAAAATCACAGTGTTAAACATTGATTAATGTGTCCTTGTACGATCCTTTTTTCGATCTGCACAGGGGTAATCAACTGAATAGGTCGCCTTATCTACCAATACATATGTACTTGGTAATACAGTAATATTATGATTTCAACCATTTAGAAATTATATGTATTATACTATTATAAAGGGATCGGTTAACATTTATAATACATACTTCTGTTCATTTTTTTTCCAGATTTACTTAAAGTAGTTTTCTACGGGCATTATTGCTTACACAAGAATGAATTTTTTTTTTGTATTAAATGTATTAGATTGATTAATTATGAAGATATATAAATATTAAAATGATTTTCTTTTATATAAATATTGGTATAAAAAAAAAACAATGAAATACCTTCATCATCGACTTCATAGTCACTTTTTAGTCCTGCAAATTAAACGAACACGTGTATTTTGTTGACTTTTATTGTGTCTATGTTTGTTTATTTTGTTTTTTGTTTTTAATAAGATTGTTTAATCAATTCTTTGACGAAAAATAACCATCTTAAAACAAAAACTATATTACATCTAGATCGACCCCCCCCCCCCAAAAAAAAAAATCAAAAACAAAACCAAAAAACAAAACAAAATTAACAAAGCCAAAAACCAAAAAAAGAAACCAAAAAAACAAAAACAAAAAAAAAAACAAAAAAAAAAACCTAGAACAAAACAAAAAAGTAAAAAAAAAAAAACCCAAAACATTTTTTTTTTGTCTTCAGACTGTATCTTTAAAGACCAAAATGTACATACCTTTAAAAATATCAGTAGATTTATTTTTGTTATCATTTTTTTTCTTTTGGAATTCTGTAATTCTGTATTTTTTTTTTCTTTACTTTGAAATCCAAAAACAAGCAAACCCTTGGATCATTTAATATTTGATTTGAAATGATATTTAAAAAAAATCATTTTCAGAAGTATGAAGTTTATTGCAATAAATATGACTCTAATTAATAATACTGTTTAAATAAAACAATAAACCTCCAGTATCATTTCGGGTTCTCCTTGGTGAAGCTAAAAAGAGAAACCGTTTTAAATGTTTAATTATTTTTCATCTTCCTTTTTTTTTGGGAGGGGGCTGGTAAACTGACTCTATTTAAAAATACTGTCTCTATAGAAAAAACGTACCCCCAGAATCCTTTCTGAAGTCCCTTTGTGATACTGAAAATAAAACAAACGTTTTATAGCTTAACTTTTTATCCTTATCAATATCTGGGGTGGGGATTTTGATTCTAAAAAAGCAAACGTTAAAATTGTCTTAATTGTTTTGTTTTTTTAATTTTCTTCTTTGAGGAGGGGGGGTGATTGTTACATTGACTCTATTTATAAATACTGTTTCTATAAAACAACATACCTCCAGGATCCTTTTGGATGTCCCTAGGTGATACTGAAATGAAACAAACGATTTAATGCTTTTTTCCTAATATATCTTTTGGGGTGGGGATTTTATTTTTATCAGTCTGTTTTTTCTTAATTGTTACCCCCAGTATGTCCCATTTCAGTGAAATCAAATTCAGATTGTTTGTAGCTGAACATTTCATTCATTAAATTTTCATTAACCAATAAAAACTAGGTCATGTGTACAACAAAATCAGATTTTATCATCTGAAAACAAAGACACACTACTAAGCGGGGAACAATTTTTTCAAGGTGCTGAGTTTTCCCAGTTATCTCTCAGTAAGGCAAACGCAAAACCATTTAATACATGCATTTAAAACTCTTTTATACAAACTTTATATTCAAAAAAAAAATCACAGTGTTAAACATTGATTAATGTGTTTATGTACGATCCTTTTTTCGATCTGCACAGGGGTAATCAACTGAATATGTCGCCTTATCTACCAATACATATGTACTTGGTAATACAGTAATATTATGATTTCAACCATTTAGAAATTATATGTATTATACTATTATAAAGGGATCGGTTAACATTTTTAATACATACTTCTGTTCATTTTTTTTCCAGATTTACTTAAAGTAGTTTTCTACGGGCATTATTGCTTACACAAGAATGAATTTTTTTTGTGTATGAAATTTATTAGATTGATTAATTATGAAGAGATATGAATATTAAAATGATTTTCTTTTATATAAATATTGGTATAAAAAAAAACAATGAAATACCTTCATCATCGTCTTCATAGTCACTTTTTAGTCCTGCAAATTAAACGAACACGTGTATTTTGTTGACTTTTATTGTGTCTATGTTTGTTTATTTTGTTTTTTGTTTTTAATAAGATTGTTTAATCAATTCTTTGACGAAAAATAACCATCTTAAAACAAAAACTATATTACATCTAGATCGACCCCCCCCCCCCCCCCCCAACAAAACAAAAAACAAAAAAACAAAAAAAAAAATGAGCAAACAAACCAAAATCAAAAAAAAAGACCAAAAAAAAAAGACCAAAAAAAAAAAAAAAAAAAAGAAAACAATATTTTCTTTTTGTCTTCAGACTATATCTTCAAAGACCAAAATGTGCATACCTTTAAAAATATAAGTAGATATATTATTGTGATCATTTTTTTGGAATTCTGTAATTCTGTATTTTTATTTTTTCTTTACTTTGGAATCCAAAAACAAGCAAATCCTTAGATAATTTAATATTTGATTTTAAACGATATTTAAAAAAAAAATCATTTTCAGAAGTATGAAGTTTATGGCAATAAATATGACTCTAATTAAGGATACTGTTAAAATAAAACAACAAACCTCCAGTATCATTTCGGATTCTTCTTGGTGATACTAAAACAAAAACGTTTTAAATGATTAATTATTTTTCATCATCCTTTTTTTGGGGGGGGTGGGGTGTGGGGGTGGGAAATTGACCCTATTTAAAAATACTGTTTCTATAGAAAAAAACGTACCCCCAGAATCCTTTCTGAAGTCCCTTTGTGATACTGAAAATAAAACAAACGTTTTATAGCTTAACTTTTTATCCTTATCAATATCTGGGGTGGGGATTTTGATTCTAAAAAAGCAAACGTTAAAATTGTCTTAATTGTTTTTTTTTTAATTTTCTTCTTTTAGGAGGGGGGGGTGATTGTTACATTGACTCTATTTATAAATACTGTTTCTATAAAACAACATACCTCCAGGATCCTTTTGGATGTCCCTAGGTGATACTGAAATGAAACAAACGATTTAATGCTTTTTTTCTAATATATCTTTTGGGGTAGGGATTTTGTTTTTATCAGTCTGTTTTTTCTTAATTGTTACCCCCAGTATGTCCCATTTCAGTGAAATCAAATTCAGATTGTTTGTAGCTGAACATTTCATTCATTAAATTTTAATTAACCAATTAAACCTAGGTCATGTGTACAACAAAATCAGATTTTATCATCTGAAAACAAAGACACACTACTAAGCGGGGAACAATTTTTTCAAGGTGCTGAGTTTTCCCAGTTATCTCTCAGTAAGGCAAACGCAAAACCATTTAATACATGCATTTAACACTCTTTTATACAAACTTTATATTCAAAAAAAAAAAAATCACAGTGTTAAACATTGATTAATGTGTCCTTGTACGATCCTTTTTTCGATCTGCACAGGGGTAATCAACTGAATAGGTCGCCTTATCTACCAATACATATGTACTTGGTAATACAGTAATATTATGATTTCAACCATTTAGAAATTATATGTATTATACTATTATATAGGGATCGGTTAACATTTTTAATACATACTTCTGTTCATTTTTTTTCCAGATTTACTTAAAGTAGTTTTCTACGGGCATTATTGCTTACACAAGAATGATTTTTTTTTGTATGAAATGTATTAGATTGATTAATTATGAAGATATATAAATATTAAAATGATTTTCTTTTATATAAATATTGGTATAAAAAAAAAACCAATGAAATACCTTCATCATCGACTTCATAGTCACTTTTTAGTCCTGCAAATTAAACGAACACGTGTATTTTGTTGACTTTTATTGTGTCTATGTTTGTTTATTTTGTTTTTTGTTTTTAATAAGATTGTTTAATCAATTCTTTGACGAAAAATAACCATCTTAAAACAAAAACTATATTACATCTAGATCGACCCCCCCCCCCCCAACAAAACAAAAAACAAAAAAAACAAAAAACAAAAATGAGCAAACAAACCAAAATCAAAAAAAAAAAACCAAAAAAAAAACCAAAAAAAAAAGACAAAAAGACAAAAAAAAAAAAACAAAAAAAAAAAAAAAAAAGAAAACAATATTTTCTTTTTGTCTTCAGACTATATCTTTAAAGACCAAAATGTGCATACCTTTAAAAATATAAGTAGATATATTATTGTGATCATTTTTTTTGAATTCTGTAATTCTGTATTTTTATTTTTTCTTTACTTTGGAATCCAAAAACAAGCAAATCCTTAGATAATTTAATATTTGATTTGAAACGATATTTAAAAAAAAAATCATTTTCAGAAGTGTGAAGTTTATTGCAATAAATATGACTCTAATTAAGGATACTGTTTAAATAAAACAACAAACCTCCAGTCTCATTTCGGATTCTTCTTGGTGATACTAAAAGAAAAACGTTTTAAATGATTAATTATTTTTCATCTTCCTTTTTTTTGGGGGGTGGGGGGTGGGGGTGGGAAACTGACCCTATTTAAAAATACTGTTTCTATAGAAAAAAAACGTACCCCCATAATCCTTTCTGAAGTCCCTTTGTGATACTGAAAATAAAACAAACGTTTTATAGCTTAACTTTTTATCCTAATCTATTTTCGGGGGTGGGGATTTTGATTCTAAAAAAGCAAACGTTTTGAATTGTCTTAATTGTTTTTTTTTTAATTTTCTTCTTTTAGAAGGGGGGGGGGTAATTGTTACATTGACTCTATTTATAAATACTGTTTCTATAAAACAACATACCTCCAGGATCCTTTTGGATGTCCCTAGGTGATACTGAAATGAAACAAACGATTTAATGCTTTTTTCCTAATCTATCTTTTGGGGTGGGGATTTTGTTTTTATCAGTCTGTTTTTTCTTAATTGTTACCCCCAGTATGTCCCATTTCAGGGAAAACAAATTCAGATTGTTTGTAGCTGAACATTTCATTCATTAAATTTTAATTAACCAATTAAAACTAGGTCATGTGTACAACAAAATCAGATTTTATCATCTGAAAACAAAGACACACTACTAAGCGGGGAACAATTTTTTCAAGGTGCTGAGTTTTCCCAGTTATCTCTCAGTAAGGCAAACGCAAAACCATTTAATACATGCATTTAACACTCTTTTATACAAACTTTATATTCAAAAAAAAAAAAAAATCACAGTGTTAAACATTGATTAATGTGTCCTTGTACGATCCTTTTTTCGATCTGCACAGGGGTAATCAACTGAATAGGTCGCCTTATCTACCAATACATATGTACTTGGTAATACAGTAATATTACGATTTCAACCATTTAGAAATTATATGTATTATACTATTATAAAGGGATCGGTTAACATTTTTAATACATACTTCTGTTCATTTTTTTTCCAGATTTACTTAAAGTAGTTTTCTACGGGCATTATTGCTTACACAAGAATGAATTTATTTTTTTTTTGTATGAAATGTATTAGATTGATTAATTATGAAGAGATATGAATATTAAAATGATTTTCTTTTATATAAATATTGGTATAAAAAAAAACCAATGAAATACCTTCATCATCGACTTCATAGTCACTTTTTAGTCCTGCAAATTAAACGAACACGTGTATTTTGTTGACTTTTATTGTGTCTATGTTTGTTTATTTTGTTTTTTGTTTTTAATAAGATTGTTTAATCAATTCTTTGACGAAAAATAACCATCTTAAAACAAAAACTATATTACATCTAGATCGACCCCCCCCCCCCCCCCAACAAAACAAAAAACAAAAAAAAAACAAAAAACAAAAATGAGCAAACAAACCAAAAACGAAAAACAAAAGACCAAAAAAAAAACAAAAAAAAGACCAAAAAAAAAAAAAAAGAAAACAATATTTTCTTTTTGTCTTCAGACTATATCTTTAAAGACCAAAATGTGCATACCTTTAAAAATATAAGTAGATATATTATTGTGATCATTTTTTTTGAATTCTGTAATTCTGTATTTTTATTTTTTCTTTACTTTGAAATCCAAAAACAAGCAAACCCTTAGATCAGTTAATGTTTGATTTGAAACGATATTTAAAAAAAATCATTTTCAGAAGTATGAAGTTTATTGCAATAAATATGACTCTAATTAATAATACTGTTTAAATAAAACAATAAACCTCCAGTATCATTTCGGGTTCTCCTTGGTGAAGCTAAAAAAAGAAACCGTTTTAAATGTTTAATTATTTTTCATCTTCCTTTTTTTTTTGGGAGGGGGGTGGTAAACTGACTCTATTTGAAAATACTGTCTCTATAGAAAAAAACGTACCCCCAGAATCCTTTCTGAAGTCCCTTTGTGATACTGAAAATAAAACAAACGTTTTATAGCTTAACTTTTTATCCTTATCAATATCTGGGGTGGAGATTTTGATTCTAAAAAAGCAAACGTTAAAATTGTCTTAATTGTTTTTTTTTTTTTTAATTTTCTTCTTTTAGGAGGGGGGGGGGGTGATTGTTACATTGACTCTATTTATAAATACTGTTTCTATAAAACAACATACCTCCAGGATCCTTTTGGATGTCCCTTGGTGATACTGAAATGAAACAAACGATTTAATGCTTTTTTCCTAATCTATCTTTTGGGGTGGGGATTTTGTTTTTATCAGTCTGTTTTTTCTTAATTGTTACCCCCAGTATGTCCCATTTCAGGGAAAACAAATTCAGATTGTTTGTAGCTGAACATTTCATTCATTAAATTTTAATTAACCAATTAAAACTAGGTCATGTGTACAACAAAATCAGATTTTATCATCTGAAAACAAAGACACACTACTAAGCGGGGAACAATTTTTTCAAGGTGCTGAGTTTTCCCAGTTATCTCTCAGTAAGGCAAACGCAAAACCATTTAATACATGCATTTAACACTCTTTTATACAAACTTTATATTCAAAAAAAAAAAAAATCACAGTGTTAAACATTGATTAATGTGTCCTTGTACGATCCTTTTTTCGATCTGCACAGGGGTAATCAACTGAATAGGTCGCCTTATCTACCAATACATATGTACTTGGTAATACAGTAATATTACGATTTCAACCATTTAGAAATTATATGTATTATACTATTATAAAGGGATCGGTTAACATTTTTAATACATACTTCTGTTCATTTTTTTTCCAGATTTACTTAAAGTAGTTTTCTACGGGCATTATTGCTTACACAAGAATGAATTTATTTTTTTTTTGTATGAAATGTATTAGATTGATTAATTATGAAGAGATATGAATATTAAAATGATTTTCTTTTATATAAATATTGGTATAAAAAAAAACCAATGAAATACCTTCATCATCGACTTCATAGTCACTTTTTAGTCCTGCAAATTAAACGAACACGTGTATTTTGTTGACTTTTATTGTGTCTATGTTTGTTTATTTTGTTTTTTGTTTTTAATAAGATTGTTTAATCAATTCTTTGACGAAAAATAACCATCTTAAAACAAAAACTATATTACATCTAGATCGACCCCCCCCCCCCCCAACAAAACAAAAAACAAAAAAAAAACAAAAAACAAAAATGAGCAAACAAACCAAAAACGAAAAACAAAAGACCAAAAAAAAAACAAAAAAAAGACCAAAAAAAAAAAAAAAGAAAACAATATTTTCTTTTTGTCTTCAGACTATATCTTTAAAGACCAAAATGTGCATACCTTTAAAAATATAAGTAGATATATTATTGTGATCATTTTTTTTGAATTCTGTAATTCTGTATTTTTATTTTTTCTTTACTTTGAAATCCAAAAACAAGCAAACCCTTAGATCAGTTAATGTTTGATTTGAAACGATATTTAAAAAAAATCATTTTCAGAAGTATGAAGTTTATTGCAATAAATATGACTCTAATTAATAATACTGTTTAAATAAAACAATAAACCTCCAGTATCATTTCGGGTTCTCCTTGGTGAAGCTAAAAAAAGAAACCGTTTTAAATGTTTAATTATTTTTCATCTTCCTTTTTTTTTGGGAGGGGGGTGGTAAACTGACTCTATTTGAAAATACTGTCTCTATAGAAAAAAACGTACCCCCAGAATCCTTTCTGAAGTCCCTTTGTGATACTGAAAATAAAACAAACGTTTTATAGCTTAACTTTTTATCCTTATCAATATCTGGGGTGGAGATTTTGATTCTAAAAAAGCAAACGTTAAAATTGTCTTAATTGTTTATTTTTTTTTTTTAATTTTCTTCTTTTAGGAGGGGGGGGGGGGGTGATTGTTACATTGACTCTATTTATAAATACTGTTTCTATAAAACAACATACCTCCAGGATCCTTTTGGATGTCCCTTGGTGATACTGAAATGAAACAAACGATTTAATGCTTTTTTCCTAATCTATCTTTTGGGGTGGGGATTTTGTTTTTATCAGTCTGTTTTTTCTTAATTGTTACCCCCAGTATGTCCCATTTCAGTGAAATCAAATTCAGATTGTTTGTAGCTGAACATTTCATTCATTAAATTTTCATTAACCAATTAAAACTAGGTCATGTGTACAACAAAATCAGATTTTATCATCTGAAAACAAAGACACACTACTAAGCGGGGAACAATTTTTTCAAGGTGCTGAGTTTTCCCAGTTATCTCTCAGTAAGGCAAACGCAAAACCATTTAATACATGCATTTAACACTCTTTTATACAAACTTTATATTCAAAAAAAAAATCACAGTGTTAAACATTGATTAATGTGTCCTTGTACGATCCTTTTTTCGATCTGCACAGGGGTTATCAACTGAATAGGTCGCCTTATCTACCAATACATATGTACTTGGTAATACAGTAATATTATGATTTCAACCATTTAGAAATTATATGTATTATACTATTATAAAGGGATCGGTTAACATTTTTAATACATACTTCTGTTCATTTTTTTCCAGATTTACTTAAAGTAGTTTTCTACGGGCATTATTGCTTACACAAGAATGAATTTTTTTTGTATGAAATGTATCAGATTGATTAATTATGAAGAGACATGAATATTAAAATGATTTTCTTTTATATAAATATTGGTATAAAAAAAAACAATGAAATACCTTCATCATCGACTTCATAGTCACTTTTTAGTCCTGCAAATTAAACGAACACGTGTATTTTGTTGACTTTTATTGTGTCTATGTTTGTTTATTTTGTTTTTTGTTTTTAATAAGATTGTTTAATCAATTCTTTGACGAAAAATAACCATCTTAAAACAAAAACTATATTAC
Source organism: Magallana angulata (assembly GCF_025612915.1). NCBI lineage: Eukaryota > Metazoa > Mollusca > Bivalvia > Ostreida > Ostreidae > Magallana > Magallana angulata. The sequence goes on from NC_069119.1 coordinate 1,909,371, forward strand.
ATCTAGATCGACCACCCCCCCCCCAAGAAAAAAAAAAATCAAAAACAAAACCAAAAAACAAAACAAAAAACAAAACAAAATTAACAAAGCCAAAAACCAAAAAAAGAAACCAAAAAAAAAAAAAAAAAAAAAAAACAAAAAAAAAACCTAGAACAAAACAAAAAAGTAAAAAAAAAAAAACCCAAAACAAATTTTTTTTTGTCTTCAGACTGTATCTTTAAAGACCAAAATGTACATACCTTTAAAAATATCAGTAGATTTATTTTTGTTATCATTTTTTTTCTTTTGGAATTCTGTAATTCTGTATTTTTTTTTCTTTACTTTGAAATCCAAAAACAAGCAAACCCTTAGATCATTTAATATTTGATTTGAAATGATATTTAAAAAAATCATTTTCAGAAGTATGAAGTTTATTGCAATAAATATGACTCTAATTAATAATACTGTTTAAATAAAACGATAAACCTCCAGTATCATTTCGGGTTCTCCTTGGTGAAGCTAAAAAGAGAAACCGTTTTAAATGTTTAATTATTTTTCATCTTCCTTTTTTTTTTGGGAGGGGGCTGGTAAACTGACTCTATTTAAAAATACTGTCTCTATAGAAAAAACGTACCCCCAGAATCCTTTCTGAAGTCCCTTTGTGATACTGAAAATAAAACAAACGTTTTATAGCTTAACTTTTTATCCTTATCAATATCTGGGGTGGGGATTTTGATTCTAAAAAAGCAAACGTTAAAATTGTCTTAATTGTTTTGTTTTTTTAATTTTCTTCTTTTAGGAGGGGGGGGGGGGTGATTGTTACATTGACTCTATTTATAAATACTGTTTCTATAAAACAACATACCTCCAGGATCCTTTTGGATGTCCCTAGGTGATACTGAAATGAAACAAACGATTTAATGCTTTTTTCCTAATCTATCTTTTGGGGTGGGGATTTTGTTTTTATCAGTCTGTTTTTTCTTAATTGTTACCCCCAGTATGTCCCAATTCCGTGAAATCAAATTCAGATTGATTGTAGCTGAACATTTCATTCATTAAATTTTCATTAACCAATTAAAACTAGGTCATGTGTACAACAAAATCAGATTTTATCATCTGAAAACAAAGACACACTACTAAGCGGGGAACAATTTTTTCAAGGTGCTGAGTTTTCCCAGTTATCTCTCAGTAAGGCAAACGCAAAACCATTTAATACATGCATTTAAAACTCTTTTATACAAACTTTATATTCAAAAAAAAAAATCACAGTGTTAAATATTGATTAATGTGTTCATGTACGATCCTTTTTTCGATCTGCACAGGGGTAATCAACTGAATAGGTCGCCTTATCTACCAATACATATGTACTTGGTAATACAGTAATATTATGATTTCAACCATTTAGAAATTATATGTATTATACTATTATAAAGGGATCGGTTAACATTTTTAATACATACTTCTGTTCATTTTTTTTCCAGATTTACTTAAAGTAGTTTTCTACGGGCATTATTGCTTACACAAAAATGAATTTTTTTTGTGTATGAAATTTATTAGATTGATTAATTATGAAGAGATATGAATATTAAAATGATTTTCTTTTATATAAATATTGGTATAAAAAAAAACAATGAAATACCTTCATCATCGTCTTCATAGTCACTTTTTAGTCCTGCAAATTAAACGAACACGTGTATTTTGTTGACTTTTATTGTGTCTATGTTTGTTTATTTTGTTTTTTGTTTTTAATAAGATTGTTTAATCAATTCTTTGACGAAAAATAACCATCTTAAAACAAAAACTATATTACATCTAGATCGACCCCCCCCCCCCAACAAAACAAAAAACAAAAAAAACAAAAAACAAAAATGAGCAAACAAACCAAAATCAAAAAAAAAAAACCAAAAAAAAAACCAAAAAAAAAGACAAAAAAAAAAAAAACAAAAAAAAAAAAAAAAAAAGAAAACAATATTTTCTTTTTGTCTTCAGACTATATCTTTAAAGACCAAAATGTGCATACCTTTAAAAATATAAGTAGATATATTATTGTGATCATTTTTTTTGAATTCTGTAATTCTGTATTTTTATTTTTTCTTTACTTTGGAATCCAAAAACAAGCAAATCCTTAGATAATTTAATATTTGATTTGAAACGATATTTAAAAAAAAAATCATTTTCAGAAGTGTGAAGTTTATTGCAATAAATATGACTCTAATTAAGGATACTGTTTAAATAAAACAACAAACCTCCAGTCTCATTTCGGATTCTTCTTGGTGATACTAAAAGAAAAACGTTTTAAATGATTAATTATTTTTCATCTTCCTTTTTTTGGGGGGGTGGGGGGTGGGGGTGGGAAACTGACCCTATTTAAAAATACTGTTTCTATAGAAAAAAAACGTACCCCCAGAATCCTTTCTGAAGTCCCTTTGTGATACTGAAAATAAAACAAACGTTTTATAGCTTAACTTTTTATCCTAATCTATTTTCGGGGGTGGGGATTTTGATTCTAAAAAAGCAAACGTTTTGAATTGTCTTAATTGTTTTTTTTTTAATTTTCTTCTTTTAGAAGGGGGGGGGGGGTAATTGTTACATTGACTCTATTTATAAATACTGTTTCTATAAAACAACATACCTCCAGGATCCTTTTGGATGTCCCTAGGTGATACTGAAATGAAACAAACGATTTAATGCTTTTTTCCTAATCTATCTTTTGGGGTGGGGATTTTGTTTTTATCAGTCTGTTTTTTCTTAATTGTTACCCCCAGTATGTCCCATTTCAGGGAAAACAAATTCAGATTGTTTGTAGCTGAACATTTCATTCATTAAATTTTAATTAACCAATTAAAACTAGGTCATGTGTACAACAAAATCAGATTTTATCATCTGAAAACAAAGACACACTACTAAGCGGGGAACAATTTTTTCAAGGTGCTGAGTTTTCCCAGTTATCTCTCAGTAAGGCAAACGCAAAACCATTTAATACATGCATTTAACACTCTTTTATACAAACTTTATATTCAAAAAAAAAAAAAATCACAGTGTTAAACATTGATTAATGTGTCCTTGTACGATCCTTTTTTCGATCTGCACAGGGGTAATCAACTGAATAGGTCGCCTTATCTACCAGTACATATGTACTTGGTAATACAGTAATATTACGATTTCAACCATTTAGAAATTATATGTATTATACTATTATAAAGGGATCGGTTAACATTTTTAATACATACTTCTGTTCATTTTTTTTCCAGATTTACTTAAAGTAGTTTTCTACGGGCATTATTGCTTACACAAGAATGAATTTATTTTTTTTTTTGTATGAAATGTATTAGATTGATTAATCATGAAGAGATATGAATATTAAAATGATTTTCTTTTATATAAATATTGGTATAAAAAAAAACCAATGAAATACCTTCATCATCGACTTCATAGTCACTTTTTAGTCCTGCAAATTAAACGAACACGTGTATTTTGTTGACTTTTATTGTGTCTATGTTTGTTTATTTTGTTTTTTGTTTTTAATAAGATTGTTTAATCAATTCTTTGACGAAAAATAACCATCTTAAAACAAAAACTATATTACATCTAGATCGACCCCCCCCCCAACAAAACAAAAAACAAAAAAAAAACAAAAAACAAAAATGAGCAAACAAACCAAAAACGAAAAACAAAAGACCAAAAAAAAAAACAAAAAAAAGACCAAAAAAAAAAAAAAAAAAAAAAAAAAAAAAAAAAAAAAAGAAAACAATATTTTCTTTTTGTCTTCAGACTATATCTTTAAAGACCAAAATGTGCATACCTTTAAAAATATAAGTAGATATATTATTGTGATCATTTTTTTTGAATTCTGTAATTCTGTATTTTTATTTTTTCTTTACTTTGAAATCCAAAAACAAGCAAACCCTTAGATCAGTTAATGTTTGATTTGAAACGATATTTAAAAAAAATCATTTTCAGAAGTATGAAGTTTATTGCAATAAATATGACTCTAATTAATAATACTGTTTAAATAAAACAATAAACCTCCAGTATCATTTCGGGTTCTCCTTGGTGAAGCTAAAAAAAGAAACCGTTTTAAATGTTTAATTATTTTTCATCTTCCTTTTTTTTTGGGAGGGGGGTGGTAAACTGACTCTATTTAAAAATACTGTCTCTATAGAAAAAAACGTACCCCCAGAATCCTTTCTGAAGTCCCTTTGTGATACTGAAAATAAAACAAACGTTTTATAGCTTAACTTTTTATCCTTATCAATATCTGGGGTGGAGATTTGATTCTAAAAAAGCAAACGTTAAAATTGTCTTAATTGTTTTTTTTTTTTTTTAATTTTCTTCTTTTAGGAGGGGGGGGGGGTGATTGTTACATTGACTCTATTTATAAATACTGTTTCTATAAAACAACATACCTCCAGGATCCTTTTGGATGTCCCTAGGTGATACTGAAATGAAACAAACGATTTAATGCTTTTTTCCTAATCTATCTTTTGGGGTGGGGATTTTGTTTTTATCAGTCTGTTTTTTCTTAATTGTTACCCCCAGTATGTCCCATTTCAGTGAAATCAAATTCAGATTGTTTGTAGCTGAACATTTCATTCATTAAATTTTCATTAACCAATTAAAACTAGGTCATGTGTACAACAAAATCAGATTTTATCATCTGAAAACAAAGACACACTACTAAGCGGGGAACAATTTTTTCAAGGTGCTGAGTTTTCCCAGTTATCTCTCAGTAAGGCAAACGCAAAACCATTTAATACATGCATTTAACACTCTTTTATACAAACTTTATATTCAAAAAAAAAATCACAGTGTTAAACATTGATTAATGTGTCCTTGTACGATCCTTTTTTCGATCTGCACAGGGGTTATCAACTGAATAGGTCGCCTTATCTACCAATACATATGTACTTGGTAATACAGTAATATTATGATTTCAACCATTTAGAAATTATATGTATTATACTATTATAAAGGGATCGGTTAACATTTTTAATACATACTTCTGTTCATTTTTTTCCAGATTTACTTAAAGTAGTTTTCTACGGGCATTATTGCTTACACAAGAATGAATTTTTTTTGTATGAAATGTATCAGATTGATTAATTATGAAGAGACATGAATATTAAAATGATTTTCTTTTATATAAATATTGGTATAAAAAAAAACAATGAAATACCTTCATCATCGACTTCATAGTCACTTTTTAGTCCTGCAAATTAAACGAACACGTGTATTTTGTTGACTTTTATTGTGTCTATGTTTGTTTATTTTGTTTTTTGTTTTTAATAAGATTGTTTAATCAATTCTTTGACGAAAAATAACCATCTTAAAACAAAAACTATATTACATCTAGATCGACCCCCCCCCCCCCAAGAAAAAAAAAATCAAAAACAAAACCAAAAAACAAAACAAAAAACAAAACAAAATTAACAAAGCCAAAAACCAAAAAAAGAAACCAAAAAAACAAAAAAAAAACAAAAAACAAAAAAAAAACCTAGAACAAAACAAAAAAGTAAAAAAAAAAAACCCAAAACAAATTTTTTTTTGTCTTCAGACTGTATCTTTAAAGACCAAAATGTACATACCTTTAAAAATATCAGTAGATTTATTTTTGTTATCATTTTTTTTCTTTTGGAATTCTGTAATTCTGTATTTTTTTTTTCTTTACTTTGAAATCCAAAAACAAGCAAACCCTTAGATCATTTAATATTTGATTTGAAATGATATTTAAAAAAATCATTTTCAGAAGTATGAAGTTTATTGCAATAAATATGACTCTAATTAATAATACTGTTTAAATAAAACGATAAACCTCCAGTATCATTTCGGGTTCTCCTTGGTGAAGCTAAAAAGAGAAACCGTTTTAAATGTTTAATTATTTTTCATCTTCCTTTTTTTTTTGGGAGGGGGCTGGTAAACTGACTCTATTTAAAAATACTGTCTCTATAGAAAAAACGTACCCCCAGAATCCTTTCTGAAGTCCCTTTGTGATACTGAAAATAAAACAAACGTTTTATAGCTTAACTTTTTATCCTTATCAATATCTGGGGTGGGGATTTTGATTCTAAAAAAGCAAACGTTAAAATTGTCTTAATTGTTTTGTTTTTTTAATTTTCTTCTTTTAGGAGGGGGGGGGGGGTGATTGTTACATTGACTCTATTTATAAATACTGTTTCTATAAAACAACATACCTCCAGGATCCTTTTGGATGTCCCTACGTGATACTGAAATGAAACAAACGATTTAATGCTTTTTCCTAATCTATCTTTTGGGGTGGGGATTTTGTTTTTATCAGTCTGTTTTTTCTTAATTGTTACCCCCAGTATGTCCCATTTCAGTGAAATCAAATTCAGATTGATTGTAGCTGAACATTTCATTCATTAAATTTTCATTAACCAATTAAAACTAGGTCATGTGTACAACAAAATCAGATTTTATCATCTGAAAACAAAGACACACTACTAAGCGGGGAACAATTTTTTCAAGGTGCTGAGTTTTCCCAGTTATCTCTCAGTAAGGCAAACGCAAAACCATTTAATACATGCATTTAAAACTCTTTTATACAAACTTTATATTCAAAAAAAAAAATCACAGTGTTAAATATTGATTAATGTGTTCATGTACGATCCTTTTTTCGATCTGCACAGGGGTAATCAACTGAATAGGTCGCCTTATCTACCAATACATATGTACTTGGTAATACAGTAATATTATGATTTCAACCATTTAGAAATTATATGTATTATACTATTATAAAGGGATCGGTTAACATTTTTAATACATACTTCTGTTCATTTTTTTTCCAGATTTACTTAAAGTAGTTTTCTACGGGCATTATTGCTTACACAAAAATGAATTTTTTTTGTGTATGAAATTTATTAGATTGATTAATTATGAAGAGATATGAATATTAAAATGATTTTCTTTTATATAAATATTGGTATAAAAAAAAACAATGAAATACCTTCATCATCGTCTTCATAGTCACTTTTTAGTCCTGCAAATTAAACGAACACGTGTATTTTGTTGACTTTTATTGTGTCTATGTTTGTTTATTTTGTTTTTTGTTTTTAATAAGATTGTTTAATCAATTCTTTGACGAAAAATAACCATCTTAAAACAAAAACTATATTACATCTAGATCGACCCCCCCCCCCAACAAAACAAAAAACAAAAAAAAACAAAAAACAAAAATGAGCAAACAAACCAAAATCAAAAAAAAAAAGACCAAAAAAAAGACAAAAAAAAAAAAAAAAAAAAAAAAAAAAAAAAAAAAGAAAACAATATTTTCTTTTTGTCTTCAGACTATATCTTTAAAGACCAAAATGTGCATACCTTTAAAAATATAAGTAGATATATTATTGTGATCATTTTTTTGGAATTCTGTAATTCTGTATTTTTATTTTTTCTTTACTTTGGAATCCAAAAACAAGCAAATCCTTAGATAATTTAATATTTGATTTGAAACGATATTTAAAAAAAAAATCATTTTCAGAAGTATGAAGTTTATGGCAATAAATATGACTCTAATTAAGGATACTGTTAAAATAAAACAACAAACCTCCAGTATCATTTCGGATTCTTCTTGGTGATACTAAAAGAAAAACGTTTTAAATGATTAATTATTTTTCATCATCCTTTTTTTTGGGGGGGGGGGTGGGGGGTGGGGGTGGGAAACTGACCCTATTTAAAAATACTGTTTCTATAGAAAAAAAACGTACCCCCAGAATCCTTTCTGAAGTCCCTTTGTGATACTGAAAATAAAACAAACGTTTTATAGCTTAACTTTTTATCCTTATCAATATCTGGGGTGGGGATTTTGATTCTAAAAAAGCAAACGTTAAAATTGTCTTAATTGTTTTTTTTTTTTTAATTTTCTTCTTTTAGAAGGGGGGGGGGGGGAGGGGATTGTTACATTGACTCTATTTATAAATACTGTTTCTATAAAACAACATACCTCCAGGATCCTTTTGGATGTCCCTAGGTGATACTGAAATGAAACAAACGATTTAATGCTTTTTTTCTAATCTATCTTTTGGGGTGGGGATTTTGTTTTTATCAGTCTGTTTTTTCTTAATTGTTACCCCCAGTATGTCCCATTTCAGTGAAATCAAATTCAGATTGTTTGTAGCTGAACATTTCATTCATTAAATTTTAATTAACCAATTAAACCTAGGTCATGTGTACAACAAAATCAGATTTTATCATCTGAAAACAAAGACACACTACTAAGCGGGGAACAATTTTTTCAAGGTGCTGAGTTTTCCCAGTTATCTCTCAGTAAGGCAAACGCAAAACCATTTAATACATGCATTTAACACTCTTTTATACAAACTTTATATTCAAAAAAAAAAAAATCACAGTGTTAAACATTGATTAATGTGTCCTTGTACGATCCTTTTTTCGATCTGCACAGGGGTAATCAACTGAATAGGTCGCCTTATCTACCAATACATATGTACTTGGTAATACAGTAATATTATGATTTCAACCATTTAGAAATTATATGTATTATACTATTATAAAGGGATCGGTTAACATTTTTAATACATACTTCTGTTCATTTTTTTTCCAGATTTACTTAAAGTAGTTTTCTACGGGCATTATTGCTTACACAAGAATGATTTTTTTTTTTGTATGAAATGTATTAGATTGATTAATTATGAAGAGACATGAATATTAAAATGATTTTCTTTTATATAAATATTGGTATAAAAAAAAAACAATGAAATACCTTCATCATCGACTTCATAGTCACTTTTTAGTCCTGCAAATTAAACGAACACGTGTATTTTGTTGACTTTTATTGTGTCTATGTTTGTTTATTTTGTTTTTTGTTTTTAATAAGATTGTTTAATCAATTCTTTGACGAAAAATAACCATCTTAAAACAAAAACTATATTACATCTAGATCGACCCCCCCCCCCCAACAAAACAAAAAACAAAAAAAAACAAAAAACAAAAATGAGCAAACAAACCAAAAACAAAAAAAAAAGACCAAAAAAAAAAAAAAAAAAAAAGACCAAAAAAAAAAAAAAATAAAAAAAAAATAAAAAAAAAAAATAAAAAGAAAACATTTTTTTTTTGTCTTCACACTATATCTTTAAAGACCAAAATGTGCATACCTTTAAAAATATAAGTAGATATATTATTGTGATCATTTTTTTGGAATTCTGTAATTCTGTATTTTTATTTTTTCTTTACTTTGGAATCCAAAAACAAGCAAATCCTTAGATAATTTAATATTTGATTTGAAACGATATTTTAAAAAAAAAATCATTTTCAGAAGTATGAAGTTTATTGCAATAAATATGACTCTAATTAAGGATACTGTTTAAATAAAACAACAAACCTCCAGTCTCATTTCGGATTCTTCTTGGTGATACTAAAAGAAAAACGTTTTAAATGATGAATTATTTTTCATCTTCCTTTTTTTGGGGGGGGTGGGAAAATGACCCTATTTAAAAATACTGTTTCTATAGAAAAAAAACGTACCCCCAGAATCCTTTCTGAAGTCCCTTTGTGATACTGAAAATAAAACAAACGTTTTATAGCTTAACTTTTTATCCTTATTAATATCTGGGGTGGGGATTTTGATTCTAAAAAAGCAAACGTTAAAATTGTCTTAATTGTTTTTTTTTTTTTAATTTTCTTCTTTGAGGAGGGGGGGGGGGGTGATTGTTACATTGAATCTATTTATAAATACTGTTTCTATAAAACAACATACCTCCAGGATCCTTTTGGATGTCCCTAGGTGATACTGAAATGAAACAAACGATTTAATGCTTTTTTTCTAATCTATCTTTTGGGGTGGGGATTTTGTTTTTATCAGTCTGTTTTTTCTTAATTGTTACCCCCAGTATGTCCCATTTCAGTGAAATCAAATTCAGATTGTTTGTAGTTGAACATTTCATTCATTAAATTTTAATTAACCAATTAAACCTAGGTCATGTGTACAACAAAATCAGATTTTATCATCTGAAAACAAAGACACACTACTAAGCGGGGAACAATTTTTTCAAGGTGCTGAGTTTTCCCAGTTATCTCTCAGTAAGGCAAACGCAAAACCATTTAATACATGCATTTAACACTCTTTTATACAAACTTTAAATTCAAAAAAAAAATCACAGTGTTAAACATTGATTAATGTGTCCTTGTACGATCCTTTTTTCGATCTGCACAGGGGTAATCAACTGAATAGGTCGCCTTATCTACCAATACATATGTACTTGGTAATACAGTAATATTATGATTTCAACCATTTAGAAATTATATGTATTATACTATTATAAAGGGATCGGTTAACATTTTTAATACATACTTCTGTTCATTTTTTTTCCAGATTTACTTAAAGTAGTTTTCTACGGGCATTATTGCTTACACAAGAATGATTTTTTTTTGTATGAAATGTATTAGATTGATTAATTATGAAGAGACATGAATATTAAAATGATTTTCTTTTATATAAATATTGGTATAAAAAAAAACAATGAAATACCTTCATCATCGACTTCATAGTCACTTTTTAGTCCTGCAAATTAAACGAACACGTGTATTTTGTTGACTTTTATTGTGTCTATGTTTGTTTATTTTGTTTTTTGTTTTTAATAAGATTGTTTAATCAATTCTTTGACGAAAAATAACCATCTAAAAACAAAAACTATATTACATCTAGATCGACCCCCCCCCCAAACAAAACAAAAAACAAAAAAAAACAAAAAACAAAAATGAGCAAACAAACCAAAATCAAAAAAAAAAAAGACCAAAAAAAAAAAAACAAAAAAAAAGACAAAAGGACAAAACAAAAAAAAAACAAAAAAAAAAAAAAAAAAAGAAAACAATATTTTCTTTTTGTCTTCAGACTATATCTTTAAAGACCAAAATGTGCATACCTTTAAAAATATAAGTAGATATATTATTGTGATCATTTTTTTGGAATTCTGTAATTCTGTATTTTTATTTTTTCTTTACTTTGGAATCCAAAAACAAACAAATCCTTAGATAATTTAATATTTGATTTGAAACGATATTTAAAAAAAAAATCATTTTCAGAAGTATGAAGTTTATTGCAATAAATATGACTCTAATTAAGGATACTGTTTAAATAAAACAATAAACCTCCAATTATCATTTCGGATTCTTCTTGGTGATACTAAAAGAAAAACGTTTTAAATGATTAATTATTTTTCATCATCCTTTTTTTTGGGGGGGTGGGGGTGGGGGTGGGAAGCTGACCCTATTTAAAAATACTGTTTCTATAGAAAAAAAACGTACCCCCAGAATCCTTTCTGAAGTCCCTTTGTGATACTGAAAATAAAACAAACGTTTTATACCTTAACTTTTTATCCTTATCAATATCTGGGGTGGGGATTTTGATTCTAAAAAAGCAAACGTTAAAATTGTCTTAATTGTTTTTTTTTTTTAATTTTCTTCTTTTAGGAGGGGGGTGGGGGTGATTGTTACATTGACTCTATTTATAAATACTGTTTCTATAAAACAACATACCTCCAGGATCCTTTTGGATGTCCCTAGGTGATACTGAAATGAAACAAACGATTTAATGCTTTTTTCCTAATCTATCTTTTGGGGTGGGGATTTTGTTTTTATCAGTCTGTTTTTTCTTAATTGTTACCCCCAGTATGTCCCATTTCAGGGAAATCAAATTCAGATTGTTTGTAGCTGAACATTTCATTCATTAAATTTTAATTAACCAATTAAAACTAGGTCATGTGTACAACAAAATCAGATTTTATCATCTGAAAACAAAGACACACTACTAAGCGGGGAACAATTTTTTCAAGGTGCTGAGTTTTCCCAGTTATCTCTCAGTAAGGCAAACGCAAAACCATTTAATACATGCATTTAACACTCTTTTATACAAACTTTATATTCAAAAAAAAAATCACAGTGTTAAACATTGATTAATGTGTCCTTGTACGATCCTTTTTTCGATCTGCACAGGGGTAATCAACTGAATAGGTCGCCTTATCTACCAATACATATGTACTTGGTAATACAGTAATATTATGATTTCAACCATTTAGAAATTATATGTATTATACTATTATAAAGGGATCGGTTAACATTTTTAATACATACTTCTGTTCATTTTTTTCCAGATTTACTTAAAGTAGTTTTCTACGGGCATTATTGCTTACACAAGAATGAATTTTTTTTTTTGTATGAAATGTATTAGATTGATTAATTATGAAGAGACATGAATATTAAAATGATTTTCTTTTATATAAATATTGGTATAAAAAAAAACAATGAAATACCTTCATCATCGACTTCATAGTCACTTTTTAGTCCTGCAAATTAAACGAACACGTGTATTTTGTTGACTTTTGTTGTGTCTATGTTTGTTTAAATTTTTTTGTTTTTAATTGGATTGTTAAATCAATTTTTTGACGAATAATAACCATCTTAAAACAGAACCTATATTACATCTAGATCGAACCCCCCCCCCCCCCAAAAAAAAAAACAAAAACAAAAAACAGAAACAAAATTAACAAACAAACCAAAAACCAAAAAAGAAAAAAAAAAGAAAAAACAAAAAACAAAAAAAAAAACAGAACAAAACAAAGAAGTAAAATCAAAACCCCAAAACAAATTTTTTTTTGGTCTTCAGACTGTATCTTTAAAGACCAAAATGTACATACCTTTAAAATTATCAGTAGATTTATTTTTGTTATCATTTTTTTTCTTTTGGAATTCTGTAATTCTGTATTTTTTTTTTATTTTTTTCTTTTCTTTGAAATCAGAAAACAAGCAAACCTTTAGATCATTTAATATTTGATTTGAAACGATATTTAAAAAAAAAATCATTTTCAGAAGTATGAAGTTTATTGCAATAAATATGACTCTAATTAAGGATACTGTTTAAATAAAACAACAAACCTCCAGTGTCATTTCGGATTCTTCTTGGTGATACTAAAAGAAAAACGTTTTAAATGATTAATTATTTTTCATCTTCCTTTTTTTTTTGGGGGGGGGGGGGTGGGGGGTGGGGGTGGGAAACTGACCCTATTTAAAAATACTGTTTCTATAGAAAAAAAACGTACCCCCAGAATCCTTTCTGAAGTCCCTTTGTGATACTGAAAATAAAACAAACGTTTTATAGCTTAACTTTTTATCCTAATCTATTTTCGGGGGTGGGGATTTTGATTCTAAAAAAGCAAACGTTTTGAATTGTCTTAATTGTTTTTTTTTTATTTTCTTCTTTTAGAAGGGGGGGGGGGATGATTGTTACATTGACTCTATTTATAAATACTGTTTCTATAAAACAACATACCTCCAGGATCCTTTTGGATGTCCCTAGGTGATACTGAAATGAAACAAACGATTTAATGCTTTTTTCCTAATCTATCTTTTGGGGTGGGGATTTTGTTTTTATCAGTCTGTTTTTTCTTAATTGTTACCCCCAGTATGCCCATTTCAGGGAAATCAAATTCAGATTGTTTGTAGCTGAACATTTCATTCATTAAATTTTAATTAACCAATTAAAACTAGGTCATGTGTACAACAAAATCAGATTTTATCATCTGAAAACAAAGACACACTACTAAGCGGGGAACAATTTTTTCAAGGTGCTGAGTTTTCCCAGTTATCTCTCAGTAAGGCAAACGCAAAACCATTTAATACATGCATTTAACACTCTTTTATACAAACTTTATATTCAAAAAAAAAATCACAGTGTTAAACATTGATTAATGTGTCCTTGTACGATCCTTTTTTCGATCTGCACAGGGGTAATCAACTGAATAGGTCGCCTTATCTACCAATACATATGTACTTGGTAATACAGTAATATTATGATTTCAACCATTTAGAAATTATATGTATTATACTATTATAAAGGGATCGGTTAACATTTTTAATACATACTTCTGTTCATTTTTTTCCAGATTTACTTAAAGTAGTTTTCTACGGGCATTATTGCTTACACAAGAATGAATTTTTTTTTTGTATGAAATGTATTAGATTGATTAATTATGAAGAGACATGAATATTAAAATGATTTTCTTTTATATAAATATTGGTATAAAAAAAAACAATGAAATACCTTCATCATCGACTTCATAGTCACTTTTTAGTCCTGCAAATTAAACGAACACGTGTATTTTTTTGACTTTTATTGTGTCTATGTTTGTTTATTTTGTTTTTTGTTTTTAATAAGATTGTTTAATCAATTCTTTGACGAAAAATAACCATCTTAAAACAAAAACTATATTACATCTAGATCGACCCCCCCCCCCCCCCAACAAAACAAAAAACAAAAAAAAAACAAAAAACAAAAATGAGCAAACAAACCAAAAACAAAAAAAAAAGACCCAAAAAAAAAAAACAAAAAAAAAAGAAAAAAAAAAAAAAAAAAGACCAAAAAAAAAAAAAAAAAAGAAAACAACATTTTCTCTTTGTCTTCAGACTATATCTTTAAAGACCAAAATGTGCATACCTTTAAAAATATAAGTAGATATATTATTGTGATCATTTTTTTGGAATTCTGTAATTCTGTATTTTTATATTTTCTTTACTTTGGAATCCAAAAACAAGCAAATCCTTAGATAATTTAATATTTGATTTGAAACGATATTTAAAAAAAAAAATCATTTTCAGAAGTATGAAGTTTATTGCAATAAATATGACTCTAATTAAGGATACTGTTTAAATAAAACAACAAACCTCCAGTCTCATTTCGGATTCTTCTTGGTGATACTAAAAGAAAAACGTTTTAAATGATTACTTATTTTTCATCTTCCTTTTTTTTTTGGGGGGGGGGGGGGTGGGGGGTGGGGGGGGAAACTGACCCTATTTAAAAATACTGTTTCTATAGAAAAAAAACGTACCCCCAGAATCCTTTCTGAAGTCCCTTTGTGATACTGAAAATAAAACAAACGTTTTATAGCTTAACTTTTTATCCTAATCTATTTTCGGGGGTGGGGATTTTGATTCTAAAAAAGCAAACGTTTTGAATTGTCTTAATTGTTTTTTTTTTTAATTTTCTTCTTTTAGAAGGGGGGGGGGGTGATTGTTACATTGACTCTATTTATAAATACTGTTTCTATAAAACAACATACCTCCAGGATCCTTTTGGATGTCCCTAGGTGATACTGAAATGAAACAAACGATTTAATGCTTTTTTCCTAATCTATCTTATGGGGTGGGGATTTTGTTTTTATCAGTCTGTTTTTTCTTAATTGTTACCCCCAGTATGTCCCATTTCAGGGAAATCAAATTCAGATTGTTTGTAGCTGAACATTTCATTCATTAAATTTTAATTAACCAATTAAAACTAGGTCATGTGTACAACAAAATCAGATTTTATCATCTGAAAACAAAGACACACTACTAAGCGGGGAACAATTTTTTCAAGGTGCTGAGTTTTCCCAGTTATCTCTCAGTAAGGCAAACGCAAAACCATTTAATACATGCATTTAACACTCTTTTATACAAACTTTATATTCAAAAAAAAAATCACAGTGTTAAACATTGATTAATGTGTCCTTGTACGATCCTTTTTTCGATCTGCACAGGGGTAATCAATTGAATAGGTCGCCTTATCTACCAATACATATGTACTTGGTAATACAGTAATATTATGATTTCAACCATTTAGAAATTATATGTATTATACTATTGTAAAGGGATCGGTTAACATTTTTAATACATACTTCTGTTCATTTTTTTTCCAGATTTACTTAAAGTAGTTTTCTACGGGCATTATTGATTACACAAGAATGAAAAGTTTTTTTTGTATAAAATGTATTAGATTGATTAATTATGAAGATATATAAATATTAAAACGATTTTCTTTCATATAAATATTGGTATAAAAAAAATCAATGAAATACCTTTATCATCGACTTCATAGTCACTTTTTAGTCCTGCAAATTAAACGAACACGTGTATTTTATTGACTTTTGTTGTGTCTATGTTTGTTTAAATTTTTTTGTTTTTAATTGGATTGTTAAATCAATTTTTTGACAAATAATAACCATCTTAAAACAGAACCTATATTACATCTAGATCGAACCCCCCCCCCCCCCAAAAAAAAAAAACAAAAACAAAAAACAAAAACAAAATTAACAAACAAACCAAAAACCAAAAAAGAAAAAAAAAAGAAAAAAAAAAAACAAAAAAAAAAACCAGAACAAAACAAAGAAGTAAAATCAACACCCCAAAACAAATTTTATTTGGTCTTCAGACTGTATCTTTAAAGACCAAAATGTACATACCTTTAAAATTATCAGTAGATTTATTTTTGTTATCATTTTTTTTCTTTTGGAATTCTGTAATTCTGTATTTTTTTTTTATTTTTTTCTTTACTTTGAAATCAGAAAACAAGCAAACCTTTAGATCATTTAATATTTGATTTGAAACGATATTTAAAAAACAAAATCATTTTCAGAAGTATGAAGTTTATTGCAATAAATATGACTCTAATTAAGGATACTGTTTAAATAAAACAACAAACCTCCAGTCTCATTTCGGATTCTTCTTGGTGATACTAAAAGAAAAACGTTTTAAATGATTAATTATTTTTCATCTTCCTTTTTTTTTGGGGGGGGGGTGGGGGGTGGGGGTGGGAAACTGACCCTATTTAAAAATACTGTTTCTATAGAAAAAAAACGTACCCCCAGAATCCTTTCTGAAGTCCCTTTGTGATACTGAAAAAAAAACAAACGTTTTATAGCTTAACTTTTTATCCTAATCTATTTTCGGGGGTGGGGATTTTGATTCTAAAAAAGCAAACGTTTTGAATTGTCTTAATTGTTTTTTTTTTTATTTTTTTCTTTTAGAAGGGGGGGGGATGATTGTTACATTGACTCTATTTATAAATACTGTTTCTATAAAACAACATACCTCCAGGATCCTTTTGGATGTCCCTAGGTGATACTGAAATGAAACAAACGATTTAATGCTTTTTTTCTAATCTATCTTATGGGGTGGGGATTTTGTTTTTATCAGTTTGTTATTCTAAATTGTTACTCCCAGTATGTCCCATTTCAGTGAAATCAAATTCAGATTGTTTGTAGCTGAACATTTCATTCATTAAATTTTAATTAACCAATTAAAACTAGGTCATGTGTACAACAAAATCAGATTTTATCATCTGAAAACAAAGACACACTACTAAGCGGGGAACAATTTTTTCAAGGTGCTGAGTTTTCCCAGTTATCTCTCAGTAAGGCAAACGCAAAACCATTTAATACATGCATTTAACACTCTTTTATACAAACTTTATATTCAAAAAAAAAAATCACAGTGTTAAACATTGATTAATGTGTCCTTGTACGATCCTTTTTTCGATCTGCACAGGGGTAATCAACTGAATAGGTCGCCTTATCTACCAATACATATGTACTTGGTAATACAGTAATATTATGATTTCAACCATTTAGAAATTATATGTATTATACTATTGTAAAGGGATCGGTTAACATTTTTAATACATACTTCTGTTCATTTTTTTTCCAGATTTACTTAAAGTAGTTTTCTACGGGCATTATTGCTTACACAAGAATGATTTTTTTTTTGTATGAAATGTATTAGATTGATTAATTATGAAGAGACATGAATATTAAAATGATTTTCTTTTATATAAATATTGGTATAAAAAAAAAACAATGAAATACCTTCATCATCGACTTCATAGTCACTTTTTAGTCCTGCAAATTAAACGAACACGTGTATTTTGTTGACTTTTATTGTGTCTATGTTTGTTTATTTTGTTTTTTGTTTTTAATAAGATTGTTTAATCAATTCTTTGACGAAAAATAACCATCTTAAAACAAAAACTATATTACATCTAGATCGACCCCCCCCCCCCCCCCGCAACAAAACAAAAAACAAAAAACAAAAATGAGCAAACAAACCAAAAACAAAAAAAAAAGAGCAAAAAAAAAAAAAAAAAAAGACCAAAAAAAAAAAAAAAAGAAAAAGAAAACAATATTTTCTTTTTGTCTTCAGACTATATCTTTAAAGACCAAAATGTGCATACCTTTAAAAATATAAGTAGATATATTATTGTGATCATTTTTTTGGAATTCTGTAATTCTGTATTTTTATTTTTTCTTTACTTTGGAATCCAAAAACAAGCAAATCCTTAGATAATTTAATATTTGATTTGAAACGATATTTAAAAAAAAAAATCATTTTCAGAAGTATGAAGTTTATTGCAATAAATATGACTCTAATTAAGGATACTGTTTAAATAAAACAACAAACCTCCAGTCTCATTTCGGATTCTTCTTGGTGATACTAAAAGAAAAACGTTTTAAATGATTAATTATTTTTCATCTTCCTCTTTTTTTTGGGGGGGGGGTGGGGGGTGGGGGTGGGAAACTGACCCTATTTAAAAATACTGTTTCTATAGAAAAAAAACGTACCCCCAGAATCCTTTCTGAAGTCCCTTTGTGATACTGAAAATAAAACAAACGTTTTATAGCTTAACTTTTTATCCTTATCTATTTTCGGGGGTGGGGATTTTGATTCTAAAAAAGCAAACGTTTTGAATTGTCTTAATTATTTTTTTTTTTAATTTTCTTCTTTTAGAAGGGGGGGGGGGGGTGATTGTTACATTGACTCTATTTATAAATACTGTTTCTATAAAACAACATACCTCCAGGATCCTTTTGGATGTCCCTAGGTGATACTGAAATGAAACAAACGATTAAATGCTTTTTTCCTAATCTATCTTATGGGGTGGGGATTTTGTTTTTATCAGTTTGTTTTTCTAAATTGTTACTCCCAGTATGTCCCATTTCAGTGAAATCAAATTGAGATTGTTTGTAGCTGAACACTTTATTCATTAAATTTTAATTAACCAATTAAAACTAGGTCATGTGTACAACAAAATCAGATTTTATCATCTGAAAACAAAGACACACTACTAAACGGGGAACAATTTTTTTAAGGTGCTGAGTTTTCCTAGTTATCTCTCAGTAAGGCAAACGCAAAACCATTAAATACATGCATTGTAACACTCTTTTATACAAACTTTATATTTCTGAAAAAATCACAGTGTTAAACATTGATTAATGTGTCCTTGTACGATCCTTTTTCGATCTGTACAGGGGTAATCAACTGAATAGGTCGCCTTATCTACCAATACATATGCACTTGGTAATACAGTAATATTATGATTTCAACCATTTAGAAATTATATGTATTATACTATTATAAAGGGATCGGTTAGTATTTGTAATACATACTTCTGTTCAATTTTTTTTTCCAGATTTACTTAAAGTAGTTTTCTACGGGCATTATTGATTACACAAGAATGAAAGGTTTTTTTTGGTATAAAATGTATTAGATTGATTAATTATGAAGATATATAAATATTAAAACGATTTTCTTTCATATAAATATTGGTATAAAAAAAATCAATGAAATACCTTTATCATCGACTTCATAGTCACTTTTTAGTCCTGCAAATTAAACGAACACGTGTATTTTGTTGACTTTTGTTGTGTCTATGTTTGTTTAAATTTTTTTGTTTTTAATTGGATTGTTAAATCAATTTTTTGACGAATAATAACCATCTTAAAACAGAACCTATATTACATCTAGATCGAACCCCCCCCCCAAAAAAAAAACAAAAACAAAAAACAGAAACAAAATTAACAAACAAACCAAAAACCAAAAAAGAAAAAAAAAAGAAAAAACAAAAAACAAAAAAAAAAACCAGAACAAAACAAAGAAGTAAAATCAAAACCCCAAAACAAATTTTTTTTTGGTCTTCAGACTGTATCTTTAAAGACCAAAATGTACATACCTTTAAAATTATCAGTAGATTTATTTTTGTTATCATTTTTTTTCTTTTGGAATTCTGTAATTCTGTATTTTTTTTTTATTTTTTTCTTTACTTTGAAATCATAAAACAAGCAAACCTTTAGATCATTTAATATTTGATTTGAAACGATATTTAAAAAAAAAATCATTTTCAGAAGTATGAAGTTTATTGCAATAAATATGACTCTAATTAAGGATACTGTTTAAATAAAACAACAAACCTCCAGTCTCATTTCGGATTCTTCTTGGTGATACTAAAAGAAAAACGTTTTAAATGATTAATTATTTTTCATCTTCCTTTTTTTTTTGGGGGGGGGGTGGGGGGTGGGGGTGGGAAACTGACCCTATTTAAAAATACTGTTTCTATAGAAAAAAAACGTACCCCCAGAATCCTTTCTGAAGTCCCTTTGTGATACTGAAAATAAAACAAACGTTTTATAGCTTAACTTTTTATCCTAATCTATTTTCGGGGGTGGGGATTTTGATTCTAAAAAAGCAAACGTTTTGAATTGTCTTAATTGTTTTTTTTTTAATTTTCTTCTTTTAGAAGGGGGGGGGTTGATTGTTACATTGACTCTATTTATAAATACTGTTTCTATAAAACAACATACCTCCAGGATCCTTTTGGATGTCCCTAGGTGATACTGAAATGAAACAAACGATTTAATGCTTTTTTCCTAATCTATCTTATGGGGTGGGGATTTTGTTTTTATCAGTCTGTTTTTTCTTAATTGTTACCCCCAGTATGTCCCATTTCAGGGAAATCAAATTCAGATTGTTTGTAGCTGAACATTTCATTCATTAAATTTTAATTAACCAATTAAAACTAGGTCATGTGTACAACAAAATCAGATTTTATCATCTGAAAACAAAGACACACTACTAAGCGGGGAACAATTTTTTCAAGGTGCTGAGTTTTCCCAGTTATCTCTCAGTAAGGCAAACGCAAAACCATTTAATACATGCATGTAACACTCTTTTATACAAACTTTATATTCAAAAAAAAAATCACAGTGTTAAACATTGATTAATGTGTCCTTGTACGATCCTTTTTTCGATCTGCACAGGGGTAATCAACTGAATAGGTCGCCTTATCTACCAATACATATGTACTTGGTAATACAGTAATATTATGATTTCAACCATTTAGAAATTATATGTATTATACTATTGTAAAGGGATCGGTTAACATTTTTAATACATACTTCTGTTCATTTTTTTTCCAGATTTACTTAAAGTAGTTTTCTACGGGCATTATTGATTACACAAGAATGAAAAGTTTTTTTTGGTATAAAATGTATTAGATTGATTAATTATGAAGATATATAAATATTAAAACGATTTTCTTTCATATAAATATTGGTATAAAAAAAATCAATGAAATACCTTTATCATCGACTTCATAGTCACTTTTTAGTCCTGCAAATTAAACGAACACGTGTATTTTATTGACTTTTGTTGTGTCTATGTTTGTTTAAATTTTTTTGTTTTTAATTGGATTGTTAAATCAATTTTTTGACAAATAATAACCATCTTAAAACAGAACCTATATTACATCTAGATCGAACCCCCCCCCCCCCCCCAAACAAAAAACAAAAACAAAAAACAAAAACAAAATTAACAAACAAACCAAAAACCAAAAAAGAAAAAAAAAAGAAAAAACAAAAAACAAAAAAAAAACCAGAACAAAACAAAGAAGTAAAATCAACACCCCAAAACAAATTTTTTTTTGGTCTTCAGACTGTATCTTTAAAGACCAAAATGTACATACCTTTAAAATTATCAGTAGATTTATTTTTGTTATCATTTTTTTTCTTTTGGAATTCTGTAATTCTGTATTTTTTTTTTATTTTTTTCTTTACTTTGAAATCAAAAAACAAGCAAACCTTTAGATCATTTAATATTTGATTTGAAACGATATTTAAAAAACAAAATCATTTTCAGAAGTATGAAGTTTATTGCAATAAATATGACTCTAATTAAGGATACTGTTTAAATAAAACAACAAACCTCCAGTCTCATTTCGGATTCTTCTTGGTGATACTAAAAGAAAAACGTTTTTAATGATTAATTATTTTTCATCTCCCTTTTTTTTTTGGGGGGGGGAGGGGGGGGGGGTGGGAAACTGACCCTATTTAAAAATACTGTTTCTATAGAAAAAAAACGTACCCCAGAATCCTTTCTGAAGTCCCTTTGTGATACTGAAAAAAAACAAACGTTTTATAGCTTAACTTTTTATCCTAATCTATTTTCGGGGGTGGGGATTTTGATTCTAAAAAAGCAAACGTTTTGAATTGTCTTAATTGTTTTTTTTTTATTTTTTTCTTTTAGAAGGGGGGGGGATGATTGTTACATTGACTCTATTTATAAATACTGTTTCTATAAAACAACATACCTCCAGGATCCTTTTGGATGTCCCTAGGTGATACTGAAATGAAACAAACGATTTAATGCTTTTTTTCTAATCTATCTTATGGGGTGGGGATTTTGTTTTTATCAGTTTGTTTTTCTAAATTGTTACTCCCAGTATGTCCCATTTCAGTGAAATCAAATTCAGATTGTTTGTAGCTGAACACTTTATTCATTAAATTTTAATTAACCAATTAAAACTAGTTCATGTGTACAACAAAATCAGATTTTATCATCTGAAAACAAAGACACACTACTAAACGGGGAACAATTTTTTTAAGGTGCTGAGTTTTCCTAGTTATCTCTCAGTAAGGCAAACGCAAAACCATTAAATACATGCATTGTAACACTCTTTTATACAAACTTTATATTTATGAAAAAATCACAGTGTTAAACATTGATTAATGTGTCCTTGTACGATCCTTTTTTCGATCTGTACAGGGGTAATCAACTGAATAGGTCGCCTTATCTACCAATACAAATGCACTTGGTAATACAGTAATATTATGATTTCAACCATTTAGAAATTATATGTATTATACTATTATAAAGGGATCGGTTAGTATTTGTAATACATACTTCTGTTCAATTTTTTTTTCCAGATTTACTTAAAGTAGTTTTCTACGGGCATTATTGCTTACACAAGAATGATTTTTTTTTTGTATGAAATGTATTAGATTGATTAATTATGAAGAGACATGAATATTAAAATGATTTTCTTTTATATAAATATTGGTATAAAAAAAAAACAATGAAATACCTTCATCATCGACTTCATAGTCACTTTTTAGTCCTGCAAATTAAACGAACACGTGTATTTTGTTGACTTTTATTGTGTCTATGTTTGTTTATTTTGTTTTTTGTTTTTAATAAGATTGTTTAATCAATTCTTTGACGAAAAATAACCATCTTAAAACAAAAACTATATTACATCTAGATCGACCCCCCCCCCCCAACAAAACAAAAAACAAAAAAAAACAAAAAACAAAAATGAGCAAACAAACCAAAAACAAAAAAAAAAGAGCAAAAAAAAAAAAAAAAGACCAAAAAAAAAAAAAAAAGAAAAAGAAAACAATATTTTCTTTTTGTCTTCAGACTATATCTTTAAAGACCAAAATGTGCATACCTTTAAAAATATAAGTAGATATATTATTGTGATCATTTTTTTGGAATTCTGTAATTCTGTATTTTTATTTTTTCTTTACTTTGGAATCCAAAAACAAGCAAATCCTTAGATAATTTAATATTTGATTTGAAACGATATTTAAAAAAAAAATCATTTTCAGAAGTATGAAGTTTATTGCAATAAATATGACTCTAATTAAGGATACTGTTTAAATAAAACAACAAACCTCCAGTCTCATTTCGGATTCTTCTTGGTGATACTAAAAGAAAAACGTTTTAAATGATTAATTATTTTTCATCTTCCTCTTTTTTTGGGGGGGGGTGGGGGGTGGGGGTGGGAAACTGACCCTATTTAAAAATACTGTTTCTATAGAAAAAAAACGTACCCCCAGAATCCTTTCTGAAGTCCCTTTGTGATACTGAAAATAAAACAAACGTTTTATAGCTTAACTTTTTATCCTTATCTATTTTCGGGGGTGGGGATTTTGATTCTAAAAAAGCAAACGTTTTGAATTGTCTTAATTGTTTTTTTTTTTAATTTTCTTCTTTTAGAAGGGGGGGGGGTGATTGTTACATTGACTCTATTTATAAATACTGTTTCTATAAAACAACATACCTCCAGGATCCTTTTGGATGTCCCTAGGTGATACTGAAATGAAACAAACGATTAAATGCTTTTTTCCTAATCTATCTTATGGGGTGGGGATTTTGTTTTTATCAGTTTGTTTTTCTAAATTGTTACTCCCAGTATGTCCCATTTCAGTGAAATCAAATTGAGATTGTTTGTAGCTGAACACTTTATTCATTAAATTTTAATTAACCAATTAAAACTAGGTCATGTGTACAACAAAATCAGATTTTATCATCTGAAAACAAAGACACACTACTAAACGGGGAACAATTTTTTTAAGGTGCTGAGTTTTCCTAGTTATCTCTCAGTAAGGCAAACGCAAAACCATTAAATACATGCATTGTAACACTCTTTTATACAAACTTTATATTTCTGAAAAAATCACAGTGTTAAACATTGATTAATGTGTCCTTGTACGATCCTTTTTCGATCTGTACAGGGGTAATCAACTGAATAGGTCGCCTTATCTACCAATACATATGCACTTGGTAATACAGTAATATTATGATTTCAACCATTTAGAAATTATATGTATTATACTATTATAAAGGGATCGGTTAGTATTTGTAATACATACTTCTGTTCAATTTTTTTTTCCAGATTTACTTAAAGTAGTTTTCTACGGGCATTATTGATTACACAAGAATGAAAGGTTTTTTTTGGTATAAAATGTATTAGATTGATTAATTATGAAGATATATAAATATTAAAACGATTTTCTTTCATATAAATATTGGTATAAAAAAAATCAATGAAATACCTTTATCATCGACTTCATAGTCACTTTTTAGTCCTGCAAATTAAACGAACACGTGTATTTTGTTGACTTTTGTTGTGTCTATGTTTGTTTAATTTTTTTTGTTTTTAATTGGATTGTTAAATCAATTTTTTGACGAATAATAACCATCTTAAAACAGAACCTATATTACATCTAGATTGAACCCCCCCCCCCAAAAAAAAAAAACAAAAACAAAAAACAGAAACAAAATTAACAAACAAACCAAAAACCAAAAAAGAAAAAAAAAACAAAAAACAAAAAAAAAAACCAGAACAAAACAAAGAAGTAAAATCAAAACCCCAAAACAAATTTTTTTTTGGTCTTCAGACTGTATCTTTAAAGACCAAAATGTACATACCTTTAAAATTATCAGTAGATTTATTTTTGTTATCATTTTTTTTCTTTTGGAATTCTGTAATTCTGTATTTTTTTTTAATTTTTTTCTTTACTTTGAAATCAGAAAACAAGCAAACCTTTAGATCATTTAATATTTGATTTGAAACGATATTTAAAAAAAAAATCATTTTCAGAAGTATGAAGTTTATTGCAATAAATATGACTCTAATTAAGGATACTGTTTAAATAAAACAACAAACCTCCAGTCTCATTTCGGATTCTTCTTGGTGATACTAAAAGAAAAACGTTTTAAATGATTAATTATTTTTCATCTTCCTTTTTTTTTTGGGGGGGGGTGGGGGGTGGGGGTGGGAAACTGACCCTATTTAAAAATACTGTTTCTATAGAAAAAAAACGTACCCCCAGAATCCTTTCTGAAGTCCCTTTGTGATACTGAAAATAAAACAAACGTTTTATCGCTTAACTTTTTATCCTAATCTATTTTCGGGGGTGGGGATTTTGATTCTAAACAAGCAAACGTTTTGAATTGTCTTAATTGTTTTTTTTTTATTTTCTTCTTTTAGAAGGGGGGGATGATTGTTACATTGACTCTATTTATAAATACTGTTTCTATAAAACAACATACCTCCAGGATCCTTTTGGATGTCCTTAGGTGATACCGAAATGAAACAAACGATTTAATGCTTTTTTCCTAATCTATCTTTTGGGGTGGGGGTTTTGTTTTTTTCAGTCTGTTTTTCTAAATTGTTACTCCAAGTATGTCCAATTTCAGTGAAATCAAATTGAGATTGTTTGTAGCTGAACATTTCATTCATTAAATTTTAATTAACCAATTAAAACTAGGTCATGTGTACAACAAAATCAGATTTTATCATCTGAAAACAAAGACACACTACTAAGCGGGGAACATTTTTTTCAAGGTGCTGAGTTTTTCCAGTTATTTCACAGTAAGGCAAACGCAAAACATTTATTACATGCATTGTAACACTCTTTTATACAAACTTTATATTTATAAAAAAAATCACAGTGTTAAACATTGATTAATGTGTCCTTGTACGATCCTTTTTTCGATCTGCACAGGGGTAATCAACTGAATAGGTCGCCTTATCTACCAATACATATGTACTTGGTAATACAGTAATATTATGATTTCAACCATTTAGAAATTATATGTATTATACTATTGTAAAGGGATCGGTTAACATTTTTAATACATACTTCTGTTCATTTTTTTTTCCAGATTTACTTAAAGTAGTTTTCTATGGGCATTATTGATTACACAAGAATGAAAAGTTTTTTTTTGGTATAAAATGTATTAGATTGATTAATTATGAAGATATATAAATATTAAAACGATTTTCTTTCATATAAATATTGGTATAAAAAAAATCAATGAAATACCTTTATCATCGACTTCATAGTCACTTTTTAGTCCTGCAAATTAAACGAACACGTGTATTTTATTGACTTTTGTTGTGTCTATGTTTGTTTAAATTTTTTTGTTTTTAATTGGATTGTTAAATCAATTTTTTGACAAATAATAACCATCTTAAAACAGAACCTATATTACATCTAGATCGAACCCCCCCCCCCCCCCAAACAAAAAACAAAAACAAAAAACAAAAACAAAATTAACAAACAAACCAAAAACCAAAAAAGAAAAAAAAAAGAAAAAACAAAAAACAAAAAAAAAAACCAGAACAAAACAAAGAAGTAAAATCAACACCCCAAAACAAATTTTTTTTTGGTCTTCAGACTGTATCTTTAAAGACCAAAATGTACATACCTTTAAAATTATCAGTAGATTTATTTTTGTTATCATTTTTTTTCTTTTGGAATTCTGTAATTCTGTATTTTTTTTTTTTTTCTTTACTTTGAAATCAGAAAACAAGCAAACCTTTAGATCATTTAATATTTGATTTGAAACGATATTTAAAAAACAAAATCATTTTCAGAAGTATGAAGTTTATTGCAATAAATATGACTCTAATTAAGGATACTGTTTAAATAAAACAACAAACCTCCAGTCTCATTTCGGATTCTTCTTGGTGATACTAAAAGAAAAACGTTTTAAATGATTAATTATTTTTCATCTTCCTTTTTTTTGGGGGGGGGGTGGGGGGGGTGGGAAACTGACCCTATTTAAAAATACTGTTTCTATAGAAAAAAAACGTACCCCCAGAATCCTTTCTGAAGTCCCTTTGTGATACTGAAAAAAAAACAAACGTTTTATAGCTTAACTTTTTATCCTAATCTATTTTCGGGGGTGGGGATTTTGATTCTAAAAAAGCAAACGTTTTGAATTGTCTTAATTGTTTTTTTTTTTATTTTTTTCTTTTAGAAGGGGGGGGGATGATTGTTACATTGACTCTATTTATAAATACTGTTTCTATAAAACAACATACCTCCAGGATCCTTTTGGATGTCCCTAGGTGATACTGAAATGAAACAAACGATTTAATGCTTTTTTTCTAATCTATCTTATGGGGTGGGGATTTTGTTTTTATCAGTTTGTTTTTCTAAATTGTTACTCCCAGTATGTCCCATTTCAGTGAAATCAAATTCAGATTGTTTGTAGCTGAACACTTTATTCATTAAATTTTAATTAACCAATTAAAACTAGTTCATGTGTACAACAAAATCAGATTTTATCATCTGAAAACAAAGACACACTACTAAACGGGGAACAATTTTTTTAAGGTGCTGAGTTTTCCTAGTTATCTCTCAGTAAGGCAAACGCAAAACCATTAAATACATGCATTGTAACACTCTTTTATACAAACTTTATATTTATGAAAAAATCACAGTGTTAAACATTGATTAATGTGTCCTTGTACGATCCTTTTTTCGATCTGTACAGGGGTAATCAACTGAATAGGTCGCCTTATCTACCAATACAAATGCACTTGGTAATACAGTAATATTATGATTTCAACCATTTAGAAATTATATGTATTATACTATTATAAAGGGATCGGTTAGTATTTGTAATACATACTTCTGTTCAATTTTTTTTTCCAGATTTACTTAAAGTAGTTTTCTACGGGCATTATTGCTTACACAAGAATGATTTTTTTTTTGTATGAAATGTATTAGATTGATTAATTATGAAGAGACATGAATATTAAAATGATTTTCTTTTATATAAATATTGGTATAAAAAAAAAAACAATGAAATACCTTCATCATCGACTTCATAGTCACTTTTTAGTCCTGCAAATTAAACAAACACGTGTATTTTGTTGACTTTCATTGTGTCTATGTTTGTTTAAATTTTTTTTGTTTTTAATTGGATTGTTTAATCAATTCTTTGACGAATAATAACCATCTTAAAACAGAACCTATATTACATCTAGATCGACCCCCCCCCCCCAAAAAAAAAATCAAAAACAAAACCAAAAAACAAAACAAAATTAACAAACAAACCAAAAACTAAAAAAAGAAACCAAAAAAACAAAAAAAAAACCAAAAAAAAAACCTAGAACAAAACAAAAAAGTAAAAAAAAAAAAACCCAAAACAAATTTTTTTTTGTCTTCAGACTGTATCTTTAAAGACCAAAATGTACATACCTTTAAAAATATCAGTAGATTTATTTTTGTTATCATTTTTTTTTCATTTGGAATTCTGTAATTCTGTATTTTTTTTTTCTTTACTTTGAAATCCAAAAACAAGCAAACCCTTAGATCATTTAATATTTGATTTGAAACGATATTTTAAAAAAAATCATTTTCAGAAGTATGAAGTTTATTGCAATAAATATGACTCTAATTAAAAATACTGTTTAAATAAAACAATGAACCTCCAGTATCATTTCGGGTTCTCCTTGGTGAAGCTAAAAAAAGAAACCGTTTTAAATGATTAATTATTTTTCATCTTCCTTTTTTTTGGGAGGGGGGTGGTAAACTGACTCTACTTAAAAATACTGTCTCTATAGAAAAAACGTACCCCCAGAATAATCCTTTCTGAAGTCCCTTTGTGATACTGAAAATAAAACAAACGTTTTATAGCTTAACTTTTTATCCTTATCAATATCTGGGGTGGGGATTTTGATTCTAAAAAAGCAAACGTTAAAATTGTCTTAATTGTTTTTTTTTTAATTTTCTTCTTTTAGGAGGGGGGGGGTGATTGTTACATTGACTCTATTTATAAATACTGTTTCTATAAAACAACATACCTCTAGGATCCTTTTGGATGTCCCTAGGTGATACTGAAATGAAACAAACGATTTAATGCTTTTTTTCTAATCTATCTTTTGGGGTGGGGATTTTGTTTTTATCAGTCTGTTTTTTCTTAATTGTTACCCCCAGTATGTCCCATTTCAGTGAAATCAAATTGAGATTGTTTGTAGCTGAACATTTCATTCATTAAATTTTAATTAACCAATTAAAACTAGGTCATGTGTACAACAAAATCAGATTTTATCATCTGAAAACAAAGACACACTACTAAGCGGGGAACAATTTTTTCAAGGTGCTGAGTTTTCCCAGTTATCTCTCAGTAAGGCAAACGCAAAACCATTTAATACATGCATTTAACACTCTTTTATACAAACTTTATATTCAAAAAATAAATCACAGTGTTAAACATTGATTAATGTGTCCTTGTACGATCCTTTTTTCGATCTGCACAGGGGTAATCAACTGAATAGGTCGCCTTATCTACCAATACATATGTACTTGGTAATACAGTAATATTATGATTTCAACCATTTAGAAATTATATGTATTATACTATTATAAAGGGATCGGTTAACATTTTTAATACATACTTCTGTTCATTTTTTTTCCAGATTTACTTAAAGTAGTTTTCTACGGGCATTATTGCTTACACAAGAATGATTTTTTTTTTGTATGAAATGTATTAGATTGATTAATTATGAAGATATATAAATATTTAAACGATTTTCTTTCATATAAATATTGGTATAAAAAAAATCAATGAAATACCTTTATCATCGACTTCATAGTCACTTTTTAGTCCTGCAAATTAAACGAACACGTGTATTTTGTTGACTTTTGTTGTGTCTATGTTGTTTAAATTTTTTTGTTTTTAATTGGATTGTTTAATCAATTTTTTGACGAATAATAACCATCTTAAAACAGAACCTATATTACATCTAGATCGAACCCCCCCCCCCAAAAAAAAAAAAAACAAAAACAAAAAACAAAAACAAAATTAACAAACAAACCAAAAACCAAAAAAGAAAAAAAAAACAAAAAAAAAAAACAAAAAAAAACCCAGAACAAAACAAAGAAGTAAAATCAAAACCCCAAAACAAATTTTTTTTTGGTCTTCAGACTGTATCTTTAAAGACCAAAATGTACATACCTTTAAAATTATCAGTAGATTTATTTTTGTTATCATTTTTTTTCTTTTGGAATTCTGTAATTCTGTATTTTTTTTTTTATTTTTTTCTTTACTTTGAAATCAGAAAACAAGCAAACCTTTAGATCATTTAATATTTGATTTGAAACGATATTTTAAAAAAATCATTTTCAGAAGTATGAAGTTTATTGCAATAAATATGACTCTAATTAATAATACTATTTAAATAAAACAACAAACCTCCAGTATCATTTCGGATTCTTCTTGGTGATGCTAAAAAAAGAAACCGTTTTAAATGTTTATTTATTTTTCATCTTCCTTTTTTTTTTTGGGAGGGGGGTGGTAAACTGACTCTATTTAAAAATACTGTCTCTATAGAAAAAACGTACCCCCAGAATCCTTTCTGAAGTCCCTTTGTGATACTGGAAATAAAACAAACGTTTTATAGCTTAACTTTTTATCCTTATCAATATCTGGGGTGGGGATTTTGATTCTAAAAAAGCAAACGTTAAAATTGTCTTAATTGTTTTTTTTTTCTCATTTTCTTCTTTAAGGAGGGGGAGGGATTGTTAAATTGACTCTATTTAAGAATACTGTTTCTATAAAACAACATACCCCCAGGATCCTTTTGGATGTCCTTAGGTGATACCGAAATGAAACAAACGATTTAATGCTTTTTTCCTAATCTATCTTTTGGGGTGGGGGTTTTGTTTTTATCAGTCTGTTTTTCTAAATTGTTACTCTAAGTATGTCCCATTTCAGAGAAATCAAATTGAGATTGTTTGTAGCTGAACATTTCATTCATTAAATTTTAATTAACCAATTAAAACTAGGTCATGTGTACAACAAAATCAGATTTTATCATCTGAAAACAAAGAAACACTACTAAGCGGGGAACATTTTTGTCATGGTGCTGAGTTTTTCCAGTTATTTCACAGTAAGGCAAACGCAAAACATTTATTACATGCATTGTAACACTCTTTTATACAAACTTTATATCTATAAAAAAAATCACAGTGTTAAACATTGATTAATGTGTCCTTGTACGATCCTTTTTTCGATCTGTACAGGAGTAATCAACTGAATAGGTCGCCTTATCTACCAATACATATGTACTTGGTAATACAGTAATATTATGATTTCAACCATTTAGAAATTATATGTATTATACTATTGTAAAGGGATCGATTAACATTTTTAATACATACTTCTGTTCAATTTTTTTTCCAGATTTACATATAGTAGTTTTCTACGGGCATTATTGATTACACAAGAATGAAAAGTTTTTTTTGGTATAAAATGTATTAGATTGATTAATTATGAAGAGATATAAATATTAAAACGATTTTCTTTCATATAAATATTGGTATAAAAAAAATCAAAGAAATACCTTTATCATCGACTTCATAGTCACTTTTTAGTCCTGCAAATTAAACAAACACGTGTATTTTGTTGACTTTCATTGTGTCTATGTTTGTTTAAAATTTTTTTGTTTTTAATTGGATTGTTTAATCAATTCTTTGACGAATAATAACCATCTTAAAACAGAACCTATATTACATCTAGATCGAACCCCCCCCCCCCCCAAAAAAAAAAAAAAACAAAACAAAAACAAAAAACAAAAACAAAATTAACAAACAAACCAAAAACCAAAAAAGAAAAAAAAAAGAAAAAAAAAAACCAAAAAAAAAAAAAAGAAACCAGAACAAAACAAAGAAGTAAAATCAAAACCCCAAAACAAATTTTTTTTTGGTCTTCAGACTGTATCTTTAAAGACCAAAATGTACATACCTTTAAAAATATCAGTAGATTTATTTTTGTTATCATTTTTTTTCATTTGGAATTCTGTAATTCTGTATTTTTTTTTCTTTACTTTGAAATCCAAAAACAAGCAAACCCTTAGATCATTTAATATTTGATTTGAAACGATATTTAAAAAAAATCATTTTCAGAAGTATGAAGTTTATTGCAATAAATAAGACTCTAATTAAAAATACTGTTTAAATAAAACAATAAACATCCAGTATCATTTCGAGTTCTCCTTGGTGAAGCTTAAAAAAGAAACCGTTTTAAATGTTTAATTATTTTTCATCTTCCTTTTTTTTGGGAGGGGGGTGGTAAACTGACTCTATTTAAAAATACTGTCTCTATAGAAAAAACGTACCCCCAGAATAATCCTTTCTGAAGTCCCTTTGTGATACTGAAAATAAAACAAACGTTTTATAGCTTAACTTTTTATCCTTATCAATATCTGGGGTGGGGATTTTGATTCTAAAAAAGCAAACGTTAAAATTGTCTTAATTGTTTTTTTTTTTAATTTTCTTCTTTTAGGAGGGGGGGGTGATTGTTACATTGACTCTATTTATAAATACTGTTTCTATAAAACAACATACCTCCAGGATCCTTTTGGATGTCCCTAGGTGATACTGAAATGATACAAACGATTTAATGCTTTTTTTCTAATCTATCTTTTGAGGTGGGGATTTTGTTTTTATCAGTCTGTTTTTTTCTTAATTGTTACCCCCAGTATGTCCCATTTCAGTGAAATCAAATTCAGATTGTTTGTAGCTGAACATTTCATTCATTAAATTTTAATTAACCAATTAAAACTAGGTCATGTGTACAACAAAATCAGATTTTATCATCTGAAAACAAAGACACACTATTAAGCGGGGAACAATTTTTTCAAGGTGCTGAGTTTTCCCAGTTATCTCTCAGTAAGGCAAACGCAAAACCATTTAATACATGCATTTAACACTCTTTTATACAAACTTTATATTCAAAAAAAAAATCACAGTGTTAAACATTGATTAATGTGTCCTTGTACGATCCTTTTTTCGATCTGCACAGGGGTAATCAACTGAATAGGTCGCCTTATCTACCAATACATATGTACTTGGTAATACAGTAATATTATGATTTCAACCATTTAGAAATTATATGTATTATACTATTATAAAGGGATCGGTTAACATTTTTAATACATACTTCTGTTCATTTTTTTTCCAGATTTACTTAAAGTAGTTTTCTACGGGCATTATTGCTTACACAAGAATGATTTTTTTTTGTATGAAATGTATTAGATTGATTAATTATGAAGATATATAAATATTAAAACGATTTTCTTTCATATAAATATTGGTATAAAAAAAATCAATGAAATACCTTTATCATCGACTTCATAGTCACTTTTTAGTCCTGCAAATTAAACGAACACGTGTATTTTGTTGACTTTTGTTGTGTCTATGTTGTTTAAATTTTTTTGTTTTTAATTGGATTGTTTAATCAATTTTTTGACGAATAATAACAATCTTAAAACAGAACCTATATTACATCTAGATCGAACCCCCCCCCCCCCAAAAAAAAAAAAAAAAAAAAAAAAAAAAACAAAAAACAAAAACAAAATTAACAAACAAACCAAAAACCAAAAAAGAAAAAAAAAACAAAAAAAAAAAACAAAAAAAAACCCAGAACAAAACAAAGAAGTAAAATCAAAACCCCAAAACAAATTTTTTTTTGGTCTTCAGACTGTATCTTTAAAGACCAAAATGTACATACCTTTAAAATTATCAGTAGATTTATTTTTGTTATCATTTTTTTTCTTTTGGAATTCTGTAATTCTGTATTTTTTTTTTTATTTTTTTCTTTACTTTGAAATCAGAAAACAAGCAAACCTTTAGATCATTTAATATTTGATTTGAAACGATATTTTAAAAAAATCATTTTCAGAAGTATGAAGTTTATTGCAATAAATATGACTCTAATTAATAATACTATTTAAATAAAACAACAAACCTCCAGTATCATTTCGGATTCTTCTTGGTGATGCTAAAAAAAGAAACCGTTTTAAATGTTTATTTATTTTTCATCTTCCTTTTTTTTTTTGGGAGGGGGGTGGTAAACTGACTCTATTTAAAAATACTGTCTCTATAGAAAAAACGTACCCCCAGAATCCTTTCTGAAGTCCCTTTGTGATACTGGAAATAAAACAAACGTTTTATAGCTTAACTTTTTATCCTTATCAATATCTGGGGTGGGGATTTTGATTCTAAAAAAGCAAACGTTAAAATTGTCTTAATTGTTTTTTTTTTCTCATTTTCTTCTTTAAGGAGGGGGAGGGATTGTTAAATTGACTCTATTTAAGAATACTGTTTCTATAAAACAACATACCCCCAGGATCCTTTTGGATGTCCTTAGGTGATACCGAAATGAAACAAACGATTTAATGCTTTTTTCCTAATCTATCTTTTGGGGTGGGGGTTTTGTTTTTATCAGTCTGTTTTTCTAAATTGTTACTCTAAGTATGTCCCATTTCAGAGAAATCAAATTGAGATTGTTTGTAGCTGAACATTTCATTCATTAAATTTTAATTAACCAATTAAAACTAGGTCATGTGTACAACAAAATCAGATTTTATCATCTGAAAACAAAGAAACACTACTAAGCGGGGAACATTTTTGTCATGGTGCTGAGTTTTTCCAGTTATTTCACAGTAAGGCAAACGCAAAACATTTATTACATGCATTGTAACACTCTTTTATACAAACTTTATATCTATAAAAAAAATCACAGTGTTAAACATTGATTAATGTGTCCTTGTACGATCCTTTTTTCGATCTGTACAGGAGTAATCAACTGAATAGGTCGCCTTATCTACCAATACATATGTACTTGGTAATACAGTAATATTATGATTTCAACCATTTAGAAATTATATGTATTATACTATTGTAAAGGGATCGATTAACATTTTTAATACATACTTCTGTTCAATTTTTTTTCCAGATTTACATATAGTAGTTTTCTACGGGCATTATTGATTACACAAGAATGAAAAGTTTTTTTTGGTATAAAATGTATTAGATTGATTAATTATGAAGAGATATAAATATTAAAACGATTTTCTTTCATATAAATATTGGTATAAAAAAAATCAAAGAAATACCTTTATCATCGACTTCATAGTCACTTTTTAGTCCTGCAAATTAAACAAACACGTGTATTTTGTTGACTTTCATTGTGTCTATGTTTGTTTAAAATTTTTTTGTTTTTAATTGGATTGTTTAATCAATTCTTTGACGAATAATAACCATCTTAAAACAGAACCTATATTACATCTAGATCGAACCCCCCCCCCCCAAAAAAAAAAAAAAAACAAAACAAAAACAAAAAACAAAAACAAAATTAACAAACAAACCAAAAACCAAAAAAGAAAAAAAAAAGAAAAAAAAAAACCAAAAAAAAAAAAAAGAAACCAGAACAAAACAAAGAAGTAAAATCAAAACCCCAAAACAAATTTTTTTTTGGTCTTCAGACTGTATCTTTAAAGACCAAAATGTACATACCTTTAAAAATATCAGTAGATTTATTTTTGTTATCATTTTTTTTCATTTGGAATTCTGTAATTCTGTATTTTTTTTTCTTTACTTTGAAATCCAAAAACAAGCAAACCCTTAGATCATTTAATATTTGATTTGAAACGATATTTAAAAAAAATCATTTTCAGAAGTATGAAGTTTATTGCAATAAATAAGACTCTAATTAAAAATACTGTTTAAATAAAACAATAAACATCCAGTATCATTTCGAGTTCTCCTTGGTGAAGCTTAAAAAAGAAACCGTTTTAAATGTTTAATTATTTTTCATCTTCCTTTTTTTTGGGAGGGGGGTGGTAAACTGACTCTATTTAAAAATACTGTCTCTATAGAAAAAACGTACCCCCAGAATAATCCTTTCTGAAGTCCCTTTGTGATACTGAAAATAAAACAAACGTTTTATAGCTTAACTTTTTATCCTTATCAATATCTGGGGTGGGGATTTTGATTCTAAAAAAGCAAACGTTAAAATTGTCTTAATTGTTTTTTTTTTTAATTTTCTTCTTTTAGGAGGGGGGGGTGATTGTTACATTGACTCTATTTATAAATACTGTTTCTATAAAACAACATACCTCCAGGATCCTTTTGGATGTCCCTAGGTGATACTGAAATGATACAAACGATTTAATGCTTTTTTTCTAATCTATCTTTTGAGGTGGGGATTTTGTTTTTATCAGTCTGTTTTTTTCTTAATTGTTACCCCCAGTATGTCCCATTTCAGTGAAATCAAATTCAGATTGTTTGTAGCTGAACATTTCATTCATTAAATTTTAATTAACCAATTAAAACTAGGTCATGTGTACAACAAAATCAGATTTTATCATCTGAAAACAAAGACACACTATTAAGCGGGGAACAATTTTTTCAAGGTGCTGAGTTTTCCCAGTTATCTCTCAGTAAGGCAAACGCAAAACCATTTAATACATGCATTTAACACTCTTTTATACAAACTTTATATTCAAAAAAAAAATCACAGTGTTAAACATTGATTAATGTGTCCTTGTACGATCCTTTTTTCGATCTGCACAGGGGTAATCAACTGAATAGGTCGCCTTATCTACCAATACATATGTACTTGGTAATACAGTAATATTATGATTTCAACCATTTAGAAATTATATGTATTATACTATTATAAAGGGATCGGTTAACATTTTTAATACATACTTCTGTTCATTTTTTTTCCAGATTTACTTAAAGTAGTTTTCTACGGGCATTATTGCTTACACAAGAATGATTTTTTTTTGTATGAAATGTATTAGATTGATTAATTATGAAGATATATAAATATTAAAACGATTTTCTTTCATATAAATATTGGTATAAAAAAAATCAATGAAATACCTTTATCATCGACTTCATAGTCACTTTTTAGTCCTGCAAATTAAACGAACACGTGTATTTTGTTGACTTTTGTTGTGTCTATGTTGTTTAAATTTTTTTGTTTTTAATTGGATTGTTTAATCAATTTTTTGACGAATAATAACAATCTTAAAACAGAACCTATATTACATCTAGATCGAACCCCCCCCCCCCCCAAAAAAAAAAAAAAAAAAAAAAAAAAAACAAAAAACAAAAACAAAATTAACAAACAAACCAAAAACCAAAAAAGAAAAAAAAAACAAAAAAAAAAAACAAAAAAAAACCCAGAACAAAACAAAGAAGTAAAATCAAAACCCCAAAACAAATTTTTTTTTGGTCTTCAGACTGTATCTTTAAAGACCAAAATGTACATACCTTTAAAATTATCAGTAGATTTATTTTTGTTATCATTTTTTTTCTTTTGGAATTCTGTAATTCTGTATTTTTTTTTTTATTTTTTTCTTTACTTTGAAATCAGAAAACAAGCAAACCTTTAGATCATTTAATATTTGATTTGAAACGATATTTTAAAAAAATCATTTTCAGAAGTATGAAGTTTATTGCAATAAATATGACTCTAATTAATAATACTATTTAAATAAAACAACAAACCTCCAGTATCATTTCGGATTCTTCTTGGTGATGCTAAAAAAAGAAACCGTTTTAAATGTTTATTTATTTTTCATCTTCCTTTTTTTTTTGGGAGGGGGGTGGTAAACTGACTCTATTTAAAAATACTGTCTCTATAGAAAAAACGTACCCCCAGAATCCTTTCTGAAGTCCCTTTGTGATACTGGAAATAAAACAAACGTTTTATAGCTTAACTTTTTATCCTTATCAATATCTGGGGTGGGGATTTTGATTCTAAAAAAGCAAACGTTAAAATTGTCTTAATTGTTTTTTTTTTCTCATTTTCTTCTTTAAGGAGGGGGAGGGATTGTTAAATTGACTCTATTTAAGAATACTGTTTCTATAAAACAACATACCCCCAGGATCCTTTTGGATGTCCTTAGGTGATACCGAAATGAAACAAACGATTTAATGCTTTTTTCCTAATCTATCTTTTGGGGTGGGGGTTTTGTTTTTATCAGTCTGTTTTTCTAAATTGTTACTCTAAGTATGTCCCATTTCAGAGAAATCAAATTGAGATTGTTTGTAGCTGAACATTTCATTCATTAAATTTTAATTAACCAATTAAAACTAGGTCATGTGTACAACAAAATCAGATTTTATCATCTGAAAACAAAGAAACACTACTAAGCGGGGAACATTTTTTTCATGGTGCTGAGTTTTTCCAGTTATTTCACAGTAAGGCAAACGCAAAACATTTATTACATGCATTGTAACACTCTTTTATACAAACTTTATATCTATAAAAAAAATCACAGTGTTAAACATTGATTAATGTGTCCTTGTACGATCCTTTTTTCGATCTGTACAGGAGTAATCAACTGAATAGGTCGCCTTATCTACCAATACATATGTACTTGGTAATACAGTAATATTATGATTTCAACCATTTAGAAATTATATGTATTATACTATTGTAAAGGGATCGATTAACATTTTTAATACATACTTCTGTTCAATTTTTTTTCCAGATTTACATATAGTAGTTTTCTACGGGCATTATTGATTACACAAGAATGAAAAGTTTTTTTTGGTATAAAATGTATTAGATTGATTAATTATGAAGAGATATAAATATTAAAACGATTTTCTTTCATATAAATATTGGTATAAAAAAAATCAAAGAAATACCTTTATCATCGACTTCATAGTCACTTTTTAGTCCTGCAAATTAAACAAACACGTGTATTTTGTTGACTTTCATTGTGTCTATGTTTGTTTAAAATTTTTTTGTTTTTAATTGGATTGTTTAATCAATTCTTTGACGAATAATAACCATCTTAAAACAGAACCTATATTACATCTAGATCGAACCCCCCCCCCCCCCCAAAAAAAAAAAAAAAAACAAAACAAAAACAAAAAACAAAAACAAAATTAACAAACAAACCAAAAACCAAAAAAGAAAAAAAAAAGAAAAAAAAAACCAAAAAAAAAAAAAAAGAAACCAGAACAAAACAAAGAAGTAAAATCAAAACCCCAAAACAAATTTTTTTTTGGTCTTCAGACTGTATCTTTAAAGACCAAAATGTACATACCTTTAAAAATATCAGTAGATTTATTTTTGTTATCATTTTTTTTCATTTGGAATTCTGTAATTCTGTATTTTTTTTTCTTTACTTTGAAATCCAAAAACAAGCAAACCCTTAGATCATTTAATATTTGATTTGAAACGATATTTAAAAAAAATCATTTTCAGAAGTATGAAGTTTATTGCAATAAATAAGACTCTAATTAAAAATACTGTTTAAATAAAACAATAAACATCCAGTATCATTTCGAGTTCTCCTTGGTGAAGCTTAAAAAAGAAACCGTTTTAAATGTTTAATTATTTTTCATCTTCCTTTTTTTTGGGAGGGGGGTGGTAAACTGACTCTATTTAAAAATACTGTCTCTATAGAAAAAACGTACCCCCAGAATAATCCTTTCTGAAGTCCCTTTGTGATACTGAAAATAAAACAAACGTTTTAT
Organism: Magallana angulata; assembly: GCF_025612915.1. Classification (NCBI taxonomy): domain Eukaryota; kingdom Metazoa; phylum Mollusca; class Bivalvia; order Ostreida; family Ostreidae; genus Magallana; species Magallana angulata. The sequence continues at coordinate 1,949,108 of NC_069119.1, forward strand.
AGCTTAACTTTTTATCCTTATCAATATCTGGGGTGGGGATTTTGATTCTAAAAAAGCAAACGTTAAAATTGTCTTAATTGTTTTTTTTTTTAATTTTCTTCTTTTAGGAGGGGGGGGGGTGATTGTTACATTGACTCTATTTATAAATACTGTTTCTATAAAACAACATACCTCCAGGATCCTTTTGGATGTCCCTAGGTGATACTGAAATGATACAAACGATTTAATGCTTTTTTTCTAATCTATCTTTTGAGGTGGGGATTTTGTTTTTATCAGTCTGTTTTTTTCTTAATTGTTACCCCCAGTATGTCCCATTTCAGTGAAATCAAATTCAGATTGTTTGTAGCTGAACATTTCATTCATTAAATTTTAATTAACCAATTAAAACTAGGTCATGTGTACAACAAAATCAGATTTTATCATCTGAAAACAAAGACACACTATTAAGCGGGGAACAATTTTTTCAAGGTGCTGAGTTTTCCCAGTTATCTCTCAGTAAGGCAAACGCAAAACCATTTAATACATGCATTTAACACTCTTTTATACAAACTTTATATTCAAAAAAAAAATCACAGTGTTAAACATTGATTAATGTGTCCTTGTACGATCCTTTTTTCGATCTGCACAGGGGTAATCAACTGAATAGGTCGCCTTATCTACCAATACATATGTACTTGGTAATACAGTAATATTATGATTTCAACCATTTAGAAATTATATGTATTATACTATTATAAAGGGATCGGTTAACATTTTTAATACATACTTCTGTTCATTTTTTTTCCAGATTTACTTAAAGTAGTTTTCTACGGGCATTATTGCTTACACAAGAATGATTTTTTTTTGTATGAAATGTATTAGATTGATTAATTATGAAGATATATAAATATTAAAACGATTTTCTTTCATATAAATATTGGTATAAAAAAAATCAATGAAATACCTTTATCATCGACTTCATAGTCACTTTTTAGTCCTGCAAATTAAACGAACACGTGTATTTTGTTGACTTTTGTTGTGTCTATGTTGTTTAAATTTTTTTGTTTTTAATTGGATTGTTTAATCAATTTTTTGACGAATAATAACAATCTTAAAACAGAACCTATATTACATCTAGATCGAACCCCCCCCCCCCCCAAAAAAAAAAAAAAAAAAAAAAAAAACAAAAAACAAAAACAAAATTAACAAACAAACCAAAAACCAAAAAAGAAAAAAAAAACAAAAAAAAAAAAAACCAAAAAAAAAAAACCAGAACAAAACAAAGAAGTAAAATCAAAACCCCAAAACAAATTTTTTTTTGGTCTTCAGACTGTATCTTTAAAGACCAAAATGTACATACCTTTAAAATTATCAGTAGATTTATTTTTGTTATCATTTTTTTTCTTTTGGAATTCTGTAATTCTGTATTTTTTTTTTATTTTTTTCTTTACTTTGAAATCAGAAAACAAGCAAACCTTTAGATCATTTAATATTTGATTTGAAACGATATTTTAAAAAAATTATTTTCAGAAGTATGAAGTTTATTGCAATAAATATGACTCTAATTAATAATACTGTTTAAATAAAACAACAAACCTCCAGTATCATTTCGGATTCTTCTTGGTGATGCTAAAAAAAGAAACCGTTTTAAATGTTTATTTATTTTTCATCTTCCTTTTTTTTTTTGGGGAGGGGGGTGGTAAACTGACTCTATTTAAAAATACTGTCTCTATAGAAAAAACGTACCCCCAGAATCCTTTCTGAAGTCCCTTTGTGATACTGGAAATAAAACAAACGTTTTATAGCTTAACTTTTTATCCTTATCAATATCTGGGGTGGGGATTTTGATTCTAAAAAAGCAAACGTTAAAATTGTCTTAATTGTTTTTTTTTCTCATTTTCTTCTTTAAGGAGGGGGAGGGATTGTTAAATTGACTCTATTTAAGAATACTGTTTCTATAAAACAACATACCCCCAGGATCCTTTTGGATGTCCTTAGGTGATACCGAAATGAAACAAACGATTTAATGCTTTTTTCCTAATCTATCTTTTGGGGTGGGGGTTTTGTTTTTATCAGTCTGTTTTTCTAAATTGTTACTCTAAGTATGTCCCATTTCAGTGAAATCAAATTGAGATTGTTTGTAGCTGAACATTTCATTCATTAAATTTTAATTAACCAATTAAAACTAGGTCATGTGTACAACAAAATCAGATTTTATCATCTGAAAACAAAGAAACACTACTAAGCGGGGAACATTTTTTTCATGGTGCTGAGTTTTTCCAGTTATTTCACAGTAAGGCAAACGCAAAACATTTATTACATGCATTTAACACTCTTTTATACAAACTTTATATTTATAAAAAAAATCACAGTGTTAAACATTGATTAATGTGTCCTTGTACGATCCTTTTTTCGATCTGCACAGGGGTAATCAACTGAATAGGTCGCCTTATCTACCAATACATATGTACTTGGTAATACAGTAATATTATGATTTCAACCATTTAGAAATTATATGTATTATACTATTATAAAGGGATCGGTTAACATTTTTAATACATACTTCTGTTCATTTTTTTTCCAGATTTACTTAAAGTAGTTTTCTACGGGCATTATTGCTTACACAAGAATGATTTTTTTTTTGTATGAAATGTATTAGATTGATTAATTATGAAGATATATAAATATTAAAACGATTTTCTTTCATATAAATATTGGTATAAAAAAAATCAATGAAATACCTTTATCATCGACTTCATAGTCACTTTTTAGTCCTGCAAATTAAACGAACACGTGTATTTTGTTGACTTTTGTTGTGTCTATGTTGTTTAAATTTTTTTGTTTTTAATTGGATTGTTTAATCAATTTTTTGACGAATAATAACCATCTTAAAACAGAACCTATATTACATCTAGATCGAACCCCCCCCCCCTCAAAAAAAAAAAAAAAAACAAAAACAAAAACAAAAAACAAAAACAAAATTAACAAACAAACCAAAAACCAAAAAAGAAAAAAAAAACAAAAAAAAAAAACCAAAAAAAAAACCAGAACAAAACAAAGAAGTAAAATCAAAACCCCAAAACAAATTTTTTTTTGGTCTTCAGACTGTATCTTTAAAGACCAAAATGTACATACCTTTAAAATTATCAGTAGATTTATTTTTGTTATCATTTTTTTTCTTTTGGAATTCTGTAATTCTGTATTTTTTTTTTTATTTTTTTCTTTACTTTGAAATCAGAAAACAAGCAAACCTTTAGATCATTTAATATTTGATTTGAAACGATATTTTAAAAAAATCATTTTCAGAAGTATGAAGTTTATTGCAATAAATATGACTCTAATTAATAATACTGTTTAAATAAAACAACAAACCTCCAGTATCATTTCGGATTCTTCTTGGTGATGCTAAAAAAAGAAACCGTTTTAAATGTTTATTTATTTTTCATCTTCCTTTTTTTTTTTTGGGAGGGGGGTGGTAAACTGACTCTATTTAAAAATACTGTCTCTATAGAAAAAACGTACCCCCAGAATCCTTTCTGAAGTCCCTTTGTGATACTGGAAATAAAACAAACGTTTTATAGCTTAACTTTTTATCCTTATCAATATCTGGGGTGGGGATTTTGATTCTAAAAAAGCAAACGTTAAAATTGTCTTAATTGTTTTTTTTTTCTCATTTTCTTCTTTAAGGAGGGGGAGGGATTGTTAAATTGACTCTATTTAAGAATACTGTTTCTATAAAACAACATACCCCCAGGATCCTTTTGGATGTCCTTAGGTGATACCGAAATGAAACAAACGATTTAATGCTTTTTTCCTAATCTATCTTTTGGGGTGGGGGTTTTGTTTTTATCAGTCTGTTTTTCTAAATTGTTACTCTAAGTATGTCCCATTTCAGTGAAATCAAATTGAGATTGTTTGTAGCTGAACATTTCATTCATTAAATTTTAATTAACCAATTAAAACTAGGTCATGTGTACAACAAAATCAGATTTTATCATCTGAAAACAAAGAAACACTACTAAGCGGGGAACATTTTTTTCATGGTGCTGAGTTTTTCCAGTTATTTCACAGTAAGGCAAACGCAAAACATTTATTACATGCATTTAACACTCTTTTATACAAACTTTATATTTATAAAAAAAATCACAGTGTTAAACATTGATTAATGTGTCCTTGTACGATCCTTTTTTCGATCTGCACAGGGGTAATCAACTGAATAGGTCGCCTTATCTACCAATACATATGTACTTGGTAATACAGTAATATTATGATTTCAACCATTTAGAAATTATATGTATTATACTATTATAAAGGGATCGGTTAACATTTTTAATACATACTTCTGTTCATTTTTTTTCCAGATTTACTTAAAGTAGTTTTCTACGGGCATTATTGCTTACACAAGAATGATTTTTTTTTTGTATGAAATGTATTAGATTGATTAATTATGAAGATATATAAATATTAAAACGATTTTCTTTCATATAAATATTGGTATAAAAAAAATCAATGAAATACCTTTATCATCGACTTCATAGTCACTTTTTAGTCCTGCAAATTAAACGAACACGTGTATTTTGTTGACTTTTGTTGTGTCTATGTTGTTTAAATTTTTTTGTTTTTAATTGGATTGTTTAATCAATTTTTTGACGAATAATAACCATCTTAAAACAGAACCTATATTACATCTAGATCGAACCCCCCCCCCCCTCAAAAAAAAAAAAAAAACAAAAACAAAAACAAAAAACAAAAACAAAATTAACAAACAAACCAAAAACCAAAAAAGAAAAAAAAAAACCAAAAAAAAAAAACCAAAAAAAAAACCAGAACAAAACAAAGAAGTAAAATCAAAACCCCAAAACAAATTTTTTTTTGGTCTTCAGACTGTATCTTTAAAGACCAAAATGTACATACCTTTAAAATTATCAGTAGATTTATTTTTGTTATCATTTTTTTTCTTTTGGAATTCTGTAATTCTGTATTTTTTTTTTATTTTTTTCTTTACTTTGAAATCAGAAAACAAGCAAACCTTTAGATCATTTAATATTTGATTTGAAACGATATTTTAAAAAAATCATTTTCAGAAGTATGAAGTTTATTGCAATAAATATGACTCTAATTAATAATACTGTTTAAATAAAACAACAAACCTCCAGTATCATTTCGGATTCTTCTTGGTGATGCTAAAAAAAGAAACCGTTTTAAATGTTTATTTATTTTTCATCTTCCTTTTTTTTTTTGGGGAGGGGGGTGGTAAACTGACTCTATTTAAAAATACTGTCTCTATAGAAAAAACGTACCCCCAGAATCCTTTCTGAAGTCCCTTTGTGATACTGGAAATAAAACAAACGTTTTATAGCTTAACTTTTTATCCTTATCAATATCTGGGGTGGGGATTTTGATTCTAAAAAAGCAAACGTTAAAATTGTCTTAATTGTTTTTTTTTTCTCATTTTCTTCTTTAAGGAGGGGGAGGGATTGTTAAATTGATTCTATTTAAGAATACTGTTTCTATAAAACAACATACCCCCAGGATCCTTTTGGATGTCCTTAGGTGATACCGAAATGAAACAAACGATTTAATGCTTTTTTCCTAATCTATCTTTTGGGGTGGGGGTTTTGTTTTTATCAGTCTGTTTTTCTAAATTGTTACTCTAAGTATGTCCCATTTCAGTGAAATCAAATTGAGATTGTTTGTAGCTGAACATTTCATTCATTAAATTTTAATTAACCAATTAAAACTAGGTCATGTGTACAACAAAATCAGATTTTATCATCTGAAAACAAAGAAACACTACTAAGCGGGGAACATTTTTTTCATGGTGCTGAGTTTTTCCAGTTATTTCACAGTAAGGCAAACGCAAAACATTTATTACATGCATTGTAACACTCTTTTATACAAACTTTATATTTATAAAAAAAATCACAGTGTTAAACATTGATTAATGTGTCCTTGTACGATCCTTTTTTCGATCTGTACAGGAGTAATCAACTGAATAGGTCGCCTTATCTACCAATACATATGTACTTGGTAATACAGTAATATTATGATTTCAACCATTTAGAAATTATATGTATTATACTATTGTAAAGGGATCGGTTAACATTTTTAATACATACTTCTGTTCAATTTTTTTTCCAGATTTACATAAAGTAGTTTTCTACGGGCATTATTGATTACACAAGAATGAAAAGTTTTTTTTTGGTATAAAATGTATTAGATTGATTAATTATGAAGAGATATAAATATTAAAACGATTTTCTTTCATATAAATATTGGTATAAAAAAAATCAAAGAAATACCTTTATCATCGACTTCATAGTCACTTTTTAGTCCTGCAAATCAAACAAACACGTGTATTTTGTTGACTTTCATTGTGTCTATGTTTGTTTAAAATTTTTTTGTTTTTAATTGGATTGTTTAATCAATTCTTTGACGAATAATAACCATCTTAAAACAGAACCTATATTACATCTAGATCGAACCCCCCCCCCCCCCCAAAAAAAAAAAAAAACAAAAACAAAAAACAAAAACAAAATTAACAAACAAACCAAAAACCAAAAAAGAAAAAAAAAAAGAAAAAAAAAAACCAAAAAAAAAAAAAAAAAAAACCAGAACAAAACAAAGAAGTAAAATCAAAACCCCAAAACAAATTTTTTTTTGTCTTCAGACTGTATCTTTAAAGTCCAAAATGTACATACCTTTAAAAATATCAGTAGATTTATTTTTGTTATCATTTTTTTTCATTTGGAATTCTGTAATTCTGTATTTTTTTTTCTTTACTTTGAAATCCAAAAACAAGCAAACCCTTAGATCATTTAATATTTGATTTGAAACGATATTTAAAAAAAATCATTTTCAGAAGTATGAAGTTTATTGCAATAAATATGACTCTAATTAAAAATACTGTTTAAATAAAACAATAAACATCCAGTATCATTTCGAGTTCTCCTTGGTGAAGCTTAAAAAAGAAACCGTTTTAAATGTTTAATTATTTTTCATCTTCCTTTTTTTTGGGAGGGGGGTGGTAAACTGACTCTATTTAAAAATACTGTCTCTATAGAAAAAACGTACCCCCAGAATAATCCTTTCTGAAGTCCCTTTGTGATACTGAAAATAAAACAAACGTTTTATAGCTTAACTTTTTATCCTTATCAATATCTGGGGTGGGGATTTTGATTCTAAAAAAGCAAACGTTAAAATTGTCTTAATTGTTTTTTTTTTTAATTTTCTTCTTTTAGGAGGGGGGGGGGGGTGATTGTTACATTGACTCTATTTATAAATACTGTTTCTATAAAACAACATACCTCCAGGATCCTTTTGGATGTCCCTAGGTGATACTGAAATGATACAAACGATTTAATGGTTTTTTTTCTAATCTATCTTTTGAGGTGGGGATTTTGTTTTTATCAGTCTGTTTTTTTCTTAATTGTTACCCCCAGTATGTCCCATTTCAGTGAAATCAAATTCAGATTGTTTGTAGCTGAACATTTCATTCATTAAATTTTAATTAACCAATTAAAACTAGGTCATGTGTACAACAAAATCAGATTTTATCATCTGAAAACAAAGACACACTACTAAGCGGGGAACAATTTTTTCAAGGTGCTGAGTTTTCCCAGTTATCTCTCAGTAAGGCAAACGCAAAACCATTTAATACATGCATTTAACACTCTTTTATACAAACTTTATATTCAAAAAAAAAATCACAGTGTTAAACATTGATTAATGTGTCCTTGTACGATCCTTTTTTCGATCTGCACAGGGGTAATCAACTGAATAGGTCGCCTTATCTACCAATACATATGTACTTGGTAATACAGTAATATTATGATTTCAACCATTTAGAAATTATATGTATTATACTATTATAAAGGGATCGGTTAACATTTTTAATACATACTTCTGTTCATTTTTTTCCAGATTTACTTAAAGTAGTTTTCTACGGGCATTATTGCTTACACAAGAATGATTTTTTTTTTGTATGAAATGTATTAGATTGATTAATTATGAAGAGACATGAATATTAAAATGATTTTCTTTTATATAAATATTGGTATAAAAAAAAACAATGAAATACCTTCATCATCGACTTCATAGTCACTTTTTAGTCCTGCAAATTAAACGAACACGTGTATTTTGTTGACTTTTATTGTGTCTATGTTTGTGTATTTTGTTTTTTGTTTTTAATAAGATTGTTTAATCAATTCTTTGACGAAAAATAACCATCTTAAAACAAAAACTATATTACATCTAGATCGACCCCCCCCCCCCCAACAAAACAAAAAACAAAAAAAAACAAAAAACAAAAATGAGCAAACAAACCAAAAACAAAAAAAAAAGACAAAAAAAAAAAAAAAAAAAAAAAAAAAAAAAAAAAAAAAGAAAACAATATTTTCTTTTTGTCTTCAGACTATATCTTTAAAGACCAAAATGTGCATACCTTTAAAAATATAAGTAGATATATTATTGTGATCATTTTTTTGGAATTCTGTAATTCTGTATTTTTATTTTTTCTTTACTTTGGAATCCAAAAACAAGCAAATCCTTAGATAATTTAATATTTGATTTGAAACGATATTTAAAAAAAAAATCATTTTCAGAAGTATGAAGTTTATTGCAATAAATATGACTCTAATTAAGGATACTGTTTAAATAAAACAACAAACCTCCAGTCTCATTTCGGATTCTTCTTGGTGATACTAAAAGAAAAACGTTTTAAATGATTAATTATTTTTCATCTTCCTTTTTTTGGGGGGGGTGGGGGGTGGGGGTGGGAAACTGACCCTTTTTAAAAATACTGTTTCTATAGAAAAAAAACGTACCCCCAGAATCCTTTCTGAAGTCCCTTTGTGATACTGAAAATAAAACAAACGTTTTATAGCTTAACTTTTTATCCTAATCTATTTTCGGGGGTGGGGATTTTGATTCTAAAAAAGCAAACGTTTTGAATTGTCTTAATTGTTTTTTTTTTAATTTTCTTCTTTTAGAAGGGGGGGGGGTGATTGTTACATTGACTCTATTTATAAATACTGTTTCTATAAAACAACATACCTCCAGGATCCTTTTGGATGTCCCTAGGTGATACCGAAATGAAACAAACGATTTAATGTTTTTTTCCTAATCTATCTTATGGGGTGGGGGTTTTGTTTTTATCAGTCTGTTTTTTTTTAATTGTTACCCCAGTATGTCCCATTTGAGGGAAATCAAATTAAGATTGTTTGTAGCTGAACATTTCATTCATTAAATTTTAATTAACCAATTAAAACTAGGTCATGTGTACAACAAAATCAGATTTTATCATCTGAAAACAAAGACACACTACTAAGCGGGGAACAATTTTTTCAAGGTGCTGAGTTTTCCCAGTTATCTCTCAGTAAGGCAAACGCAAAACCATTAAATACATGCATTGTAACACTCTTTTATACAAACTTTATATTTATGAAAAAATCACAGTGTTAAACATTGATTAATGTGTCCTTGTACGATCCTTTTTTCGATCTGTACAGGGGTAATCAACTGAATAGGTCGCCTTATCTACCAATACATATGTACTTGGTAATACAGTAATATTATGATTTCAACCATTTAGAAATTATATGTATTATACTATTATAAAGGGATCGGTTAATATTTGCAATACATACTTCTGTTCAATTTTTTTTTCCAGATTTACTTAAAGTAGTTTTCTACGGGCATTATTGATTACACAAGAATGAAATGTTTTTTTTTTGGTATAAAATGTATTAGATTGATTAATTATGAAGAGATATAAATATTAAAACGATTTTCTTTCATATAAATATTGGTATAAAAAAAATCAAAGAAATACCATTATCATCGACTTCATAGTCACTTTTTAGTCCTGCAAATTAAACGAACACGTGTATTTTGTTGACTTTTATTGTGTCTATGTTTGTTTAAACTTTTTTGTTTTTAATTGGACTGTTTAATCAATTCTTTGACGAATAATAACCATCTTAAAACAGAACCCATATTACATCTAGAACAAACCCCCCCCCACAAAAAAAAACCAAAAAACAAAAAACAAAAACAAAAAACAAAAACAAAATTAACAAACAAACCAAAAACCAAAAAAAGAAAAAAAAAGAAAAAAAAAAAAAAAAAAAAGAAAAAAAAAAGAAAAACCAGAACAAAACAAAAAAGTAAAAATAAAACCCCAAAACAATTTTTTTTTTGTCTTCAGACTGTATCTTTAAAGACCAAAATGTACATACCTTTAAAAATATCAGTAGATTTATTTTTGTTATCATTTTTTCTCTTTTGGAATTCTGTAATTCTGTATTTTTTTTTTATTTTTTTCTTTACTTTGAAATCCAAAAACAAGCAAACCTTTAGATCATTTAATATTTGATTTGAAACGATATTTAAAAAAAATCATTTTCAGAAGTATGAAGTTTATTGCAATAAATATGACTCTAATTAAAAATACTGTTTAAATAAAACAACAAACCTCCAGTATCATTTCGGATTCTTCTTGGTGATGCTAAAAAAAGAAACCGTTTCAAATGTTTAATTATTTTTCATCTTCCTTTTTTTTGGGAGGGGGGTGGTAAACTGACTCTATTTAAAAATACTGTCTCTATAGAAAAAACGTACCCCCAGAATCCTTTCTGAAGTCCCATCGTGATACTGAAAATAAAACAAACGATTTATAGCTAAACTTTTTTTCCTGATCAATATCTGGGGTGGGGATTTTTATTCTAAAAAAGCAAACGTTGAAATTGTCTTAATTGTTTTTTTTTTCATTTTCTTCTTTAAGGAGGGGAGGGGATTGTTAAATTGACTCTATTTAAGAATACTGTTTCTATAAAACAACATACCTTCAGGATCCTTTTAGATGTCCTTAGGGGAAACCGAAATGAAACAAACGATTTAATGCTTTTTTCCTAATCTATCTTTTGGGGTGGGGGTTTTGTTTTTATCAGTCTGTTTTTCTAAATTGTTACTCCAAGTATGTCCCATTTCAGTGAAATCAAATTGAGATTGTTTGTAGCTGAACATTTCATTCATTAAATTTTAATTAACCAATTAAAACTAGGTCATGTGTACAACAAAATCAGATTTTATCATCTGAAAACAAAGACACACTACTAAGCGGGGTACATTTTTTTTAATGAACTGAGTTTTTCCAGTTATTTCACAGTAAGGCAAACGCAAAACATTTATTACATGCATTTTAACACTCTTTTATACAAACTTTATATTTATAAAAAAAATCACAGTGTTAAACATTGATTAATGTGTCTTGTACGATCCTTTTTTCGATCTGTACAGGGGTAATCAACTGAATAGGTCGCCTTATCTACCAATACATATGTACTTGGTAATACAGTAATATTATGATTTCAACCATTTAGAAATTATATGTATTATACTATTATAAAGGGATCGGTTAACATTTTTAATACATACTTCTGTTCATTTTTTTTCCAGATTTACTTAAAGTAGTTTTCTACGGGCATTATTGCTTACACAAGAATGAATTTATTTTTTTTTGGTATGAAATGTATTAGATTGATTAATTATGAAGAGATATGAATATTAAAATGATTTTCTTTTATATAAATATTGGTATAAAAAAAAAACAATGAAATACCTTCATCATCGACTTCATAGTCACTTTTTAGTCCTGCAAATTAAACGAACACGTGTATTTTGTTGACTTTTATTGTGTCTATGTTTGTGTATTTTGTTTTTTGTTTTTAATAAGATTGTTTAATCAATTCTTTGACGAAAAATAACCATCTTAAAACAAAAACTATATTACATCTAGATCGACCCCCCCCCCCCCAACAAAACAAAAAACAAAAAAAAACAAAAAACAAAAATGAGCAAACAAACCAAAAACAAAAAAAAAAGACAAAAAAAAAAAAAGAAAAAAAAAAAAAAAAAAAAGAAAACAATATTTTCTTTTTGTCTTCAGACTATATCTTTAAAGACCAAAATGTGCATACCTTTAAAAATATAAGTAGATATATTATTGTGATCATTTTTTTGGAATTCTGTAATTCTGTATTTTTATTTTTTCTTTACTTTGGAATCCAAAAACAAGCAAATCCTTAGATAATTTAATATTTGATTTGAAACGATATTTAAAAAAAAAATCATTTTCAGAAGTATGAAGTTTATTGCAATAAATATGACTCTAATTAAGGATACTGTTTAAATAAAACAACAAACCTCCAGTCTCATTTCGGATTCTTCTTGGTGATACTAAAAGAAAAACGTTTTAAATGATTAATTATTTTTCATCTTCCTTTTTTTGGGGGGGGTGGGGGGTGGGGGTGGGAAACTGACCCTTTTTAAAAATACTGTTTCTATAGAAAAAAAACGTACCCCCAGAATCCTTTCTGAAGTCCCTTTGTGATACTGAAAATAAAACAAACGTTTTATAGCTTAACTTTTTATCCTAATCTATTTTCGGGGGTGGGGATTTTGATTCTAAAAAAGCAAACGTTTTGAATTGTCTTAATTGTTTTTTTTTTAATTTTCTTCTTTTAGAAGGGGGGGGGTGATTGTTACATTGACTCTATTTATAAATACTGTTTCTATAAAACAACATACCTCCAGGATCCTTTTGGATGTCCCTAGGTGATACCGAAATGAAACAAACGATTTAATGTTTTTTTCCTAATCTATCTTATGGGGTGGGGGTTTTGTTTTTATCAGTCTGTTTTTTTTTAATTGTTACCCCAGTATGTCCCATTTGAGGGAAATCAAATTAAGATTGTTTGTAGCTGAACATTTCATTCATTAAATTTTAATTAACCAATTAAAACTAGGTCATGTGTACAACAAAATCAGATTTTATCATCTGAAAACAAAGACACACTACTAAGCGGGGAACAATTTTTTCAAGGTGCTGAGTTTTCCCAGTTATCTCTCAGTAAGGCAAACGCAAAACCATTAAATACATGCATTGTAACACTCTTTTATACAAACTTTATATTTATGAAAAAATCACAGTGTTAAACATTGATTAATGTGTCCTTGTACGATCCTTTTTTCGATCTGTACAGGGGTAATCAACTGAATAGGTCGCCTTATCTACCAATACATATGTACTTGGTAATACAGTAATATTATGATTTCAACCATTTAGAAATTATATGTATTATACTATTATAAAGGGATCGGTTAATATTTGCAATACATACTTCTGTTCAATTTTTTTTTCCAGATTTACTTAAAGTAGTTTTCTACGGGCATTATTGATTACACAAGAATGAAATGTTTTTTTTTTGGTATAAAATGTATTAGATTGATTAATTATGAAGAGATATAAATATTAAAACGATTTTCTTTCATATAAATATTGGTATAAAAAAATCAAAGAAATACCATTATCATCGACTTCATAGTCACTTTTTAGTCCTGCAAATTAAACGAACACGTGTATTTTGTTGACTTTTATTGTGTCTATGTTTGTTTAAACTTTTTTGTTTTTAATTGGACTGTTTAATCAATTCTTTGACGAATAATAACCATCTTAAAACAGAACCCATATTACATCTAGAACAAACCCCCCCCACAAAAAAAAACCAAAAAACAAAAAACAAAAACAAAAAACAAAAACAAAATTAACAAACAAACCAAAAACCAAAAAAAGAAAAAAAAAGAAAAAAAAAAAAAAAAAAAAAAGAAAAAAAAAAGAAAAACCAGAACAAAACAAAAAAGTAAAAATAAAACCCCAAAACAATTTTTTTTTTGTCTTCAGACTGTATCTTTAAAGACCAAAATGTACATACCTTTAAAAATATCAGTAGATTTATTTTTGTTATCATTTTTTCTCTTTTGGAATTCTGTAATTCTGTATTTTTTTTTTATTTTTTTCTTTACTTTGAAATCCAAAAACAAGCAAACCTTTAGATCATTTAATATTTGATTTGAAACGATATTTAAAAAAAATCATTTTCAGAAGTATGAAGTTTATTGCAATAAATATGACTCTAATTAAAAATACTGTTTAAATAAAACAACAAACCTCCAGTATCATTTCGGATTCTTCTTGGTGATGCTAAAAAAAGAAACCGTTTCAAATGTTTAATTATTTTTCATCTTCCTTTTTTTTGGGAGGGGGGTGGTAAACTGACTCTATTTAAAAATACTGTCTCTATAGAAAAAACGTACCCCCAGAATCCTTTCTGAAGTCCCATCGTGATACTGAAAATAAAACAAACGATTTATAGCTAAACTTTTTTTCCTGATCAATATCTGGGGTGGGGATTTTTATTCTAAAAAAGCAAACGTTGAAATTGTCTTAATTGTTTTTTTTTTCATTTTCTTCTTTAAGGAGGGGAGGGGATTGTTAAATTGACTCTATTTAAGAATACTGTTTCTATAAAACAACATACCTTCAGGATCCTTTTAGATGTCCTTAGGGGAAACCGAAATGAAACAAACGATTTAATGCTTTTTTCCTAATCTATCTTTTGGGGTGGGGGTTTTGTTTTTATCAGTCTGTTTTTCTAAATTGTTACTCCAAGTATGTCCCATTTCAGTGAAATCAAATTGAGATTGTTTGTAGCTGAACATTTCATTCATTAAATTTTAATTAACCAATTAAAACTAGGTCATGTGTACAACAAAATCAGATTTTATCATCTGAAAACAAAGACACACTACTAAGCGGGGTACATTTTTTTTAATGAACTGAGTTTTTCCAGTTATTTCACAGTAAGGCAAACGCAAAACATTTATTACATGCATTTTAACACTCTTTTATACAAACTTTATATTTATAAAAAAAATCACAGTGTTAAACATTGATTAATGTGTCTTGTACGATCCTTTTTTCGATCTGTACAGGGGTAATCAACTGAATAGGTCGCCTTATCTACCAATACATATGTACTTGGTAATACAGTAATATTATGATTTCAACCATTTAGAAATTATATGTATTATACTATTATAAAGGGATCGGTTAACATTTTTAATACATACTTCTGTTCATTTTTTTTCCAGATTTACTTAAAGTAGTTTTCTACGGGCATTATTGCTTACACAAGAATGAATTTATTTTTTTTTGGTATGAAATGTATTAGATTGATTAATTATGAAGAGATATGAATATTAAAATGATTTTCTTTTATATAAATATTGGTATAAAAAAAAAACAATGAAATACCTTCATCATCGACTTCATAGTCACTTTTTAGTCCTGCAAATTAAACGAACACGTGTATTTTGTTGACTTTTATTGTGTCTATGTTTGTTTATTTTGTTTTTGTTTTTAATAAGATTGTTTAATCAATTCTTTGACGAAAAATAACCATCTTAAAACAAAAACTATATTACATCTAGATCGACCCCCCCCCCCCCCAACAAAACAAAAAACAAAAAAAAAAAAAACAAAAAACAAAAATGAGCAAACAAACCAAAAACAAAAAAAAAAAAGACCAAAAAAAAAAAAAAAAAAAAAAGACCAAAAAAAAAAAAAAAAAAAAAAAAAAAAAATAAGAAAACAACATTTTCTTTTTGTCTTCAGACTATATCTTTAAAGACCAAAATGTGCATACCCTTAAAAATATAAGTAGATATATTATTGTGATCATTTTTTTGGAATTCTGTAATTCTGTATTTTTATTTTTTCTTTACTTTGGAATCCAAAAACAAGCAAATCCTTAGATAATTTAATATTTGATTTGAAACGATATTTTAAAAAAAAAATCATTTTCAGAAGTATGAAGTTTATGGCAATAAATATGACTCTAATTAAGGATACTGTTAAAATAAAACAACAAACCTCCAGTATCATTTCGGATTCTTCTTGGTGATACTAAAAGAAAAACGTTTTAAATGATTAATTATTTTTCATCTTCCTTTTTTGGGGGGGGGGGGTGGGGGTGGGGATGGTAAACTGACCCTATTTAAAAATACTCTCTCTATAGAAAAAAAACGTACCCCCAGAATCCTTTCTGAAGTCCCTTTGTGATACTTAAAATAAAACAAACGTTTTATAGCTTAACTTTTTATCCTAATCTATTTTCGGGGGTGGGGATTTTGATTCTAAAAAAGCAAACGTTTTGAATTGTCTTAATTGTTTTTGTTTTAATTTTCTTCTTTTAGGAGGGGGGGGTGATTGTTACATTGACTCTATTTATAAATACTGTTTTTATAAAACAACATACCTCCAGGATCCTTTTGGATGTCCTTAGGTGATACTGAAATGAAACAAACGATTTAATGCTTTTTTTCCTAATCTATCTTTTGGGGTGGGGATTTTGTTTTCATCAGTTTGTTTTTCTAAATTGTTACTCCCAGTATGTCCCATTTCAGTGAAATCAAATTGAGATTGTTTGTAGCTGAACACTTCATTCATTAAATTTTAATTAACCAATTAAAACTAGGTCATGTGTACAACAAAATCAGATTTTATCATCTGAAAACAAAGACACACTACTAAACGGGGAAAAATTTTTTTAAGGTGCTGAGTTTTCCTAGTTATCTCTCAGTAAGGCAAACGCAAAACCATTAAATACATGCATTGTAACACTCTTTTATACAAACTTTATATTTATGAAAAAATCACAGTGTTAAACATTGATTAATGTGTCCTTGTACGATCCTTTTTTCGATCTGTACAGGGGTAATCAACTGAATAGGTCGCCTTATCTACCAATACATATGTACTTGGTAATACAGTAATATTATGATTTCAACCATTTAGAAATTATATGTATTATACTATTATAAAGGGATCGGTTAATATTTGCAATACATACTTCTGTTCAATTTTTTTTTCCAGATTTACTTAAAGTAGTTTTCTACGGGCATTATTGATTACACAAGAATGAAATGTTTTTTTTTGGTATAAAATGTATTAGATTGATTAATTATGAAGAGATATAAATATTAAAACGATTTTCTTTCATATAAATATTGGTATAAAAAAATCAAAGAAATACCATTATCATCGACTTCATAGTCACTTTTTAGTCCTGCAAATTAAACGAACACGTGTATTTTGTTGACTTTTATTGTGTCTATGTTTGTTTAAACTTTTTTGTTTTTAATTGGACTGTTTAATCAATTCTTTGACGAATAATAACCATCTTAAAACAGAACCCATATTACATCTAGATCAAACCCCCCCCCCCAAAAAAAAAACCAAAAAACAAAAAACAAAAACAAAAAACAAAAACAAAATTAACAAACAAACCAAAAACCAAAAAAAGAAAAAAAAAAACAAACAAAAAAAACAAAAAAAAAAAAAAAAAAAAAAAAAGAAAAACCAGAACAAAACAAAAAAGTAAAAATAAAACCCCAAAACAATTTTTTTTTTGTCTTCAGACTGTATCTTTAAAGACCAAAATGTACATACCTTTAAAAATATCAGTAGATTTATTTTTGTTATCATTTTTTCTCTTTTGGAATTCTGTAATTCTGTATTTTTTTTTATTTTTTTCTTTACTTTGAAATCCAAAAACAAGCAAACCTTTAGATCATTTAATATTTGATTTGAAACGATATTTAAAAAAAATCATTTTCAGAAGTATGAAGTTTATTGCAATAAATATGACTCTAATTAATAATACTGTTTAAATAAAACAACAAACCTCCAGTATCATTTCGGATTCTTCTTGGTGATGCTAAAAAAAGAAACCGTTTCAAATGTTTAATTATTTTTCATCTTCCTTTTTTTTGGGAGGGGGGTGGTAAACTGACTCTATTTAAAAATACTGTCTCTATAGAAAAAACGTACCCCCAGAATCCTTTCTGAAGTCCCTTTGTGATACTGAAAATAAAACAAACGTTTTATAGCTTAACTTTTTATCCTTATCAATATCTGGGGTGGGGATTTTGATTCTAAAAAAGCAAACGTTAAAATTGTCTTAATTGTTTTTTTTCTCATTTTCTTCTTTAAGGAGGGGGAGGGATTGTTAAATTGACTCTATTTAAGAATACTGTTTCTATAAAACAACATACCTCCAGGATCCTTTTGGATGTCCTTAGGTGATACCGAAATGAAACAAACGATTTAATGCTTTTTTCCTAATCTATCTTTTGGGGTGGGGGTTTTGTTTTTATCAGTCTGTTTTTCTAAATTGTTACTCCAAGTATGTCCCATTTCAGTGAAATCAAATTGAGATTGTTTGTAGCTGAACATTTCATTCATTAAATTTTAATTAACCAATTAAAACTAGGTCATGTGTACAACAAAATCAGATTTTATCATCTGAAAACAAAGACACACTACTAAACGGGGAACATTTTTTTCAAGGTGCTGAGTTTTTCCAGTTATTTCACAGTAAGGCAAACGCAAAACATTTATTACATGCATTGTAACACTCTTTTATACAAACTTTATATTTATAAAAAAAAATCACAGTGTTAAACATTAATTAATGTGTCCTTGTACGATCCTTTTTTCGATCTGTACAGGGGTAATCAACTGAATAGGTCGCCTTATCTACCAATACATATGTACTTGGTAATACAGTAATATTATGATTTCAACCATTTAGAAATTATATGTATTATACTATTATAAAGGGATCGGTTAATATTTGTAATACATACTTCTGTTCAATTTTTTTTTTCCAGATTTACTTAAAGTAGTTTTCTACGGGCATTATTGATTACACAAGAATGAAATGTTTTTTTTTGGTATAAAATGTATTAGATTGATTAATTATGAAGAGATATAAATATTAAAACGATTTTCTTTCATATAAATATTGGTATAAAAAAAATCAAAGAAATACCATTATCATCGACTTCATAGTCACTTTTTAGTCCTGCAAATTAAACGAACACGTGTATTTTGTTGACTTTTATTGTGTCTATGTTTGTTTAAACTTTTTTGTTTTTAATTGGACTGTTTAATCAATTCTTTGACGAATAATAACCATCTTAAAACAGAACCCATATTACATCTAGATCAAACCCCCCCCCCCAAAAAAAAACCAAAAAACAAAAAACAAAAACAAAAAACAAAAACAAAATTAACAAACAAACCAAAAACCAAAAAAAGAAAAAAAAAAACAAACAAAAAAAACAAAAAAAAAAAAAAAAAAAAAAAAAAGAAAAACCAGAACAAAACAAAAAAGTAAAAATAAAACCCCAAAACAATTTTTTTTTTGTCTTCAGACTGTATCTTTAAAGACCAAAATGTACATACCTTTAAAAATATCAGTAGATTTATTTTTGTTATCATTTTTTCTCTTTTGGAATTCTGTAATTCTGTATTTTTTTTTATTTTTTTCTTTACTTTGAAATCCAAAAACAAGCAAACCTTTAGATCATTTAATATTTGATTTGAAACGATATTTAAAAAAAATCATTTTCAGAAGTATGAAGTTTATTGCAATAAATATGACTCTAATTAATAATACTGTTTAAATAAAACAACAAACCTCCAGTATCATTTCGGATTCTTCTTGGTGATGCTAAAAAAAGAAACCGTTTCAAATGTTTAATTATTTTTCATCTTCCTTTTTTTTGGGAGGGGGGTGGTAAACTGACTCTATTTAAAAATACTGTCTCTATAGAAAAAACGTACCCCCAGAATCCTTTCTGAAGTCCCTTTGTGATACTGAAAATAAAACAAACGTTTTATAGCTTAACTTTTTATCCTTATCAATATCTGGGGTGGGGATTTTGATTCTAAAAAAGCAAACGTTAAAATTGTCTTAATTGTTTTTTTTCTCATTTTCTTCTTTAAGGAGGGGGAGGGATTGTTAAATTGACTCTATTTAAGAATACTGTTTCTATAAAACAACATACCTCCAGGATCCTTTTGGATGTCCTTAGGTGATACCGAAATGAAACAAACGATTTAATGCTTTTTTCCTAATCTATCTTTTGGGGTGGGGGTTTTGTTTTTATCAGTCTGTTTTTCTAAATTGTTACTCCAAGTATGTCCCATTTCAGTGAAATCAAATTGAGATTGTTTGTAGCTGAACATTTCATTCATTAAATTTTAATTAACCAATTAAAACTAGGTCATGTGTACAACAAAATCAGATTTTATCATCTGAAAACAAAGACACACTACTAAGCGGGGAACATTTTTTTCAAGGTGCTGAGTTTTTCCAGTTATTTCACAGTAAGGCAAACGCAAAACATTTATTACATGCATTGTAACACTCTTTTATACAAACTTTATATTTATAAAAAAAAATCACAGTGTTAAACATTAATTAATGTGTCCTTGTACGATCCTTTTTTCGATCTGTACAGGGGTAATCAACTGAATAGGTCGCCTTATCTACCAATACATATGTACTTGGTAATACAGTAATATTATGATTTCAACCATTTAGAAATTATATGTATTATACTATTATAAAGGGATCGGTTAATATTTGTAATACATACTTCTGTTCAATTTTTTTTTCCAGATTTACTTAAAGTAGTTTTCTACGGGCATTATTGATTACACAAGAATGAAAAGTTTTTTTTGGGGTATAAAATGTATTAGATTGATTAATTATGAAGAGATATAAATATTAAAACGATTTTCTTTCATATAAATATTGGTATAAAAAAAATCAAAGAAATACCTTTATCATCGACTTCATAGTCACTTTTTAGTCCTGCAAATTAAACAAACACGTGTATTTTGTTGACTTTTATTGTGTCTATGTTTGTTTAATTTTTTTTTGTTTTTAATTGGATTGTTTAATCAATTCTTTGACGAATAATAACCATCTTAAAACAGAACCTATATTACATCTAGATCGACCCCCCCCCCCCAAAAAAAAAAACAAAAAAAAAACAAAACCAAACTAGATGCTGTCATTAGACAGTAATACCCGCACCATGTGTTTGCCCCTAAATAACACTGTTTTATACCAGTTTAATTAAAAATGAAGGCTACATGCAAACTCCGGTAATACATTTGAAAATTATAATTTTCATAACTGAAGGATGAGATCCCTGCCCATATGATAATACACATCGTGACATGAGCAGCACTTTATGTGCAATTTGGGGTAAAACTGTTTGCAGTGAATTTTCAGTTAATCAACAATCTTAACATTTTATGTCATAGGAAGTATAATGGTCTATATAATTATTACAAACAATATTAAAAATTAAATTATGCCCCCTCCCCGTGGCGGTTGCCGGTTTTAGATTTGCTTCTGTGTGCCTACATGAACATCATCGTGTGCACAGATTTAGAGAAGGGGTGGGAGTGAGGGGTCCAGACCCCCCCCCCCTCCCCATGAAAATTCGTAAATTACCAAAAATACACCTTGGACCCCAATGCTCTTACAGACATGTAAACGCTCTAACCCATTGCGCTTCAATGTTAGGTAACATTATTTGGGGGGTAAATATTTAATCAATAGTCAACATACTTTATTGTTTATCTCAATAGGAAGTATACATGTACATCACAATATGCAGGTGTCCTGCACCACCTTAAAGCTGATATTTACCTAATAAAATAGTGCAAGTGGATTTGAAGAATAGGTCATAAAAATACATGCATGTTACAAATGACTGATCTTTGTCTGAAGTTACGTACACAACACAGGTTTGCATGTCTCATTAGCGGGTACTAGTTTTACCCAGCTCTTCGATTAGATGGGTTCACGTGTATACATACATGGGTGTTGCTAAAACGCGGAACGGAAAACGGAACGGAAGGAAAACGGAAAATCTTATCTAATGTTATTTACCTCATAGATTTGTTAAGTATGCTAAAACGATATACTTTATGAACCTTTTTAATTTTTTTTGAAAGATTAGCAATATTAGATTATTTATTCAAGAATATTTATTTCCTCAAAATTAACAGTACATGCATTGACCACTATATTCTGTCCCAAAATATCCTCGATTCTTTTTTTGCTGTATATTTATATATACCTCAGGGTTCAAGTGATTCTCTTTTAGAAGCATTAAACATTCTCATTATTCTTTCTTTAAAACGTCCTCTCTAGCTTATCAGCTGGTATAAATACACGGCTAAAAATAAAGAAGTCTACGGGGTTTTGCATTTTAACAGACCCGGATGATGGTGTTGAAAAATTGTGCAAGGTCTTCTGAGTGACTTCCAAATGGAGAAAAGATGTCAACATTTTCCATTATAAATCGTCCAAATGTGCTGCATGAATATTTTGGGATCGACAGACTATAGTCCCAATATATAATCGGAAAATCAAACCAGGCAACGTCTAGAGCTCTCTATTCGGATCATATGTATATAGCTGCTGGAATAAACAACTGCATGCTTTGTAATGCAAACGTAAACAAAATTGCATTGCTAAAAATACTAGTTTCACAAATTACTAGTTTCACAAATTACCGGGTATTTTAATGTTTACTGTATTTTAATTTTTTAATGTCGTCAGTCCTACAGTTTTTTTCTTCCATCTCAATGATACTGTATCGTCTGTATGATAAAAGATCGTCTAGAACACCGAAAATTCAATTTTGATGTAAGTATATACATGTACATCATATTTGAAAATAATATAAAAATACTCAAAACACGCATAAAACGCTTTCACTAACTGCGTACGTTACGCTAATATGCCAGCAATACCATATAAGAAAAATAAGTAAAAAGTTATAGCTAATTTGCTCGTTTAATCATGTTAATGTTTCACAATTCGTATACATTTGATTTTTCCGTTTCGTACTCAACTAAAGCCGAATGAATACAATGCTATAATTGATAGACATTCATATGAATATTAATAAGAAAGCAACATGTTGATAATCATTCATTAGATATAAATAAAAGATACAAAGTAAATCGTTTCTGGCCAGTCTATACCCTTTTTAAGGGATAAACGTGATGATATTTTCCATTCCGTTCCGTTTTCCGTTCCGCGTTTTAGCAACACCCATACATACATGTCTGTGTTTTCTGTATGCAGAAAAGGATTACGGTAGTTAAGATCAGCTAAAGGAATTCATTATTGTGTTTTAATTGGATTATCATTGTGATGTTGACTAATTTAGGTAAGCATAATACATGTAGTAGCAGTAGCACAATATAATAAGATGCCAGCATGGGATTCCTGCCAGCATACATACACATGTATATAAGTTCTACTTTCACTTTCTGAATGTAATCTCCCTTTGACAGCATACTGTATCATCATCTTTTAATATTTAAATAAGCTTATCATCGTTACCTATCCTATCGCATTTGTAAAGTTTCTGTCATTTTAGTTGCAAAAGTTATTTTTTTCATTTGTCAGACTGCATGCACTGTTGAGTTGACCCCATATTGACCCTGTATAAACAATTTCTTATTAAATTTGTGTATTTCATATGTAAGTTAGTGTAGACACTTATATTTTTTATATGAGTAATAATAGGAAGGAAGGAGTGTTTCTTTCTTAATGTATTATAATGCATCAAATACAATGTAGGTCATGACCTTATGGGACTGTTCTGACCCCACGAAACAGGAAAATACAAAATATCTTCTAAAGTCATTATGATGCATCAACTGGTGTAAAGTACATTAATGACCCCCAGGTGTTGTCTTTAACCCCCCCCCCCCCCCCCGCCTTTATGAAATAGGAAATGATATGATACACTGTATATTTTGTTAACTTCTGAGATCTGAGATCCTCATCCCTAAACCGTTCAATTTATTTTTGCTCTTTGTGTCATTGCGCGTAAAATTGTATTGTAAGATTATGCCCACTTGGAGACACCCTGACTTTTTAGAACTAGAAATAATAATGTATTTTATCTTATTCATATGTTATACAGTAGTGTTTGATCCATGTGGGTAATTCCTAGCCTAATGATGTCACTGCTTTGTTTAGGAGACTTTACAATTGCCCCAAATAGGTGAATACACATGGCAGTGATGCATATCACATTTTGTTTATAAATCTTAAAAATTGAATTAAGCAATTTCCAAAATGTTAATGTGAATCACGAGAGAAAAAGCAATCAAGAAATGATTTAAAATTTGCTACTGTACACATGTAAGAATGTATTAAGAAGACTGAATCTTTATAAGCAGGTTAGATGGGGGGGGTGAATGTGGAGTATAAACATTTATAATTTGAATCATTTATTGTTATTAATTAATTTTAACTTGTCAATGAATACTACTTATTGATCCCAAGGTAGAAATATGACCTCTGATCGTATCTCAATAGATCATTTGTCAATTATGCAAGGTGTAATGTAATTTTTTTTAAGAATAACATTTTTTACCAGTTTATAAAAGTTTTTAGACACCCAAATTATATTTTGATTTTAATAGATTATTCGACAAGGAAGGGGGGGGGGGGGAGAAAGAACAGTTTATATTTGAGTTTGTTTGGGAGTGGGGGTTCCAAGTCATATATTTGACAATTTTTTAATATAATTTAAAATAAGACTAAGCCATACTACAGTCATGAACATGAATAGTATAGAACAAAACACAAACTAATACATGTACATGTATATATACATAGGAAGTATTACAAAACAGATGATTGATCTATATCTGGGTTCTTAAATTGAATCATATATCATGTATATATTATATTATTGTTTCTTTGTTCAAGGCATTTAAGATGGTATGTAGGTCATGATCCCAAGTGCTCTTCCTGAAATTATCAAATATCATAAAAACCATTGAGATCCCCACCTTAATCCAAAGATATTATTCCTCCTTAGGTCATGCAGGCACATCAGATCATTATGGCATGTAAGTCATGACCCTAAGGGGTCATCCTGGGGTCATCCTGACCCCCTTAGAATAAGAAATTGTCAATTATCTTTAAATTATTGATGTTTGATGATCCTATCTCTATTTAATCTTTATTAATTATTAAGTCTCCTGAATGAAGTTTGGAGACTTATTGTTTTTGTACAGTTCTTAATACATGTATATATTCTTCATCTTCTTTTTCTTCTTTCCCGCTCTGAACTTGTTTCTCAGAGATGGCTAAACATAATTGTACAAAACTCTAGGATATGATAGGCCTGCAAATCTAGTTGTGCACCCTGGTTTGATTTTTCTCATTTTGGGTTAGACAACCACTTTTCGGGGGAGGGTGGTCAAAAGGGTGTGGGGTCTAACATTGAACCTTGTAGAAAGAATCATAGACTCTATTGTAAATGGTAACTTGAAAACAGACAAAGATAATAATATAGGGTTTTCATAATCATATATTGGCTGTTACTGGCAATATATAGGGTTTATTAGATCTGACCCCTGGGGTCATCCCCACCCCCCAGGAATTTGAAATTACCATATATCTCAGAAACTGTTATAATCATGACCCCTAAACCATATATATTCATGTTTCTGATGTCAAGGGGCATCAAATGTTATGTAGGTCATGGGCCCTGTGGGTGGTCCTGACGCCCTCAAACAGCAAGTCCCTTAATATCTTCAAAACAGTTGAGATCCCCACCCTTAAACCATATATATTCTTGTACCTTGTGTCAAGGGGCATCAAACGGTATGTAGGTCATGGGCCCCGGGGGTTGTCATGACCCCCTTGAACAGGAAGTGCACGAATATCTCGAAAACGGTTGAGATCCCCACCCCTTAACCATATTTATTCTTGATCCTTAAAGGGCATCAAAAGGTATGTACCGGTAGGTAATGGGCCTCAGGGTTAAATTTAATTTTTCAAAACCGTAATGCACATCTGTGGAACAGTTCCTTTCATATCCCAAGATATGATGTGTCTATCCATTAAATCATAAAAGGAGTTCTAGGATCTATGTTTTTTTTAAAGTGATAAACGTCAATTTTCTGCTACATTTTGACTCCCTGGATGAAATTTAAATTTTTAAAACCTTACTGCACATCTATAGAACAGTCCCTATCATATCCCAAGATATGATTGTCTATCCATTAAATCATAAGAGGAGCTCTTGGATCAATGTTTGATTCTTTAGTGATAAACGTCAATTTTCTGCTACTATTTGACTCCCAGGATGAAATTTAAATTTTTAAAACCTTATTGCACATCTATAGGACAGCCCCAATTATATCCCAAGAGATGATGTAGCTACTCCAAAAGTTGTAAGAGGAGTTCTGGGAACCATATTTTTTTTGCCAAAAAACGTCATTTTTTGTTGCCCACTGATCCCTTTAATTAAAAAAAATAAATTCTGGAACCTGATCATGCCTCAATATGACACCCCCAATCATATTCTAGAAGATCATTTGGCTACTGCTTAAAAAAAATGACGTTTTTTAAACCAGTTTTTTGTAAAAAAAAACGTCATTTTTTAGCCATTAAATGACCCCCAGGACAAAATTGAAAATTCCGAAACCTTATTGCGCATCTATAGGATACCCTAAAACATATTCCAAAAGATGATTTGTCTACTTTTGAAAATGTAGGTGGAGTTCGAGGAAGAAGGTTTTTTGTGAAAAAACGTCATTTTTTACCAATTATTTGACCCCCAGGACTAACAGAGAATATTTGAAACTTTTTTACAAAACAACATGATACCCCAAATCAAACTCCAAGGGTTCAGTTTGCTGGTTTATAAGATGTAAGAGCAGTTTCAGAAAGTAAAACGTGACAGACGGACGGACGGACGGACAGACGGACGGACGGACGGAACAGGGTAACAACAATATACCCGAACTTTCTTTAGAAAGTGCGGTTATAAAAACATAACAAAAAACAAAAACAAAATTAACAAACAAACCAAAAACCAAAAATAAGAAACAAAAAAAAAACCAAAAAAAAAAAAACCCAGAACAAAACAAAAAAGTAAAAAAAAA
Source organism: Magallana angulata (assembly GCF_025612915.1). Lineage (NCBI taxonomy): Eukaryota > Metazoa > Mollusca > Bivalvia > Ostreida > Ostreidae > Magallana > Magallana angulata. Next base: position 1,975,785 of record NC_069119.1, read on the forward strand.
ACCCAAAACAATTTTTTTTTTTGTCTTCAGACTGTATCTTTAAAGACCGAAATGTACATACCTTTAAAAATATCAGTAGATTTATTTTTGTTATCATTTTTTTTCTTTTGGAATTCTGTAATTCTGTATTTTTTTTTATTTTTTTCTTTACTTTGAAATCCAAAAACAAGCAAACCCTTAGATCATTTAATATTTGATTTGAAACGATATTTAAAAAAAATCATTTTCAGAAGTATGAAGTTTATTGCAATAAATATGACTCTAATTAATAATACAGTTTAAATAAAACAACAAACCTCCAGTATCATTTCGGATTCTTCTTGGTGATGCTAAAAAAAGAAACCGTTTTAAATGTTTAATTATTTTTCATCTTCCTTTTTTTTTGGGAGGGGGTGGTAAACTGACTCTATTTAAAAATACTGTCTCTATGGAAAAAACGTACCCCCAGAATCCTTTCTGAAGTCCCTTTGTGATACTGAAAATAAAACAAACGTTTAATAGCTTAACTTTTTATCCTTATCAATATCTGGGGTGGGGATTTTGATTCTAAAAAAGCAAACGTTAAAATTGTCTTAATTGTTTTTTTTTTTATTTTCTTCTTTAAGGGGGAGGAGGGATTGTTAAATTGACTTGTATTTAAGAATACTGTTTCTATAAAACAACATACCTCCAGGGTCCTTTTGGATGTCCTTAGGTGATACCGAAATGAAACAAACGATTTAATGCTTTTTTCCTAATCTATCTTTTGGGGTGGGGGTTTTGTTTTTATCAGTCTGCTTTTCTAAATTGTTACTCCCAGTATGTCCCATTTTAGTGAAATCAAATTGAGATTGTTTGTAGCTGAACACTTCATTCATTAAAAAAAGACAAAAAAAAAAAAAAAAAAAAAAAAAAAGAAAACAATATTTTCTTTTTGTCTTCAGACTATATCTTTAAAGACCAAAATGTGCATACCTTTAAAAATATAAGTAGATATATTATTGTGATCATTTTTTTGGAATTCTGTAATTCTGTATTTTTATTTTTTCTTTACTTTGGAATCCAAAAACAAGCAAATCCTTAGATAATTTAATATTTGATTTGAAACGATATTTAAAAAAAAATCATTTTCAGAAGTATGAAGTTTATGGCAATAAATATGACTCTAATTAAGGATACTGTTTAAATAAAACAACAAACCTCCAGTATCATTTCGGATTCTTCTTGGTGATACTAAAAGAAAAACGTTTTAAATGATTAAGTATTTTTCATCTTCCTTTTTTTTGGGGGGGGGGGGGGGTGGGGGTGGGAAACTGACCCTATTTAAAAATACTGTTTCTATAGAAAAAAAAACGTACCCCCAGAATCCTTTCTGAAGTCCCTTTGTGATACTGAAAATAAAACAAAACGTTTTATAGCCTAACTTTTTATCATAATCTATTTTCTTGGGTGGGGATTTTGATTCTAAAAAAGCAAACATTTAAACTGTCTTAATTGTTTTTTTTTTTCATTTTCTTCTTTTAAGGAGGGGGGATTGTTAAATCGACTCTATTTAAGAATACTGTTTCTATAAAACAACATACCCCCAGGATCCATTTGGATGTCCTTAGGTGATACTGAAATGAAACAAACGATTTAATGCTTTTTTCCTTATCTATCTTTTGGGGTGGGGATTTTGTTTTTATCAGTCTGCTTTTCTAAATTGTTACCCCCAGTATGTCCCATTTCAGTGAAATCAAATTGAGATTGTTTGTAGCTGAACATTTCATTCATTAAATTTTAATTAACCAATTAAAACTAGGTCATGTGTACAACAAAATCAGATTTTATCACCTGAAAACAAAGACACACTACTAAGCGGGGAACAATTTTTTCAAGGTGCTGAGTTCTCCCAGTTATCTCTCAGTAAGGCAAACGCAAAACCTTTTAATACATGCATTTAACACTTTTTTATACAAACTTTATTATTAAAAAAAAAATCACAGTGTTAAACATTGATTAATGTGTCCTTGTACGATCCTTTTTTCGATCTGCACAGGGGTAATCAACTGAATAGGTCGCCTTATCTACCAATACATATGTACTTGGTTATACAGTAATATTATGATTTCAACCATTTAGAAATTATTTGTATTATACTATTGATAGTGGAATCGGTTAACATTTTTAATACATAATTCTGTTCAATGTTTTTTCCAGGTTTACTTAAAGTAATTTTCTACGGGCATTATTGATTACACAAGAATGCACAGTTTATTTTATATAAAATGTATAAGATTGATTAGTTATGAACAGCTATGAATATTAAAACGATTTTCTTGGTATAAAAAAAAGAAAGAAATACCTTCATCATCAACTTCATTGTCACTTTCTAGTCCTGCAAATTAAACGAACACGTGTAATATTACAACAAAAACAAAACAAAAAAAAAAGAAAACAAAAACACAATTTTCTTATTGTCATTACACTGTTTCTCTGAATGACAAAATGTGCATACCTTTAATATATAAGTACATGTATCATTTGTTAGAATTCTGTCAATCTGTATTTTTAATTTTTTTTTTTTTGAAATCCCAAAACAATCAAACACTTAGATCATTTAATAATTGATTTAAAGGCATGATTAAACTGCATAAGGTCTCCTTAAATTGTAGCTCAATTATTTCCTGTGTTGAAAAAGAAAAGGGTGTGTCTGTTTAAAAAGGCTTAGGATAATTGTTTGATGGAAAAACAATTTCTTTGTTGAATTCTCGTTGCAGTACGGGATATTTATCTTAATATTATTCTGGTGAAAAGCTGACATTTTTATTCATTAAATTTGAATTCACCTATTGATACTTAGTTACATGCACCACAAAATCAGATAATCTGATCTGAAAACAAAGACACGTTCATATATGCTAAAACCGCTTAGGTTACATCAATAAACTACTGTAAAATTACGATAGTCTAACGACATTGTTTACAAATGAAGGCCTATAAGCGGGAACATTTTTAGCTGCTGAGTTTTCACAGTAATTCATCAGTAAGGCAAAAGCAAAAACATTTATTACACTTATTTCAACATTCGTTTATACCAAGCTTTATATTTATGAAAGAAAATCACAGTTCTAAAAATCGTTTCATATGATCTTTTAAAATCCTTTTTTCTAGATCTGTATAGAAGAAATCAAGTAAATATATCATTTTTCTACAAATATCTTGTAAAACAGTAATATCATGATTTCAACCAGTTAGAAACTATATTTTTTGTTACTCTAAATAGTGTGAAGGATTAACATTTTCTACATATATTTTAGTTGGATTTCGTCAGGATATCTTAACTAGGCTCTTTATGGGCATTACTAACTCTCGTTTCTGATTAAACAGAAATGTACAATTTTAATTCATGTAAATTTTATTTAACTAATTAAAAATGAAGTGTTATGAAAAGTTAAAACGACTTTTTGTTATAAATATTGTTGAAAAGAAAAAAAAATAATAAATGAAATACCTTTAGTATCATTCTCGATGCCACAGTCTGGTCCTACAAATAAAACGAACACTTTGAATTTGTTGACATCTTTTGTTTCTACTTCATCGTTTCATATGACATTTAAAGCAATATGAGCTGCATTTTACATGTTGATTTTTTTTTTAACTTAAATGTTCTTTTCTACTAGAATGACAAAAATATCATGGGTTTTAAATTTCTGTTAGCCATATTTTTGTGGAAAATGTCGTTACGAAGCCTTATTTGGAGCAAAATTGAATTATTGTCGTCCTGTACAAAAATTGATTTGCTATATATTCCTTAGAAAATAAATATTTCCTTTGACAGAAATTAATGATTTTTTCAAACCTTATTTATCATAAAAGTTTAAGTTATATGTAGACCTATCATACTACCAGGGTTTTGCAACAAAATAAAATTCTAAAATATACAGCTCATATTGCTTTAAATAACATTTTGTTTTAGATCTTCACAGAAGAAATAAACTAAATAGGTCGTATATACAAATATCTTGTAACATAGAAATATCATGATTTCACCCATTTAGAAACAGTATTTCTTTTTTACCCTTTATAGCGTGAACGATTAACATTTTTTATATATATTTAAGTTGGATTCCTTAACTAAGCTCTCTACGGGCATTACTAACTCTCGTTTCTGATTACACAAAAATGCACACATTTGATACATGAAATATATAAAAATTATTAAAAAAGAAGGGTTATGAATGATTATGTGATTTTCTTAGGTAAATATTGCTTAAAAAAATAAGATACCTGCAGTATCACTCTGGCTGTCACCTTCTGATCCTGCAAAAAAAAAATACATTTAATTTGTTGACTTTTTTTCACTTATGTTTGTTAATAGTTCTCATTTGGATTTTTTTCAAATGCATATCCAATTTGGAAAAAATGATACGCCATCTTAAAGTAAACCAAAATTACATCTGGTCGAACATGACCCGAAAAAAAAAACAACAAATAACAAACGTCTTTAATATTCCAAAATGTTCTTGTTGTTACTGGACTGTTTGAAATATATTCAGAAATTTATAGTCTATGTTTTATTAGTTTTGTGTGATGTTTAGTTTGTGACGTCAGTTTATGTAAGAAATGTGAGCACATGGTGTTATTCTTTCCAAGCAGTAATTCCTCGATATTCCACTGGCGATGAGGATGGCAATAAATCTGCCGCAATTCCCGAAATTCGTAGTACATGTAGAGGGAAGAAACAACAACACGGTGGCAGAAATGGAAGGACATACTCAAAATTCGTTGGTTGCATTGAATATTAGGAAGAAAAAACGCAGAAAAGCTATTCTTCTACACTACACAGGTGAGGAAGTACACGACGTATTCACCACGTTAACTCTAACGCAAAATGAAGAAAACAAACAAGCGTTAGATGCTATCGATTCTTACTTTGTCGCAAAGGGGAATAAGAAGTATGATATTTACAAATTCAGGCATTCAAAATAGGAGACAGGAGAGACCATAGACACTTTCCACACATGTTTAAGAAAACTTGCTGAAACGTGTTGTTTTGAGAATATAGACAACGAAATTAAATCACAAACTATTCAGTCGTGCAGCTCTACAAGTTTGCAGAGAAGAGATCTTCATAAAAGTGAAATCAATTCGAAACAATTACTTCTATTGGCGCGTTTATTTGAAATTAATGATAAACAGGCAACTGGTATTGAAAACGACGCCGCGCATGTCAACACCATGAGGAAAACTACTGCACGAAAACAAAACCACAAACCAAATCAACCTAACAGAGGAAGATGCAATTACCACAAAGGAGGATACAGAGGAAACTATTACAAAGGGGGACACAAGGTAAACTCAGGAAGAAATAAAGGAGATGAGCGTAGAAATTGTGGAAAATCATATCCTCATCAAAGAAAGTGTCCAGCGAAAGGAAAGCGATACAATTTCTGTGGAAAGGACGATCATTTTAGTCGTGTTTGTAGATTTCAAATCAGTAACACAAATTCAGATACAGGAGCCTGCTAACATTGAAACTTCGAGTTCAGAGGACGAAAACACCTTTCATATCAACAGACTCAAAGTAAGCATCATTAAGCAACCGACAACCGAAAACAAAGGTCAAAATATGCGGCACAGAAATCGAAATGCTGGTAGAAACAGGTACAGCCATAAATATTCTTTATGAATCAAGCTACAGTAATTTAAGAATTGACCAGCCGTTTACCCTACTATTACAAATGTCTGCATATGGAACAGAAAAACCAGTTAACTTAGTCGGCAGTATTTACAAAACATTTTGTCACAGAGAAGTCCGTGATGACAGAAGTTTACATTGTAATGGGCAGCTATGGTTCTTTGCTCAATTACTAAACATCTGTGGACCAAGAAATCATTCCAGTGATCAAGTCGATTACATCAGATTAAATTCTTGATGAATATTTAGAACGATTTGAAGGTATAGGGAAAATAAAAGATATCCACCTACATATTCATGCAGACGAAAGCAAAAGCCCTTGTAGAACAGCCACACCGACGCATACCGTTTCATATGAGGAAAAAGTAGAGGTTGAATTGGAAAAAACTTGATATCATAGAGAAAATTTGATCGGCCCATCTCCCATAGTAGTCGCCACTAAACCAAAGAAGCCTAAAGAGATAGGAATCTGCGTTAAGATGACACAGGTCAATTTATATGTCAAAAGAGAACAATACATCACCCCATAGATGATGCAATACTGGACCTAAACGTCTCACGTGTTTTTATTCAAATTGGACTTCAACTCTCGATACATGTATCACCAAGCTAAACTTGAACAGGAATCATGAAACTCTACATTTACTACACAAATGGGACTCGGGAGGTACAAGTGATTGAAATTCAGAATCAGTTGTGCAGAAGAAATATTTCTGGCCATCATCAGACACTGTCAAGAAGGCCTGGAATGTGCATGAAACATTAGCGATGATATCAAGAAGACCCAAGAAGACAGCAGACTAAAATATGTGCTTCGAAGATTGTGTAAGAAGAAACATAACTTTGAACAAGTCCAAATATTAATTTAACAGAAACTCTGTTGAGTTTTTTTGATACCACTTCAGTGTAGAAGGCGTGTCAGCTGACCCGAAAAATATTAATACCATAAAATCAGCTACAGATCCACAGAACGCTGGTGAACTCCGTAGTCTTTTCGGATTGGCCAAATATGTATCTCGTTTCATACCGGACTTCGCAACCATTATGGCTCCATTACGCACTCTTACCAACGAAAACACAACATGGAAATGGGGCAAGAAAGAACAATCTGCATTTAAAGAAATCAAAAAAAAAAAATCAGCTGTGAAGTAATAGCATACTTTAACCCAGCAAAGAGTAACAAGCTACTCGTTGATGCAAGCCCAGTTGTGTTAGGTGCCATTCTGACTAAGGAAGGGAAAATCATACCATAAGCAAGCAAGATGCTACAAATGTGAAAAACAGGTATTCAGAGGCAGAATAGGAAGTGTTGACAATAGTAAGGGAAATCGAACACTTTCAACTGTACTTTTTTGGGTCAGAGTTCGTACAGACCACTGACCACAAACTAAGGAAGCAGTCTTTCTGGTTTTTGACTTGTCAAAAGTTAATTTGATTAAATGTTCAATAAATCAAGATAAAATGAAATTAAAATAGCATAGTTTTCTTTCCTTTTAACTATCACACAACTTGGTAAAGAAATAGTAATTAAAGTTCAGAATCTAACAAGGACTCTATTTTTGGCGGAACATTTGCGTAGAACAATATCACGTTTTTGCAATACAGAATTGCTATAGATTCATGAGTCTTTTTAGCATTTTTTAAACAATAACATTAATGTTCGATTTTTTATACTCATGTGGACTAATAATAAGATACTTGGATTTCAGAATATATAGTTAAAATATGATTTGCCTATCAAATTACATTTTTATTAGCTTTTATAAGCGTTCGTTCTAAACATAGATTAAAAATTACTAAAATCGGCTTCTCTCTCTTACTAAATGGTCTATATTTCAGCTTTTCCGTCAGTTTATATCTTTATGTAAGTCTTTATAATATGTTTAAATCAGAAATATTTTAATATTGGAAGCATAACAAATCAAAATACCGTCAAAATTTAGGAAACTTAGAGGAAATGCGGGCTGAGCAAAATTCCAATTTAGTAGTATACGCTGATAAATATGTAGACACTCTAATATTCCATCATTTAATTGAAGAATAGAAATTTTACATCTTAATCAGATGTCTACATAACTGCAAATAACTACATTCATTTTTATCATTATTAAAGTTGAGGAAAAAGGCAGTGACTTTGACCTGACCTTCGTGCAAAAACAAGAAGGATAAATAAATTTGATTAAACTGATAGAATCATTTGGTTCTATTATATGTTTGACTGTGTCAAAATTTCATGAATTTCTTAATATGAGAAGTGTGTCTGATAATGAGAAGACTCATTCCTTAAAGATACTATTCTACCATGCTCACAGCAAGCCTCCGGCGGGGATTTAGAAATGGCGTTTACGGCTACTACCTTTTGACTTTAAGGTGGAGTATCAACCGTCATACTTCGATCATACTTCGTCAAACTTACCATTGCACGAGGGTCACCAAGGAAGAGTGAAGACAAAGCAACTATTACGAGACAAAATATGGTTTCCTGGAATCAACCAGCAAGAAATGCAAAAAGTGCTGTTACAGTAAAACTACTTCAACAAAATAGAACGAACCACAGATGACAGAATTATAACTGATGAACCTTGGTCTCGTGTTTCCGCTGAATGTTGTGGTCCATCTCCAACAGAGGAGTACCTATTGGTTGTGATAGATGACCATTCAAGATACCCTGTGGTAGAAGTACTGCGATCTAAATCTGCCAGATCTCTAATTCCTCTATTTGACAAAATGTTCTCATTTTTCGGAGTACAAGAAGAGCTGAAAACGATTAATGGCCTACCATTCCAAAGTTTTCAATTCAGACAGTTTGCAGAACAATTAGAATCCAAATACCATAGGATTTCGCCATTATAGGCAAAGGCAAATGGAGAAGCTGAGAGTTTTATGTGAACCTTGGGAAAATTCATCAGAACAGCCCCGTAAAATATAAGAATTGGAAACAGGAAATGTTTATATTCCTGAGAAACTACAGGGCAAAACCCACAATTCCACCAGCCTGTCTCCGGCAGAAAGTCTCCAAAACAGAAAAATGAAGACCAAACTACCACAGATGAAGAAAAAGAGGAAGAAACTGATTGATATCTGCAGGAAGGACAGACAGGAAAAGGAAAACATGAAGAGAAACAATTCAAAGGAATCGTACATCAGAGAAGGTGACACAATGCTTGTGAAGACTCAAAAAGAAAACAAGCTATCAAAACCGATTAGTTCCAAAACGTGCTCAGTGAAGAAAAGAAACGGATGTCAGATAACTGCAGAACGGGGAGGGCAAACCATAGTTCGAATTTCGTCTCACTATACGAAAATGGAAGTTGATACTGACAAACTGAAGGACCAAGAAGAAGGCAAGAATGAGCTGGAAGAAATTCAAATACCGAATACTCCGGCTATCATCGAGTCCAATGAAGATCCAAAGATCCTCTCCTTGTGTCTGCAACGAACCAATACGCGCAGCAAAACTACTAGTGTATCTGAAGGACTATGTTCTCACTTGAGTGTTCTTTAGAAGTGTTCGTGTGACTTGTAAATGTGTTTATTTGTTGCAATTAGACTTAAGATTGTTATATTATCTTGTTTTTGTGTATCGTCTTTTACGGTATAGAGTTTTTTGGGGACATTATTCAAACATTCAAATAATGTGATTTTTATTTACTTAAAAAAGTGATGTTATATTCGGAAATTCATTGTCCATTCTTTATTGCTTTCGTGTTTGATTAAAAAAAGTAATGTAGTATCCGGCAATTCATTGTCCATTCTGTATTAATTTCGTGTTTTGCATGTTGTCTTGTTTGTGACGTCAGTTTATGTAATAAATGTGTATTAACACATGGTGTTCTCTATTTCGAGCAGCAATTCTTCGATATTACACTGTTCATATGTGGAACTCCTTCGAAAACCACATGTTATTGATCATTTCTGCTAGTAAATAAGTTATATTTGATATCATGGTTTTTTTTTCAATTTTGTGTCTAGTTTTTGTTTCAATTGGGGGGGGGGGGGGGGACTAGATAGCTTCATATGACGAAAGAAAAGCAAATGATAAACAAATACTAAGATTATTTGATAATGGATATAAAATGACTTTTTTACCTTAAAATTATACATTTTTTAGGCAGTAAATACGACTCTATTTAAGAATACTGTTTACATAAAATAACAAACCTCCGGGATTCTCCCGGATGTCCTTTAGTAATGCTGTTTGCAGATATACAATAATTTCATATTTTTCATAAATTTCACTTTTATAAATAAGCATACAGCAATGTTCAAGATACTGCGAGAGTTTATTAAGCCTGCCTGATTGATTTTTTTATATAATGATAATGCTTCCCGATTGATTTTACAGCGATGTATAGAAAGTCATTTGTCTGTGGTTCATAAGATATGAACCCTAATTAACTTTGACTTTATGATCTGGACGCCTTTCGATCCTTCTCAGGTGATGATAAAAATATTGAAGACTATAAAACCGCTTGATTCCTTTACATAGACGCTGTTGTAAATACTAGTGATGCTACATTCAATATTATCATCATTGAGTGTTAAAAAAGCAGCAGTTTTAAAGTTTCGTATTAGGTAAATAATTATTTTTAAACTAATGGTTTGGAGAGTACCCTCGCTACGTGTAAACTAATGAATGGAAATATTTATATGCAAGTAAAAATCAGCTTGGCACAAATAAAAACCAATACAATCTAAGTATAATTAAAGTGAAATTGGGATAGAAAATAAGTACTAATAAAATCATGCCTGGAACAAATCTTACCAATTAATCCAGTTTAGCGTAAACTCGAGATTTAAAGGGTAAAAATCTGCCTCATTTTGATTGTGATGCAGAATGTTTTGACAATGTTTCAAATAAACGAAATTTTTATGTGAACCCCTTAAAATTTAAGTTTTAATAATGTAAACATTCGACCTCTTACCAAGTGAAATTTACAAATGTTTTTGGAAACTTATTAGTCCTTTATTTTATGATGTGCTCATGCTCACAATTTAATCGGTAACGAACAGACTGCATACATCAAAAGTCGTTTTACTGGTGCCAATGCCAGAACTATTTTAGATATTTACGAGTATTGCATGGAGTATGATGAAGACGGATTATTATTGTTTTTAGATTTCGAAAAAGCATTTGATTCGGTAGAATGGAACGTTTTATTTAAAGTGCTTAAAAAATTGATTTTGGAGACAATTTTATTTCATGGGTAAAAATACTGTATACTAATCCAATTTTTAGAATAAAAAATAATGGCTGGAATTCAAAAACATGTGAAATGTTGCGTGGTATAAGACAGGGATGTCCTATTTCAGCTTTATTGCATTTATTTATTGCAGAAATTTCAGCTATAAAACTTAAAACTAATAATGATATAAAGGGTATGAAAATTGCGAATATGCGTACAGAAATTAAAAATCTACAACATGCAGATGATGTTACCTTAGCACTTAGAGACATGCTTTCCTTAGACAAAGCCATTGAAACAGTAAAGTCTTTTTGTGATCATGCTGGATCTAAATTTAACTTAAACAAAACACAATGTATACTTCTTGGAAAACTTAAAGATAAACATTCTAATATTGGCGAGATTAATGTCACAAACGATGCTTTGAGATGTTTAGGAATTTTTATTGAACATGATAAAGAACAATGTTTTTATTGAAACGGGAAAAAAAACTACGATGATATAAAAAAAACTTTTTTGAATCATGAAAAAAAAAAGAAAACTTACTTTTTTTGGAAAAACTTGTATAGTAAATTCTCTAGCTTTTTTAAAACTGATTTACGTAGGGTCGATTTTACCCCTCCCTAATCAAGATTTCTTGAAAAAGATCAAATGTAGTATTTTTAATTTTATTTGGGATAAAAAGGGTTTAATAAAACGAGATACAATTGGCAGAATTGAGGACGGAGGCGTTGGTCTAGTAGATATAGAACTGAAACTTATGGCTATAAAAGCATTATGGGTAAAAAGACTTGTAGATGAATCTTGCAAGCTTAATGATATATTTGAAAGATATATATATATATATATATATATATATATATATATATATATATATATATATATATATATATATATATATATATATATATATATATATATATATATATATATAACACGGGATTAGATATTGATTATTTACTATCAATATCTGAAAGAAAAGTTGAAAAAACTGTATGTTTGTTAAATCTACCCACTGTGTATAAAGAAATGCTGTGTTGTTTTAATGAATGTAAAAGGTTAATTAATATATCTGAACTTTCAAATGTAATATTTGCATGATAACCACTGTGGAATAATACTCGTTTGAACATAAGGGAAAATCATTATTTTTTAAAAACTGGGTAATAAGTACATTTTTGTTTGTTAAAGATTTATTCAACAAAAATGGTGAATTCAAATCACTACAAATGATCTAAAGAAGAAAATAATTGGTTGTGTGAATACAATATTTTATAGAAAGAAATTAAGAAAAAAAGTGAGTGTTTTGATATGGAGTGTTGTTTTTATACAAACATTCTGAAAAGAAATGTTTATAATTTTAATAAAGGAACATTAGATATACTCGATGTAAATTCTACTATGTAAACTTGCTTCATAAAATATTCAAACCACCCTGCTACCAATCTGCGATTAACAATTTATTTAATATTGATAGAGAAAATTGGAAAAATATTTATAAAAGAAATGTTAAGAACATGTATGACAAAAGACTTAGTGAATTTAATTATAAGTTGTTAAATAATATTTTGAATTGTAATTCCTTTCAATACAAATGTAAATCAAGGTCTGATTCAAAATTTGAATTCTGTCCGTGTGAAGAGGAGGACATTAAGCACCTTTTATTTGATTGTCTATCTGTACAGAGATTGTGGCAAAAATTGAATAGTATTTTGAATGTCGATGTATGCTGGAAACACATCATTGTAGGATTCTATTTAGGAAAGAATTCAAATTCAGTATTTTTAAATACATACATTATATCATATGTATCATATGTGATATATATATATATATATATATATATATATATATATATATATATATATATATATATATATATATATATATATATATATATAAATATATATAATGACATGTAAAATGAATGAACATTTTTAATCATGTAACACGCTTTTGAATTTTTTCAAAAGGTCTCTCTCTAAAGAAATGGACTTGATGTTGAATTTTTCAAAAACAGAAATATATAGAGGTAAAATATTAGAACTTATTCAATTGTTACATTCGGTTTATTAGTTAAGATTTAACTGCTTGTCCTGACCTGGGGCATTCAGATATTGTAAAGGGTTGCATATTTCTAAATGAAATATATAATATAAAAAAGGAAAAGAAAATTCGACCCCTATAGTGGTCAATCCCTAAACCTGGGAATCACAATTTAAACAAACTTGAATTCATACTACCTGAAGATGTTTTCACAAAAGTTTACAGCTTTTATGATAAGATTGTTCTTGAGAAGAAAATCTTAATGTAGCCCTTTTCCATTCCTTGCTCTGGCCATAACTGGGGTCGAATGTTTAAGTTATAAATATCTTACGTATATTCCTTAACAAAAAATGATATAAAACAACACTGTCTCCGCGGTTTCTACAGAACAACAATCATATTAAGTAAAGGCAAAATTACAGAGTTTTATATAAATTACTGCTAAAATCCTTTATTTTTATCAATCATAAATGTTGTCGTCTACTTCTCTAAAAGCCTTCTCAAGTTTTGTTTTGTTCAATTAACACGGAAAGGATATGTTGCATCAAAGCAACAGACAGCTATTCTAACAGGACTTTGAAGTTAAGCATTGATCAAACTATCTATACGTGCTAATGTCAAGTTCAAAATATACTGGGTAATGTTGTTCTTGTCAGAGTTCTTTATTGTTAACATCGACGACAACGAAAAACTGGGCAAAATAATACAAGCAAAATTACATACATTTTAGCGAATAATTGATAAAAATGAACATCTGTTTTATCAATCGCTTTTTCAGTCCTCAGCAAAACATACTTAATACTTTACTCGGGTTATCTGTGTAAATTTACGAAATACAATCTATGAGAAAAACTTTTTTTTAGTTATTAGGTCTGTGTTTTGCTGTTCTATTATTTGAATAGATACACAACAACTTAAATTTGTTATTTGGCTGAATTACTTTTAACTAAGATTCCATATGTTTGTTTTCACACCCTTCATATTTTTTATTCAGGTGAGTTGTAAAATGTGAAGCCCTGCGGGCATGGTACTGTCATTTCCCCCTGTAATTATTTTGAAACGTTATATCTTCATCTTTTACTCGTTTGCTGTTTTTTACCCATTACTCAGGCTTGAGTAAAAAAGCTTAGTTTGAGCAAAATTGATATATACGAGGGTTGTCCCAAAATTATGTAGACAGGACACATAATTTATAATCTGTTCACTGGAATTTCATTAGACTTCTATGTTTTCTTCAATGACCCTTTGGCAAACAATGCTGAAAAGTTCAAATCTGTACTTTATTCATTTGTCGAGAAAATGAATAATTAGTAACAACAAGATTTGTCAGGCGGCGGCGTCAAAAATTTCAAGTTTTACGTTGTTGCTAAACTAAACCCTCCACATCGTTCACGATAACATTTACGTTTTATTTCCGAAAATGTCTTAGAAAAAATATTATCTTTGAACATGTACTCTGCGTGCACATTCAATATATATTTCTAGTTTTGTTTTGTTTTTAAATATTTTCTAAGTACAAACAATCTGTCGGCTCCAAACTTGCCCTGTATTTCTTGTTGTCTAACATCCGTCTTACCGAAATGTGTCGTTCAACATTTTGACGTCCATTGATATCGTTTGGGGTTTCTTTTTTCCACTTATTGTCATCATACTTGTTCAAATATTTTCAATGTTGTTTAACTACTTATTCATAAAACGCATTTCTCATCGATTTTGTTAATTTCATTTACTTCCAAAGCCGCTTAGGATTTATTTCATGGTCTTTACAAAATTGTATCAGTTACTGCTGCGCCGCCTTAAACGCTGACATCGTCATTTTATTAAGAGTTATCTTTTCAACTTGGCACAAAACGCGCTAAACAATATTTAACAGTTTTTTATATAGCCAACACATTTATCGAGTACATTGTAACTAATCGATTTATTATCAAATATCAAGGTATGTTTTATTTGAATTTTTTCATTCGAAAAGTACTTTTCCGCCCAATTTTTAATTCATTATGTTGATTTTAACTTTTTGTTTTTGACATTGCACCGCAATTGCGAATTTCTGATCTAACATGCTTTCATTTCACTACTTTAATATCAAACAATATTCGATTTTAAAACATTATTTGAATGCAAATATATTGAACCCTCTGTGGCACAAATTTCATTTTCTTTTGTCTTCGATTAACTGCATAACGCCACTTGTGTACGCTATTTTGGGACAACCCTAGTATTTCAAAAATACGAGCTGACTCAAATTTACAAAAATGTTTTAAGAAATGAAAATTGAGCCTCATTAAAAATTAAAGCTATTAATAGACATTGTTGTTTCCTTTAATTGTAGTTACCTCCAAAATCATACACGGTCCTCATTCTCGGTCCTGAAAAAAAAAAGTTTTTTTATGTTCCGAATTGTTATTGTAATTGGAAAGTTTATTCCTTCTATTTTAAAAAAAATACAACCAAATACTTATTCCTTTTAATGAACTCTTTACATTTTTATTCATTTTTTAAATGGTCTTTAAACTTTTTTTTTTTAACTTGATGGTTTGAATGTAACATGACAAAAAAAAGAGAGAGAGAAAGAAAACACACAAATAAAAAGATCAATAAATAAGTGATATGGAATGACCATAATTTTTTTTACCCTAATAATATATTCCAGAGTTATGAAGTTTATTGGCCGTAAATATAATTCTATCAACAAATAGTGTTTCAATGAAAAAAAGATACCTCCAGGATCCTTCCTGATGTCCCTGTGCAATTCTAAAAACAGAACAAACGTTTTAAGGAGTCTCTCTCGAAGAATTTTTCAAACATACGGTGTCCTTTAATTAGAGACTTCCGTCTTCAGCAGAAGACCCTTCTATTATTATATTGTTTCTTTTTCACTTTTCTTATTATTTCTTTAATATTTTACCACATTATAGTGACCTTTTTACTGATTCAGAATATGACATTTGTTTTAAAATCGATCGTCGCGTTCTTGAGATATTAGACATCAACGTCTTTAAGCGAGAGTCCGGGTAGCTCAGTCGTTAGAGTCGTGGACATCTGCCTAGGCGAGCCGGGTTCAAGTCCAGGTGCCGAAACGAGAAATATCTAGTTATTATTAGGGTCTTCCGTCTTCAGCTTCTTCTCGGAGATGGCTCGATCGATTTCATTCAAATTTTCAACACTTACACGTTCGTATCAGAAGTTTATTGTTTTTTTTCAATTTTTCAAAATTCACTTCCAGTCGGAAGTTATTGTAGATAAACGATTTTTAAAAGCGAATTTTGTCTGCGACGTTTCTCAAAAACGAGTAAAGATATAGGGCTGGAATTTTCAGAGATGATAGATCTACCGTTTTTCCGGTGCAACACACTCAAGAAAATTTCAATCGTCACTTCCGGTCGTCACCGGAAGGAAATTTGAAAATTTGAATTTTTCGACTTTTTTATTTTTTTAATTTTTTTTTTTGAAATTTTTACACCTTATAGTGACCCATTCACTGAGTCAGAATATGTAATTTGTTTAAAAATCACTAAAGGCATTCTGGAGAAATTAAGCGTCAAAGTTCGGAAGCGAGAGTCCGAGTTACTCAGTCGATAGAGTCGTGGACATGGCCCAGGCGACCCAGGTTCAAGCTTTGAGTGCCGCAATTTTTTAATTTTTTTTACTTTTTTTCGCTTTGATCTACGATTTTATCTTTCAAATGAAAAATTTAATCTAATCTATTCAAAAATCGGACGGAAGACCCAATCGTTGCTCGCAACGACATCGTGTATAGTTAGGGTCTTCCGTTTTCAACGTTTATTTTTGTTAAGTTGTTCTTGAAATCAAAAAGGTTTTTGTTAATCTGTACTTAAAATCATTCGGATTTTATCAAGTCGTACCAAGAATTTTCGATTGTTTAATCTTTTTGTTTAAGTTACTCTTCTTATTGGTTTAAGAGCTCTGCTTCTTACAGGACCTTCCAGCTTTTCTTCCGACATTAACGGAAGACCCACTCGTTGCTTTGCAACGAGCTTTGCTCTAGTTATTATTCTTTTTTTGTCTTACAAATTTTGTGCAGGAGATTTTTTTTGAGATGGCTCTCTCGATTTCCTTTAGATTTTCAGGTCCAATGCCTCGTGATCTGAATTTTATACCGCCGGAACAGTGTTTGAAATTTTACTTCCGGTCGGAAGTTATCGTCCGTTTACAATTTTAAAAAGTCAATTTTGTCTGCGACGTTTCTCAGAAACGAGTAAAGATATAGGGCTAACATTTTTAGATATGATAGATAAACCATTATTCTGGTGCACCTCGGTCAAAAGAATGTATGCCGTCATTTCCGGTCATCCCCGGAAGCAAATTTAAAAATTGAAAATTTTAAACTTTTTGATTTTATATTTTTTTTTTCACTAAAAGATGATTGTGACCCTTTCACTGATTCAGAATATGTAATTTGTTTTTAAATCGATCAATGCGTTCTCGAGATATTAAGCATTAAACAAAGTCCTGAAGCGAGAGACCGAGTAACTCAGTCGTTAGAGTGGTGGACATGTGCCTAGGCGACCCGGGTTCGAGCTCCGAGTGCCGAAAATCTTTTCCCCTCCTGTTGTGCTTAGATCTGATTTTTTTTTTATCTTTAAATGATAGAATCTATTATTTTCCGTTTTTAATTTTGTAAAAGAATTTACAATAATAGCGCTTTTCCTCGTATTTGTCTTTTGAGACCCATAGCTATGTATTCATACTGAAATAAAGTTAACATGTGAAAAAAAAATCAATAGTTACATCTTTAAAACAAAGCTTATACATTGTTCTAACGTATGTATTTTATTTAGAAATTGTGCAATATGTGATATTTAGAATTTGATATTCTACGTTTAATATAGAAGTCAAAGACCCCCCCCCCCCCCATTCATAAAATAATTTAGTTTTCCTGACCCTATTTCATTTGATCTTTGATCTTGGACCTTTAATTTCAACTCTTTACCATTTTAGATTACTGAACTAATTACCAGACCAATTCGTTCATAATAAACAGAGTTATGAATTATTTGGCATTTGAGTTTCAAGCGTGCTTGACATGTACAGTATAAAAATTCTAACTCCCGAGTGCTTCACTCAATTCTAATGAAAATTCGTGTAAATGTACCTCGTACCCCATTATTATTGTCTGTCAAATCTGCAGCGGATTGATCAATTAAGTAGAATCCTGAGATCAAACGGCGCTTATTGCACAAATACAATTTACGCAGTTCACGCATCCCCCCACCCTTCCTTTTCACAAAGTGATTTAGTTTTTCTGGCCTGATTTTACTGGATCTTTCATCTTGAACCTTTATTTTCACCCTAGTACCATTCTACATTACTGTACTAATGACCAGACCAATTCGTTCATCTTTAATAGAGTTATGAATTTTTGGGCATTTGAGTTTCGATTGGCGTGCTTGACATGTACTGTAGAAAAAAAAATCTAACTCCCGAGCCCTTCACTCAATCCTAATGAAATTTTGTGTAAATGTACCTCGGACCCCATTCTTATTGTCTGCCAAATATGCAGCGGATTGAACAATTAAGAAGAAATTCCTTAGATCAAGCGGCGAGTATAGCCTGTAGCCTAAAATTTACGTAGTACAAGGAATGAGAGCAGCCGCGTAATATTTCTGTTGCATGTATATTTCTTGTTTTCCGTTTAGTCTGTATATAGGATAGCGTGTGGACTATTTATGAATGTTAGAACCGTGGAAATTACTGTCATCAAATTTTTACCAAATCAATTTACGTGTTACTGATTTCGTTATTTCTACATTTATAATGATTTTAGCAATCCTGTGGAAATAAAACAGTCAAACACAATAGTAAACGACACGGAAAAAAATCTCAACACTGAAATACATGTGTAAAATGCATCAGTCATTGTTTTAGGACTTTACTTCCCCTAATTGTCGTTAACCGAATCCGAGATCCACACCTAGACATTTTACTTTCGATTTATTTACGACGAAAATCAAGCTCGGGTCTTTTCACCCCCCTCAAGACACAAACACGCATCAATATTTCAAATGACCTCGCATTGTTACCAAACCTGCGTAGTCAGACATCTCACACATCGTTCTTCATCTCATACAAAAATTCAGCTCCTGTCCCGGGCGGAAACGCCCCAAATTCAAAGAGAAATTCGGGAAGTATTTCCCTTCAGCCATGTTTTTTTATTTTGACATCAAGAAAAAGGGGCTGGCCCCTCAATTTAGGGGCCAAAACCTCTCTGAAATCTTTCATCGATAGCACTTTACTTAGAAATATTCTGTAATATTTTTAAGAAGCAAAAATGTTTATCTTTTACTAATAAAACTAAACATTATAAATTTTTTATCATGCGTTACGTAATTAGGGGTTTTAAGGGGCCAGAAGTCCAAAACTTCGAGCAATTATATCTCAAAAAGGACAAATATTTTAAAAAGCAATATACAATGAAAGATACTTAGAATGATGTTTTAAACATAATACAATCATGAAAGGTTCGTTATCTGCCCCCAAAATGGAGATAAGGGGTCGGCCCCTAAAACTTCTTATCTCAGATAGCTCAAAAACGGCAACGAATTTCTAATCATTTCAATTCAATTTAGGGGCTAAAAAGGTTCTCAAGTCTTTCTTTTATAGAACTGTACTGAGAAATATTTTGAAAAGCAATATTAAATGCTAAGAATTATGCGCTTGTCAATATTCAACCATTGAAATTTTGTCATATGGCCCAAATAAGGAGATAAGGGGTCAGCCCCTAAAACGGTCTTTACAAAATAGCTCAAAAATGGCAAAGAATTTTCTAAACACTTGTTGAACAAAATATGTTTAATATCAAAAGACCTATCTTTTTTATTTTTAGGGGCAATAAGGCTCTGAAGTCTTTCTTTTATAGCACTTCACTGAAAAATACTTTGTTATATGTTAAGGAAGCAATATAGTTCATCTCACATTTATTAAAATATAAATTATTAAAAAGCATCATTCTGAAAATCAATTTAGAAAATAAATGCTGAGAATGATGTTCCTAACAATATTCAACATTCAAAAAAGTTTGTCGTTGCCCCGATAAGGAGATTAAGGGTCAAATATCAAAGTCAAGGTCATATAGCCTTCAAAATATCGCACGGAAGACCTCCTCTTTGCTCACAACGAGATCGTGTCTAGTTATACTTTATTTTCTTACCGATTTTTTGCAGAGGATTTCTCGGATTTCTCAATCGATATCATTCAAATGTTCAAGATTAACCCGATTTTACCTGAAGTTGATTGTTTATCATCTAGTTTTAAAATTACACCTCCGGCCAAAGTTATCGTCCGTTTACGATTTTAAAAAGTCAATTTTGTCTCTAAGGTTTCTCAAAAATGAGTGAAAAAACAGGGCTGAACTTTCCAGAGATTATAGATCTAGCGATTTGCTGGTGCACCTCGGTTAAGAAAATGTCCGCCCTCACTTCCAGTCTTCACCGGAAGAAAATTTGAAAAATTGAATTTTTGGACTGTTTTATTTTTTTTTGAAAATTTTACACCTTATAGTGACTCTCCTATTGATTCAGAATGTCTAATTTGTTTTAAAATCGAGCAAGGCATTCTCGAGAAATTGAGCGTCAAAATTCTGAAGCGAGAGTGTGAGTACCTCAGTCGATAGAGTGGTGGACATGACCCAGGTGACCCGGGTTCAAGTCCCGAGTGCCGCAATTTTTTTTTATACTATTTTTCGCTTAAATGTTCGATTTTATCTTTGAATTGATAAGTCTTATCTAATGTATTCAAAAATCGGACGAAAGACCCACTCGTTGTTATTATTAAGGTGTTCCGTTTCCAACGGATGACCTTATTGCTATTGCTTTGTTTCTTTTTCCCTATTAGGGTCTTCCGTTTCCGACGGAAGACCCTCTTGTCATTCTATTGTTTCTTTTTCTTTATTAAGGTCTTCCGTTTCCAACGGAAGACCTTATTGTTTTCGTTCGGTTTCTTTTTCCCTATTATTAGTATTAGGCTTCCAACGGAAGACCCTCTTGTTATTCTATTGTTTCTTTTCTTTATAATTATTTTTATGATCTTCCGTTTCCAACAGAATACCCTTTTGTTATTCTACGGCTTCTGTTTATTATTATTTTATATTTTTCAAGAGCTATAATTCAAAAACTATTTGGTCGATTTTCGCCAAATTGGCAGGACTGATAGAACATAAAACGTGCTTGCGATTATAAAATTTTGAGCTGATGACGTCAGTTACAGTTTGAGATTTTTAAGATTTTGTGAATTTTTAAGGACCATTTTGTCCATGTAACTCCTCCGAAACTAAATGGTATAGAAACGTGAAACTTTCGGGAATATGTAGATGAATGTCTGTAGATGATCCTCTGTATTTAACATTGTGGAAAATGCGCATGGCGCCGAAGCTCGCCCAAGGTCGAAAATTAGCACCAAAATTTTCGGCAAAATTATAGCACGCTTTGAAAAATATCTTTTAACCTGTAAATAATTTGTTAAAATATGTAATGCAAAAGTTGTTTAAATTTCCAAGGGCTTTCCTTTGGTATCAAAAAAAGGGGCTGGTCCCTCAAATTAGGGGCCAAGAGGGCTCTAAAGTCTTTTTTTTACTGCTATTTATCTATACAGTACCATACCTTCATCATATGTAACGTACTTAGGGGTTTCAGGGGGCCAGAAGTCCAAAATTTTGATCATTAATATCTAGAAAAGGAGAAATATTGTTGAACAAAATATGTTTATATTTGCAAGACCTTTCATTTTATATCAAGAAAAAGGCTGACCCCTCAAATTAGGGACCAGGAGGGCTACAAAGTCTTTAAATAATAATTGTTTTTGAGCGATAATTTGTTATCAATCATAGAAGCAAACATAAGAGCTTATTAAGCTTAATTTAAATCTGAAATCCATTTTAAAATCATATGATGCATTACAGAGATATTTGGGTTCAAAAATTGATTTTTCCGGAAAATTTGACTCTACAATCTCGGTTAAGAAAATAGTGTTATGTTCAAGACGAAATTAACTCGTAACTAATATAATTCGATAATTGTTAAATCATACTTAAACACATTCAGATTTGTTTAATTAAAATTGTTCTTGAAATCAATAAGGTTTTTATTAATTCGTACCAACAATAATTCGATTTTTTTTATTTTTGTTTTAGTTACTCATGTTTATTGGTTTAAGATCCTGCTTCCTAGCGGATCTTCGAGCTTTACTTTCGACATTACCGGAAGACCTCCTCGTTGCATTGCAACGAGCTTAGCTCTAGTTTTTTCTGACTTTTTTCGAACGCTATTTCTCGTGAACTACTTGACCGATTTGCATGAAATTTTCAGGACGTATTGAGCAGCAAACGTACTTGATGTTTTAAATTTCTAGCTGATGATGTCACCTCCGGTTCGAGATTTTGAGGATTTAGTGAATTTTTAAGTCCCATTTTGTCCACGTAACTTCTCTAAAACTAATTGCGATAGAAACGTGAAACTTTCCGGGATAGTAGATGAATGTCTGTAGATGATCCTATTAATTTGATTTGCTGAAAAATGCGCAAGGCGGCGAAGCTCGCCCGAGCTCAAAAATTGGCACCAATTTTGTTTACGAATTTTCGCACATTTTTAGCCCTAGCTTTTAATATGTAAATATTTTGTTAAGATATGTAATGCAAAAGTTGTTCAAGCTAATCAGGACTTTCGTTTGATTTCAAGAAAAAGGGGCTGGCCCCTCAAATTATGGGCCAAGAGGCCTCTAAAGTATTTTTGCAATAACTATTTACTGAAAAATAATTTGTTATCAATTATAGAAGCAAAAATGTTCATTGTACAGCTGTTTATGTATACAGAAGCATACCTAAGTCATATGTTACATAATTAGGGGTTTCAAGGGGCCAGAAGTCCAAAACGTTGATCTTTATATCTAGAAAAGGAGAAAAATTTTGATAAAAATTATAGAACAAAAAATGCTTAGAATAATGCTCTAAACAATATGCTAGCTAAATAATTTTTGTTGGTGGCCCCAGTAAGGATTTTAAGGGTCGGCCCCTAAAACACATTTGTTCAGATATCTTTAGAGCGGTCAACACTTTCTGAACACTTAATGAACAAAATGTGCTTTTATTTACAAGACCTTTTATTTGATATCAAGAAATAAGGGCTGACCCCTTAAATAAGGGGCCAAGAGGGCTCTAAAGTCTTTTAATAATAACTCTTTACTGAAAAATAATTTGTAATCAATTATAGAAGCAAAAATGTTTATTGTACTGTTGTTTATCTATAGGGTACCATATCTTAGTCATATGTTACGTAATAAGGGGTTTCAAGGGGCCAGATTTCAAAAACTTTGATCATTAATATCTAGAAAAGGAGAAATATTTTGAAAAGCATTGTAGAAGAAAAGTTGCTCAAAATAATGTTATTAACGATATGGGATCCAAAAAAAAATTGTTGGTGGCCCTGGTAAGGAGTTTAAGGGTCAGCCCCTAAAACACAGTTGTTCGGATATCTCTAGAACGGTTAACAATTCGTGAATACTTGTTGAAAAAAATATATTTATATTTACAATACCTTTCATTTGATATCAAGACAGTGAGACTGACCTCTCAAATAAGGGGCCAAAAGGGCTACAAACTCTTTTCGTTATAACTTATTTTTTAGCGATAGTATGTTATTAATCATTAGGCAGAAAATAAGAGCTTAGTATTCATAATTTAAAACTAAAAACCGGTCTAAAATCGGACGATGTATTACAGAGATATAGGGGGTTAAAAATTGATTTTTCAAGAAGTTATGATGTCACTTTTTTGGTTAAGAAAATAGTTTTATGTTAAGAGTTAAATTAACTCGTATCTAAACTCATTCGATAATTGTTAAATCGTACTTTTACGCTTTCGGATTTGTAAATGCTAAGTCGTGCTTGAAATCGATAAGGTTTGTAAATTCGTACTTATAATCATTTGGATTTTGTTAACTCATACCAAGAATAATTCGATTTTTTTTTCTTTTTGTCGTTGTTACTTATGTTTATTGGTTTAAGAACTCTGCTTCTTACAGGAACTTCTAGCTTTAATTTCAACATTATCGGAAGACCCACTCGCTGCTTTGCAACGAGCTTTGCTCTAGTTATTTTTATTTTTTTCCAACCAATTTTGTGTATGCGATTTACATGAAACTGTCAGGTCTGATAGATTATGATCTGAACCTTATTGGAAATTTTTTTTAATCACTTCCGGTTTTGAGTTATTTACAATTTAACGATTTTCAGAGGGTTGGCTTGTCCAGGGGTAAACTCATAAACGATTTAAGATATTGAGTTCAAAATTTCAGGGATTGAAGACAAAATGCTGTAGATCTGACTTGTGGTATATAGATTTTCCTGTGACCAAAAGCGCCGAAGCTCGCCCGAGCTCGAAAACTGCAGTTAAAAAAGCGTCGTGATTTTTCGTGGTTTTCCTTTAATATCTCTTTCCTCGATAGTATTTTGTTATAAAATGTAAATCAAAAAATCTTCATAAAGTCAAGAGCTTTCTTGTAACATCAAGAAAAAGGGGCTGGCTTTTCAATTAAGGGGCTGAAGGGGCTCTAAAGTCTTTAAATGACAACTTTTTACTGTGAAATATTTTGTGATAAATTATAGAACCAATTTTGTTCATTCTAACGGTGTTCGCCTAAACATGGCAATCATTTACTCCTATGTTACATGTACATAATAAGGGATTTTAAGGGGCCAGAAGTCCAAAACTTTGATGCTCAATATCTCAAAAATGGAGGAAAAGTTTGAAAAGCAAAGTTGAACAAAAGATGCTCAAAATATTGAGCTTAACAATAGTCAACTATTATGTCTTTGTTATGCGGTCCTTAAAGGGAGTTACATGGTCGGCCCCTAAAACGACCCTCTCAAGATATATTGAGAACAGTACAAAATTTGTAATTACTTGTTGAACAAAAAATCTTTATAAAGTCAAGAGCTATCATGTAACATCAAGAAAAAGGGGCTGGCTTTTCAAATAAGGGGCTGAAGGGGCTCTAAAGTCTTTTAATGATAACTTTTTACTGGGAGATATTTTGTTATATATTATAGAAGCAAATTTGTTCATTCTAACGGTATTCTCCTATACTTGCCAATCATTCACTCCAATGTTACATAATTAGGGATTTTAAGGGGCCAAAAGTCCAAAACTTTGATGCTCAATATCTCAAAATGGAGAACAATTTTGAAAAGCAATATTGAACAAAAGATGCTCAAAATATTTGGTTTAACAATAATCAACCATAATTTCTTTGTTATGCGGTCCTTAAAGGGAGTTACAGGGTCGGCCCCTAAAACGACCTTCTCAAGATATCTCGAGAACGGTACAACATTTGTAATTACTTGTTGAACAAAAAGTGTTTGAATTGACAAGAGCTTTCATTTGAAATCATAAAAAAAGGGGCTGGTCCTTCAAATAAGGGGCTGAGGGGACTCTTAAAGGCCGATAGTGACCTAGAAAATTTTACACCCCTACAGCAATTAAGCCGAGATTGCAAGAGGGGCAGGGCTTACCCAGAAGCAGTTTAAATTTAGAACTTGTTATCAGCATTCGCTTGCATCCTCCACGTGCTCCTTTGTAGCAGACGAAACTGAAAAGATTTCACAGCAGGGATTGTTTAATACAATCTACAATTATTCATATTATTGTAAAGAAAAATCACAGACTTTTAAAGTTTGTTAGTTTTTGAATACACATGCAGTTCTAATGTATGGAATTCTGGGTACAGATGTACAGTCAAGTTTCTTTCAATGTAGAACAGCCATTTGTCTATTCCATATCCCCTCTTTATAATTTATATATGTATAAACCTTTTTTTTTTCAAAGGTGCCAACAGGAAGTGTAAATTAATGGTTTTAATTTTGATTGCTTAAAACATTCTCACATCAAAATATTTTAAGGTGTGTAACAAAATCAAATTTAGTTCACAATTTTACTTCATTGGGGTCAACATTTCAATCAATCACCCTTATGTCAGTTTTAGCTGCACAGGGTTTGGGGGGAGTCCCTCCCGCCAAATGTCAATAAATCAGACACCAAGTCTGGGAACTTGTGAAAGAAGTTCCATAGCGGTTTATGTTATTTACCTTGATCATGATTATTTACTCTGAATTTTTATACTTGCATAGAGATGTTTTCTTTATCCAATTTATTGATTAGATTTTTCAATGAAATACGATATAACTGTTTAATTTTATGATTGTTGTACAAAAGTTATGTATATAAGGAGTTTCCTTTTGAATTACCTCTGCCCCAAAAAAGTTCCCTCCAAAATGAAATTATGTCGGAAAAACATCGAAAGGAGTAATTAGGCTCACTGAGGATATTAGGCAATTACAAAGTTTTCAACATTTTGATTGGAATATAGAAGACATTCTGATGAACCTACAAAAGTGATGATGCGCAAGAAACGTTCGGAGAAATATTCATTCCAAGACAGGTCAGTTCTGGAATGTTGAGGGATGTCTCCATTGTTTACACAGACACTACATTGCAAGTCTGAACGATGCTGTGCCACAGAGGGGTTTTCCAATACCAGTATAAATCTTTCAAAGATTTTCACACCCAATTTCAAGACTGAGTGATTAGCATTTGCAGTGATGGGATGGCCCACTATTTACACCAAGATAGTGACCTGCTAATCCAAATAAACGTGCCGTGTCTAGATCAGTTATTACTGGAAGTAATCCCAGTGTTTTTGAAAATGATTCTATTTTAAATTATGTGTTTTATATGCAGTTGATAGTCTGTCTGTGGATATCAACAAAGGCAGGCTGCTTTTATAGTTAAGAAAGAAACTTGATACTATAGGAGTAAAATGGCAGGGAAAACTATCATTGCAGCATGTGTATGTTCCTCGTGTTCTCTTTATTTATGATCAGCAGAGTGATATCATAGTAATAAACCAATAAAACGGATTATCTTGCATACATGTATTTAGATTTAAGGTAAGACATGCTGACAGCCATTTATACGCGTCTATAGCAATGAGCATTTTCGGTAGAAATGTAAACAAAAGCCGGTTTTCTCATATGTCAATCATTCTCAGAAAATTTGAATTTCTTGATCACTTCATAATTTTAAATGGGAATTTCTGAAGGAATATAGCATCAATTGTTTATTTTTTTCTACCAAAAGATGCCTTTCAGTGGACTTTGGCTCTGTAGCAAAATTTATTTATTGCTTTTTTTTGAATAAAGTTTAAATTCAAAAATGTCTTCTCTGAAGTGAAAGGTGGCAAGAAAATTGAAATTTCCTCCATTTTCACGATTGGCGGCTATTTATACCCAAGGTCCAGTCTTTAAGTCTTTTAATGATAAATTTTTACTGTGAAATATTTTGTGATACCTTATGGAAGCAATTATGTTTATTCTAACGATATTCATCTGTACATAGCAATCATTTACTCCTATGTTATGTAATTAGGGATTCATGGGGCCGAAAGTCCAAAGCTTTGATGCTCAATATCTCAAAATGGAGGAACATTTTGAAAAGCAATATTGAACAAAAGATGCTCAAAATATTAAGGTTAACAATCTGCAACCATAATTTCTTTGTTATGCGGCCCTTAAAGGGAGTTACAGGGTCGGCCCCTAAAACCACCCTTTCAAGATATCTCGAGAACGGTACAAAGTTTGTAATAACTTGTTGAATAAAAAGTGTTTGAATTGATAAGAGCTTTCATTTGAAATCATGAAAAAAGGGGCTGGTCCTTCAAATAAGGGGCTGAGGAGACTCTGAAGTCTTTTAATGATAACTTTTTACTGTGAAATATTTTGGGATACGTTATAGAAGCAATTATGTTCACTCTAACGATATTCATCTGTACATGGCAATGATTTACTCCTATGTTACGTATTTAGGGAATTTTAGGGGCCAGAATCTCCAAATCTTTGATCCTCAATATTTCAAAATGGAGGAAAATTTTGAAAAGCAATATTGAACAGATGATGCTCAAAATATTGAGCTTAACAATCTCCCACCATAATTTCTTTGTTATGCGGTCCCTAAAAGGAGTTAAAGGGTCGGTCCCTAAAACGACCCTCTAAAGATATCTCGAGAACGGTACATAATTTCGAACACTTGTTGAACAAAAAGTGTTTGAATTGACAAGAACAGTCTTATGACATCAAGAAAAAAGGGACTCATTACTGTTTTATGTTATGTAATTAGGGATTTTAAGGGGCCAGACGTCCAACACTTTGATCTTTAATATCTCGAAATAGAGGAAAATTCTGGAAAGCAGTATTCATCAAAAAACGCTCAAAATAACGTGCTTAACAATGTACAACCATATATTGTTTGTTATCTGGACCCTAAAAGAAGTTTCAGGACCGGATATAAAAACGATTTTCCCCAGATATCACAAAAACGGTAACCAATTTCTAAACACTTATTAGCAGTACACAAAAATACCTTTTTACTAAAATGAATGAAAAGGAGCTGATCCCTCAAATATGGAACACCAAAGGGATAGATAGTCTTTCACCCATTACACTCACAGATTCCGCCTCCTTTTCCGAAAACGTTTCGTTGACGAAAATCAAGAGTAAGGTCATTCCTTATTCTAAAAATCGGACGGAAGACCTCCTCGTTGCTCGCAACGAAATCGTGTCTAGTTATTTTTTTTTTCTTCAAAATTTTGTCCGCGCGAGTTCTCGGAAATGGTTCAGCCGATTTTCGTGAAACTTTCAGATCTGATAGATATTGATCTGAACCTTATTGCAATTTTTTTTATATTGGTGATGTCATTTCCGTTTCCAATTTTTTAACGTGATATCGATTTTTGGAGGCTAAGTTTGTCCATGCAACTACTCCTAAACTATTAAAGATATTGAATTTAAATTTTCAGGGATTGTAGACAAAAGATTGTAGATGTGTATGATGTCAATCAAATTTGTCTGATTAAAAAGGCGTCGAAGCTTGCCTGGACCTGAACATTGAGTTTAAAAAAACATTGTAATTTTTCTATGTTTTCTGTGTTTAGCTCTTTTCTGAAAAATATTTTGTTAAGACATGTATTGCAAACAAGAGGCCCATGGGCCACATCGCTCACCTGAGGAACAATATGTATGATAAAATCAGCTTAATGGAGTCATAGTACAAACAATCTGGACAATGTACAATAAAAATACATGTAGATCCTGTGTAAATAAAATCCATTTTTCCCCCTTGGAACTCGGATAGCCCTGATTGCTGCCAATATTTACAAGAGCAAACTTTAATCACCGCTCCTGCACATACATAGGGACTCAACGTTACGCAGGCAGGGATGACCGCACACCTACGCAACTCAAGGTACCAACTTTAACGCAAGCAGAGATAACGCAAGCAGGGATGACCGCACACTTGCGCCAACAGCTCAACCTTACGCAGGGAGTGCCGCACACTTGCGCTAGAAAGGCCAGAACACCAGCAGGGATGACCATACACTAGTGCTCCGCCGCAACCACCACCAATACAAACAGGTATGACCGCACACTTGTATTAATGCGATAGAGGGCAGGAATGACCGCACACTCTGTACCGTAGGTTAGAAAAACATGAAGATTAGATAGAGCAGGGCTGTCCACACACTTAATCTATCCATACCTGTTCAAGTTTACCCCCAAACAGTCACTCGTGGTAATGCAATAGACAATGTCCCTATATATGTGCCGGCCTAAAATAATTCATAGTTTCTAAAATTTGGAAATCAAAAATAAACAAACTAACCCGGCCTAACCCAAAACTACTGATGCAGAACAACTTATATTCATTGAATATTTATTATTGTATAAAAATAATCATCACAATAATTGGTTAACAGTGGATGCATTAATTAAAATAATCAAGAATCAATAACTCAAAGGGCAATAACTCAAAACAGTAATACAAAAAGATTCTAATGAAAAAATAGCTGCCTGCTTCAATTTTATAGTCATATCACATGTTGAGTATTGAGGTTCTCAAAAAGATCCTTTACAATTGTTTATATATGGGATATTTAGCTACATCAAACTCTGAACCTTCTTGTGAGGCCGAAGAATTGTCCTGGAGCCAAAGTCTTAACAATTATAAAGAATCATCTTGCTGATTAGTTTCTGAGAAGAAGATTTTTAAAGATTTACTCTATATTCCTATGTAAAACTTTAACCCCCCCCCCCCCAATGTGGCCTCACCCTACCCCCAGGGGTCATGATTTTCACAACTGTGAATCTACACTACCTGAGGATACTTCCACACAAGTTTCAGCTTTCCTGGCTGATTAGTTTCTGAGAAGAAGATTTTTAAAGATTTACTCTATATATTCCTATGTAAAACTTCGACCCCCTATTGTGCCCTACCCAACCCCCGGGGGTCATGCTTTTCACAACTTTGAATCTACACTACCTGAGGATGGTTCCACACAAGTTTCAGCTTTTCTGGCTGATTGGTTTCTGATAAGAAGATTTTTTAAAGATTTACTCTATATATTCCTTTGTAAAACTTTGACCCCCCATTGTGGCCCCACTCTACCCCAAGGGGTCATGATTTTCACAACTTTGAATCTACACTACCTGAGGATGCTTCCACACAAGTTTCAGCTTTCCTGGCTGATTAGTTTCTGAGTAGAAGATTTTTTAAGATTTACTCTATATACTCCTATGAAAAATTTCGACCCACCATTGTGGCCCCACCCAACCCCCGGGGGTCATGATTCTCACAACTTTGAATCTACACTACCTGAGGAGGTTTCACACAAGTTTCAGCTTTCCTGGCTGATTAGTTTCTGAGGAGAAGATTGTTAAAGATTTACTCTATATATTCCTATGTAAAACTTCGACCCCCAATTGTGGCCCCACCCTACCCCCAGGGGTCATGCTTTTCACAAATGTGAATCTACACTACCTGAGGATGGTTCCACACAAGTTTTAGCTTTCCTGGCTGTTTAGGTTCTGAGAAGAAGATTGTTAAAGATTTACTCTATATATTCCTATGTAAAACTTCGACCCCCCATTGTGGCCCCACCCTACCCCCGGGGGTCATGAATTTCACAACTTTGAATCTACACTACCTGAGGATGCTTCCACACAAGTTTCAGCTTTCCTGGCTGATTATTTTCTGAGAAGAAGATTTTTAAAGATTTACTCTATATATTCCTATGTAAAACTTCGACCCCCCATTGTGCCAGCTTTTCTGGCTTTCTGGTTCTTGAGAAGAAGAATTTTGAAAATTTCTTGAAATTTTTCATTAATTTCTAATTATCTGCCCTTGAAAACGGGTGTGGCCCTTAATTTTCACAACTTTGAATCCCCTTTGCCTAAGGATGATTTATGCTAAGTTTGTTTGAAATTGGCCTAGTAGTTCTTGAGAAGATGTTGAAAATGTGAAAAGTTTACGGACAGACGGACGGACGGACGGACGGACAGACGGACAGACAGACGGACAGACGGACGACAGACAAAATGTGATCAGAATAGCTCACTTGAGCTTTCAGCTCAGGTGAGCTAAAACAGTTTATATTTACAGAACCTTTCAATTGAAACCAAGAAAAAGGGGCTGGCCCCTCAAATTAGGGGACCAAAGGGTTCTAAAGTCTTTAATCTGTATCCCTTTACTGAGGGATATTTTGTGAAATGTTATAGAAGCAAATATGTTTATCTCACAGTTATGTATCTAAGCAATGTAATAATTGTATCATGTGTTACGTAATTAAGGGTTTTTAGGGGCCACAAGTCCAGAATTTTGATCACCTATATCTCAGAAAGAAAAAAAAAAATTTTGAAATGCAGCACAGAAGAAAAGTTGTTCAAAATGATGTTTTCAACAATATGCAACCTTCAAAATTTCGTTTAACAGCCCCTATAAAGAGATAAGGGATAAGCCCCTTAAACCTTCTTTCTCATAAATCTCAAAAACGGTAACGAATTTCTAAACAGTAGTTGAATAAAATGTGTTCGCAATTAAAAGACCTTTCAGTTGATTTCAAGAAAAAGGGGCTGGCCCCTCAAATTAGGGGTCCAAAGGGCTCTAAATTGTTTTATCTATAGCCCTTTACTGAGGGATATTTTGTGATACGCTATAGAAGCACATATGTTAATCCTAAAGTTATGTATTGAAGAAATGCAATGAGTTTATCATGTGTTATGTAATAGGGGTTTTTAGGGGCCAAAAGTCAAACATTTTGATCACTAATAACTCAGAAAGGATTTTTTTTTGAAACGTAGTACAGAAGAAAAGTTGTTCAAAATGATGTTTTCAACAACATGCAACCTTCAAAATTTCGTTAAACGGCCCCTATAAAGAGATAGGGGATCGGCCCCTAAAACCTTCTTTCTCATATATCTCAAAAACGGTAACGAATTTCCAAACACTTGTTGAACAAAATGTGTAAAGAATTGAATGACCTTTTATTTGATATCAGGAAAAATGGGCTGGTCCCTAAAATTAGGGGACCAAAGGGCTCTAAAGTCTTATATCTATAGCCCTTTACTGAGGGATATTTTGTGATACGTTATAGAAGCAAATATGTTAATCTTAAAATTATGTTTTGAAGAAATGTAATGAGTTTATCATGTGTTATGTAGTTAGGGGGGTTTTAGGGGCCAAAAGTCCAAAATTCTGATTACCCATATCTCAGAAAGGAACAATGAAATGAAATACTGAAGAAAAGTTGTTCAAAATGATGTTTTCAACAATATGCAACCTTAAACATTTCGTTACAAGGGATCGGCCCCTAAAACGTTCTTTCCTTTATATCTCAAAAACAGTGACGAATTTCTAAACACTTATTGACAAAATTTGTTCAGAATTAAATGACTTCTGACTTGTTTTCAAGAAAAAGGGGTTGGGCCATTCAATAAGGGAATATAAGGACTTTAAGGTCTTTTATCTATAGCCGTTTACTGAGTGTTTTTTTTTTTTGTAAAAGGCTATTAAAGGTGAATTAGGTATAATATGTTTTATATCCTGTTAATATAAAGATTTTCTCTTGCGTTACCTAATTAGAGTTTTTTAGGGGCCAGAGGTTACCAAGTCTAATCTTTTCTATCTTTTTTCCATATTATGTTTTGTTGTTGAAAATTAAAGTCGATGATGTCATATATCTTATAAAAATCGACGGAAGACCTCCACGTTGCTCGCAACGAGATCGTGTCTAGTTAAGGTCTTCCGTTTCCAACTGAAGACCCTCTTGTTAAGGTCTTCCGTTTCCAACGGAAGACCTTATTGTTATTCTTCGGTTTCTTTTTCCCTATTATTTTTATTCTTTTTTTTTCTTCCCATTTTTGTGCACGCGATTTCTCAGAAACGGCTCAACCGATCTCCATCAAATTTTCAGATGTGATGGATAGTGGTCTGAACCTGATAGCAATTTTTTTGCATTGATGACGTCACATCCGTTTTGGAGACATTGAGATTTTTCTAATTTTATATGGGTATCTTGTCTGCGGCCGTTCTCCTTAACTATAAGAGATTTTGAGCTCAAATTTCTACGGTTGGTAAAGAAAAGATTGAAGTTTTGCATGATTGTTGTTTTGTATGTTTAGCACTATTTGCGCCAAAGCTCGCTATGGCTCAAAAATTGACATTAAAAAAGCGTTGTTAATTTTTGTGCTTTTCTCTCTTTATCTCTTTCCTGGAAAATATTTTGTGAAAACATGTAATGTAAAAAAAGTTTATATTTACAAGAACTTTCAGCTGATATCAAGAAAAAGGGGCTGGCCCCTCAAATTAGGGACCTAGAAGGCTCTAAAGTCTTTTACCCGTAACTCTTTAACGAGGGATATTTTGTAATAGATCATAGAAGCAAATATGTTTATCTCAATGTTATGTATTCAAGCAATGTAATGATTTTATTATGTGTTACGTAATTAAGGGTTTTTAGGGGCCAAAAGTCCAAAATTTCGATCACCCATATCTCAGAAAGGAAAAATATTTTGTAATGCAGTACAGAAGAAAAGTTGTTCAAAATAATGTTGTTAACAAAATGCAACCTTCAAAATTTCGTCAAACGGCCCCTATAAGGAGATAAGGGATCGGCCCCTAAATCCTTCTTTCTCATATATCTACAGAACGGTAACGAATTTCTAAACACTTGTTGAACAAAATGTGTTCAGAATTAAGGGACCTTTTATTAGATATCAAGAAAAAGGGACTGGGCCCTAAATTTAGGGGTCCAAAGGGCTCTAAAGCCGTTTATCTATAACCCTTTATTGAGAGATATTTTGTGAAATGTTATAGAAGCAAATATGTTCATCTCACAGTTATGTATCCAAGCAATGTAATGATATTATCATGTGTTATGTAATTAGGGGTTTTTAGGGGCCAAAAGTCCAAAATTTGGATCACCCATATTTCAGAAAGGAAAAATATTTTGAAATGCAGTATAGAGGAAAGGTTGTTCAAAATGATGTTCTTAACAATATGCAACCTTCAAAATTTCGTTCAACGGCACATATAAGGAGATAAG
This sequence comes from Magallana angulata, assembly GCF_025612915.1. Taxonomy (NCBI): domain Eukaryota; kingdom Metazoa; phylum Mollusca; class Bivalvia; order Ostreida; family Ostreidae; genus Magallana; species Magallana angulata. The sequence goes on from NC_069119.1 coordinate 2,010,116, forward strand.
GGATTGGCCCCTAAAACCTTTTTTCCCATATATCTCAAGAACGGTAACAAATTTCCAAACATTTTTTGACAAAATGTGTTTAGAATGAAATGGCCTTCCATTTGATTTCAAGAAAAAAGGGCTGGTCCCTTAAATTAGGGGATCAAAGGGCTCTAAATTCTTAAATTTATAGCGTTTTACTAAGAGCTGTTTTGTGAAAGGTTATTTAAGCTGAATTAGGTATAATACGTTTATATATCCAAACAATATAATGATTTTCTCTTGCGGGACCTAATTAGGGTTTTAGGAGCCAGGGGTAAACAAGTTTAATCTTTTCTATCTTAATTTGAAGAAATGCAAGCATTTAAAAAAGCAAAATAAGAGAAGTTATAAAATGCGATACAAAAAAGCATAAGTTCTTCACTCTTTTTTCCATATCATGTTTTTTTGTTGAAAATCAAAGTCGATGATGTCATATTTACTTCTAAAAATCGGACGGAAGACCTCCTCGTTGCTCGCAACGAGATCGTGTCTAGTTATTCTATTGTCTCTTGTTATTCTTCGGTTTTTTTTTATTGTTATTTTTTTTCTGACTCCTTTTCAGCTTCATAACTCAAAAAGTTTTCAACTAATTTTAGGGAAACTTGCAGGGATTATGTGCAATTATAATGCCTCAAAGGTGTTAAAGTTTCCATAACAACTTCACTTCCGTTTTGACGTTACGTCATTTTTAAACTTTTAAAAAAGTCATTTTGTCCGCGACATTACTCAAAAATGCTTTAAGATAGAGTCTTGAAATTTTCTGTGATTATGATTTTGGCAATTTACATGTGCAATAAGGCTGGAAATGAAAATCCGTCACTTCTGGTCGAAACCGGAAGTAAATCAAATTTTTCGAAAATTTGAATTTTTTGATCAAATAAAAAACGTATACGAATTCTGTAGAGCTTGTTAGGCTGAACCTAATGCAGAAATCCGTTCAAAAATTAGACGATGCACTACAGAGATATCGGGGTTCAAAATTTGATTTTTCCGGAAATTTTGTTTCTGCGTCCTTGGTTTAAAAAATAGTGTAATGTTCAAAGTAAAGTAAACTTGTACCAAAAATTTTGTTAAGTTGTACTTTAACACATACGGGTTTTTTTTGTTAAGTCGTTCTTGAAATCAGAAAGGTTTTCGTTAATTCGTACTTAAAATCATTCGGATTTTGTTAAGTCGTACCAGGATTAATTCGATTTTTTTCATCTTTTTATTTAGGTACTCTTGTTATTTGTTTACGAGCTCTGCTTCTTACAGAAACTTCCAGCTTCACTTCCGACATTAACGGAAGACCCACTCGTTGCTTTGCAACGAGCTTTGCTCTAGTTATTATTATTTTTTTTAATTTTTTTTTTTCTGACTTTTTTCAAACGCTATTTCTAGTGAACTACATGACCGATTTGCAAGAAAATTACAGGACACATTGAGCATCAAATATGCTTGATATTATACAATTTCTGGCTGATGACGTCACTTCCGGTTTGAGATTTTGAGGATTTAGTGAATTTTTAAGGACCATTTTGTCCACGTAACTTCTCAAAAACTAATTGCGATAGAAACGTGAAACTCTCAGGGATAGTAGATGAATGTCTGTAGATGATCCTATTTATTTGATATTTTGAAAAATGCGCAAGGCGGCGAAGGTCACCCGTGCTCAAAAATAGGCACCAATTTTTTTTCACGAAATATTTCGCACATTTTCAGCCTTAGCTTTTAATGTGTAAATATTTTGTTAAGATATGTAATGCAAAAGTTGTTTAGATTAACTAGGACATGCGTTTAATTTCAAGAAAAAGGGGCTGGCCCCTCAAATAAGGGGCCAACGTGGCTCTTAAGTCTTTTTGCAATAACTCTTTACTGAAAAATAATTTGTTATCAATTATAGAACCAAAAATGTTCATTGTACAGCTGTTTATGTATACAGAAGCATACAGTACCATCCCTAAGTCATATGTTACGTAATTAGGGGTTTCAAGGGACCAGAAGTTCAAAACTTTGATCTTTAGTTTCTAGAAAAGGAGAAATATTTTGATAAGCATTATAGAACAAAAAATGCTTAGAATAATGTTCTTAACAATATGCTACCTTCATAATTTTTGTTGGGTGCCCCAGTAGGGATTTTAAGGCTCGGCCCCTAAAACACAATTGTTCAGATATCTTTAGAACGGTCAACAGTTTCTGAACACTTGTTGAGCAAAATGTGTTTATATTTATAAGACCTTTTATTTGATATCAAGAAATAAGGGCTGGTCCCTCAAAAAAGGGCCAAAAGGGCTCTTAAGTCTTTTTATAATAACTCTTCACTGAAAAATAATTTGTTATCAATTATAGAACCAAAAAAGTTTATTGTACATCTGTTTATCTATACGGTACAATACCGAAGACATATGATACGTAATTAGGGGTTTCAAGGGGCCAGATGTCTAAAAATTTGGTAATTAATGTCTAGAAAAGGAGAAATATTTTGAAAAGCATTGTAGAAGAAAAGTGGCTATAAATAATGTTCTTAACGATATGGGATCTAAAAATATTTATTTGTGGCCCTGGTAAGGAGTTTAAGGGTCGGCCCCTAAAACACAGTTGTTCGGATATCTCTAGAACGGTTAACAACTCGTGAAAACTTGTGTAACAAAATATGTTTATATTTTCAAGACCTTTCATTTGATATCAAGAAAATGGGGCCAGCCCCTCAAATAAAGGGCCAAAAGGGCTACAAAGTCTTTTCATTACAACTTATTTTTAAGCCATACTAAGTTATTAATCATTAAGCAGAAAATAAGAGATTATTATTCATAATTCAAAACTTAAATCCGTTCTAAAATCGGACAATGCAATAAAAAGATATATGGGTTTAAACATTGATTTTACCGGAAATTTTGATTCCACATTCTTAAGAAAATAGTTTTATGTTCAGAGTTAATTAACTCGTACCTAAAATTATTCGATAATTGTTAAATCGTACTTTTACAGATTCGGATTTGTATTTGCTGAGTCGTTCTTGAAATCGATAAGGTTTGCTAATTCGTACTTGGTATCATTCGGATTTTGTTAACTCGTACCAAGAATAATTCGATTTTTTTGGTCTTAGTTTCTTATGTTTGTTTGTTCAAGAACCCTGCTTCTTACAGGAACTTCTAGCTTTACTTTCGACATTACCGGACTACTCACTCGTTGCTTTGCAACGAGCTTTGCTCTAGTTAGGGTCTTCCGTTTCCAACGAAAGACCCTCTTGTTATTCTTCGGTTTCTTTTCAGGGTTTTCCGTTTTCAACGGAAAACCCTTCTGTTATTCTACGGTTTCTTTTTCTTTATTATTATACTTTTTTTTTCTTTTTCTTACTTTTTTGGAGCGTTATTGCTCAAAAACTATTCAACCGATTTACACCAAATTTTTAGGAGATATAAAGCATCAATGTCGCCACTAATTTGTAAAATTTCAAATGATTACGTCACTTCCGGTTTCAGATATGGACGATTTTGTAAATTTTTAACGGTCATTTTGTCCACGCATCTCCTCTGAAACTAATCATGATAAAAGCTTGAAATTTGTAGGGATTGTAGATGAATGTCTGTAGATTTCCCTCCATGCTTCCAATTGCGAAAAATTCGCAAGGCCTAGAAGCTCGCCTGAACCTGAAAATTAGCAACAAATTTTTTCACAAAATTTTCGCACATTTTCCGTAATATCTTTTGACGTATAAATATTTTGTTAAAACATGTAATGCAAAAGCTGTTTCAATTTGCACGGGCTTTTATTTGATATCAAGAAAAAGGGGCTGGCCCCTCAAATTAGGGGCCAAGAGGGCTCTAAAGTCTTTTAGCAATAACTTTTTAGTGAACAATAATTTGTTATCAATTATAGAAGCAAAAATGCTCACTGTACAGCTGTTTATCTATACAGTACCATACTTAAGTCATATATTACGTAATTATGGGTTTCAAGGAGCCAGAAGTTCAAAACTTTGATCATTAATATTTAAAAAAAAGAGAAATATTTTGAAAAGAAATGTAGAACAAAAGTTGTTCAAAATAATGTTTTGTACAATATGTTACCTTATATGTTTTTGTTTATGACCCCATTTAGGAGTTAAAGGGCCGTCCCTGAAACACATTTGTACAGATATCTCCAGAACGGTAAACATTTTGTGAACACTTTTTGAAAAAAATATGTTTATATTTACAAGACCTTTCATTTGACGTCAAGAAAAAGGGGCTGGCCCCTCAAATTAGGGGTCAAGAGGGCTCTAATGTCTTCTTACAATAACTCTTTACTGAACAATATTTTGTTATTAATTAAAGGAGCAAAAATGTTCATTGTACAGCTGTTCATCTATACATTACCACACCTAAGTCATAGTTTACGTAATTAGGGGTTTCAAGGGTCCAGAACTCAAAACTCTGATCATTAATAACTGAAAAAGGAGAAATATTTTTAAAAGCAATGTAGAACAAAAGTTCTTCAAAATAATGTTCTAAACAATATGATACATTAATTTTTTTTGTTAGTGGCCCCGGTAAAGAGTTAAAGGGTCGGCCCCTAAAATACAGTTGTTTAGATATCTCGATAACGGTTTACAATTCATGAACATTTGTAGAACAAAATATGTTTATAGTAGCGAGATTTTTAATTGGTATCAAGAAAAAGGGGCTGACCCCTAAAATTAGGGGCCAGAAGGGCTACTAAATCTTTTCATAATAACTATTTTCTGACCAATAATTTGATATTAATCATAAAGCAGCAGAGAAGCTTTTATTAAGCTTTATCTAAAACCGAAACCCGTTTTAAAATCGGACGATGCATTAAAGAGATATCGGGGTTTAAAAATTGATTTTTCCGGAAATTTTGATTCCGCGTCCTTGGTTTAAAAAATAGCGTAATGTTTAAAGCAACATTAACTCGTACCAAAAATAATTGTTAAGTCGTACTTGAACACATTCGGATTTTTTTTTGTTAAGTCGTTCTTGAAATCGGAAAGGTGTTTGTTAAGTCGTACTTAAAAGCATTCGTATTTTGTTAAGTCGAACCAGGAATAATTCGATTCTTTTCATATTTTATATTTTAGTTACTCTTGATATTGGTTTAAGAGTTCTGCTTCTTACAGAAACTTCCAGCTTTACTTCCGACATTAACGGAAGACCCACTCGTTGCTTTGCAACGAGCTTTGCTCTAGTTATTATTATTTTTTTTCTTTTTCTTTTTTTTTCTGACTCCTTTTCGGCTTCATAACTTAAAAAGTTTTCAACTTATTTAAAGGAATTTTTCAGGGATTATGTGCAATTATATTGCCTCAAAGATGTTAAAGTTTCCATAACAACGTCACTTCTGTTTTGACATAACGTCATTTTTAAACTTAAAAAAAAGTCATTTTGTCCGCGACATTTCCCAAAAACGCTTTAAGATAGAGTCTTGAAATTTTCTGTGGTAATGAATTTGGCAATTTACATGTGCAAAAAGGCTAGAAATGAAAATCCGTCACTTCCGGTCGAAACCGGAAGTGAAACAATTTTTTCGAAAAAATGAATTTTCTGATTAAATCAAAAATGAATATTTGATTTATAAAGCTTATCAAGCTGAATCTAACACTGAAATCCGTTTTAAAATCGGACAATGCATTAAAGAGATATCGGGGTTTACAAATTGATTTTTCCGGAAATTTTGTTTCCGCGTCCTTGGTTTAAAAAATAGCGAAATGTTCAAAGTAAAGTTAACTTGTACCAAAAATAATTGTTAAGTCGTACTTAAAATCATTCGGATTTTGTTAAGTCGTACCAGGAATAATTCGATTTTTCATATTTTTATTTTAGTTACATTTGTTATTGGTTCAAGAGCTCTGCTTCGTACAGGAACTTCTAGCTTTACTTCTGACATTAACGGAAGACCCACTCGTTGCTTTGCAACGAGATTTGCTCTAGTTAGGGTCTTCCGTTTCCAACGGAAGACCCTTTTGTTTTTCTACGGTTTCTTTTTTTTCTTATTCTTATTATTATTATTATTCTTTTTATTTTTTTTCCAACTCAAATATTTCAAAAACGCTTCCATCGATTGTTTTGAAATTTGCAGATTTTATGTGTATCTCAAAGATCTCTAGATTATGAAAAAATTATTTGATGACGTCATCAATTTCGTCAGATATTGACGTTTTTCACGTTTTAAAAAGTGATTTTGTCCGGAGCTTTTCTCATTTTTTATTTAAGATAAAGCTATGAGATTTACAGAAAAGGTAGAACCATCGTTTTACTTATGACATAAGGCTGGAAACTCAATTCGGACACTTCCGGTCGAAACCGGAAGCAAAACCAATTTTTTTGAATTTTCATGTTTTTCAATTTTAAAACTTTTACGTACGTATCTTACAGTATTTTTCATGCTGAGTTCAAAACTGAAATCCTTTTTTGAATCGGACGATGCATTACAGAGATATCGGGGTTTAAAAAATAGATTTTTCCGGAAATTTTGATTCCACGTCCTTGGTTTAAAAAATAGCGTTATATTCAAAGTAAAATTAACTCGTACCAAAAATAATTGTTAAGTCGTACTTGATCACATTCGGATTTTTTTTTTTTTTGGTAAAGTCGTTCTTGAAATCGGAAAGGTTTTTGTAAAGTCGTACTTAAAATCATTCGGTTTTTGTTAAGTCGTACCAGGAATAATTCGATTTTTTTCTTTTTTTTATTTTAGTTACTTTTGTTATTGGTTTAGGAGCTCTGCTTCTTACAGGAACTTCTAGCTTTACTTACGACATTAACGGAAGACCCACTCGTTGCTTTGCAACGAGCTTTGCTCTAGTTATTATTATTTTTTTTTCTGACTTTTTTTAAACGCTATTTCTCGTGAACTACTCGACCGATTTGCATGAAGTTTTCAGGACGTATTGAGCAGCAAACGTACTCTATGTATAACATTTCTAGCTGATGACGTCACTTCCGGTTCGAGATTTTGAGGATTTAGTTAATTTTTAAGGCCCCTTTTGTCCACGTAACTTCTCAAAAACTAATTGCGATAGAAACGTGAAACTTTCAGGGATAGTAGATGAATGTCTGTAGATGATCCTATTTATTTGATTTTTTGAAAAATGCGCAAGGCAGCGAAGCTCGCCCGAGCTCAAAAATTGGCACCAATTTTTTCACGAATTTTTCGCACATTTTCAGCCCTAGCTTTTAATGTACAAATATTTTGTTAAAACATGTAATGCAAAAGTTGTTCAAATTAATTATGACTTTCGTTTGATTTCAAGGAAAAGGGGCTGGCCCCTCAAATAAGGGGCCACGAGTGCTCTTAAATATTTTTGCAATAACTATTTACTAAAAAGTAATTTGTTATCAATAATAGAAGCAAAAATGTTCATTGTACAGCTGTTTGTATATACAAAAGCATACCTAAGTCATGTTACATAATTAGGGGTTTCAAGGGGTTAGAAGTCCAAAACTTTGATTTTTAATATCTAGAAAAGGAAAAATATTTTGATAAGAATTATAGAACAAAAAATGCTTAGAATAATGTTATTAACAATATGCTAGCTAAATAGTTTTTGTTGGTGGCCCCAGTAAGGATTTTAAGGGTCGGCCTCTAAAACACATTTGTTCAGATATCTTTAGAGCGGTCAACATTTTCTGAACACTTGATGAACAAAATTTATTTGATATCAAGAAAAAAGGGCTGGCCCCTTAAATAAGGGGCCAACAGGGCTCTAAAGTCTTTTAATTATAACTCTTTACTGAAAAAAAAATTATTATCAAATATAGAAGCAAAAATGTTCATTGTACAGATGTTTATCTATAGGGTACCATATGTAAGTCATATGTTACGTAATTAGGGGTTTCAAGGGGCCAGATTTCAAAAACTTTGATTATTAATATCTAGAAAAGAAGAAATATTTTGAAAAGCAATGTAGAAGAACAGTTGCTCAAAATAATGTTCTTAACGATATGGGATCTAAAAACTTTTTGTTTGTGGCCCTGGTAAGAAGTTTAAGGGTCCGCCCCCTAAACACAGTTATTCGGATATCTCTAGAACGGTTAAAAATTCGTGAATACTTGTTGAACAAAATATGTTTATATTTACGATACCTTTCATTTGATATCAAGAAAAAGGGACTGACCCCTAGAATTAGTGGCCAAAAGGGCTACAAAGTCTTTTCATTATAACTTATGTTTTAGCGATAGTATGTTATTAATCATTAAGCAGAAAATAAGAGCTTATTATTTATAATTAAAAACTGACACCCGGTCTAAAATCGGACGATGTTTTACAGAGATATAGATGGTTTAAATGTTGATTTTTCCGGAAGTTTCGATTCCACTTTTTGGTTAAGAAAATAGTTTTATGTTAAAAGTTAAATTTACTCGTATCTAAAATTATTCGATAATTGTTAAATCGTACTTTTACACTTTCGGATTTGTATTTGCTAAGTCGTGCTTGAAATCGATAAGGTTTGTTAATTCGTATTTATAATCATTTGGATTTTGTTAAGTCATACCAAGAATAATTCGATTTTTTTTCTTTTTGTCGTAGTTACTTATGTTTAATGGTGTAAGAACTTTGCTTCTTACAGGAACTTCTAGCTTTAATTTCAACATTATCGGAATACCCACTCGTTGCTTTGCAACGAGCTTTGCTCTAGTTATTATTATTTTTTTCTTCCTATTTTTGTGCACGCGATTTCTCAAAAACGGCTCATCAGATCTCAATCAAATTTTCAGATATGATAGATATTGGTCTGAACCTGATTGGAAATTTTTTGTGCTGATGAAGTCACATCTGAAATAAAATACCTTCAGAATCCATCCCGATACCCTTCCGTGATTCTGAAAATAAAAAATTCCTTTTGAACATCTTATTTTTTTTTAACTGTTTTCCTTTTAAATATGTTGTTTTTATCAGTCGTCTTTTTTTCATAGATCAGCCATGCCTATCCTCAAGTGGTTTTTAAAATCCCGTGTATCAAACGTGTATTGGTTCCTGTCACTTTAAAACACACGTATATAGATTTTACAGCTACATCTTACAGCACAAAAAAGAATAGCACTTTAGCTCTGGATGAACGGTGTTAACAGTATACATGGAAGCTAAAATATCATTTAAGGAAGAATACACAAATATGCACGCACATAAAAAAGTAAACAACGCATATAAATGGTCATTATAATATTAAAAAGGTTAAACTTCAATTACAGATAGACTTCGGTATCTAGAACATGGCGGGACTGTGTAAAAACTGTGAGATCAGAAATTATAAAGTTTTGAGGCAGTCAACACGATTCTATCTTAAAAAATAAATATTGTTTTAAAAAATAAATAAAATACCTCTAGAATCCATCCTGATGCCTCTGTGTAGTTCTGAAAAGTAAACAATAATCTTAAATATCTAATGTTTTTTAGTTTTCATTTTTAGTTTTTTGTTTCTATTTTTCGATTTTTTTCTATAGATTAGCCAAGCGTATCCTCAATTAAGAAATGGTTTTAAAATCAACTGTATCACAAGCTTAATGCTAGTGTTCACTATAAAACACACGTATATAACCTTCATTGCTACATCTTATTACAAAACATGCGTGTAACTTTAACAATGGATGAACTTTATCTAGAGTATACATGAAAGCCAACGAAATCATTTAAAGAGGGATGCATAAATGAAAAAAAAATTCTAAAATGCATGTAAATAGTTATTATTATACACCCGCTCCGAAGGAGAAGGGGTATACTGTTTTACCAATGTGTGTCTGTCTCTCTGTCCGTTTGTCCTTCTGTCTGTCTGTCCGTCCGTAACAAAAATTTCTGTCGCATTTATCTCAACAACTTTTTATCGCAGATGCTTGAAATTTCTACACAGTGTTTGTTAAGGCATGCCATATCGTGGTAAATATATTTGTACCAATCGGACGTCAACTTCATGTGAAATGACGACTTTGCTTTTTTTTTAACCAAAATTTTCAAACAAATTTTTGTCAAAGAATTATCAGCAACTATTTATCGCAGATGCATGAAATTTTTACACAATATTTGCATAGGCATGCCATATCGTGGGATATATTTTTGTACCAATCAGACGTAAACTTCCTGTTAAATGACGACTTTGTTTTTTTTTTAGCAAAAATTTTCCAACAAATTTTTGTCAAAGAATTCTCAGCAACTGTTTATCGCAGATGCTTGAAATTGTTACACAGTATTTGTATAGGCATGCTATATCATGGGATATATTTTTGTACCAATCAAACGTCAACTTCCTGTTTGATGATTACTTTGTTTATTTTTAGCCAAAATTTTCAAACAAATTTCCGTCAAAGATTTCTCAGCAGCTATTTATCGCATATGCATGAACATTTTACAGTGTTTGTTAAGGCATGCCATATCGTGGGTTATATTTTTGTACCAGTAAGACGTAAACTTTCTGTTAAATGAATTATTTGTTTATTTTAGCCAACATTTTCAAACAAATTTTCCTCAAAGATTTCTCAGCAGCTATTTATCGCAGATGCTTGAAATTTTAACACACTATTTGTTTAGGCATGCCATATCCTGGGATATATTTCTGTACCAATCGGATGCCAGTTTTCTGTTAAATGTCGACTTTGCTTATTTTGCATATTCACATCAGAGCGGGGGTACCACTAGTGACCATTGGCTCAAAGATATCTTGTTGATTTCAAAGTTTTAACTTCAATTTAAATATATAGGATCACACATGTCAAAACAGTTTCAATGATTTTTTGGGGTTTTTTTCTGTGGTATTCCAAAAAATGAAAAAAAAAACCAGTTCAGGTTGTGCCGTAGAATTTATTATTGTAAACATTTTGTTTTCGGTTTTGAGGTTTTTTATTAGGTTTTAGCATTGTTAGAAGTACTTGGACTGTTCTTTAATTTGTTTTATTAGTACACCAGGTTGTACTAAAATGATAAAGGATTTAACAAGAAATCTGAATGCTAAGTATAAGCTATGTAACCGTATCTTGGTTAAAATCTTACAAAATACACTACATTTCATACGAAATATAGAAGGAAATCACAATGGGAAAACTGGATAATGAGTGTACATTGATATATGAGTAGGCATGTTCCTGTTATATTCGGAGGGAATCATTAAATGTTACATGTAACCCAATTTTTTTCACAAGATTATTCATGATCAAAAACGAATGCTTCCCTATATTTTCGTTTGATTCATTCACATTCGATTTTTATCTGTTATTTTTAAGAAGTATGAAATCTTTGAAAGAGACAGAAAATAACAAAAACAGAGACAAAAAGAAAATAGAGAGAGGAAGAGAGGGAGAGAAAGAGAAAAAGACATTCAGACAGAGAGACAGAAAGACAGACAGACAGACAGACAGACAGACAGAGAATATATAGAGGATATCTATATTGTGTGAATTTATATTTGCTTTATCCAACGAGTTGAAATGGTGTATATATTCGCGAGGCTTGCCGAGCGAATATAACCATTTCAACGAGTTGGATAAAGCAAATATAAAATCACACAATTATAGATGTTCTATTTATCTCATACAATTTGATTTATATTATGAAGCTTTTGAGACAGTCCCTTGTGTGACCCAAATTGGGTTTTTTTTCAAAGATTAAAAACGATGATGCAACGTTGTGTTATGCGGCTATTGTGACCTTGCGCAATACAATTTAGTACGTCACATTCCTGAGATAAATCTAACTGTTTTAATGTAAAGTTTCACTGAAATAAACCTTAAAATAGTTTTTTAGCTCTAGATAATTTTTCTTAGAGCTTATTCACTTGATTAAATGGAAATTCCGATTAGAAGACTTGAATAATCCGTTTTGTTGACATAGCCTACACAAAGTTGCGAATGCTCGTTAGTTTGAATTGACTCGAACGAGGAACAGTTGTTGATGCATGATGTTTAGGCCTAATAAAACAAACACTAGGCTAGATGATTCAAAATTGAAAATAGTGAATAACGATGCTTACTGGTGGTGGAATAAAAGTCTCATGAAACATTATTTCGGTAAGTTCTTGTATAGGCCTATAAACACAACCAGAGCGCTCTGTTTTCATTGCGTCGTCAGGATGAACTCGATCCTTGATAGTTAACGTAATTTGTAGTTTTATAAACTTCACAAAGCAAATTGAAAGTTGGAAGTGGGCTAAATTTATCAAAAATCTTGACAAACAAGAAAAAAGGGTCTTGTGGTTACGGTTATGAATAACTTTGCAAAAAAGGTAGGGGGGGCTACCCCCCCCCCCTCACAATAGCCCCCCGGTTCCGACGCCTGTGCTACGCAGTTATGTGTTTTCCTTCATATTTGTAATTTAAATCTTTGACAAAATCATTTTTATATTAATTTTTGTAGTAGTTATAGTTATGTTGAAAGTACTATAGCAAATCTTCGAAAATAGGTCACTGAAGCGTTGAAGCGAGGGGCTGTGTCAAAAGTAGTTCCGACCGGAAGTATTTGATATAGCATCACCCGTGTGATATAGCAAAGGTTTATCACACGGGTAATATACACCACACGTATGAGATAAAATGGTATATATAGTTTCTAATCCTATTTTCAGCACAACATGAACCTAATCATAAAAGTATTGTTATGAAGGATATATATACATTTTAACAATATATGTACACCAAAACAAAGTATATATCAACGTGATATTTTCTTTTGATTACCTCTCCAAAATGTGCACCCTTTTACTAAAATTTTGACAAATATGGATTTGTAATGCCTCCGTTTTTTTTCTAAAAAAAAAGGCACATGGGCAACATTGCTCACCTGAACAAAAATCTCTATAAAAAAAATCAGCTTCATGAAATCATATACCAAATATCTTAACAATGTAGCAGAATAAAACATGTGTAGAGAGAATTTCAAATATTTCTGCGGAAATCCGTATGCTTAATATATAGCCACTTTTGTTTTGTAAAAGTAATTTATATGACCTAGTGACCTCTGCAGTTCCTCCAAAAAAAATCTATGGCAGAAAAAACCTAGATCGAACGTTGAACACTTGTGGGTCCAACGAATGGTCTAGAAACCACGTCGAATAATTTAAGAATCAACAATATGTCAAAATGTCAAACAATGATCTTTTGCAACAATTGTCAAAATGCACATAAAAAAGGAAATCATGCATATAAATGTTCATTATAGTTTTCACAGGTTTAATTTCAATGATTATAAAGGATTCAACAAGTCAAAAGTAAGAAGAAACTTCATTTTTTTTTATTTCTGTGATATTCCAAAGCAGAAAAAAATCAGGTCGCTCCGTAAAATATATTATTGTTAATGTTGTATTGACATTTTTAAAGTCTTTCTTTAGGATTGATGCAATTTTAGAGGTGCTTTCACAATTCTACAGTTTGTTTGCGTAGTATATCAGCTGTTTTCTTTGGATGATTGGTTTTAGAGAAAATGTTTAAGGATTTTTTTGTATTTCCTATTTACATATTTGATCACCATTGTGGCTCTACCCCCCAACCCCCCCCCCCTCCCCCCTCCACCGAGATCTTCATTTGAATTTGATCATTTGAATTTTAAAATTTAAATGTAAATAGGAGCGGTGTTCAGTTTTAACATGAAATGACTTAGAACAGCATGGACCACGCAGTTTCTAAAATGTGATCATATAAAGTAATGGCAAAACATCTAAGCTTTATAGAAACTATAAAACAATATTAAAGAAATCCTTTACTTTCCACAATTATATATTTTTTTCGCCCGGTTCTGGAACAATCTCCAAAACCTTTATACAGTTTGCTCGAAAACGGCATATTTCATCCAATCACAGCAGATCACATGATTCTAGCAGCACTTTCAAAGTTAAGCATTGATCAAACTATTCAAATGTGCTATATGTAATGTTCAAAAAATGCTGGGTAGTGATATTCTTGTCGAAGTTTTATTTTGTAGACAACGACAAATGAAAGCTTGGCAAGGAATAAAAACAGAATTACAAACCTTTTAGCGAATATTTGATAATTTGGACGTATGTTCTAATATTATTGGAGTACTAAAAAAATTACATTCTTAATTTGTAAGGATGGTTTGAATGCCTACCATGATTAAAAAAAAACCAAATGATAAACAAACAGAAAATTTAGTAGGTGGTAAGAAATGTCATTTACTTTGTAATAGTATAAAAATCATTTTAGAAAGTATAAAGTATTTTGGCAATCAATGATATTCTTTTTTTAAAATATTGTTTTAATGAAATGAAATACCTTCAGAATCCATCCCGATACCCCTCCGTGATTCTGAAAATAAAACAATCCTTTTGAATATCTTATTCATTTTTTAACGTTTTTTTTTTTAAATTTTTGTTTTTATCAGTCGTCTTTTTTTCATAGATCAGCCATGCCTATCCTCAAGTGGTTTTTCAAATCAAGTGTATCACAAGTGTATTCATTGCTGGTTGCTGTCACTTTAAACACACGTATATAGATTTAACAGCTACATCTTACAGCACAAAAAAGAATAGCACTTGTGTTAGCATACTGTGTTAACAGTATACATGGAAGCTAAAATATCATTTAAAGAAGAATGGACAAATATGCACGCACATAAAAAAGTAAACAATGCATTCAAATTGTCATTATGTGCACACCATTCTATCTTAAAAAATAAATATATTTTTTTTTTTGAAATACCTCTAAAATCCATCCTGATGCCCCTGTGTAATTCTGAAATAAAAACAATGATCTTAAATATCTAATGTTTTTTAGTTTTCATTTTTAGTTTTTTGTTTCTAAAATAATCATTTAAAGAAGAATGCACAAATATGCACGCACATAAGAAAGTAAACAATGCATATAAATGGTCATTATAATATTAAAAAGGTTTAACTTCAATTACAGTTAAACTTCGGTATCTCGAACTTGGCGGAACTGAGTAAAAACTGTGAGATCAGAAATTATAAAGTTTTGAGGCAGTCAACACGATTCTATCTTAAAAAATAAATATTTAAAAAACAAAAATAAAATACCTGTAGAATCCATCCTGATGCCCATGTGTTGTTCTGAAAAGAAATCAATGATCTTAAATATCTAGTGTTTTTTAGTTTTCGTTTTCAGTTTTTTGTTTCTATCTGTCGATTCTTTTTTTAAAGATTAGCCAAGCGTATCCTCAATTAAGAAATGGTTTTAAAATCAACTGTATCACAAGCTTAATGCTAGTTTTCACTATAAAACACACGTATATAACTTCCATTGCTACATCTTATTACAAAACATGCGTGTGACTTTAACAATGGATGAACTTTATTCAGAGCATATATGGAAGCCAACGAAATCATTTAAAGATGCATAGGTAAATGAAAAAAAAGTCTAAAGTTCATGTAAATAGTTATTATTGATTTTAAAGTTTTAATTTCAATTCAAATATATAGGATCAAACATGTCAAAAAAGTTTCAATGATTTTTTTGGGTTTTCTTTCTGTGGTATTCCAAAGAATAAAAAAAAAAACAGTTCAGGTTGTGCTGTAGAAATAATTATTGTAAACATTTTGTTTTCGTTTTTGAGGGTTTTTTTTTAGGTTTGTAGCACTGTTAGAAGTACTTGGACTGTTCTTTAATTTGTTTTTTAGTACATCAGGTTGTAATCAAATGATAAAGGATTTAACAAGAAATCTTACTACTAAAAAAAAGCTACGTAACCGTATCTTGGTTAAAACCTGACAAAAATACACTACATTTCAAACAAAATATAGAAGGAAATAACAATGGGAAAACTGGATAAAGAGTGTAAATTGATATATGAGTAGGCAGTTTCCTGCGATATTCAGAAGGAATCATTAAATGTTACATGTAACCCAATTTTTTCAAAAGATTATTCATCATCGGAAACGAATACTTCCCTACATTTTCGTTTGATTCATTCATAATAGATTTTTATTTGTTATTTTTAAGAAGTATGACACCTTTGAAAGAGACAAAAAATATCAAAAACAGATACAAAAAGAAAGAGAGAGAGAGGAAGAGAGGGGAAAAAAAGCCAGAGTGACAGTCAAAGAGACAGACAGACAGAGAGAGAGAATATATTGGTACATATAGTCTCTAATCCTATATTCACGAAACATGAACTTAATCATACAAATATTGTTTTAAAAGATATATTTAAAAAATATATGTATACCAAAACAAAGTATATATAAACGTGTTATTTTCTTTTGATCACCTCTCCGAAATGTGCACCCTTTTACTAAAATTTTGACAAATATGGATTTGTAATGCCTCCGTTTTTTTTTCTAAACAAAAGGCACATGGGCAACATCGCTCACCTGAACAAAAATCTCTATAACAAAATCAGCTTCATGAAGTCATATACCAAATATCTTAACAATGTAGCAGAATAAAACATGTGTAGAGAGAATTTCAAATATTTCTCCGGAAATCCTTATGCTTAATATATAGCCCCTTTTGTTTTGAAAAAGTAATTTATATGACCTAGTGACCTCTGCAGTTCCTCCGAAAAAATCTATGGCAGAAAAAAACCTAGATCGAACGTTGAACACTTGAGGGTCCTAAGAATGGTCTAGAAACAAAGTCGAATGATTTAAGAATTAACAATATGTCAAAATGTCAAAATGTCAAACAATGATCTTTTGCACCAATTGTGCACATAAAAAAGCAAACCATGCATATAAATTAAAAGGTTTAACTTCAATGATTATAAAGGATTTAAAATGTCAAAAGTAAAAAGAAAACTTCTTTTTTTTTTTATTTCTGTGATATTCCAAAGCTGAAAAAAATCAGGTCGCTCCGTAAAATATATTATTGTTAATGTTGTATTGACATTTTTAAAGTCTTTTTTTAGGATTGATGTAATTTTAGAGGTGCTTTCACTATTCTACAGTTTGTTTGCGTAGTATATCAGCTGTTTTCTTTGGCTGATTGGTTTTAGAGAAAATGTTTAAGGATTTTTCTTGTATTTCCTACTTACATATTTGATCACCATTGTGGCTCTACCCCCCCCCCCCCCCCCTCCACCGAGATCTTCATTTTAATTTGATCATTTGAATTTTAAAATTTAAATGTAAATAGGAGCGGTGTTTAGTTTTAACATGAACTGACTTAGAACAGCATGGGCCACGCAGTTTCTAAAATGTGATCATATAAAGTAATGGCAAAACATTTAAGCTTCATAGAAACTATAAAACAATATTAAAGAAATCCTTTACTTTCCACAATTATATATCTTTTCGCCCGGTTCTGGAACAATCTCCCCAACCTTTATATAGTTTGCTCGAAAACGGCATCTTTCATCCAATCACAGCAGATCACATGATTCTAGCAGCACTTTCAAAGTTAAGCATTGATCGAACTATTCAAATGTGCTATATGTAATGTTCAAAATATGCTGGGTAGTGATATTCTTGTCGAAGTTTTTTTTGTAGACAACGACAAAAGAAAGCTTGGCAAGGAATAAAAACAGAATTACAAACCTTTTAGCGAATATTTGATAATTTGGACGTATGTTCTAATATTATTTGAGTACTAAAAAAATTACATTCTTAATTTGTTAGAATGGTTTGAATGCCTACCATGATAAAAAAAAAACCAAATGATAAACAAATAGAAAATTTAGTAGGTGGTAAGAAATGTCATTAACTTTGTTATACTATCAAAATCATTTTCGAAAGTATAAAGTATTTTGGCAGTCAATGATATTTTTTTTTTTAAATATTGTTTTAATGAAATAAAATACCTTCAGAATCCATCGTGATACCCCTCTGTGATTCTGAAAATAAAACAATCCTTTTGAATATCTTATTCATTTTTTAACGTTTTTCTTTTTTTAATATTTTGTTTTTATCAGTCGTCTTTTTTTCATAGATCAGCCATGCCTATCCTACAGTGGTTATTCAAATCAAGTGTATCACAAGAGTATTCATTGCTGGTTGTTGTCACTTTAAAACACACCTATATAGATTTAACAGCTGCATCTTACAGCACAAAAAAGAATAGCACTTGTGTTAGCATACTGTGTTAACAGTATACATGGAAGCTAAAATATCATTTAAAGAAGAATGGACAAATATGCACGCACATAAAAAAGTAAACAATGCATTCAAATTGTCATTATGTGCACACCATTCTATCTTAAAAAATAAATATTGTTTTTTGTTGTTTTTTTTTTAAAATACCTCTAAAATCCATCCTGATGCCCCTGTGTAATTCTGAAATGAAAACAATGATCTTAAATATCTAATGTTTTTTAGTTTTCATTTTTAGTTTTTTGTTTCTAAAATAATCATTTAAAAAAGAATGCACAAATATGCACGCACATAAAAAAGTAAACAATGCATATAAATGGTCATTATAATATTAAAAAGGTTTAACTTCAATTACAGTTAAACTTCGGTATCTCGAACTTGGCGGAACTGAGTAAAAACTGTGAGATCAGAAATTATAAAGTTTTGAGGCAGTCAACACGATTCTATCTTAAAAAATAAATATTTAAAAAAAAATAAAATACCTGTAGAATCCATCCTGATGCCCCTGTGTTGTTCTGAAAAGAAATCAATGATCTTAAATATCTAGTGTTTTTTAGTTTTCGTTTTCAGTTTTTTGTTTCTATCTGTCGATTTTTTTTAAAGATTAGCCAAGCGTATCCTCAATTAAGAAATGGTTTTAAAATCAACTGTATCACAAGCTTAATGCTAGTTTTCACTATAAAACACACGTATATAACTTCCATTGCTACATCTTATTACAAAACATGCGTGTGACTTTAACAATGGATGAACTTTATTCAGAGCATATATGGAAGCCAACAAAATCATTTAAAGATGCATAGGTAAATGAAAAAAAAGTCTAAAGTTCATGTAAATAGTTATTATTGATTTTAAAGTTTTAATTTCAATTCAAATATATAGGATCAAACATGTCAAAAAAGTTTCAATGATTTTTTTGGGTTTTCTTTCTGTGGTATTCCAAAGAATAAAAAAAAAACAGTTCAGGTTGTGCTGTAGAATTAATTATTGTAAACATTTTGTTTTTGTTTTTTGAGGGTTTTTTTTTTTAGGTTTGTGGCACTGTTAGAAGTACTTGGACTGTTCTTTAATTTGTTTTTTAGTACATCAGGTTGTAATCAAATGATAAAGGATTTAACAAGAAATCTTACTACTAAAAAAAAGCTACGTAACCGTATCTTGGTTAAAACCTGACAAAAATACACTACATTTCAAACAAAATATAGAAGGAAATAACAATGGGAAAACTGGATAAAGAGTGTAAATTGATATATGAGTAGGCAGTTTCCTGCGATATTCAGAAGGAATCATTAAATGTTACATGTAACCCAATTTTTTCAAAAGATTATTCATCATCGGAAACGAATACTTCCCTACATTTTCGTTTGATTCATTCATATTAGATTTTTATCTGTTATTTTTAAGAAGTATGACACCTTTGAAAGAGACAGAAAATATCAAAAACAGATACAAAAAGAAAGAGAGAGAGAGGAAGAGAGGGAAAATAGAGCCAGAGAGACAGTCGGAGAGACAGACAGACAAAGAGAGAGAGAATATATTGGTACATATAGTGTCTAATCCTATATTCACGAAACATGAACTTAATCATACAAATATTGTTTTGAAAGATATATTTAAAAAATATATGTAAACCAAAACAAAGTATATATAAACGTGTTATTTTCTTTTGATCACCTCTCCGAAATGTGCACCCTTTTACTAAAATTTTGACAAATATGGATTTGTAATGCCTCCGTTTTTTTCTAAACAAAAGGCACATGGGCAACATCGCTCACCTGAACAAAAATCTCTAAAACAAAATCAGCTTCATGAAGTCATATACCAAATATCTTAACAATGTAGCAGAATAAAACATGTGTAGAGAGAATTTCAAATATTTCTGCGGAAATCCTTATGCTTAATATATAGCCCCTTTTGTTTTGAAAAAGTAATTTATATGACCTAGTGACCTCTGCAGTTCCTCCAACAAAATCTATGGCAGAAAAAAACCTAGATTGAACGTTAAACACTTGTGGGTCCTAAGAATGGTCTAGAAACCACGTCGAATGATTTAAGAATCAACAATATGTCAAAATGTCAAACAATGATCTTTTGCACCAATTGTCAAAATGCACATAAAAAAGCAAACCATGCATATAAATTAAAAGGTTTAACTTCAATGATTATAAAGGATTTAAAATGTCAAAAGTAAAAAGAAAACTCTTTTTTTTATTTCTGTGATATTCCAAAGCTGAAAAAAATCAGGTCGCTCCGTAAAATATATTATTGTTAATGTTGTATTGACATTTTTAAAGTCTTTTTTTACGATTGATATAATTTTAGAGGTGCTTTCACTATTCTACAGTTTGTTTGCGTAGTTTATCAGCTGTTTTCTTTGGATGATTGGTTTTAGAGAAAATGTTTAAGGAATTTTCTTGTATTTCTCATTTACATATTTGATCACCATATTTTGTTGACATACTAGCAGTTAAACAAAAAAAAAGAAAACATTCAAAAAACTACCGCTGACACTTAAATTGTGCATGTATCGGCTTTTTTAATCTGATTTTGAATAAACAAAATATGCATTTAAAACACATCAGATTCAATGTTGTAGTATATTGAAATGCATTTTTTTTAAATGTTCACCGTCAGCCAGGCGTTCACTGCTACTGATGAAGATAATATATACCCTGTAGCCATTCCAATACGTTTAATATAAAACAAAATACATATTTGTTAATTTAACGTTAAACAGCCAAATGAATTGAATGTTTCGAACCTAAAGTTTTCTGCAAAAAAGCGAGCGATTTTCATTTTTTTGCTACAAGTTTTAAAGTCGCAATATTCATTAAAAAACAATTTGTCCCTACTATTCATGAAGAAAATAAATACGCTGTAGCCATTCCAATACGTTTTATATAAAACATAAAATATTTTTATTGTTTGTATAACAAATATATTTGCTAAGTTAACATTAAACAGCCAAATGTATTGAATGTTTCGAACCAAAAATTGTCTGCAGAGAAGCAAGCAATTTTCAAAATTTTTATACACGTTTTAAATTTGCAACTTATCATTGATAAATAAAATAAATCATTGTATTCCGTAAAAGAGCTACAAACCGAAAAAATATATTAAATCTAAAAAAAAAAAAAAACTCAGAGGATTTACACTTCATTTTATTATATATAATATTTATTTTTTTCCTTTATAATAATCACATACAGTACCGATCAGATCAAACCTAACACCAGATTTAATCCCAACTAAACCCTGGTTTCACTTTCTAGGTTTACTTTGGGATAACTTTTTGAAAAATTGGTTCGACTTGGGTTTACTCGGGGTTTACTTTGAATTTACTCGAGAATTGCTTTTGTGGTCAATTGTAAGCACTGAAGTGTGAAAGAAGACCTAAATTTTATCTTACCATCTTACTGCCTGTAATCCCTGCCCCTTGTATATTCCGAATACACATGTAGCGTTTGCTTTCAGGGGTATACTTCTGATTGGGGTTTACTTTCAGTGTCCTCTCTGGGTTAAGTTTGGGTTTACTCTGGGTTTACTCTTGTCTTACTCTGAGTCCACACTAGTAAACCCAGAAAGTAAACCGAGGGTTAAGTTGGGGTATACTTTCTGTGAGGTTGTGTCTGATCGGTACTGTATTCATGTATCTTGATGTATCTTGATATATTATAACCGTTTTTCGTGGTAATGTACGAGGTTAACCTATTAAAAAACTATTTGGTGACCTGTGAATGATTAGTAAAGAACAGTTCATACATGTAAAAGATACAAAACCCGTGCTGTCTAATGATGAAATTGTAAAATGTTTAATGCACTTCACACTTACATACAAGAGTGTGTCAGATGTACTTTAATACTAATATACGTTTGTCTATTTGGCAGTGAGTGTAATATATTGTGTATTGTTAAGGTGATGCTAATCTTAGAGTTTAAAACTTTCGTCTAATTCTTTTGACAAACTCGGCCAATCAAATATTTTCAGTGCAGTTAACCGGGTTATGCATTTTTCTCTGCAATGATCGTTTCTTTCATAGCTAGCATAAAACACCTAAGAAAGCATCTTATTTTCTATATTCATATCTTTCTAGAAATATTGAATTCATAAGAAAAAACTCTAGAAACAGTAAACTGAGTCAATGAACATCAAAGTGTTAGATAGAACAAACGTTGAAGTCCTTATTTGTATTCCGCGCAAACCGTGCAGTACCTGACTGCAGATCTTCAGCCGAAGACAAAAAAGGATGGCAGACCGAAGAGCTAAATGCCACAAATACAAAAATGGAATTTATAGCGCTCAAATTATTGCATTTAGTAGCAAACTAGTTGCCTACATAGCCTGGTGACAATCTGAACCCCAGCCTGGTTTCTTCAGATCCCCGTGAAGCGACAATGGAAAACAAAGGAGCGGGTCGAGGATCTGATTTAGATCCGATTGAGCTTAGCGACAGATATTCAGCATACCAGTATTGTTAACTTTGGAATTTATAACATTTATTTATTTTAAGAATTTTATATAGATATGGTCTAACAGCTTCTTGGTGACACATTGGATTCACAAAGGGCCCCGTACTTGCATATATTACAAACAGCGGTGGTTGTTCCTGTATCACCAAAAAACCTGTAAAACTCAATGTAGGATTTGTCGTTCTTTATACCTTGTCTAATATCTATTGTTGATTAAAAAAACCGGTTTATCTTGATAGATATCTTAACATAGCCCACATTATTCGAACAACTTAACTTGTACACGTGTTTAGTGAAATCCTCTAACAACGGTATAGCCATTTCTGCTTTGGATAAGATACAGCATTTATGACGCATTATAAATATGGTGTGTTGGGGTATTGTGTGTGTGTGTGTGTGTGTGTGTGTGTGTGTGTGTGTGTGTGTGTGTGTGTTTTGCATCAAATGTTGCTCCCTTTATTCCATGCCTGTTACTACCCCCACCCCAAATATAATCATAAATAAATGACGGAACAAACACTGTTTTCCTATCAGTGAATCATGATAAGATTTGAAACCAAGCCTTTTAAAGTAAAACTGTTAGGCGAGCGAATGTTTATAAACCTATGACAATCAACAATGAAAGAAAAGAAACCATATTTACCGTCACCGGTTTGGCATTCAACTACGGTGGATTCTGCAAAAAGAAAAAAAAACATGTATATAGAACATTTCAAATCACCGCTCTAACGTCATATAACATCGAGTAAATGATGCACTTTTGACGTCTTAAGTTGTCTAAACACGTTTTAAAGCCGCCTTTGGGTAACGGGTTGTTCATTCTTTCGTTAGTTTAAAGAATGGGTAGATTATTTTTAAGGATGTAGTTAAGGTTCTTAAGGGGAAATTATAAATATAGGTAATGACAAGTGGAACCCTGCTTCTGTCTGATTTCTCTATGTATTATAGAAGTGTTTTCTCGTCTTTTGTAACAATTTTATCAATTACAGATTGAACAGATGGGATAGCTTGTTCTGCATAAAGACATCATTAAAAGAACCGATCTGTATAATTCGGGTTAATCCTTTATGAATTATTGAATATATGGGTGGGTGGCAATAGATGTGGCAGCTAAGTGGGTTTCGTTTGAAGACTGAATTTTATTTAATCATCTTCAAGAATTGAGATAATGTCCAAGCAAATTAACTTCATTAGCATGAATATCTCTTAGGATATATAAACAGTTTCATGAACATATATATTAATTTTACTAAAACTGACAACTGAACCTCTATCAGTTATTCTTTTCTTTTACCATTTTTTTCCCCATTCTTTATCAATAAATATAAATATTTTAATATTTCTTTATTTTTTAACTTTAATAATCTTCTTTTCCTTTCAATCAGACTTCGAATCATTTCAAAATAAACTATTATTTAAGAGGATCAAGGCGATACATATTGAGAAGCACAAACATTGCAAGTAGGTTCAAAAAATAGTAAGTTTTATCCCAGGCAGAGGTGAAGGTGGAGCTCTATATAAAAAATGTCCCTGTGCTTTTTGTTTATCTATGTACTTCACTATGGAAATATATATGTCAATGTACGTTATTGTAATGCTTGTATATATATATATATATATATATATATATATATATATATATATATATATATATATATATATATATATATATATATATATATATATATAATAAAAAATAACAGAAAGCCGATTCAAAACTCTACCGGTTTCATTATAATCTTCAGGAGTTTTGAACAATCACCATAGATACATAAGTACATACATTTCAAATGATCATTGTGACGTCATATAACATCAAGTATATGTTGCGCTTTTCAGAGTTCATTATGATGTCATAGTATAAGCGTTTTGTAATAGTACGGGAAAACATATAATATATTCAAATATTCTATAATTGTACAAGAAAAACATAAAATATAATCAAACATTCATAATTATAATGCATTCAGTTTTGTTTTATATAATGAAATGAACTGTTTTTCTTTTGTTTCACGCTCTTTTTTGGTCGTTGTTTTATAAAATTTATAGATAGGACACACTGTAAAGTTCGGAAAAATGTTCTTGGCACAGTTTCTGAGATGTCCGCTAACAGCCGTGCACTGGTATTTTGTTTCACGAATTTGTTGTCGGTGGACGGTCATTCGATGTTTGAGGGTATCCCCGGTTTGACCAATATAGTTTTCTCCACATCCTGCACATGTTATAACGTAGATTAGATTGGAACTTTCACATGTAATAGAGGAATGTATATTAAAATATCTGCCGTTT
Organism: Magallana angulata; assembly: GCF_025612915.1. Lineage (NCBI taxonomy): Eukaryota > Metazoa > Mollusca > Bivalvia > Ostreida > Ostreidae > Magallana > Magallana angulata. The sequence goes on from NC_069119.1 coordinate 2,034,855, forward strand.
TTTAACTTGAATTGGTGGCCTTCTTGTAGGTAAGGGCAGGTTGCACATCTTGGCTTCTGGCATTTACGGACATCTGGTGTTTCTTTGATAATTTCAAATTTGGCACGGGTTAAAATTTTTTTCAGAGACGGACTTTGTCGTTTACTTTTAATGATCTGAATTTTGTTTAAGACTTCATTCATTTTTTTTATCACGTTCTAAAAGTTGAAGGTTGCTTTTTATAATTTGGTAAAACTCTTGATTCTTCGGGTTGTGTGTTGAGACGTATGGAATAACACATTTTGCTGATTTATCTTTTATCTGTAGTAGCTCATTTCTATCATGGCATGTGGCTTTTTTGAATCCATGTTCAACTAGTGATTTGGGGTACTTCCTTTAATGTAGCAGGTAGCGTAGTTCACTTAGTCTGGAATTTAGAAGATCTTTGTCCGATATTATAGTACAAAGGAGCCTGGCTAAATTATAAGGTATGTTGTTCTTAATGTGTTTTGGATGGCACGAATCATAAACAAGGTATTGTTTGGTGTCCGTAGGTTTATAATATATATCAGTAATAATTATGTCCTCTCTTTTTATGATCATAACATCAAGAAATGGGAGTGTTTGTTCGCTACAGTCCATTGTAAATTTCAAATGGTTGTTTAAATTGTTTAAACTATTGTAAAACTTATTTAATTCATCGTCTATATTAGTCAAAACGGGGATACCCTCAGACATCGAGTGACCGTCCACCGAAAACAAATTCGTGAAACAAAATACCAGTGCACGGCTGTTAGCGGACATCTCAGAAACTGTGCCAAGAACATTTTTCCGAACTTTACAGTGTGTCCTATCTATAAATTTTATAAAACAACGACCGAAAAAGAGCGTGAAACAAAAGAAAAACATTTCATTTCATTATATAAACCAAAACTGAATGCATTATAATTATGAATGTTTGAATATATTTTATGTTTTTCTTGTACAATTATAGAATATGTGAATATATTATATTTTTTTCCCGTACTATTACAAAACGCTGATACTATGAAGTCATAATGAACTCTGAAAAGCGCAACATATACTTGATGTCATATGACGTCACAATGATCATTTGAACTGTATGTACTTATGTATCTATGGTGATTGTTCAAAACTCCTGAAGATTATAATGAAACCCGTAGAGTTTTGAATCGGTTTTCTGTTATTTTTTATTATTTATTACTTGTGTGGATTAACTTTACTCATTTTGGATTATATATATATAAATATATATATATATATATATATATATATATATATATATATATATATATATATATATATATATATATATATATATATATATATATATATATATATATATATATATATAATTTAATTCTGGTTGTAACGCGCTTTCTGATTGGCTAAAAAATTATTTTATATCGTATAAAGAATGTTGCCTACGTCATAGTAAGACTAACGTCAAAAACGTATCAATATGCCTGACGTTACGTTTGAATTTTGTACAATTTTACGTCATTTTAAAGGTCAAATGACCGGTTTTATCTACAACGAAGAGTAAAAAAATTAAATTATAAGCAATGAATTCAATATTTATTAGTTTTATACGATATAAAATGGTTTGAAACAGTTTACGCTTTTTTATAAACCGCTTCGCGGTTTATAAATCGTAAAACTGCCCCAAACCATTTTATATCGTATAAAAGAAATAAATATTGAATTCATTCCTTAAATATATATATATATATATATATATATATATATATATATATTAGATATACATACCTTGGGTGGAAATCGTTCTAATGGTACCTAAAGTTTAAAGAAGTAAAACTAAGTTTGTTATTACCTTTGACGATCCTATATATATATATATATATATATATATATATATATATATATATATATATATATATATATATATATATATATATATATATATATATATATTTCAATACGAATTATAGTCTTTTTTTAATAATTTATCGTCATAATGACGGTTTCTTAAACGGGAAAATATACATACTTTCCAAATATTACGAAAATGAATTGGGGAAAGTTCAAATATACCATCTTATTTATAAAATTGACCTATCTTTTTTCTGTGTTACTAAAATTTGTAGCCTTGAAATAAAATCAGATAAAAGGAAGTAAATGAGGAAATGATAAAACAGTCAATAAAAAATAAATCTTTGCAATGATTTAACCGTCAATATTATTGTTAAAACGTTTACAACATATGGGATGCATTTTTGCAGCAAATGTTAAAACAGAATGAAGGGATTATATCATCGACAAGTTATGTAGGGAATGAAAATATCACTAATAAAACCTATGCATAACATACAAAACGGTTTTCATAAAATGATATCACATTAGCTATTGATATGACATAAAATTCATGAATGGCATATCATGCGAAACATATTTATTTGTTTTTCTTTCTGATTATATTCTTATATAATTTTTCTTTGACAATGCAGGAACAATTGATAGATAATATTTCAAAATATTTTCACTTTAATGTCAATTAAATTACGGAAGTAAAAGGTGAAATGTTTGCCAAATCAAGTGTTTCTTTTATGGTTGCATTTACTTTATTTATAAAGATTAATAGTTAGACGAAAGCTTCAATAGTATCATCAATGCGATAACCAGATCATTTTACCTTTATGATTACATATGCTTAGAGTGATTTGTCAAATATAACAATTTTAAAAAATGTATATTTACTTATCTGGAAAAACTGTAAACTCCCTGTAATAAGAAGATGCAGATTTTACTTTATCTTATAAACATAGGCTGAAAATACATATGAATCAAACATGAATTCCCACATGTATGTGCAAATTACAAAGTATATTAACTATAAATCATACTATACTTATACTTATATAATATACAGACCAGGTATTTTAATTTTTTAATAATTAATCAAATGAGCTATGAACGGGCAAAAATACTTACCATAAGATGTATCCTGCCTTAAAACTATGTTATTTGTCGAATCTGTACCTATCAAAATTATGTAGAAAAAAATTAAACAACTCAGCAAACAAGTTATTATATGTATATATGAAAGTATTTCGAATGTATTGATATACAGCATGTATGTATCAACAATCACAACTGTATTGAAGAACTTTTGACACTGTAGGAAAACCATGATGGAACCCAAAGTGGCACTTAGAAACCCCTGTCAATTATATCAACAAAGAGCAACAAAAGTTAACTGTGACATTTTCGTAAAATTATCAAATTTTACACAGACTTCGCAGTCCACCCCCCCCCCCCCGGCATTACTCGTGAAACGAACTTTCCTTATGCAGATGATCTTTAAAAACATTGCCGATTTTTAGTGCAGAATGTAATGTAAAGAAAAGCTGTTAATATCATTCAATAAGTAATAGCCAGGATCGAATACATGTTTAAGCCTATGGATCGAAAATAGAAGAAGAATACTTTAATTTGTAGCCTTTGCTAATGATCAAGATTGAGAAAACAAGTCAAACAACTTTACTATGAAGTAACAAACAGTGTTTCAAACTTGTCAACAATTGATTGTCCTTTAGATCGCACTATACAAACATCATTCTTAGACTGAAATTGACACACACACACACACACACACACACACACACACACACACACACACACACACACACACACACACACACACACACACACACACACACACACACACATACTGGTTTATATCGCATAACGAGGTATAGATTTCCATGAAAACGTTCAGAGGTATATGCTTTCTACTGAAGTTACCGATAACTGCCATAGTAGATTTAGTTCGAATCAAACATTAAATTTCATCGATCATCCATAATTTTTAGAATTCTCAACGATAACCTTGCAATACAAATAGAAATTTTCTATACAACCCGAGGTATTCCTTTAATGGTCATGCCCAAATATGGTATATACCTCAGAATGTATATATTCTGTTTCTACTTTTTTTCACATTTACTCAAATTATTAACGTTGTTTTAAATAAAAGGAAGATGCTGATGTTTTAATAGTCATGGTCGACTGATATAAATCCAACAAATATAACTCTCGCGAATTATTCTTTGATTTATTTACTTTGCATGCAATATTCGCAAAATTCACAAAACGGCATTCATGATACTCTAAAACGCCTACAAGCTGAAATTTGATAGCACTGAAGAATTATAAGGGCAGCAATTTTAATGTTTTGTTCAGAATGGGTTGTAGCGACGCGAAAAGTAATAACGAAAAATGTAATAAATTCCCATTATTACATTTTGCGTTGAGATAAGCGCAAAATGTAATAAAGTTTGGGCTTCTTTTCCAGAGATACTAGTTTTCTATTTTCTATTTATAATACTATGCAATGTATTTATGAATCCATTTTGAAATGGGTATATTAGAGGTAACCACGAGTGCAATTATGTGTTGATATTGTAAAATAACAAAATATATCTGATTGGAGCTAGTCATCATTATATAGTAATGACCGCTGATTGAATGAAAATGGCATGCAAAAGCTATTTTGATGGCATGTCAAAATTGCGATGTAACATGCACAGCAAATAAATCGTTGGGTTTTTTTTTTGCAAATATCATGATGAATCGGGCAATACCAAGGTTAATTTTGAGAACATGTCAGTTATGATTTAAAGATCATCGTACAATAAAAGTTACACTGATATGGAGTAAATTCAAGACCTGAAACGTTTTCATCCTACAGTAAATGTTATTTTATTCCCTAAAATATATTCAAAATGAGTATACAGTATAAAGATGGATTCAATCTAGATCAGTATGCATTCACTAAGACCAAGAGTGACACATTCGCTGTTGATATCTCCTTTGGTATCTATGATCAACATTAGCTGTAACATTATAATGTTATATTTACAAATTATAAATTAAGCTATAGTTAGTCCACTTTCTATCATAAGATTTTGCGTTATTATATTTTGCATCGAGATCAACACAAAATGTAATATCCAAAAATGTAAATATGGGGGGGGGGGGGGGGTTGGGGTTGTTTATGTATAATCTCAATCTCTTACAGAAATCATATGTATGCTAATAAACAGTTTAAGTTTTTAACGACTTGATTAATCCTACTTCATTTATTTAATGAATAAGGGATCATTCTTTGAATATTATGAGGTAATAATTTCGGTCGGGGCGTGATCAAATCCAATAATGCCCGAAGGGCTTTATGATGAATTCGATCACGCCCCGACTGAAATTATCACTTCATAATATTCAAAGAATGAATCATTATTGCTTATATTTATACAATTTTTAGCCATTGTACGATTAAATTTGTGAATATAAATTAGCAATGGCGCCTCAATTTGGTGTCTTGGAAGTTATATGGGTTATATAGTATAAATTCGATACGTAATGTTATAATAGGCAAAGACACTGGAGAATGTAAATATATACTGCAAGATGTTTACATGTAATTTATTGACCAGCGAGCCTAAATAGTACATATTTTTAAAGAGACACAACCAGATGATAAATGGAGGATTTCCTGTCAAACTGAAAATGTAGACATGTCCTTTTTCATTACTACGGTTCAGGAAAATCTCAATTGGAATATGATAATCATAAGAGTTGCTTTAATGAACTCTTTCTCTAATTTCTGCAATACTGGTCATTCTTTTTAGATTAAAAGTGCATTATTCAAAATATAACAGAATCAGAATTTCATGTGAATATGCATTTTAACTTCCCAATAACTAAACATATCTGCGAATTAAAAGAAATGATTCTAGAGATCTAAACACAAACTCCTTAAAATGTAAAATAAACAACCAGGACTGATGGACTTTTTGATAGACAAGAGTAAATCTTTTTACCCTGTAAATTCTTGCAAAAAGTATAAGGTCAAAAAATTGTCGTGAAGCAAGTATAACAATTCTTTCTTCTTTTTTTTTTTATCTTTATTAATTCATTAAAATGACTTTGTCATTATAAACAAAATACATACGTGCAACGAAAAAAAAATCATCCAATATATTTTCACTTATTAATAAGTAAAATACAGCTTTGTTAAATGAATAAACAATATTTCAAAGGAATTAATTCCCGATTTTTTTAAATCTTTATTAATTCATTGAAATTACTTTGTCGTTATTTAGAAAAAATACATACGTGCAAAGAAAAGAAAATTATCCAATGTATTTTCACTTATCAATAAGTAAAATACAGCTTTGTTAAATGAATAAACAATCTTTCAAAGGAATTAATTCCCAGTTTAAAGACAATCAATTTTTTGAAAATTTCAATAAATTTGAACAGTGATGTTTACACACTAAAAAAGCAAGGTGATTTTTCAAGTTCTAACACAAAATCACTTCTTCGTGTATAAAATTGAACTGTTTTTAAACCAAACAGGCCAACAGGCATTAACGGTCACCTGAGTAACTAGCCCAGACACAGACCTCAATAAAGGAATATCATATATGCATGTAATTAAACTACATTCTGGAGTAAAAAAACTAATATAAAATTTACAACTGAATTTCTTTTTAGCATTTTGGCCCTGCTGACCAAGGACACAGTGTGGAAGAGAAATGAAATTACCATTTATGTCCCCCTTACCCAAATCATACATCATATCGAAAGAATTTGGAAAAATTAGGCCATGTAGTTTGAAAGAAATTAAAACTAGAAAACTGACCAGTCAGGAAGGGCCCCGCTATGACAATTAATATAGAGAAGTGAAAAAACTTTGAATTCCATCCTCTTTATATTAACAATGATGAAAAATAAATGCCCTGCAGAAGATGTAAAGAACTGGAATATATAGGATCTCGTGATTTGTAGTTGGATATGATTTTCATTCAACAATTAAAGTGTTTTTTTCTTGAGCCTTAGTGGTTTTTCAGAAATGACAGAATGGGTTTATTATCTGATTACCTGTTAAAATTAACAGCATTAATGCAGAAAAAAATGAAATAAATAATTAAAAAATAAAATAGTGAAAACGGATATCTTAATCTGTATCTTGATTTTAGAATTCAATAAAATTATTATAAATCATTGTGTACGGTATTTTAAACAAAATAAAATATGAATATTATATTTTAAATCCATATTTCAAAGAATGTACACAATACTACACATCATTCAAAATTGACCTTAACTTCAAAACAAAGTTCATTTGCAGACACAGGCAGTGCAGTAATTAATCTCATTGTGACAGATAAAGATAAAGCTTAGGATTTTCTTCCTGTGGAAGGTTAATTAATCCCAAAGGACAAATATTGCACAGCCTTCCATGTATACAATGGTAACATTCTCAGCAGTTATCTCTCTTTGCTCATTCATTCTAAGCAGTTATCTCTCTTTGCCCATTCATTCTTTTGCATAGTTAACAATCTACCCCACCACCCCAGCTCCAAACCAGAAGACATAGAGAACCAAACTTAGCATCAAAATATGTATTTCTGCCTACTGAACTACCATACCAAATTTGAACTTGATTGGGCAACCATAAAAAAAGTTATTAGAAAAAAACAGGAAATTTGTGGACGGAAGAGTGACAGACGGACGGACAGAAGGACGGACGGACAGAGTGATTACTATAGGGCACCCGCAAATCCTTGCGGGGCCCTAATTATTTAATTGTCAGCACAAAATTAACAACACATGACGACAAACAAAAACCAATTGCAAAAAGTCCTAAAAAAATGTTCCCACAATTCTTGCAAGGCTTCTTTATTGAATTTGCTTCCTCTTCCTCTCGACATACAGTTTTACCTTTAATGAAATGCAAAATCATTTTTGAATTCATTTATTCATTCAACAGTTAAAAAACAAATGAGTATAGGGTATAAGTTAAAAATGAATAGTGAGGTACTTGTGAAAAAGTTCATAAATAAATCCAATATATATGAATTTACATGTATCTCAATTTAAAAGTGTTTCTCAAATTAAAAACATCTACTGATACCCAAATTAGCACTTTCAGCGATTCTTTAATAAAAACACATATACCTCAATATGCATTATGGGTGTTTCCCAAATATAGACACACATATACCTCACTATGTATTAAGGGAATTTCCCAAATAGAGACACATTTACCTCACTATGCATTATCAGTGTTTCCCAAATATATACACACATACACGTATACCTCACTATGCATTATGGATGTTTCCCCAATATAGACATATATACCTCACTATGCATTAGTGGTGTTTCCCCAATATACACACACATATACCTCACTATGCTATGTGGGAATTTCCCAAATGGAGACACATATACCTCACTATGCATTATCAGTGTTTCCCCATTATATACACACATATACCTCACTATGCATTATGGATGTTTCCCCAATATAGACATATATATACCTCACTATGCATTATGAGTGTTTCCCCAATTTAAACACACCTATACCTCACTACGCATTATGGATGTCTCTCCAATATAAACACACACATACCTCACTATGCACTATGGATGTTTCCCCAATATAGACAAACATATACCTCACTATGCATTATGGGACAGGGTGTTTCCAAATATAAACACACATATACCTCACTATGCATTATCAGTGTTTCCAAATATAGATACGCAGACACTGCATCAGTTTTTTCTAGTATTCACACATACATTCCTACAAATTATCAGTGATTTCTCGTTATAGACACAGATGTAGACTACCTTAAATTTAAGTGTTCTTGAAACTGTGGGGTTTTTTTTTGATTCTCTACAAATTAGATGCCAATGAAAATGAATAAAACCACAGTTCTTGAATGAAACTACAGTTCTAAATATTCAAGTCATATCATAAGAGTTATACTTGGAAAATGTAAAAAAAAAATCAGCATTAGAATCTTTAAATTCATGGTGTTTATATTGACATATGCTCTGAAAAAGGACACTTGTGCTTTTACCTGTTGGGAGTTTTGAAGGCTTAGGACCAGTTTTCTATTTTCTAGCTCGTTCTTTTCCAACATGATCATCCCCATCTTCATCATTATCATCATCATTGCCATCATGTTCATCACTCACATCTATGTCTACAACATACAGCTACGAAATATAATTGTTTTCTATTCAAAATAAACTGATACTCCACTAAGCATTATTAGTTTTTCTTAAAAATAAATACACATATACCTCACTATGCATTATGAATAATTCCTCAAAATAGACACACATATACCTCAATATGCATTCTCAGTGTTTCCCTAATATTGATACACATATACCTCACTATGCATTATGGATGTTTCCCTAATATAGACAGACATATATCTCAGTGTGTATTATAGGCGCTTCCCCAATATAAACACACATATATACCTCACTATGCATTTTGGGTGTTTCCCCAATAAAAACACATATACCTCACTATGCATTATGGGTGTTTCCCCAATATAATCACACATATACCTCACTATGCATTATTAGTATTTCCCTTAAATTAACACACATATACCTAACTACATGTATGTATTATGGATATTTCTCCAATAAAGACACACGCATACCTCATTGTGGGTGTTTCCCTAATATAGACATATATACTTCACGATGCATTATGTTTGTTTCCCCCAGTTGAATATAAACATAGATACCTTACTATGCATTATGGGTGTTTCCCCAATATAAACACACATATATACCTCACTATGCATTATCAGCGTTTCCAAATATAGATACGCAGACACTGCCTCAGTGTTTTCTAGTATACACACATAGGCACCTTACAACAAATTATCAGATATTTCTCAATTATAGACACACATGCAGACTACCTTTAATTTAAGTGTTCTTGAAGCTTTGTTTTACAATATTCTACAAAAACTGATGCCAATGACAATGAATAAAACCACAGTTCTTGAATGAAACTACAGTTCTAAACATTCCATTCATATCACAAAAATCATACTTTGAAAATGTAGGATCTTCAAATTCATTGTGTTTGTATTGACATATGCTTTGAAAAAGGACTCTTGTGCTTTTACCTGTTGGGAGTTTTGAAGGCTTAGGTCCAGTTTTCTTTTTTCTGGCTCGTTCTTTTCCAACATCATCATCATCATGATCATCATTTGAATATATGTCTACAATTAAAAGAAACAAATGGAGTTATGTTAATAATATCAACAAAATACAGACACTAGGCTAAAGGTATTTTTAAATGACAGTTTTTGATCTTATTAGTCAACTCATTTTCTTATCTGCGACTTTTAATTTTAAAAATAACATTTCTTTGTTATATTAGCCAACTAATTTTCTTATCTGACTATTATCTTTTAATTTAATTGCCTATTACAAGTTTACTTGCAATAAAAATATTTACCTTCACAGGCAATTTCATCTAAGGACTTTCCACTAAATTTTGAAATGTATCCATTGTCAAATGCAGTCAAAAATGTTCCTATTCTACATATATGTAGCAATATGTAGTGTTTCATTTGGCAGTCTATAAATAGATTTAAGATTTTGAATGTAGAATTAGCTTAAACATCACAGACCCATAAAATTAGCGATTTTGCATGACATCAACTTATACAAGATGACAATACCTTTTTCTTATTGTGTCCTCCTATAATGTGGATTTAAATAAGTACATACTTTGAGAAATGAAATCCCATTAAATTACAAAAATATATACATGCATTCAATTCAGCTGCAGAGAAAAAGCAAAGAAAATTTTTCCATTAATAAAAAGCTCCAACACATCTAGAGAAAAATCTGCACAGAAAGAACAAAACTCTGAATATTCAAAATCTGAATCAAATGCTAAAAGCCCAATGGGAAATTCATCATCCATGCTAGCTATATTTACTCATTATACATGGTTGCTCTTGATCATTTTATCTACAAAAAAGAAATTAAACCATCTGTTAAATGTTAAATATTATAACAATTAAAACATTTAAGTATATATCAAATAAAATGTTACAAATGTGAGGTGCATAGCTCACTTCTCTTCAATAAAAATGGCTTTAATAAGAGGCAAATTTCAAATTGCTGCCTATCTACCATCAACAAACCTACATGTAGTACTTAACAAACAAAAGGCCCACAGGTCTTGACAGCCACATGAACACCATAGTCTTTAGATTGATCTGCCAGAGGGTCTAATATTTATGCATGTTAAATTTCATTTTGAATTCGAAATGTCTTTGATGTTTGAAAAACATTTCCTAATCCTTAAAAAGGAGCGGGAAGTTGGAAGAATCTCAAACTATTCATATCCTAGCCCAAGACCCAAAAAACTTTTGGTACAAAGAGGCTTTTAATGGCCAATCTTTCTTATATTCAGTATTATTTCAATATACACGTTACATGCATTTTTTATTAACAATACATTTAGTTTATTTCCAAAGACTGTAAAAGTAAAAAATAATATACCCGTACTTTGAAATTCAATGCATTTTCACTCTCTGGCCAATTAACATATGCTACAAAATGGAAGTTGAAAAAATCGCAATACATGACGGTGTTTTCGGAGTCCGCCCAGCCTGTTTAAGCTAACTTTGCATGCAAGTACAGTAAACTTGGGGAGGAAATTAAAAATATATATTATTGTTATAAAAGTTACAGCCTGATTATTTTGAACAAAATCTGAAAAGAATAATGAGGAAAAAAACTCTGTAGATATTGCATATTGTCACCCCATTAAGTTTTAAAATGGGAAAACACACTGGTCAACAAACAGGGACCGTGTTAGGGGGGAAGATACAGCCTAGTATATGTGTTATGACATTTTTTTTAAAATTATAAATACATAACTCTCTCTCTCTCTCTCTCTTTCTCTCTCTCTCTCTCTCTCTCTCTCTCAATCTCTCAAAAATTCTTTGATGTTAGTTGATAATTGTCAAAATATCACTTAATTGACAAGGTAACATGTTGTGTGTAACTTTTGCTGAGCTGCGCTCGCCACAACGGTCCGTAAAACATTTTATGCATCTAAATGCATTCGTCTATTAAAGCTTTGAAATGTTGGGAGGAGCTTAAAATCTACAGGGATCGAATGTAATCAGTAAAGTCGTACCATATATTATGCTGTGTATCTCTCAATAAGTCAGACTCCGCCACTACATTTTGGGACTATCCCGTGATTTATTATATATAATTGTAATCCCGATCCCGTTTCAAAATAAAATAAAGACAATTTATCGGGAGGGGGGGGGGGGGACTTATCATCTGAAATCTTGACAAGCTGAAAAAATGTTATTTCCCAAAATCCTGAAATCCTTAATCCGTGTGGGAGGGGGGTGAGGGGGGGGGGTGTTGTATATTAATAACTCAAAAAAATCTTACCTACAAAAACATATTTTCACAAGATCATGAAATTCCTAATCCGGTAATTATTAATTTTTCCTTATATTCATTTCAATTCCTTACATTCTACCGGAAGCTTCCTTGTAATTTCTTTAAGAAAAATTATGTTTGCTGAGAGAAAATAGTGGGGGAGGTGTTGGACTAGCCCCTCCTTGATGCAATGTGCATTATGGTTAGATCTAACTTTGCAAAAAACATTGAGTTACTTTTTTGCAATTTTTCAAATAGTGTCACACAAAAGAAAACCAGTCACCTTTTATATTTGCATTACAAGTGATTAGTACCAGGAATCTTAACAAGCAAAAAAAATGTATCCTTATGGTTCCGACGCCTATGGTTAAAACATCTTAATGACATAATTTATGCCTTTTTCATACATCATCCGAATAATGAAAGTGTTCATTGTTATTTACATATATCATTAACTTGATTTGATCAATATGAAGCATTTCCAAATGTAGGAATATACTATTATTTGTTTGCGACAAAATATTCTCTGGTTGAATTCACCTGGTAGGGATGATTTTGAGGTTTTTCACATTCAAACATTCTACTTACCACGCATTCATCGTTTGATAAAAATATCCCATATCTTCTAAAACCAGTTTAGCAACAATAAAGGAAACGTAACTTTCGAAAAGGATTAAAAATCCATTATCATAACTGTAAACATCACAACCATCAATAATATCAAAATCCTTTAAAACTAAAAAACAGGATGATTGCAGAACGAATATACCAAACATGCACATCATTTGTTTGTGAATCTGAAAATTAATAGTTAAAAGGATGGAATTAGTTTTGTGAACACTGTTTGCATTTGGTAGAGAGAGAGAGAGAGAGAGAGAGAGAGAGAGAGAGAGAGAGAGAGAGAGAGAGAGAGAGAGAGAGAGAATTTGTAAAATATCAAAATCGTTAAAATGCCAGGAAAACTAAAGATATATCGAACTATATTCTATGTTGAAATACTCGTATCATATCCATGTAAATTCTTACTTCTTTCTTTTATATTCATATCGTTCCTTACAATATAATTATACTTAATCATCACATGCATGGATCACTATCTGAGTCTCATGAGAGAGAGAGAGAGAGAGAGAGAGAGAGAGAGAGAGAGAGAGAGTAAGCTGCCTTGCTATTTTGTTAAATTCTATCATTATGTTGCTGGGTTTTTTGCTGTTGTTATCTTCAATTTAACACAATATCTGCTGATATATATCCTCGCTTAATAATTCAAACTTCATTTCTGCATTGTAGAACAACTAGTAAAGTAATTTTGGTTATTCACAACTTAAGTTGAATTTATCAAACTTAAGATTTTTTTTAAAATCAAGATGAATCAATTAAAAACTCACAGCCATGTCCATTTTCATTAATAATGTTTTTGTTTCATTGTATGAAATGACTGTTTAGTACTGTGAATGTCATCTGCGTTCATTAGTTAAAAAAGCACGTTTAAATGGCGCGTGTGCAAACCAAACCATGATTCTGGACATGGTTTGATATGTTAAAAATGAACAGCATAAATATCTTTTATAACAATGACATGCCAATAAATTTTAAATGATTTGATTTACACATTTTAGATTTATTAGAATTAATTTTATATATTTATCATGAGAAGAAAAATCGCTTTCATGATGCAAGCTAAATCAATTTCATGTAGAGGCAATTCGAATTTTCTCATACGCGCAATTCATGAAAACTACTATATCTTGTAATGTATAGAACTATATATCATGAAAACTTTAAAATTGAACCAATTTTTCATAAATTCATATTGCTTTAACCCCTTTTTGTAATGAAGAACATGAAATCTGTTTTAAATCTTACCCAAGTTTTAACAACGGAAATGATAGAGAAATAGGCGTGTTTGTTGCTTTTCAAAAATCGTTCCTGTTTTATTTTAAGTATCATATAGCATTTTGCACCTAAGCATGTTTAACATTAAATACGTTTCTTGTTAGAAAAAGAATAAGAGATAGAATCTTTCACATGCACTTACCTATTTATCTGAATTTGTGCCACGATGTAATCCAATCAAAATGTCCGAGACTCTCGAATGTAGTGTTTTGATTTCCGAGTAATGTTAAACAGCCAATCAAATTTTCAGCCAATCAGAGGCCTTGTTTGATTAAGTGTGTGCTCAAAGTTGAAAATGACAAAATACGACCCGATGTTGATAGAACACACACCTACCAACCATATGACGTCCTACCGAGGTTATTGCTTAATTTAAACCACGTAATCCCTGCATGCTGTACACGCATAAAATGAGGTATACATTCCGAGGTTACGGGAAAAGTACCTCGGTATTTAACACATACCTCAGTACGTTGGTGTGTAAACAGAAACAATACCTCGGAAGTGTACATAGACAAACACACACACACACACACACACACACACACACACACACACACACACACACACACACACACACATATATATATATATCTACGGTCTGAAGTAGGTAGTCATATTCTCTGTAAGGTACAATTTTTTTTTTTTTGCGATGATATACTCGCGCCTAGTTCTTTAGCTACACTACGGCCAACGCGGTTTGCGTATTTACCGCGAGTCCTCGTGGTGTGAAATTGATCGCGGTTTAGCACAGGTAACTCAGGTAAAACCGCGCATCCTCGCGGTACAACTTCTCACCTTGGCCACACCGTCGTGGTACTGTGAAACCAGTCCCAGGTGAAAACTATTCTTGGTTTTTAACGCAAGTTCCCTCCCCCAATTTCTTCTCATACGAGAAATATGATTGGGAGAATTAATGAATATTAATTTTTATTCCTTTATTTTATAAAAGGAGTTGATTGTTACAATTTATTATTATTTAATAAAAAGTGGGAGAAATTAAAGGAAGGTGTAATTATGCTAATACAGAATTTTGTATACTATTTTGTATACGTTATGGCGTTACATATAAATTAATCTTGGCACATTCATCGCTGACAATTCTTGGTTATCAATGAATTTAATTGATAATTATATACCCGGTAATAAACACTTCACCAAAATATCTTATTTCGCCTCGAGAAAATAATACTAATTAGCGTTTCATTTACAATCTTTCATATTTAAATCTTACCTTTAAAACATACCTTACACTTGGTCATTTCTCTTAAATACATTTAAAGAATTCGTTTAATGAATAACAAAATACATGTAGATATATAAAATGTTTTAAAGTGCACTCGCTCATCACCGCTGTGACCCGAGTTCTATCCCCGTGATCGACATTAGTTGAATAGATTGCCCGCTTGGACACGTTGGTTTTCTCTGAGCACTCCGGCTTTCTCCCACATCGATGACCCCCTCGCGCTAACATCCGTGCCAACGAAAGATATTAATATAAGTTGTATAACTTGTTTATCAAACGCTTTAAAATAAACTAAAAAAAGGTCCGATCAGTTTACGAAAATGCTAATGTTAAAATCGTGTGTATTTAAAAATTGACTTACCTATCCAATCTAGCAAAAGTATGATGTTCAGTGGGTCCTCCAATATTTACGTTTGTTCAAAACACGGGATTTAAAAATATGAATGATCATTTATTCTGGGGTATCCATCACATGTTAAAATGTCGCAGTGTCAGTTGACCAACAGAGGAAGGTGAATTGCGTAACATTACGTATACAGTATGTGTATATAGAATTTTGGTGGTTGCCGTCAAGGTGGGTGACCTGCAGCAATTAGTGTGACTTGGGGTCCGCTAATTAGAACTATATAGTCCGTTCTTTCAAACAGCAAAATTTTCTTGATAGAATGATTTAATTTCAAACAAATGAAAATTTGTTTTTATCAATTTAAATTTTAGGAAATTATTATGCGTATTCATAACACAGTATTTACAAAATACATCAATAAAATTACCTTTTTATGATATACTTTATACTCGATTGAAACACAATTAACGAACAGACTTTAATCAGGAATGGAGAGAGTAATTGAGAACACAGCTAAAGTAAATTTTATATACACATCTAGTATTTGTACTTTTTAAAAAAGTAAAAATGTGATTGTTTGAATGAATGTAAGTTTTGAATCATTTTGGGAATCATATGAACAAAGATTCGTGTTTTGTGCATAAGTAAAAAAAAACTCTTTACGCGATATGTTGTATATTTTTTATTCCTCTAGCCTTGTTAAAATTAAGAAAGTTTTAATTTTCAATTTTCTTAGAATTTTATATATTTTGATTTTGGAGAGAGAGAGAGAGAAATAGAGAGAGAGAGAGAGAGAGAGAGAGAGAGAGAGAGAGAGAGAGAGAGAGAGAGAGAGAGAGAGAGAGAGAGAGAGTTGTCTCAACATTCGATAAGATTTCTCATGGCACGTGCATGGTCAGAGCAAGGGTGCTGTCAGAGACAGGAAGTGTTATGTAATAGTTATACACACCCGTAAACACAGGGATAACTTTCCTATAAATTGTGTCGTACTTGTGATTTTCTATAAACCTGTCTGAATCAGGCATTATTTTATCTTCATGCAGTAAAGTTAGAAGGCGGGTATGATCAGGGACTTTTACTGTTTAAATATATACGTCCCTGGTATGATATTTATGAAAACGCCCGTTACGGAAACATGTGCTATATTATGTGCATTTCAATCAGAATACCGTTACGGCTACATGTTCTACTTTAGCAGTTCACATAAAATATTAGTTATTTGAAATGAGAGAGAGAGAGAGAGGGGGGAGAGAGAGAGAGAGAGTCTCAGCATTCAATAAAATTCTTCACGGCACGTGGTCAGAGCACGGGTGCTGCAATGGTCAGGAAGTGTTATGTAATAGTTACACACCCGTAAACACAGGGATGACTGATTGTCAATGTACCTGTCTGAATTATGAATTATTTCGCTCTAAGTGAGTCTCCGGTCCATATCCTCCACCCCCAACATTACCAAGTAGATAATCGACTCTCTTGGTCTCTCAAAACCCTTGGTCCCTCATAGTCAAACTGCTGTCCCGTTATTCATAATCTGTTGTTCTTTTACTCTCGATACTCCGAAGTGGCCGATATATGCAAGCGTTACCTAATTTTAACACCTACTTTGTCATTTTTAAATGGCTCAAGGCATTAGACGCGGGACCCGTGTAACGGGATTTTCTTCAGGTGACACTTGTCCTGCAAGGTGATAATTGTTCCATGATTGACCATACCGTTGCCTAGACTATAATTAGCACCGATCGTCCTAAATGTACATATAATCTGATCTATTTAAAACGAGAGAGAGAGAGAGAGAGAGAGAGAGAGGAGAGAGAGAGACCGGAAAATATTTAATGAGTTAAATAAGAGTCAGATTGAGGGGAAAACATACATTCGTCAAGTTGAGTTGATGCCTACGGTAGCGACTTTATAATAGTACATCGCGCAATATTTGTCTTCTTTAAATCTGTGGCATATTTACAACTCATAATATGCAAAAAAAATATACTTTAAAATAAAATATTACTAATTTTCAAGTAAACTTATATGCATGATTTTCGTAATACATTGCTATGTTTGGGACTCTTGAACAACATTAACAAAATACATGGAGCAATAGTTTTCTAGAAGTTTTTGTTAAAAACAATTCCAAAAAAATAATGAATTTTTCTTCTATTGATATTTATATCTAAATTCTAACAATAATTAAAACAGCGCTTGTTTTCTCCTTCTTGGTTTAATCCGTGATACAGATAACACGCGTGTAACGGTGTCTTACACCATCGCAGTAAAATCGTGGCCCTGCGATCACCGCGATGACAATACCGCGACGGTGTATCGCGGAAAGGATTAAAACACCATCACGGTGTCGCGGGAAAATACGGGATCCGCGTTGGCTGTAGTGTACTTTATACACCAAAACTGTCAAAAGACGGAATATTACAAATCAATGAAATACAGGTTTTTGTTCTTGTTTTTGTTTTGTTTGTTTTTCTTTAATGCTTTAGCTTTGGCAATTAAAAAGCTCAAACTGACATTCCACACCTTACATATTATATTTTTTAAAATAGAGATGCTAAAAAAAATATACAATATAAGGTAACCCATTTGCTAATTTTCAAGCTAGAATATCGTAATCAAGTAGACAAATTTTAGCCAGTTTACTTTATTCAGGTTTTCCGTTTCCGTTATTATTAGAGTCTTCCGTCTTCAGCGGAAGACCATCTATTAATCTATTGTTTCTTTCTCACTTTTCACTTTGCACATTTTGTGCAGTCGATTTCTCCAAGATGGCCAATTCTACTTTTTTGAATTGTTACGGTTGATTAGTTCTTACATGAAGTTTGTACCGTTTTAGGTATCTGATATACACTCCCAGTCGGAAGCTATCACTGTTAAACGATTTTTCAAAAGTCAATTTTGTCTGCAACAATTTTCAAATACGAGTAAACATATGGCACTAGAAATTTCAAGGACGATAGAAGTCGCGTTTTTCTAATGCACCTTTGTCAAAAAAATGTCCGCCGTCACTTCTGGCCCGTCGTCACCGAAAAAAAACAAGAAGAATCGAGAATTTCAACTTTTTTGTTTGTCATTCTATAAACATTTAAGAGATGATAGCCACACTTTCTTTCTTTTTTTTCGATTGATTTTTTTTACTTTCAGAAAACATACATATACATACGTGACATCTTGTACAATTTTGTTTATATAATCATCTTGGAAAACTTTTAAATATTTGATTATTCTTTACTTTAGTTCTTATAAAGTGAAAGTAAATTTTGGAAAAGAGAGAAAAAGAGAGTAAATCAAAGGGAAAGAGCGAGGGAAATGATTGGGGCAATGTTCACATATGTATATAAAATATAAACCATAATCACCTGATATATTCCCGTTCTACAGGTATACTTGAAAGAGCAAAAAAAGAACATCACAGTTCAAAACAAGATTAAAAAGAGACCAAATAGAGAGACAATTCAACCGTATAAACAACAGTGCTTAGCTTATCACATATTTTTTGCCAATGGCTTTCAAATTCCGTATAGTTACAATTTTTCATTAGCATATATTTTTCGGTCAAGAGCCTTTATATCATAACATTTTCGATCCATGTATATTTGGATGTGCATTACTCTTGTATTTACAAGCAAAACATATTGCTTCACAATAAGAACTATCGAGTTTGTTTTATATGGCTTTTTTCTCCTACATGTATCTCTCTTTAGATTTGCGTTATTTTCCCTAAATATGTCTACCATATTAAATGTCACTATTAATTTCAAAACTTCCATTCTTGCTTTCAAGTGCTTATAGTTCACAGAATCTGAATCATTATTCATTACTTGATTGAAATCACCTCCATTATAATGTGCTGGGTATCACGACAAGCGTCATATATATTTACCAGTAAATGTTCATATTTTCAATAGTGGTATCTAGTATGAAATAATTACAATGTAGCATTATCGTCTTTATGTATATCGTGTACCTTATATTCAAAGTTTTTTGTTTTATATCTATTAAAGAAGCTTTAGAACCCTATTGTGGTTCTATTAATATGTCGTCTTTTTATTAAAATGTGTATCTTGTAAAAAAGGAATATTGTAGTTTTTAATGCTAAGATTTCTGAACACGTCTTTTCTCATATTAAAATCATTACGCCCTTTGCAGTTTCATTTTAATACTTTAAACTTATTTTCCTCAGGTACCTTGTTTCTCATTAGATCAAACTATAGCCAATGCCTCAGTGAAGAAGAAGAAGAAGAAGAAGAAGAAGAAGAAGAACCCAGAATTTAGAATTTTATGAATCAAATCAATGAAGTAACGGAAATTTATCCACAAACCAATATTACCGTGTACTTACATATATGTTTCGATAAAAGTGTTCACACTATAGCCATTATTTCTGTTCACGCATGCGTACTTCAGATCGATAGACACTATTTCACTCATTCAAAATATTTCATTTTTTTAAAGAATCAATCAACACATTCTTAAGATTTTAGACGTCAAAGTCCTGAAGCGAGAGTCAGAGTAGATCATTCGTTAGAGTCATGGACATTTGCCAAGGCGACCCGGGCTTAAGTCACGAGTGACGAGAAATTTTTATCTCTCCTATTGTGCTAAGATTTACGATTTTATCTTATAATTAGACACGATCTTGTTGCAAGCAACGAGGATATTTTCCGTCTGATTTTCTATGGTGATATGACCTTGACTTTTTTTTTACGACAACGAAACATGATGTGGGAAAAGGGGCTTAGTCGTAATGCTTTTCTGTATTGCTTTTCAATAAAGTTCTTCTTTTGGAGAAAAAAGGATCAAACTTATGAACTTCCAGCCCCTTAAAATCACTAATTATAATTCTAATACACCAAAAAAGTATAGAGCTATGGACTTTGGACCCCTCTTCGTCTTCGTTTGAGGGGCCAGTCTCTTGTTTTTAGGTCTTATGATTTTTAACATATATCGTTAAACAAGTGTTCATAAATTTGTTATCGTTATTCAGTTTTCTCTAAAAGACCGATTTAGATTCCGGTCTCTTACCCCATTTTTGGGTTATTTACAGAAATATCGGTGGTTGCATACTATAAAGTACATATTTTTGTAAATTTTTGTACATATTTTTATAAAGTTCATATCTTCTTTCTACATTATTTTTTGAATACTTGTATTTCTACTTTTAGAATTTGTTTTCAACGGCTTGTTATAGAAGAAGTAAATTTATAGACAAGATCATTGACAACATTCAACATTTATTTAAGACCATTGTACTTAAATAATATATTAGGACAAAGCCCGATTTTTCCATAGATTCTACACATAAATTGCACTTTTAAACGTTTGTAAATTGACAAATTTGAACCCAGCGACTGTTTAATCGCTGTTTATAATCACAATGATTTTCCCTTATTTTCAACCATTTTAACTTCAAATTAACTTTTAACATTAAATATTTATTGTAAAACAGCTAAGAATTATAACATTAGCTAAAATCTAAAAATTTCTTTGATATCTAAATGAAAATTCTCTTGGTAATACATTTTTTTAGATATAATTTGCCTACCTTCTTTCGTTCATTAATTTAACACATAATACATGTATAACTTAAAATGATTTATTGCTCTAAAGACTATAGCTTATCTGAAGGTTGTTTAAACAAGATGTAATCATAATCGGGCGATTATAAAGTCTCCGAACGATGCCTTCATTGAAAGTTGGGTCAAACTTTACAGTCAAAAAGATTTGGAATGTGATCATTTTTATTTATGAAGTTTCATGATGTTCCCAAGGACCTAAGAACAAGAATAAATATATATATATATATATATATATATATATATATATATATATATATATATATATATATATATATATATATATATATATATATATATATATAAGGGGTGCTTAACCGTTTTCAAGATATTTGGGCACTTCCTGTTTGAGGGGGGGGGGGGGTCAGGTCCAACCTTGTGATTCCCTTTAACACAAGGAACAATAATCTATATGTTTTAGGAGTGAAGATCATAAACGTTTTCATGTTATTTGTGCACTTCCTATTTGAGGATGGTCAGGACCACCCCCGTGGCCCATGACCTACATACCATGTGATTTCCCTTCACACAAGGAACAACAATATATATGGTTTAGGGGTGTGGATCTTACACTTACTACAGATAAATTGTTCTATATAATCACAAAGATTTTTTCCCTTATCTTGAACCTTGCTATAATAGCAACAAAAGACTAACTTTTAAAGGGGAGTGGTCACGATTTTGGTCAAAATTATTTTTCCTTTTTGATATTTACAATGTTTTAGGAAGACATTTCCATTAATTAACCTAAATTTGAGTTTTAGCCGTTGTGCTATAAGTGAAATACAGAGATTGCGTTTTCAAGTTTTTGTTAACTTTTTGAAATTTGATTTAAAAATTTTCAGTTTTAGACATAAATTGAATGTGATTAACACTAAGGACTATTTATTCATGCTTAAAATGAAAAAAATGTGCGGGGGTGTAAAGGAAGCATATGGACAATATGCCGTCTTATTTTGACTGCTGTATTCAAAATCGTAAAATTAAATAATTATTTTGAATAAGATCAAAAACTTAGTATTATCCTTTAAAATGGATGTCAGTGCAATAAAATCGGGTAGTACATCACTGCCACATTGGTGCTTTATCACGTGACAACTATAAATAGCTTACGTATATTCCTTAACATAAAATGAGATAGAACAACACTACCCCGCGGTTTCCAAAATAAAATTAACATAACAAGTGAAGGCAAAACATCTCAGTTTAATCAAAACCGCTGCTAGAATCCTATGTTTTTCCTTCGTAGAAGTTATTCATCAGGTTCTCGTAAAACCTTCCAAACTTTTATAAAGTTTACACGGAAAACGGCAAATTGCATTAAAACAACACACAACATGGGATTCTAGCGGCACTTTTCAATTTAAGCATTGATCAAACTAACGATACGTATAAAATTTCAAGTTCAATAAACACGGGGTAGTGTTGTTCAAGTCGGATGTTTATATCGTAAACAACGACAGAGGAAAACCTGTCCAAGAAATTAAAGCAAATTTACATACCTTTTAGCGAATGATTGATAAAACTAACATCTCCCCCAGTATTCTTATGTTCAATTCTCAATAAATCACACCACAATACTTTATTAGAGTTCTTAGATTAGTTATATTTTGAATATGTTTACAATGCTTTCCGATCAAATTCACACGACATTCAACTTTTAGTCATGACGTCATTAATGTGTAAATCTACGTAATACAAACTCATTTCTGGCAAAAACTGTCTTCAGTATTTTTTATTTGTTTTTAATCTACGTTTTGTTTCTTAGATATTTTAATATGTACATAAGAACTAAGATTTGTGATTTCCCGGAATTACATGTAACTCAGATTCCATATGCTTCCTTAACACCCCTGCGTGGTGTAAGAGAAAGAAACCAGCTTAAAAAGAACTGTCATCGGTATATTGAACTAATGTTAACAAAAGGAGGCACGAGCCTTGTTTACATTACAAAGAATTTTGAGCTTTGTATCTTGATTATACTCTACTACTGACACTGAAATTTTTAATGATCACTGAAAATCAATTTTAGCCCCTTTAACATTACATGTTTATTTTTTATACATCTAAAAATTATAAAGTTAACTAACATGTATCTAAAAGAATGACATTATGAAGAAAAGTAAAATAAAGAAGATTGTTTTTACTTGCACAATAAAAATATACTGTTTTCTTTATGTTTTTAGGTCTTTCCACGTTTAAGGTGAAAGACCTTTTGTATTTCTAATGTTTTTTTATTATTCTTTTTTTGTTTTCTCTTTTTTTTCCAGGGACAGCTTTTTTATTCAAAAGATATTGAAACAATTTTTTCTTCATGTTATTGGCAGTTATAAGTTATTGTACAAAATGACCCTTTGCTTGATAACTCCCAGAACTTACAGAGTTATTGCCCTTGTGTAGGAAAAGCTTGTTGTCGCTACTCCTCTGAAACCAAAAGAGATAGAAACTTGGAACTTTTACCAATGTTTTCAGTACACGTACAGGGTTCTTCAATATATTCATATCGAAAGGATCTGAGCCCCACCTTCTAGTAGGTATTTCCCCTGTAAGTATTCATATTTCTATAAAATCACTTAAGGTCAAGATCTAGTAAATGATTCCAGATTGTCTTTTTGGTGATAGAACCATTATGACGTCATGATTGATTTGAATAATCTGTTCCCGTACTTTACGGCTTTAAAGGAATTATGTAGAAAATTAAACATATTTTTTATATATACTATGTTAAATCATTGAAAAAGTAATCCCGATACCTATATTGAATTTGACACCATTTAAAAGAGCAGGTCAAGAGCTTGTTTAATTCCGTTTTGGGGGAGACCGTTGGCTTTCTAAATATATTTTACTAGTCAAAAATGAATAAGACTCCGAAATTTGTTCCTCAATTCCTTTGAAAATGATTCCATTGAAAATGACAGTTAAAAACATTATTTTTCATTGTGTTTACCAAACATTTTAGCCCCGGTACACCCTATGAAACAAGGCTATTATTATGAAGCATCATTGAAAGAATTTATATCTTAAATTGTATGAACCTGTAGGCACCTTTCATTTACTAGATCTTGACCTTAAAGCTTTTTTATTATTTGTCATAGAGACCTCGGATCATTTGGGATGGAAGCGTCTACCTTGGCCGAACAAAATGACATAAAGGTCAAAGGTCAACGTCATTTGAAAATCTCCTAATTAATGAGTTTTTATATCTCTTTTGTTTAGGGTGGTAGAGAAAAACTTTTTCATGGATTTAATTAGACATCTTAAGTCATTTTGAAATATAGCCCCTACGCTCCTTCTTGTAAATAATTACAGAGTTAATGCCCCTATTTACAAAAAGCTTGTTATCGCTACTCCTCTGAAACCATAAGAAATAGAAACTTGGAACTTTAACCAATGTCTTCAATACACTTAGAGGATTCTTCAATCCATTCATACCGAAAGGATCTGAAATCCCCTTAAAGTAGTTATTGCCCCTGAAAGTATTGACATTTCTATAAAACCACTTCCAACTTTATTTATTATTTGTCATAGAAACTTCGGACCACTTGAGATAAAAGCGTCTACCTTGGCCGAACAAAATAACATAAAGGTTAAAGGTCAAGGCCATTTGAAAATCTCCTAATTAATGGGTTTTTATATCTTTTTTGTTTAGAGTGGTAGATGAAAACTTTTTTATGGATGTAGTAGGACATCATAAGACATTTAAAAATATTACGTTTTGACCATTTACATGAAACAATTATAGAGTAATTGCCCCTATTATACAAAGTACTTGTTACCGCTATTACTCATTAACCGTTAATAATAGGGACTTGAAACTTTTACTAATGTGTTCAGTACACTAAGACGCTCCTTCAATCTATTCATACCGAAATGGCCCAAAGTCCCTTTCTAACAGTTATTGCCCCTGAAAGTTTCGAACATGAAAAAAAAAACACAAATAACGTTTTAATCGATAATCATAGATACATCGGACCACTTGGTATTGAAGCGTCTACATTGTCAGATCAAAATGACACACAGGTCAAAGGTCAAGGTCAAGCAATAAGAAATTACATACTTAATCTGTTGACACTTTTTTATGAAGTTATGCAGATTAACAAAAATACTTCATTCTACCGAAGCAATCTTCTTTTAAACATAAAACACAATGAGGTGGACAGACCTCTAATTGTTCGAGAACAATTAGTCTACTAGTTATTCTTCTTCTTCTTTTCTTCTATTTACCTCTGGGTCACTTTTTTGTTATTAGACTTATCGAAACAATTTAAACTTTACGTAATTGCTCATTAAAATTTATGGTACCAATTGTCCCTGTGTCAAAAAACTCCTAGAACTTACAGAGTGATTGCCTTTTTAGAAGGGAATGCTTGTTATCGCTACTCCTCTGAAACCATAAAAATAGAGACATGGAACTTTTATCAATGTCTTCAGTACACTTAGAGGGTTCTTTAATTTATTCATACCGAAAAGATCTAAGGCCCCCTTCTAGCAGCTATTGCCCCTAAAATTATTGAAACTTTAATAAAATCACTTCCAACTTTTTTTACAATCTATCATAGAGATTTCGGACCACGTGGAATTGAAGCGTCTACCTTTGCCGAACAAAATGACATAACGGTCAAAGGTCAAGGTCATTTGAAAGTCTGTATCATTTGATATACAGAATTATAGTAAGGGTTTCAACAGCTTGCTGGATTGCGCAATAAGATATTCACTTGGGTCAGCCAGGTATCACATCATGTTATGTGGTTACTTAAGTGGAACTTGTTTCTACAGTCAATCCATTCATTTTGTACAAAGAGAGCTAGCCTGTAGATCACTCTCTTCTATTTTTAGGTTTACTGTTTATATGATTGCGTAAAAAATATTCACTTGGGTCAGTTTTGTTCATAGTGAAAACAATTCAGAAAATTAATTTTATAGTACAACATGTATAATAGGCGTAATAGTCTTGTGTATACCTTATTGAGCAATCTAGCAATTCATTAAAATTATTAAGGTGGAAAGACCTCTAATTGTTCGAGAACAATTGACCCACTAGTTATCATGTGATATGCTTCACGAACAATATCGGTTTTTCATGTTTTTTCTATATGTTTTCGTATTTGGAGCACCCGGCTGTCATTAACTTTTGTGTACAAGCAGAAATATCTCCGATGGAGACTAAAAGGTTCTTAGATTCAAACAAGAGATTGTCCACATATTTCTAGAACAATGATTTACAAATGGAATCAAAGGATAAATGATGAAATGACTGATATTTTGAGCTCTTACACCACCCGCCTCCCCAACCCATGCATCCTGGATCTTGCACCAATGGATTATGATTCATTCCTTACCTAAAGTCAAAACTACGTGGGCAGAGATTGTTGGACCTATATGTTCTACGATATGCAAGAAAGACATTATACAAAAACTTGACAAATAATGCTGTGAAGGTGCCGATAGTAATTGGGTTACATGACACGATACGTTTGTTGATCGTATTGGTGTTTACTTTAAAAAGGTAACAGGTTTGCATCCACTTGTTTGACGTCACCTGTTGATGTTAAAACATGAATTGGTGCTGCATAAATCTAAAGCAAATAGAAATTGCTGTATATTTTAATAACTATTTTTTTTTATGTTTAAATGATTTTTTGGTTAATTATTTTCATTTGATTGTCAAACATACGTAATCGTTCAAAGTACATAGTGATTTTCCTGTAAATCGCTTTGTCCGCCAGAATTTCTAACGACCCACATATAAGCTTCAATTACTGCTTTTTTTACATTAATGATGCTGGGATTTGTCATTTGATTTATCGAAAGCTTGCAGTACAAAAACAGCTGTATGTTATGCGCATAAAATGAAATGTATAGCGTCTTGTAACTTACAAAATAACTCTTTGTCAGTTTTTGCCAAGAAAAATTTGAATGACTTGATATCTCTCTCCTTTGTTTTTTTATGCTCAGTCTATGTCTGTTTTCTCTCTCTCTCTCTCTCTCTCTCTCTCTCTCTCTCTCTCTCTCTCTCTCTCTCTTTCTCTCTCTCTCCTCTCCAAAACAAGTGGACACCTCTTCACTTTACACCTAGTTATGATTCAAATATTATCTTACCACCACCTGGTGTTTGATTGCTGAGTCCTGAAAATAAAACCATAAAAATCAAATTAATGAAATAAATTCGAAAATACAGTTTTTTGGCATTAAATGTCTGTAAAAGTACATAAAATATCTCTCTCTCTCTCTTTTCTCTCTCTCACTCGCAAATGAATAGAACGTGTAAATATCGTTCAAAATATGTTATTGTTGGAAATGCATATGACTGTGATTTTATCTCTTCTCTCTCTCTCTCTCTCTCTCTCTCTCTCTCTCTCTCTCTCTCTCTCTCTCTCTCTCTCTCTTAACTAAACTTTTTTTTTAAATTGGCTTATTTTATTACTTATAATTCGTCAAAAATGATTATCTTACCACGATTTGAACTCCAAGTTGATTTCGTAAGTCCTGAATAATAAAATCAAAAAATCAAATCCATATAATAAATTCGAAAAATACAGCTTTATTGATATAGATTGAGAGGCATGTTCCTTTCCAAACAACATTAACATTTTAGAATTATGATTAACAAGTTTAATTGTTTAGGGTAAGAATTCAAACCTATGTAAGTCGTTGCTCTGCTAAACACGGTTAGAGTTGCATTTCAAGTTAAGTAAAAGTCCTAGTTTAAATGTTTACATACATGCACATTTAGTATACATCGTATTGTTTGATGTTCACAAGCGTCAGTTTAAAGTGGTCCATAAGGGAAAATAATAGATACAAACGAACCCGGCATTATCATGTGTTTCTGATAACTAAACAGATCTTTTTCTACAAATATGGCGTGATATAGAATTTCGAGTTTTTGACCGATTTTTTTTAATTACGCATCTCTCTCTCTCTCTCTCTCTCTTATTTAAACTTTTCAGCATATATCTTTTATTGTTACTTAAATTCGTCAAAAAATTGTCTTACCATCATGTGGATACTGAGATGGATTCAAAGGTCCTGAAAAATAATATCATAAAACTTAATCCGTTTGATGAATTCGAAAATACAGCTTTATTGACATTTAATTGGAAGCATGTGCTTTTCCAATTTACATATGCATTTTAAAATTATGATTTACAGGTTTAATTATTATGGTTAGGGATTCAAAACTATGAAAGTCGATTTTGATGAAAAAAAACAAAACCAATATGATCCATGCTTGACTTTCACAGCGTCAGTTTAAAGTAGTCCATATAAGGAAATATTTCGGATAATGATTCCGGCATTATAAAGTGTTTCTGATAACTAAACAGATATTATTTAAAAATAAGACATTTTTAATTATATAAAAATGTACTGTGTTTTTATTTCAAAATACTTTTAACTGTAGTTTGTAACAAAGATAACACTATCTAATTTGAAAGCAAATATCATGGTTGCAAAACTGAAAACTGAAAAATGATCATATTTTGATGTAGTTTTTGCAATAAAAAAAAAAAAAAAAAAAAAATGAAATATGATTCATACTTGTACTTTAAATAAATGAATTGGAATAACCGATCACATCCTAAACGTTTATGTAATATAACTTGACGTGAATTTGAAAAATTCATAAAGATAGACGTTGCTACAAATATTATATTTCAGAAAATTCGAATTTTTGACTGACGCTTTTGAGTTACGCATAGTTTGCTAGCAGCAACATATTCCGTTCCTAAATAAATGTTTGAATACATTTGATAAAGAATAAAAGTTTATTCTGTTCACAAATAAGAAAAATAATTATTATTATGGATTTTTAAACAGGTTTAATCACTGATCATTATCACAATGGCGTTTTAAAAGTAATATGTTATCATACCAACATTGGTCTAACTTTTACTCTTCTATGTTTGTTCTTAAAACAGTTAAACAATATAAAATTGTCAAAATAAAACATTTTTGCTCTCTAAAAGCACGGCATTTTGCAAATAAACTTCCCATCGTAATACATTTTAGAGATATGATTTGCCTGCTTTTTTAACAACCTCAAGCATAATGTATACCAGTTTTATTGTTCTAAAATTTGCAATTAATACA